>NW_027361705.1:5000-617500 GCF_039654945.1 Dendrobates tinctorius
AGTGAGTATGTTACACGCTGTTAGGGTGTGTGCATACGCTGCAGGATGCTCTGCGGATTTAGTAAAATCCGCCGGTCAGAAGACCTGCGGCTTTGCCCTGCGGTTTATCACCTCCACAATGGAGCAAATGGCAAACCACAGCAAGAATTGACATGTCAATTGTTTCTGCAGATTTGAAACCGCAGCAAATCCGCGCGGAAAATTCTGCATCATCTGCACTACGGTTTTCATTTTCCATAGAAAATAAAGGTACTCTACAACGCAGCAGAAACTGCTGCGGATCCGCAGGGCCAAATCCGCTGCGGATCCGCAGCAGAATCCGCAGTGTGTGCACACACCCTTAGGATTGGCTTCATTTTATCATTAAAGGGCTGGTCCAGGTTGGAAATAAGTCTGCAGCCACTATAGGCAACTGCAGCTTTTGAATTGTCACAGCACCTGCACTGCTCATTTTTATGAACCTCCCTTGCACAAGTATATGATTTGGCTATTTCTGGCCACATTTCGACTAGACATGCCCGACCTCGCTCCGCTCATTTTCATTGAATGAGGCCACACATTTCTAGTCGGCATGTGACCGCATGTATGCAAATCGCTGGCGCGAGTGAATCCTAACAGAGTGCAGTGAGCACTGAGAATTCAGAAGTCTGCAGACAAATAGAATGACTGCAGACTCATCACAAACCTGGACAATCCCTTTAATGCTCGTAAAACTATGAGAATTAGTCAGTATCACAAAAACCTTTACATCCAGGTACCATATAGATGACATCGTCTCTGGAGTCATTCTCCTTTTCTTCATCTTGTCCATGTCAATGGAGTTTCAGTCTTTCAATTAGAAATCGTCCAGACCTGAATAAGTAAGATGATTCTTTATTGGACATTCCGGCATGGAGAGAGAATGACAGCCACACCAGGTGTGGGCCGTCCTCTGTCTAACTCAATACATATTCTTAAGAGTTTAAATAGCAAAACCCAAAGGGTGTTGAAACATATTGTGTTTGCAAAAAAGAGTATATGGAATATGCTTAGCTTGTTAGAAATTCTTATCTACCGTTAGCAGAGAAGTCACGCAAGACAAGGAAAGCCAGCTAACGTTCACAAAAAGTAACACCCAAAAGTAACACCCATGTATTACATCAGCTGAAAAGCGTTTCAAAGTCTTAAGCAAAAATAAATGGCATATATGCAGTCATGTGCATAGATACATATATACATACATATATATACACATACACACACACACATACATACACGCATGGGTATATATATATATACACACATATATATATACACATACACCCATGCACACAAAAGAAAGGACTTTATTACAATTATTATAACATTCCCTCATCTTGTAATAAAATCACCTATCTGTACACATTGGGGACAGATTTCTTTTTGTCAGATTTCACAGAAGATCTTCTTATAATCTAGAGGGAGAGTAATATGTTCAGTATATTTATCATTAAGTCCAAAAATTTTTCATTTTTTCGTTGGATTCCAAGGTCTCCATTCCTTGATACATAGGTTTTGTTATGGCAGAGTCAATCAGTCTTTGAACAAGTCCTCTAATGCATAGAATAGCACTGCATCCACAAACAATCAGCACTCAGGCCACGATGGTAAGAGATGTCAGCGCAGAAATGAATACTCCGGACCATTTCCCAAACCATCCTTCAATCCAGGAATATGTCGTCATATCCAGAGTTCTCTGCTAATTCATTAGACAGGGCAGTCAGTCCATCAAGAGCTTTGGAGATACTTCAATCAGGATCTGAATTAGGGATAAAGGGTGCAACAAAAATCCTCCAAACATTTTATATACACCTCCCTTTTCTGCTACTAACTTGTCTAATGCCATCCTATTCTACCAAGCCATGAGAGGAGTTGGTCCTAATTGCTCAGCTATCCCTTTAACTGCATCTCGGGTATAATTAACAAATCTCTGCTGGTTCTAGTATAAGTAATTTATCCAATCTACATTCATTTTTATAATCACCCACCAAATTATGGATTCCCACCCGGCTGCTACCTGGATCCTAGCCTTGTACTCGTTGGTCACTCCCCTGGGAACTCCAATGTCATCTCTGTAGATACTGGAATGGAGGGATCCTTGCGGAGTTTCACGCTTCTGTTTCTTTCACTACGTACCTTTGGCCATATCCCTGTTGACAACAGGTGGAACGGCATGATTACCTGGACCACCACACAATCCCTTCGGGAACCATGTGGTAGTCTGCCTCTTATGCTTTTATCACCGCATAACCACCATACATCTGCTCTCAGGGTAGTGTGGTCTGACCATATGGCTGAGTACTTGGCCCTGTGGGAGACAATGATCCATTCTCTACAAGAGTCGCCTTGGAGCTCTCCGAAGTCGTGTCCATGCCCTGGAAGACTAAAACAAGTATAGTTACCAGGATTAGCAATCACCTGTGGTGGATATCCGGTTTCTCAAGTGGAGGATACAAAAATGATAACATTTTACATTTTCCTTCCCTTTCTGAGGAGACATAAGTTTTACGATACAACTTAATTTTTTAAACCTTTTTGCAATGTATTTAAGCCGTTCTAACCATTCATTCTTCTCACAGCCTCTCTCTAGAGCTAGTTTATCTTCATAAGTTAGGTTAGACAATCTAACTATGAACCCTATAGACTCTATTAGGGTTTTTTCTGACATACCTTCCTTGGGCCTATGTATGCTATTATTCTGAACTTCTACGTAGAAATATCATATTGGCTCTAATCCTGACATATCAGCTCCTATAAACTTTGATCCCTCATCTTAGGGTTTCTTTACAGTTCTCAGTGGCTGATTACAATTATTCTTATTTGTGTAAGGGGATCTCCTCTTTCCTAATGGAGAATCAGGCTTTAAAATCTATGTAGCCATAAGGCTATACCTATAGTCTCAGGCTACAATTGTCCATGCTGCTTTACTCCAGTCACACACATACATCCCTTCTGCTATTAGAGCTCATAACACAAACATACTTATCAGACTCTGCTAGTTTCACAGCTTGTTCCCTATCTCTGTATCATTCATACAACAGACAAAAATCCACTAATATGGCGGCCTCCTGCCCAATTTCAAAAGTAGGATTTAAAGTCCTAAATCTGAAACCATTCTACCACCCTGGACTTTCCTCTCCTGCTGGGTCCATTACCCTCCAATCTCCCATCACTATGGTCACAAACAATATACATGTGACTAACCCTGATGTACACATCCTAGATCTGACCGTCTTGTCCGGGTAGTGGGATGAATGGGAGACTTCACCAGTTTGACACAAGCTTTCCCTTGTGGAAAACCTCCCTTTGTAGCTGGACTTTGACAAGCAAGTCAGATCCTACTCTGTCCCTACCTGTCTGACAAGTTTACAGTATGAGAGATGGATCCAAGAATCTTGACCGCAGTAGGAGAAGTCCACAGGACTTGGTAAGGACCTTCCCACTTAGGATGGTGCTGGTGTCTCTTCTTTATCACCTTCACAAGGACCCAGTCTGCAGGTTTCACGATCTCAGGTTTTGTTAGTGGGTTTCCTGGAACAAAACTACGAGTAGAAACTTCTTTGTGAGTTAATATCTTAGCCATATATTCTGCTAATGTACAATCAACTTCCTCATCTATCCTTCTAAAGAGCTTTAGCTGAGGTAACAGAAAAGATCTCCCGTATATGACTTCAAAGCCTGTCAGCACTACCGATGTCTATGTGACATACATATTTAGTACAACCAATAGGAGACAGTGCAACCAATTTTTCCTGTTTCCTGCATGGTCTTTGTCAACCTATTTTTCAAGCTCCCACTGTGTCTCCCAACCAGTCCGGCTGATTGAGGATGACAGGCACAGCGGTTTCCCAACTCAATTGACAATGTTTTTAGGTAATAACATTACTTAGTTTACTATATATTTTCTGGAACCCCAAATCTGGGTATGATTTCCTTTAGAAGGGCCTTCAGTACCATTAATGCATCAGGGCGGACAGCTTCAATCCACCTGCTGAAAGCATCCATAATAACAAGGCCGGACTTTTTCCCTCACACTTGTTCAATAAAATCCATACAAATGTGCTGTAATAAGTCTTCAGGGTGAGGACATTGTCCTCTCTCTGGTCTCAGGTTCCCTTAGGAATTATATTTGCACAAGTAATGCAGATTAAACAAAAATTTTTAATAGTTAGTAAAGCCATACGTCATAAATACGTAAGATATGATCTTTACTATCCCTCCTGTTGAGACATAGCTTATGCCATGGCTCAATACTGGGCAGTTCATACATATAGGTCATCTTTAAAAAAAAATAACCCCTTTTGTTACCAATTTTTTTTTTCTTTTTTTCTTTTAATGCCAATAGCATGTCATCCACATATAAGAGTATCTGGCTACCTTCTGGTGATTCACATTGAGCTAGGTTAGCCGATTTTACCTGGAAAACAATAGTGGGTGATTCACAGTACCCTTGTAGGATACTGGTGAATGTATACCTGCTCCCCTTATATGTGAATACAAACCAAACCTGGCTATCTGGATGTACCAGGATGCTGAAGAAGACATTACTGACATCACTGTAAAGACCTTATGTTCCGGCCTCCAGTCATTCAGCAGAGTATGGGGGTCTGGCACTGTGGGGGCTCTTGTTATCACAGCCTCATTTACAGATGGGATGCCCTCCCTACTGGAAACAAGGTTGTGTTACAAGGTGAGCTGGACAGGGTATAATCACCTCTTTCATCAATCCCACATCTGTAGGTCATGAGGACCACAAAGATTCTGGGTATGTGGTCAATTCTTCCTCTAATTCTAGGAAAGGATCAGCATTTCTCACTCGTTCCCCCGCCTCGCTGCAGGTGGACACTGGGTTTAGAAATGGTGTTCCACTTCAGTACTTGTGAATATGCCTGCAGTCTGGCATTGTAAAATGAGCCATCACCCAAATCCTCCCATTGTTACTTTCCTTACACTCTTCAACAAAATTACCAAGGAATTTCCATGATCTACCTTCACATCTGGAGAGGGAAACATGTGGCATGGTGCCTCTAAAAAGCAAAAACAACAATTTAATTTGTTCTGACAGTTTACAACTGACGGCACAGTTCCCTTTATAATTCCAGTATATGGTGTGCAAAGAACAATCTAGAGCATGGAAATTCCCATATTTTACATCAGGACCCCTGAAATACCTGTAGTACATGGAGCAGTGTAGTTCTTCAGGTGTGTGAACATCTACATTTGTATACCTTTATCTATTGCTTCCTTGATGAAGGGCTCAGTAATAAAGGATGGTCCTGCAGTTATTAGATCTAGACTGTAATAATATCTAGATACTCCATACCCCTGGAGCACCATTGTCTCAGCCATGGATTTCACCTATAGTCCTGCAGCAGTAGGAATTATTCCCAGGCTCAGGGCTTGCATCATATCCTTCCCACACAGCTGATAATATAATTTGTGTAATTGCAGTTTTACCTGTGCCGAGGGCCCGGTGTCTCCACAGGCGTAGACAATGGCTCTCTGTGTCTTACCATTTGCTCCTTTTACCACTATGCAGGCAGCAGACAGTCCAATAGTCGGTATCTCTTCTGGATGTACTAAGGTTCTAGTGGCTCCTGAATCAACAAGAAAAGTGACCTCATGGCTTCCCACAAGGACGGTTACTTCTGGAAATAGTGTTTTTTTATAAATGTATTTCTACTTTAGCCAAATTAAATATTTCCTCTCTTTACACATTTCTTGTACCAAATTTTAAACTAAGTTTATCATCCAATACGACCCATCTGTCATAGGACACATTCAGGGTCTCCTAGTGGCCCCTTCCTATCTCAAAACCACAACCACATACCACAACAATCCTCATGTTAACAGCTTATCTCCCCACCTCAGGACTGTGTGCTCTGGGTGGTGCCTACTCCTTGTTTGTCAAGACTAAAAAGACATTGACAGCGATATACAATTTTCACTCTCTATTTGTTATAATATATAAGAGTTAGGCCTATAAGTTACCAATAAGGACACATTGCACATTTGATCTGAAGACTGTTCTCTCTGGATACCTGATGAGAAAGGACCATATCCAGTCTCTATTTTTTTTTTATTTTTTTTATTTTTTTTTAAAAACAGCACCCCCTGACATATTGAAAACTTCTGTCAGGTAGTTTATTAACCCTTCAGGTGATTTTCAGGAATTATTGCGAATTAGTATAGCAGGATACAGCAAGTTGTCAGCTATAGTTGACAGCCGACAGCTGCTGGATCGTCACCTGTGTGGGGATGATATTCTCTTATATCTCAGGTCAGTAAAAAGATATATTGGCTGTCATTAAGGGGTTAATCTAACGAGAATCTCCCTCGATTCTCCCATCTAGATCAATTTAACGTGCACACGGGAGTTTTTTATTCCACAGTAGCCTTCTCACACTGGCTTTGTACCCATTCAAAAAATTAAAAATAAAGATTATTGTTATTCAGAGGAATATCTTAAAAGAACAAACAACAAACCCCAAATCTATGGAGCTTCGCAATTTACAGGAGTTATTATAACTCCAATTGCATGTAAACCTCCAACATAGAGGAGCCTCTCACTAACCCCAATTGGAAAAGTCTACCAGTTCCCTATTCAATTCCTAAAATAACATTCATCCCATTCAAAAATAAAAATAAAGATTACTATTATTCTTCGGAATATTTTACAAGAACAAACAAAACCCCATTCCTATGGAGCTTAGCAATTTACAGGAGTTCTTATAACTCCAATTGCATGTAAACTTCCAATTTACAGGAGCCTCTCACAAACCCCAATTGGAAACGTCCACAATCACAGTCCCCATTCAATTCCAAGAATAACATTCATACTGGATTAACAAGGTTACCGAATATAATGAAAATTATTAAATGTTCTTACCTGTATTCAGATACAGACGATTCCCAGAGATCCTTAGACTATACGAAATCCGTCACTTTCCCTCAGACCGGGATAACTGATTAATGCCCCTGGTGACGCCTAATGTCAAGGCGGAGGACTTAAGGAGTCCCAGACTCCCCCGTGCACGGTTTACAGTACTCACCGGTGAGGGAAAGGTGTTGGATTCCCGGCCAACGCACCAAAATGTCAAGGGAGTTTCAGTCTTCCAATTAGAAATCGTCCAGACCTGAATAAGTAAGATGCTTCTTTATTGGACATGCCGGCATGGAGAGAGAATGACAGCCACACCAGGTGTGGGCCGTCCTCTGTCTAACTCAATACATATTCTTAAGAGTTTAAATAGCAAAACCCAAAGGGTGTTGAAACATATTGCGTTTGCAAAAAAGAGTATATGGAATATGCTTAGCTTGTTAGAAATTCTTATCTACCGTTAGCAGAGAAGTCACGTAAGACAAGGAAAGCCAGCTAACGTTCACAAAAAGTAACACCCAAAAGTAACACCCATGTATTACATCAGCTGAAAAGCGTTTCAAAGTCTTAAGCAAAAATAAATGGCATATATGCAGTCATGTGCATAGATACATATATACATACATATACACACACACATACATACACGCATGGGTATATATATACACACATATATATATACACATACACCCATGCACACAAAAGAAAGGACTTTATTACAATTATTATAACAGTCCAGACCCCATGATGAATTTTCTCATCCACAGCCGTCTCTGCAGTCTTCCATCTTCTCCGGTCTTCTGCAGCAAATCTCCACATGAGGCACTTAAAGATAGAAGTGTCATTATAAAGCTCCTGAATAAAAAATATCTGCCCTACACTGAGCCCCTAAATTAATTGTCCCTTTACACTAAATATCCCCATCTCAGTAAATCTCCCACAGGCCCGTTACATTATTCTCCCCCACATACAGTAAATGCCCCCCAGGCAGTAAATAGCCTCTCCGACAACTGGAGAGGTAAGTGGCCCCCACCACGGCAGTAAACACCATACACACACCCCCTTCCCAATCTTTGGTATCTTCAGCTCCACTAATATGGAGCACTTACCACCAATGTGCACCTCTGGGTGTCGGTGAGTGATGTCAGTAACATGATCACATGGCCTGATCACTCTGCTGGCGTCGCTCTGACCCCGGTGGTCAGAGCTTCAGTTGTAGTCTTATCTGAAAGTTGCAAATACAATTGAATACTGGGAGCCGGCGTGCTGCAGCCTCTCTGTGCTGGCTGTCATCTTGAAGCTGTCAGCTTTAAACTACTGACTCCCAGTCTGGGGGTGGCAGTTCAGCTTATATGAAACTGCTGTCAGCGGCCCCTTGGACCCACCAGGGATTGCCAAGGGGTCTACAGTACCTGCGGGCCGCATGAAGCAGCCTCAGGAGCTGCATGTCGCCCACGGGCCGCGTGTTTGAGATCCGTGGTCTATAGCTTATACAGATGTGACTTTAGAGTGAATGATCGGTCCAGGAGGAGAAAGAAGCAGTGTTGATAAGATATGTTACAAAGTTGCTTATTTTTGTTTTATGTGCTATTGATTTATGACATAATAATACCAGTAATGACTGCTCTTTAAATGGTGTCCCAATATGCCATCATTATCAAAGGAAGAAAAGGATTTGTACTGTGTAGAAATGGAGGCTACCAGAATATGCTGCACGCGCATGGAACCACAGATCTGAGAGCAAATCGGTGTCGGAAAGATGTGGGACACAGTGGTGAATTGGGCACAGTCAGGATTGGAGAGGTGGCCGGGTGTTATGAGCTCATTTTCTGCTCCTCCAGTTGAGAGTTCTCCTTCCGTTCTCCCTCTGGTGGTGACAGGAGGTAGTGAGGTTGGTTTAAGTGGTAGTGATCTGCCACCTGATGAGAAGGATAACGATTGGATCTCTGGAGTATCATACTGGATATAAGACAGCCGACGCCCTATCCTGCTGCTGGTATTTCAGTCTGCTACTCAGGTCTTGGACTTCAGCTCTCTTCCAGTCTTCCTAAGTTAAGTTTGTTTGTTGCTAATGTTCACACTTGCGCTTGTTGGTCAATTCAGTTTCTTGTGTGGTCAGCTTGCCCCTGCTGGGGCTTTGCTGCACTTCCACTCCTATTTATCTGTATTTGCCTTTTTGTCCCTTATAAGATTGGCTTCTTTTTGCTCTGTTTCAGAATATTTCAGAGTGCTGATATAGTGGGAGAAGTCTAGTGACTTCAGGGTTAATTTTGCTATCAGACGTGTTGGACATTATTTTTGGTAGGGTTTTTATAGCAGATTGCAGACAGAGGCTTTCCTTTCCTGTCCTTTCTAGTTAGTCGGGCCCCATCGTTTGCTCAGCCTATTTTTCTGTCAGTGTATGTGTTTTCATCTTGCTTCACCGTCAATACATGTGTGGGGGCTGTCTTTTCCTTTGGGGTCTGCTCTGGGGCAGTTAGTTTTCCCTTTTCTTGCTTTAGATTTATGTAGTCCTCCGGCGGTGACAAGGCGTCTAGGAACAACGTAGGAACGCTCCACTGCTACTGTTAGTTGTGTGGTTAAGATCAGGGATCTGCAATCTGCATAGTGACCAACCTCTCTGGAATTCTGGGACTTAGCTTTTTGTTGTTCCTCCTCGGTGACCCATTCATAACAGCCGGGCTTGCAGTGCTCTCCATTCATTTCAGTGGAGGCGCTGAAAAGGGTCACTCAGCAGCCGTCAGCTCGCTTATATAGCGTCGTTAGTTCCACAGCTCTTTCCAGACATTATCGTCACGGTCCCCATTGGGGCTCACAATCTAAATTCCCTGTCAGTATGTCTTTTGAGTGTGGGAAGAAATCTGCCTGTCAGCCATGCTCTCACACCAGCTGGAGCGCTATTGTCCAGAATGAGAGTGCTGACTTCAGATCAGCATCTGCTGATTGGCTGCAGCGGTCACATGACATAACAAGCTTATGTGACTACTAGCACACATAAGCATGTGTTTGTTTTGTTTGTAAGACTACAGTTGTTAAAGGGGTTGTCCAGAACTATTTTTTTTTTTTTTTTTTTACTACAGGCGTAAAGCTAACAGGCAATTGGTGCTGGGTTAGAGCAGTCATCGACTGCTCCTGCTGTGGATTCAGCTGCTCCTTGTCAACAGAGTTTCTCTACCTCTTCCTGGCTGCTCTGTTGACTTGATCCGACTGCTGGCATCATGCTGATTGATAGCCGGCTCCCCGCAGTTAGGCATCAGCCGTTATATGCCCTGTCAACAGATCTGAAGAGAAGCCGCTGCTCTGTCAATGTGATGTCAGCGGAAGCCACTGAATTGCTGGCAGGCGCAATCTAGAACTACCCGGTGCGGGCAGAGATTGTCAACAGGCAGGTATTTAACCTTAGTAAAAAATTAAATTGTCCTAGATAACCCCTTTCAAATAGGGTTTTATATTAACCCCTTAACGACCGCCGATACGCCTTTTAACGGCGGTAATTAAGGGTACTTAAACCACAGCGGCGTTAATTCACGGCGCTGTGATTTAAGTGAATAGCGCCCCCCAGTGTCGGATTCTCTCCGGGGTCTCGGCTGCCAGGGGTAGCCGAGACCCCAGAGAACATGAATCGGTCGGTTTTTACCGACCCCCGCTTTTGCGATCGCCGTTATTAACCCTATAACGGCGACCGCAAAAAAAAAAAAGCCGCGATTTTACATTTAATTTCTCTTTCCTCTGATGTGATCGCACATCAGAGGATAGAGAAATAGGGTCCCCGGTCCCCTCCCGGTACCGCTCCCTTGTCCTCCGTCCCCTCCCGGTGCGCCCGCCGGGAATCTGCTGGCTCCGGCTGGCAGATTCCATTCATTATTTTGATCACTATGATAAACGATCATAGTGATCAAAATAATAAAAATAGTACATAACCCCCCCGTTTATCACCCCCTTATATAGGCACACATAATGAAATAAAAAAAATATTTTTTTTTTCAGTTTTCCATAAGGGTTAGGGTTAGGCTAGGGTTAGGGTTAGGTTAGGGTTAGGCTAGGGTTAGGGTTAGGCTAGGGTTAGGCTAGGGTTAGGGTTAGGCTAGGGTTAGGCTAGGGTTAGGGCTAGGCTAGGGTTAGGGCTAGGGTTAGGGTTGGGCTAGGGTTAGGGTTGGGCTAGGGTTAAGGGTTAGGGGTTAGGGTTGGGTTAGGGTTGGGCTAGGGTTAAGGGTTAGGGTTGGGCTAGGGTTAGGGCGAACTAGGATTAGGGTTAGAATTAGGATTAGGGGTGTGTTGGGGTTAGGGTTGGCGCAAGAATTGAGGGGTTTCCACTATTTACCAACTTTGGGGGTCTAAAAATTGGGGTCTAAAAAATCACTTTTGTGGAAATAAAGACTTTTTATTTTCACGGCTCTGCGTTTATAAACTTCTGTGACGCGCTTGGGGGTTCAAAGTGCTCACCACACATCTAGATAAGTTCCTTCATGGGTCTAGTTTCCAAAATGGAGTCACTTGTTGGGGGTTTCCACTGTTTAGGCCCATCAGGGGCTCTGCAAACGCAACATGATGCCCGCAGACCATTCCATCAAAGTCTGCATTCCAAAATGGCACTCCTTCCCTTCCAAGCTCTCCCATGCACCCAAACAGTGGTTCCTCCCCACATATGGGGTATCAGCGTACTCAGGGCAAATCGCATAATAACTGTGGGGGTATGATTTCTCCTGTTACCCTTGTAAAAATAAAAATTTGGGGGCGAAAATATCATTTTTGTGGAAAAAAAAATGGATTTCTTATTTTCACGGCTCTACGTTATAAACTTCTGTGAAGCACTTTTAGGTTCAAAGTGCTCACCACACATCTAGATAAGTTCCTTAATGGGTCTAGTTTCCAAAATGGGGTCACTTGTTGGAGTTTTCCACTGTTTAGGCACATTAAGGGCTCTCCGAAAGCAACATGGCATCCGATCTTAATTCCAGCCAATTCTGCGTTGAAAAAGTCAAACGGTGCTCCATCCCTTGCGAGCTCTGCCGTGTGCTGAAAAAGGGGTTTACCCCCACATATGGGGTATCGGCGTATTCAGGAGAAATTGTACAACAAATTTTGTGGTTGATTTTCTCTTTTAACACTTGTGAAAATAAAAAAAATTGGTTCTGAAGTAATTTTTTTCCAAAAAAAAGTTAAATGTTAATTTTTTCCATCCTCATTGCTTTCGTTCCTGTGAAGCACTTAAAGGGTTAATAAACTTCTTGAATGTGGTTTTGAGCACCTTGAGGGGTCTAGTTTTTAGAATGGTGCCACTTTTGGGTATTTTCTGTCATGTACACCCCTCAAAATGACTTTAAATATGATGTGGTCCCTAAAAAAAATGGCTTTGTAAATTTTGTTGTAAAAATGAGAAATCGCTGGTCAACTTTTAACCCTTATAACTTCCTAACAAAAAAAAATTTTGCTTCCAAAATTGTGCTGATGTAAAGTAGACATGTTGCAAATGTTATTTATTAAGAAATTAATGTGACACATCTCTCTGATTTAAGGGCATAAAAATTTAAAGTTTTAAAATTGCAAAATTTTAAAATTTTTTGCCATATTTCTGTTTTTTTCATAAATAAACACAAGACTTATCGAAGAAATTTTACCACTAACATGAAGTACAATATGTCACGAAAAAACAGTCTCAGAATCAGCAGGATCCATTAAAGCGTTCCAGAGTTATAACCTCCTAAAGGGACAGTGGTCAGAATTGTAAAAATTGGCCTGGTCATTAAGCTGCAAACTGGCTCTGTCGCTAAGGGGTTAATGGACTGCCACCTTAATTTATGCCTTTGTATAAATCTGTGCAGTGTATTCATTATGCCTCTATTTTAAAACCCCAATGTCTTTATCCTACTAAAAAATATTTAACCCGAGTAAAGTTTTTTTGAGCCCTTCAACGTCCTGCTATCCCCATGATCTTGTTTGTTACTGCCGGTTTATTCTTCAGACATCGTCATATTCTCACTTTATAATCCAAATATCCCCAAAGGGAGATCCTTTGCACAATGTTAAAAAAGTAGTGAGCGGTGCACACCTGCCTTACCCTCTGCTAAAAGAGAGTCCCCCCTGCACCCCCAAATCAGGATTGCTGGTCATCTTATGAATGGATGTATGAAAACAAAAGTTTGTGGTGTGTGCTAGTTGGTCATTTGCTCACGTTGTAGTATAAAAAAGCAATTGCCATATTTCAACAGATTCGTGGTCCACAATTATGGGAGTGGTACTCTCTGGGAGTTTTGAAAGACTGGGACACCACATTGTTGGGGTAATTTCTTGTGAAATTCTCAATAAGTTTGATGTGTCACATGACCCTCTTCCCATTGGAAAAAATAAAGTTGGATCCAAAATGGCCGACTTCAAAATGGCCACCATGGTCACCACCCATCTTGACAAGTCCCCCCCCCCTCCCATATACTAATGTACCACAAACAGGAAGTTGATATCACCAACCATTCCCATTTTATTTAGGTGTATCCATATAAATGGCCCACCCTGTATAATCTATTTGCATAGTTTTCCTCTATTTTGCAAGTCAACAAACTGGCTGGCCTGGACAATGTGTAATCAACATATCAGCAAACATAATTGATCCATGGCCCTGTATCACTAGTCATCCGAGATAAGAGCACAATATGTTACAACAAATTGTCAACTTTTAAGTCAATGTTACAGGCTTGCACGAACAAATGTCTGTTTTCTGGACCAACCAGAAAGTAACACACAATATAGAAAAGTCTATTCTTCCTGGCATGTTGAAATTAGACGTCTGGTTAATTAAGAGAAAATTCTGTGTCATCACATCTTGCGTGTCGTCTGTCTCTAGGCCATGTGTGTCATCTGCCTCTAGGCTACGCTGTTGATTGTGGCTCACACAGCCTAATGCACAATGACGACGCATACATTCTGAACCTGTCTTGCTTGTTTATGACAAAACATTTGTGTATCTTCATGTTAGGAGATTGGTAGAAAATAAAAATAGAAGTCCCCATTCCATACCTCTATATTGTAAAACCTTTTATTTTTTTTTAACCGTTATTAAAGGTCCTAGGGTAGTGTTAATTCATGATGTACCTGTCCTATTCATTAGACTGGATATTTCAAAGTTTGAAAAGTGGGAACATTGCTGAAGCTGGAAGATAACTTTTAACAAGTTTACTACCACATCAGAAAATACAGGTCTGTATCTAAATACATAAATATGTAAATACAGATCTGATGTCTTTGTCAGTTCAGCATTTGGGCATCAGAACCCTGACTAGATATAAATCAGTGCTTGACTCCCTTCTTCACTGCTGATGCTTCGCAAATAAACATGAGCAAATCAGTTTGCAGGACATTGATCCAGCGGTGGAGTCAATGATATGGCAGCTGGACAGGAGTCCAGCCTGTGATCTGTCACCATATGTGGCTCCTCTTTTGATTAGCTGGCCTGGCGCAATGTCATTGTTGCGGTGTAATTCACATGTGTTGTTCCAGGCTAGCTGCCGGAAGGTAGGAGATGGACCGTAGAGCTGTTGCAGAGCTGTTAAGCAATCTTGGCATACTGAACTAGCCGTTGGAACAGGGTCTTGTAAATTAATTCATATATGGGTCTGCCAACTACAGTGGCCTGTTTAGACCATTCTAGGAGCATGGTCCAACAGGCTTCTGTCAGTGTAGCACTGACATGTGTAATGCATGTGCATTGCAATGCATTATATCACTGATCAAAGTAATAAAAGTTAGAGGGACTAAACAAAAAAGTAAAAAATAACGAGGAAAGTCATGGCTGAAAATCCGAGCTGCCATGATTGTGTTTTGTGCTGATGAAAAGGTTTGAACACCTTTTAGACGTATTGATGAAATAAACAGCATTCATACTTCATTTGGTCTCTGATCGTGTTTTAGACATGTTGCAACGTGGGTTTTGAACCACCACTTTCCTCAACGTTTGAGTCTTATCTATTTGGTGGTCCTGCAGCAGCCTTTGTGTGCTTTCTAAAGGAGTTGTGACTGTCAGTCTTACCAGGTGAGCGCACGTTGCTGTTGGAAATACCTCTTGCTCTACCAGATAAGATCCTGTTGTGCTCTTTTGTCTCTCCAGTTATTTCATTTGGGAAAAAAATCTAAAAATATATATATAAAAACAAATAATCACAAAATAAATAAAAATAAAAAAATCCAATGATTATGTATATTTATGTAAAAACCAACACATACAAAAAAAAGTGCATTTATTTGGTATCGCCACGACCCTCCCGGTAAAACTGTCCCACTAATTAACCCTTTCATTGAACACTGTAAAAAAAAAAAAGCAACAAACAAACGTGGCATCGCTGAAATAGTCATCCTGTGCCTAAAAAAAACAGACAAATAATGCTCCGTCACTCCTGAGTGTCGCTGTGTGGCTTACTTTTAGTGTTCAGCCACATATGAGTTAATTCTACATTCAGTAGAAATTGTGGAGCAAATTTTGACCCCATTTTACCCATTTCGCAGTGTAAAAATGTAAAATTAGAAGCTAAGCAAAATTTAATTATTCAAAATATAATACCGTATATACTCGTGTATAAGCCAACCCCCCTTAATTTTGCTACAAAAAACTGGGAAAACTTGTTGACTTGCATATAAGCCTTGGGTGGAAAATGCAGCAGCTACTGGTAAATTTCAAAAATAAAAATAGATACCAATAAAAGTAAAATTAATTGAGACATCAGTAGGTTAAATGTTTTTGAATAGCCATGTTGAATCAGGAGCCCCATATAATGCTCCATACAGTTCATGATGGGCCCCATAAGATGCTCCTTACAAAATACGCACCATATAATGCGCAAAGGTTAATAATGGCCCCATAAGATGCTCCATAGAATAATATGCTGCTCCATAAAGATTATGGCCCCATAAGATGTTCCATAGATTATGCCCCATATGCTGCCCCATAAAATGTCCCATAGAATAGGCCCTATAAGATGCTCCATAGATTATTCCCCATATGCTGCCCCCATAAGATGCTCCATTGAATATGCCCCCATATGCTGCCCCCATAAGATGCTCCATAGATTATGCCCCATATGCTGCGCCATAAGATGCTCCATTGAATATGCCCCCATATGCTGCCCTCATAAGATGCTCCATTGAGCATACCACCATATGCTGCCCCATAAGATGCTCCATTGAATATACGCTGCCCCATAAGATGCTCCATTGAATATGCCCCCATATGCTGCCCCCATAAGATGCTCCATTGAATATGCCCCTGTGGAGGAACAGGACCCGTTCCTCCCACGTCACCAATGTGACATTACTACACAGGCACAGCTCTCCGGCGCCCCCTTTGTCTCTCAGGTCAGTAAGGGAACTGCACCTAGAGCAAATGGCCGCCAGGGAGGATGTCCTGTTACCCGCTGGGTATTCTAAGATTTGTAATCAGAGTAAAAGCATCAGCCCAAGATTAATTTTATGGTTTAATTGCCTTAAGTGCACACTAGATAATTACAGAAATATACAGTAAGCTATACAATGGAATTACAGTGGATTTGCAGTCAGAGTAAAATATAACAATAAGGATACAAGAATTAGAAATATTAAGCTGGAGGTCAATTTACCAGATTGTAGGCTGCATGTGGGTGCCGGGAGCTCTGCAGTCCACAGGTACAAGAATCTTAGTTGCTGGACAGACCCCAAAGTGCGGGCCGCTGCTCCCCTTGGCAGATCTGTCCCCAATTCCTTCTTAGATCATCATTGTCTGGTTCTTCTGTGAGAGAGACACTCTCTGCCATGGGCTGCTAGTTCTTAAGTACTTCAGGTCCCTCCCCCTGTGTCAGAGGGTGGGCTAGTAATCTCCACCCTGTAGCTGCCTGCAGAACTTATTCCTAATATCTAAGAAAGGGGGTAACTTTCAACAGCATGATCGGATCAGGACATGAGAGGTACCAGTGAATGTGGTTTATTTTGCCTGTCGTGTGGAGAGCAAACATGGCCCTATTGGGTCGCTGTGGAGAGCCAATCTATGTATCTCAGGCCCCAGAACCCTCACCGCCTCAGGAGTCGCACTGCCAGATACGCGATTTCCTCAGGGTCACTTGGATATTTTCAATAAGTCCATAACTCGAAAGATGTGCTCATGATCCTAGGATGGAGTCGTGGCGGCTGGGAGAGACAATGGATGTGTATTTCTGTGTCTAGCTGACATGTATATTCTAATTGAAGCCCCCAGGCCCCTTCCTGCCCAGTGCTGGCGTGGCTCCTACTCAGCTTTGAAGTTCTGTTTTGGACCTTATCTCATTAACATACTAAAAGACCTTGCTATTCAACATTGGAGCACTAAATCCTGTTTTGTTCATCACACCTCCCTGCTTTAGAGGGCGCTAGGGGGTATCACATTCCTGTGTTCCCCCATGCGCCCTTCCGCACCCTCTCCTTGCCGGGACAACCCATCAGCGTTACCATGGTCCCTGCCTCTTTTGTGGCGAATGGTGAAGTGATACTGCTGGAGAGCGAGGCTCCAGCGTAGCAACCTCCCATTCGTCCCAGAGACCGTGTGTAACCAGCTCACGGGGCTGTGGTCTGTTTCAACGGTGAATTGGCATCCGTACAAGTATGGCTGCAGATGCTGCAGGGCCTACACAATTGCCAGACGTTCCTTCTCCATCGTGGAATAGGCCACTTCCCTCAGCAGGAGCTTCCGGCTCAGGTACAGAACGGGGTGTTCATGGCCCGTAGTGTCGACCTGGCTGAGCACAGCACCGAGGCCGAAGTCGCTGGCGTCGGTCTGCACTACGAACGGCTGCGTGAAGTCGGCTGCCTGTAGTACAGGAGAGCTAGAAAGAGCGGTCTTGAGAGCCTGGAAAGCTGTCTCACAGGCGACTGTCCAGTCGACTGCGACGGGCAGCCTCTTCTTGGTGAGGTCCGTTAGTGGCTTGGCCAGGGCACTATAGTGTGGAATAAACCTCCTATAGTACCCGGCAGTCCCCAAGAAGGACATCACCTGCTTCTTGGTCCTGGGGGTGGGCCGGGATGCGATGGCATCCACTTTCCCGGGCTCTGGCTTCAGAGCTCCCCCACCTACCCAGTGTCCCAGGTAGTGGACCTCACTCATACCCAGCTGGCATTTTATTTAGTCACCATGACAGCACCATGAGAGGGGATCCGTCCTTCGGGGACAGGAAACCTACAGACATAAAAAGGGCGGCCCTCTCTCCCGCCTCAGTTGGTTTCCTGTCCCTGACAGGGGATCCCTTCAGACATACCTTCAGGAGTACGGATGGAAGCCCATGCCCGGCAGCCGACTCAGGTAGTGGGGGTCCCCTGCCTCGGCCTGTCCGGAGCATTGGAAGCACCGCACGGCAGGGGACTGTTGGTGCAGGCGGCGGCAGGTGGAAGTAGTCTTCAGGGGGAGAGCCTACTTCTGGAGGCCCAACACCGGTGCCGGGTGAGTAGGTCCGGTTCCCTCCTCGTCCGGTCCTGGAGGGGGGGACGGCGGTTACCTTCGGCGGGGTGGCGCGGGCCCGGGGGTGTCCGCGGCATTGCTGGGGCGTCTGCTTCCGCCGGAGGTGGGGGCCGCTAGCGCGGCCCGGTAGCGGGGGTCCCCTGCCTCGGCCTGTCCGGAGCATTGGAAGCGCCGCACGGTAGGGGACTGTTGGTGCAGGCGGCGGCAGGTGGAAGGGGCCTTCAGGGGGAGAGCCAACTTCTGGAGGCCCGACACCGGTGCTGGGTGTGTAGGTCCGGTTCCCTCCTCGTCCGGTCCTGGAGGGGGGGGACGGCGGTTCCCTTCGGCAGGGTGGCGCGGGCTCGGGGGTGTCCACGGCATTGCTGAGGCGTCGGCTTCCGCCGGAGGTGGGGGGCCGCGGGCGCCGGCTGATGACGCGGCCTGGTCGCGCCATATGACGCGCCGGCTGTGCGCTGTGGCCGCGACTGTGAAGTCAGCGGTGTGCGCCTCTGGGGGAGCTGGGCGGCCGGGGCGTGCGCATGCGCGGCATTCCCGGGACCATGCGTGCGGGGTCGGGGGGGAAGCTGGACGCCAAGATAGGTACTCGGCAGGCCGGATGAATGACACCTGCGAGCCCCAGAGGGGGCGGTACCGGGAGTGGCCAGCTACTTAACGGCCTCAGGTCAGTGGAGAGGCGCTTCTGGCCCTGTGTTATCTCAGGATGGCGTCGCAGGAGCAGCCAGAGCCTCTGGACGAGCCACAGACGCGGCCTCAATCTTCAGAGAGGTCCCAGCAGCGATCTAGCAGCAGCAGCCGCTCTGAGAAACGTGGGGCTACTCAGAGGGCGAAACCTGAAAAGTTCACGAGCCGTAAAGGATCTGCGGCTCCGATGGACCCCCCACACAGAACCCGGTATTGCGCATTTAAGAGCCAGGGTAAGTGAGCTACGAGAAAGTTCACCTTGCTGATTCTCTGCCCCCCTTATGTTCCCTTTCTCCATTCTGTCAGGGGAAGAAGTGCTCTGGGAAGAGCAAGCACAGAGAGTGTGCTGAATGCGGGGCTCCCCTCCCGGACGGTCAAGGAAGGAAGCTATGTAGACCCTGCCAACATCGCCTGGTCTCGGAGGAGACCGCTGACTTTACCTCCAGTATAAGGGAGATAGTCAGACAGGAGGTTAGGGGTTCGATTAGATCCCTATCTCCGGTTACAAGGTCCAGAGAAAAATCCCCTGTTCTGGTCTCCGATAGTGACCCGCGGGAGTTAAAATCAGATTCATCATCATCATCTGAATCCAGATCGGGCCACTCCTGTTTCCCTCTAGAACAAGTCAATCCTCTAGTAAAGGCGGTAAACGCCACAATGGGGATTGAGGAGTCCCCGGTAGAAAAATCAGTACAAGATTCAATGTTCTGGGGATTGGACCGGAAAAATCGAAGGTCCTTCCCATTGATAGACAAGATTAGTGCCCTTATTACAAGGGAATGGAAAAAGCCTGAGAGAAAAGGCTCCCTACCTCCTGCCTTCAAAAGAAGGTATCCATTTGAAGAAACAGCTTCATCCTCATGGGACAAAGCCCCAAGATTGGACGCGGCTATCGCCAAAGCATGCAAAAAGATGTCCCTACCCTTTGAGGATCTTGGTACCTAAAAAGACCCGCTGGACAGGAAGGCAGATGTGTTCCTTAAGGGAACCTGGGAAACATCAGCGGGAGCCCTACGGCCAGCAATTGCAGCCACATGCACCGCCTGGTCCTCAACGGTATGGTTGGAAGAGCAGATTAGAGATAAGGTCCCAAGGCAGGACATTCTTTCCTCCCTCTCTACAGCTCAGGGAGCGGCGGCCTTCCTCTCAGATGCATCGGCAGACTCGGTGAAGTTAGCAGCCAGATCCGCAGCCCTCTCCAATGCCGCCCGTAGGGCATTGTGGCTCAAATGCTGGCCAGGTGACATGCAGGCCAGATCAAAGTTATGCGGTATTCCATGCGAAGGGATTTGCTTATTTGGTAAAGTACTGGATGAGCTCTTAGAGAAGGCTGGCGACAGTAAGAAACGCTTTCCCTATTTAGAAAGACCGCCTTACAGAAGAGACTCCTTCAGAAGACTGTTTGATCGTAGGAGAACAACAAGGGAAAGACCCAGATATGACCCCAGGAGGAAAGGTAGGGGGTATATGTTTAATACTCCTCGGGACCGCAGCGATCCCAAATGACTGCCGGACCAGGTGGGAGGGAGGTTGTTGTCCTTCTACCCAGCCTGGTCTCGTATCTCGAATAGTCCTTGGATACGGAGCATCATCAGAACAGGACTGAGGTTTGAATTCCAGCAGACTCCGTGTGAAAAGTTTCTTCTAACCCCTATCCGTTCTTCATCTACAGAACAGAAGGCGTTGGAGGCGGAAATCCAGGATCTTCTCCAGAAAGGTGTCTTGGTGAAGGTTTCTGAGCTACAAAGAGGTAAGGGGTTCTATTCCCCCCTCTTTCTAGTTAAAAAGCCGGACGGCTCCTTCCGCACCATTATTAATCTCAGAAACCTCAATAAATTCATTGAAATTCACTCTTTCAAAATGGAGTCTGTAAAATCGGCGATTAAACTGCTATTCAGTGGATGCTTTATGGTAGTCTTAGACCTTAAAGACGCATATTATAACGTCCCGATACACGCAGATCATCAGCAGTTCCTAAGGGTGGCTATTTCACTGGGCGGTATTATAGGCTTTTTCCAATACAGGGCACATCCCTTCGTGGTGGCAGTGGCACCACGGTTCTTCACAAAAATAATGGCGGAGGTGATGGCTCATTTGCACGAACAGGACATTCTCGTGATCCCCTATCTAGACGATTTACTAATTGTGGGGCACTCGGAGTTTCACTGCACCGCCCAATTAGGGAAGATAATATCCAGCCTTCAAGGTCTAGGTTGGTTAATTTTAAGAAGTCACGTTTACAGCCTCTAAAGGTGCAACAGTTTCTCAGCCTTATCCTAGACTCTGACATTTAGGAGTGTTGGCTACCGGAATCTAAAGTACTCAACATTCAGCGTCAGATACTCAGGCTAATAGACAACCCATCGATTACTCTTAGGGGGGGAATGTCACTGTTTGGCTCACTTACGGCGTGCATACCAGCAGTACTCTGGGCCCAATTCCACACCAGAACCCTGCAGTGGGACATTTTACACAACACCCATCAGCTAGAAGATCATCTCGAGGGGACAATTACTTTATCGATCAATACCATTCAATCCCTACGGTGGTGGTCGCGGGTCCCGAATCTGCGTAGAGGGATTCCCTGGGTAAACCACATCTCACGAATTCTAACCACGGATGCTAGCCCCAGGGGCTGGGGAGCTCATATGGGGGATAGGTGGGTCCAGGGAGCATGGACACCGTCAGAGCAGAGTTTTTCCTGTAACCTTAAGGAGCTGTTAGCCGTGGAGCGGGCTGTAAGTGCTTTCCTTATGTCCCTACAGGGCGAACACATCAGAATATTCTCAGACATCCAGGTAACTGAAGCCTACATTAACCACCAGGGGGGGAACCCGGTCCAGGCCCTTAATGGATGTAGCGAATCGTATCTCTCAGATCGCCAAGGGTCACCTTCTATCCCTTACGACCCTCCATATAAAAGGAAAACAAAATCTAACAGCCGATTTCCTAAGTCGCAACAGACTCAAACAGGGAGAGTGGGCACTAAAAAGGGCCATCTTCGAACAAATCGTACACAGGTGGGGACTCCCAGAAATAGACATGTTCACCAGCAGAAAGAACAGACAACTCCCTATGTTTTGTTCTCGGGATCCCAGAGAGAACCCGTATGCAGTGGACGCTCTCCTGATCCCGTGGAACTTCGACTTGGCGTACGCCTTCCTCCATCTGAATATGATTCCGATGGTACTGAGGAAGATCCGGGAGGACAGGGTTCACGTTATCTTAGTAGCCCCTTTCTGGCCCAGGAGGCCGTGGTTTCCTTGGCTGAGGAAGATGTCGGTGTCCCAGCCATGGATTCTCCCAGAGCTCCCGGACCTTCTGTCACAGGGTCCAGTAATATCACCCACGGGTCTCCAACCTACACCTAGCGGCATGGAGTTTGAGGGGGAGCTGCTAAGGGGGAGGGGGTTTTCCCGGGGTCTGGTCAACACCCTATTAAAAAGCAAGAAAGCCTCCTCAACAAATATCTACGCCCGAGTCTGGAGAAGATTCTTATCTATCTCGGGCGGAGGTTGGTCAGAAAACCCGTATTGGCCAGATACTGGAGTTCCTTCAAAAGGGGTTGGAGATGGGTCTAGCCACAAATACGCTTAGTGTCCAGGTTTCAGCTCTAGGGGCATTTTATAGCTGCAACCTAGCAAACAATTACTGGGTGGCAAGGTTCATTAAAGCAGCAGTGAGATCCAGACCCATCATTAAACATAGACTAGTCCCATGGGACCTCAACTTAGTTTTATCAGCTCTAACAGAGCCTCCCTTTGAACCTATTGATTCTGTCCCCATAAAAATCCTTTCATTTAAGACTGCCCTGTTGGTTGCCCTAACGTCAGCCAGGAGAGTTAGTGATCTACAAGCCCTCTCTAGGATACCGCCATACACCCAGTTTGGAGATGATAGGGTCACCTTAAAGCCGGACCCTTTTTATCTGCCCAAAGTCGCCTCGAAGTTCCACAGACTACAAGAAATAGTCCTTCTACCCGAACCCCATTAACCTGACCGAGCAGAAGCTCCATTCCCTAGATGTGAGACGTACCTCCATAGTTACATTTTGGCCACAGAACCATGGAAGAGGGACAATGCCCTGTTTGTATCTTTTCAGGGAGTTAGAAAAGGACTTAAGGTACTGTCACACTTAGCAATGTACCAGCGATCCCGACCAGCGATATGACGCGGTCAGGATCGCTGGTACATGGCTAAGTGGTCGCTAGTGAGCTGCCACACAGGCAGATCTCACCAGCGACATTGCAGGGGTCGGGTGTCGCTACTTAACTGTCACACTAGGCGATGCTGCGTCCTCCCGCCCAGCTCCACGCTCGTCACTCCACAGGAAGCTGATGACGAGAAACAGTCCTGGACGATCTCGCGCGATAAGCAGCGGGGGAGCGGGTTGTAGGTAAGTATCACACACAGCGACATCGCTAGCAATATCGCTATAACGTCACAAGTTATAGCGATATTGCTAGCGATATCGCTTAGTGTGACAGGCCCTTTAGAGTGTCCAAAAACACCCTAGCTAGGTGGATTAGGGAAGCTATCTCTTTTGCTTACACAGCAGGTGGGCTTGAGGTTCCGGAAGGCATAAGGGCGCACTCTACTCGGGCCATGGCTACATCCTGGGCAGAAAGATCGGAAGTATCCATCAAGGACATATGTAAGGCAGCCACGTGGTCCTCTCCATCCACGTTTTTTAACCACTATAGATTGGATTTAGGCGGGTCCGCCGACCTCACGTTTGGGAGTAAGGTGCTTGAGGCAGCTATCCCTCCCTAGAGTTCTCTTCATCTCTGCAAATCTCTCGTGGTGCTGTCATGGCGACTGAATAAATGCTCAGCTACTTAACGGTAGCGGTGTTTTTCAGGAGCCCATGACAGCACCTTTACATTCCCTCCCTCTGCTCTCACGTCTTGGACCGGCACCTTTTTTCAGTTGAGACGATTAGTCACAAGGGTGAAGAATATTTAGCTTGTCTGTGTATATATGAATTGCTACTAGCCAGGGAGGTCCTCTCATGCTCTGTAATCCAACTGAGGCGGGAGAGAGGGCCGCCCTTTTTATGTCTTTAGGTTTCCTGTCCCCGAAGGGCGGATCCCCTCTCGTGGTGCTGTCATGGGCTCCTGAAAAACACCGCTACCGGTAAGTAGCTGAGCATTTTCCGGCTTGATGGTCAAGCCTGCTCGCTGGATCCCCCCGAGCACCTGCGCCAGGTGCTCTCGATGATCCTCCCAGGCGGTACTGAAGATGGCGATGTCATCTAGGTATGCGGTCGCATACCCTTCCAGTCCCTCGAGCAGTGTGTTGACCATCCTCTGAAAAGTGGCAGGGGCATTCTTCATGCCGAATGTCGTCACCGTGGACTCGTACAGTCCGAATGGGGTGATAAAGGCAGAGCATTCCCGTGCCCCAGGGGTCAGGGGAATCTGCCAATACCCCCTGCTCAGATCCATGATGGTCAGGTACTTGGCCCTGGCCAGCTGATCGAGCAGGTCATCGATGCGCGGCATTGGGTACGCATCGGTGACCGTCACAGCGTTGAGCCCCCGGTAGTCCACGCAGAACCGCGTAGTTCGGTCCTTTTTAGGGACGAGGACTACAGGCGACGCCCACGTGCTGTTGGACACTTTGATCACCCCCAGCTTCAGCATCTCGTCTATCTCTTAGCGCATGTGCTGCTGCACCTCAAGAGAGACCCGATACGCTGAACGCCGGATCGGGGGGTGATTGCCGGTGTCCACGTCATGGACGACTGTTCAGTCCTTCCGGGCAGGCTGCTGAACAGCTCCCGAAAGGGGTGTAGGGTGACCCCCAGCTGGGACCGTTGGTCCTCCAAGAGCTGGTGGCCAACCCCCACATCCTCGATGGATCCACCCGCCTTGGCTTGGGTGAGCAGATCCAGGAGGGTTTCTACCTCTCCTTCCTCGGGAAGGTTGCACACTGGGTGGGCACAAGCCTCCTGCTCATGATGGGCCTTCATCATGTTCACGTGGAAGGCCTTCCTCCTTCCATGGGTGTGGTCCAGGGTGACCAGATAGGTGACAGCGTCGAGCCACTGGTGCACGAGGTATGGACCCTCCCAGGCCACCTGGAGCTTGTTTTGAGGTACGAGGACCAGTACCCACACCTTTTGACCCACCTGGTAGGTCCGCTCACAAGCATTCTGGTCATACCACCGCTTCTGGTCAGCCTGGGCTTGGGCCATATTGTCATGCACCAGCCGTGTCAAGGCCATCACTCTGTCCCGGAAGCGCACGACATACTCAATGACCGACACTCCAGGGGTGGCCAAATCCCCTTCCCATGCTTCCTTCACTAGAGCAAGGGGCCCCCGTACACTTCGCCCGTACAGGAGCTCAAAGGGGGAGGACCCCGTTGAGTCCTGTGGGACCTCCCGGTAGGCAAACAGCAGGTGTGGGAGATACCGCTCCCAGTCTCTCCCATGGGAGTCGACCAACATCTTCAGCATATGCTTTAAGGTGCCATTGAACCGCTCACACAGGCCATTGGTCTGTGGGTGGTACGGGCTGGCTATCAGATGTTGCACCAGTGTCTGCTTACAGAGAGACTCCATCAGCTGCGACATGAACTGGGTCCCTCGGTCGGTGAGCATTTCCGGGGGAAACCCCACTCTGGAGAAAATCTGCAGTAAGGCAGTGGCCACTTTGTCAGCCCGAATAGACAACATAGCTACCGCCTCCGGGTACCGGAGTATGAAGCATTTCCCGGAGTGGCTGGGAGTGGACAGAGGTCCAATGAGATCCACAGCCACCCTCGAGAAAGGCTCTTCGATGATGGGCAGAGTTACCAGTGGGGCTCTGGCGCGCCGCCCTGCCTTCCCCACCCTCTGACAGGTGTCACACGAACGGCAGTAGGCAATCACCTCGGTCCTCATGCCAGTAGAAATGCTGAGCTAACCTGGCCCTGGTTTTAGTGATCCCTAAGTGTCCGGCCATGGGAATCTCTCTTGTGCGATCTGCAACAATTCTGCCCTGAACGGATAGGGTACCACTAACTGTCGGTCCCTGGGCCACGCCTCCGGTGAACCCTGCTGGACTGTTACCTGGTACAGCCGTCCCTGGTCCCAGACCACTTGCTCTCGGTCTGACTCCAGGGGAGGCTCTGCCGCCTGCTCCTTGAGAGCTTTCAGGCTAGCGTCAGTTTCCAGCGCTGCCTGAAATCCCTGACTCGATGTGGCAAGAATTGACGAGACTGCCACATCCTCTGTAAGCTCCCCCGGGATCTGTCTCCTGGCCGCTGTCTGACTCGGCAGCCACTTGGTCGGAGAGGGGGAAACCGTCGGACCTCCGCGAGGCTCCTTGGGCTCCGGCGCTCCTACTCCTGGTAACAGCGGCCACGACTGCTGAGACCACAGGTAGCGCCTGCTTCCCCTTGGCCCCCGACCAAGTCGCCGGGTAAGGCAGACTTCCCTGGCCTCCTGACATCCTGGATGCGGGGAACTCCTGCCCTGGGGTCTTACCTGGTGGCTCCTCTCCCGGGACATCCCCTCCCCCCATGGCCTGTTCCTAATTCTGCAGAGGCCCTAGACTCAGCAGGCTGGATTCACTTAGGGGCCCTACACTGCCCATAGCAGCCCCTCCCTCCACCTCTGAGCTCTCCCCTGCAGTCTTCTCACCTGTCCTCACTGTGATCCCTGTGTGTGTAGTGTCAGTGCATGGCTTACCATCAGGTTTCACTCCCTCCTCCACTGTTGGATGCATATTAAACACATTAACATTAGCATTCGCAGTAGAGTCATGACATTCTTGGGGAGCCATACTTGGGGGTTCAGTGGCCACATACTGAGACACTAGCCGCCCCAAATCGGTCCCAAGCAACACATTGGCAGAAATATTTGGCGTTACTCCCACCTCCCGCATTCTCCTCCCGGCGCCCCAGTCCAAAAACACCTTGGCGACGGGCAGCGCCGATTCAACACCTACAATTCCGGAGATGGAAAGGGTTTTTCCAGGCTCTAAGTCTTGAGGGGACACCACCTCAGGACGTACCAGGGTTCGTTCAGCGCCTGTGTCCCGCAGTCCATGACCGCTGAACGGCCGATGGTGACGGGTTGGTAATTGTCCTGGAACCTCCCACCACCCCCTCCCACACACAAAACAGTGGATGGTTTCTGGGACAGGGATGGGGCCTTCTGGCGCTGGGGACACGCAGCCTTAAAGTGTCCCGGCTGGTTGCAATGATGACAACGTCTGGGTTCTGCTCATGGCCTGGAGAGGGCAGCAGGGGGGTACACCCCTTGCACTCTGGGGGGACGGGCAGGATTGGGCTTACCCCATCTCCAGGTGCTGCTGGCAGGCTTCTTTGGCTCGGACGCCCTGTTGTTGGCATACTCGTCTGCCAGGGCGGCTGTAGCAGAAGCCCCCTTTGGTTTCCGGTCACGGAGGAACTGCTGGAGGTCCTCTGGGCAGTTCCACAAGAACTGCTCCGTGACAAACAGTTCCTGGACCACCTGGCGGGTGGTGAGCTCTAGCCCCGAGGTCCAGTGCTCTGCAACTCTCAGCAGTGCCCGCATGTGGTCGGTCCAGCCCTGCTGCAGGCTCCGGAACTTCCTGCGGTACGACTCCGGGGTGAGGTTGTAGTGCTGGATCAGGGCCCGCTTGATGCTGTTGTAGTCCTGCTCCTCCCCGGCAGGTAAGTCCCCCAAAATTTCCAGGGACTTACCCCTCAATTGGGGGGTCAGGGACCTTGCCCACTGATCCAGGGCCAGATGATGTTGGAGGCACGTTCTCTCAAAGGCCAGCAGAAAGGAATCCAGGTCTCCATCCTTTTCAAGCAGGAGGAAGTCCTCCGCCCGGACCTTGGAAGCCTTGGTCCCTGGTGGGGCTGGAGTGTCCAGTGGGAGCCCGTGCTGATCCATCTCCAGTCGGTGCCGGCGCTCCGCAGCTTCACAGTGTTCTGCAGCCTGCAGCACCCGTTCGGCATGCTCACGCTCTGCCGCCGCTTGCTCACGCTCCGCTGCTTTCACTGCCGCCACCAGGAGTCTCATGGGCGGCATCGTTACCAGCCTCGAGCTGTGCCATAGCCGCTTGGAAAAGGGCCTCCGATCTGGACAGGCTGGGACGGGCAGGTGGTGGACAGTCCATTGCGGGACTGAGCACGGGGGTCTGGCTCCTTGGGGAGCCCTGGCTGAGCTCCCCCCCGCCTTCAATGGTATTGTCCTCCACCACCTCCTCATAGACCATAGCATTGGCCTCCCCTTTTGCCTTACTCCTAGTTCCTTCTGCCATCTTGGGAACCTCTGGTTACTGACACAGCTGCAACCCTGACCTCGCACACAACTTATTATATTTGCACTCTGACCATCTTGTGCTGGGCTGACGTTAAGACCCCAGCAGTGAAAGTTACCGCTGGTAGTCTCTAGTGTCTGGGAGTAGGCGTACCACGCACACTATTACTCTGATCCCACCGCTGCCACCAATGTGGAGGAACAGGACCCGTTCCTCCCACATCACCAATGTGACGTTACTACACAGGCACAGCTCTCCGCCGCCCCCTTTGTCTCTCAGGTCAGTAAGGGAACTGCACCTAGAGCAAATGGCCGCCGGGGAGGATGTCCTGTTACCCGCTGGGTATTCTAAGATTCGTAATCAGAGTAAAAGCATCAGCCCAAGATTAATTTTATGGTTTAATTGCCTTAAGGGCGCACTAGATAATTACAGAAATATACAGTAAGCTATACAATGGAATTACAGTGGATTTGCAGTCAGAGTAAAATATAACAATAAGGGTACAAGAATTAGAGATATTAAGCTGGAGGTCAGTTTACCAGATTGTAGGCTGCATGTGGGTGCCGGGAGCTCTGCAGTCCACAGGTACAAGAATCTTAGTTGCTGGACAGACCCCAAAGTGCGGGCCGCTGCTCCCCTTGGCAGATCTGTCCCCAGTTCCTTCTTAGATCATCATCGTCTGGTTCTTCTGTGAAAGAGACACTCTCTGCCATGGGCTGCTAGTTCTTAAGCACGCTAGGTCCCTCCCCCTGTGTCAGGGTGGGCTAATAATCTCCACCCTGTAGCTCCCTGCAGAACTTATTCCCAATATCTAAGAAAGGGAGTAACTTTCAACAGCATGATCGGATCAGGACATGAGAGGTACCAGTGAATGTGGTTTTTTTTGCCTGTCGTGTGGAGAGCAAACATGGCCCCATTGGGTCGCTGTGGAGGGTCAATCTATGTATCTCAGGCCCCAGAACCCTCACCGCCTCAGGAGTCGCACTGCCAGATGCGCGATTTCCTCAGGGTCACTCGGATATTTTCCATAAGTCCATAACTCGAAAGATGTGCTCATAATCCATCATCCTAGGATGGAGTCGGGGCGGCTGGGAGAGACAATGGATGTGTATTTCTGTGTCTAGCTGACAGGTATATTCTAATTGAAGCCCCCAGGCCCCTTCCTGCCCCATGCTGGCGTAGCTCCTACTCAGCTTTGAAGTTCTGTTTTGGGCCTTATCTCATGAACATACTAAAAGACCTTGCTATTCAACATTGGAGCACTAAATCCTGTTTTGTTCATCACAGCCCCCATATGCTGCCCCCATAAGATGCTCCATTGAATATGCCCCCATATGCTGCCCCCATAAGATGCTCCATTGAATATGCCCCCATATGCTGCCTTCATAAGATGCTCCATTGAATATGCCACCATGTGCTGCCCCCATAAGATGCTCCATTGAATATACCACCATATGCTGCACCCATAAGATGCTCCATTGAGTATACGCTGCCCCCATAAGATGCTCCATTGAATATGCCCCCATATGCTGCCCCCATGAGATGCTCCATTGAATATACCACCATATGCTGCCCCCATAACATGCTCCATTGAATGCCCCCATATGCTGCGCCCATAAGATGCTCCATTGAATATGCCCCATATGCTGCCCCCATAAGATGCTCCATTGAATATGCCCCATAAGATGCTCCATTGAATATGCCCCCATATGCTGCCCCCATAAGATGCCCCACAGATTATGCCCCCATAAGATGCTCCATTAAATATGCCCCCTTATGCTGCCCCTATAAGATGCTCCATTGAATATGCCCCCATATGCTGCCCCCATAAGATGCTCCATTGAATATGCCCCCATATGCTGGCCCCATGAGATGCTCCATTGAATATGCCCCCATATGCTGCCCCCATAAGATGCTCCATTGAATATGCCCCCATATCCTTCCTCCATAAGATGCTCCATTGAATATGTCCCCTTATGCTGCCCCCATAGATTATGCCCCCATATATTGCAGCCGCTGCTGCAGGTATTAAAAAAAAAAAAAAAGACATACCTCTTGTCCCTGGGGGCCAGGTCCTGGTGTGCTGAGCAGGCGGAGTCACCAGCACGCTATGAGGGGCAGGTGTCGCTGCTGGCTCAGGACCCGGCACCTGAGATATTCACCTGTCCCGGTTCCAACGCTGCTCACCGCTGTCTGCCTGCCGGGTCCCTCTGTCAGTGACGTCAGGCAGCAGAGGGCGCGCACTGACTACGTCATCGCGCCCTCTGCTGTCTGAACGTCACTGACAGAGGGACCCGGCGGGCATACAGCGGCGAGCAGCGTTGGAACCGGGACAGGTGAAGATCGCATATACTTACCCCCTCTTGGCGCGGTCTCTGCAGCCACCCCCTTCTCCCACGGTCTCCCTTCCTTCCTTTAGCAGTCACGTGGTACAGCTCATTAAAGTCATAAATATGCGCATATTCATGACTTTAATGAGCAGTACCATGTGACCGCTGTAGGAAGGAAAGGATACGGTGGGACAAGCAGGGGGGCTGCAGAAACGCCGGGGGGATCAGTATGATCTGACACCCCTGCTCCCCCTCCCCCACCTACCCTCTGTCGTATATGACTCGCGTATTAGCCGAGAGGGGGGGACTTTCATCCCAAAAAATGGGCTGAAAATCTCGGCTTATACGCTAGTATATACGGCAATTCTTTCTTCACTGCCCAATGGTATAAAATTTTGCAAGGCACATGTGATGTCCATATGATCACTGCACCCCTAGATGAATTCATTGAGAAATGTAGTTTGTAAAATGGGGATATATATTGGGGGCTCCGTTCTGGCACCTCAGGGGCTGTGCCAGTGTGACATGGCACCGTAAAACCAGTCCAGCACAATCCAATATGATGCTTCTTCCATTCTGAACTTTGCACTGTGCCTCAAGTAGTTTGCCATCACATATGGGGGTATCTGTGTACTCAGGATAAATTGTGTAAGAAATTGAATGGTTCATTTTCTCCTATTAACCCTTTTGAAAATTGAAAACTTGGGGCTAAAGCAATATTTTAGTGGAAAAATTGGTACTTTTCCTTTTACACATCCCAGTTATACAATTCTGTATTTTTTTTCCAAGATTTTGTAAAGCACCTTGGGGGTTCAAGGTGCTCATCAAACGTCTAGATAAGTTCCTTGAGGGGTTTAGTTTCCAAAATAAGTTTACCTGTGGGGGTTTCCACTGTTTAGGCACATCAGGGGCTTTGCAAATGCGGTATTGCGTCTGCTATCTATTCTAGCCAATCTTCCAAATTTGAATGGTGCTCCTTCCCTTTCAAACTTTGCCGTGAGTCCAAACGGTAGTTTTCCAACACATATGGGATATTGCCATACTCTGGAGAAATTGTATAACAAATTGTATGGTCTATTTTCTCCTGTTGCCCTTTTAAAAATGCAAAATTTGAGACTGAAGCAATATGTTTGTGAGGGGGAAAAAAGTAAATGTTATGTTTTATTTTTTTTCTTCCACATTTCTTTAATTCTGGTGAAGCTCCTGACTGGTTAAAGGGAACCTCTCAGTAGGATTGTGCTGAGTAACCTACAGACTGATATTTTTTTATTTGTAGTGTACAGTTAATGAGATTCTCTTGCTCCGGTGCGGTCTGTGTGCGGGGCTTTATGCGGTGCTCTGCTTAAATATTCATCTGTATGGCTTATGACAGATCACTGATCCTTCACTGACCTGACCCCTATTGACTTGACCCATATTTTACAAACTGTATATCATATTGTTCTGAAAAAAAAAATTTGCACGGCTGCACCTGCGCTGTAGCATGATCAGATCTATAATATCCGTGTATTCCTTTTATTTAGTGATACATTTTTTAGAATTTTTTTTTTCAAAATGGCGCTGGCAGCGTCTGCGCAGTAGCATAATTTGGAACGAGATACATGCTACTGTGCAGGTGTACCCAGTGCCGTCTTGGTGAAGGCAAATTTTTTTCCTGTAGCAAAATAGTGGTGGCGCCAGCGCAGTACCATCTATCCCATTCCAAATTATGCTACTACACAGATGCGGCTGCCGGCGCAATTTTGAGAAAATAAATTTCTTCAGGAAAAAAAATGTAGTCATAAATAACATGGATATACAGCTCTGGCAAAAATGAAGAGACCACTGCACAGTTCTATAAAAATCAGCTTCTGTACATGTCTGACAGCCATTCCATTCCAGTGTCAATTGAATTCCAACCAGAGTACACCTCATTCTACTTAATTTGCTTCTGATTAGGTGATCACCTGAACCAAATTTTATTTAACGAAGGAAAGTATAAAAAAAAAACCCTGCTGTTGTGTTCACAATCTTCTTGCAGTAGGACAAGCTGGATGGCAAAACAAGTGCTAGTAATATCACAAAAGTAATAGGAATGAAAAAATAACTTTTAACCATGCCAAAGGAGTTGAAAAGAAAAAAGTCGTGAGTGAGGAAAAGAAGGGCTCGATTGTGGCTTTACTAGGAGAGGGATACAGTGAGCGTCATGTTGCTTCCATCCTTACAATTTCTAAGATGGCAATCCATTACAGCAAGGTCAAGCAGCAGAGATTAGGGACAACAAAGCTACGGACCAGCAGAGGGCGAAAGCGACTCTCCACTGACTGGGATGACCGTCATCTTATTTTAATGTCACTCAGCAACTGCAGGATGACATCAAGTGACCTACAAAAAGAATGGCAAATGGTAGCTGGGGTGAAGCGCACAGCAAGAACATTTCGTAACAGGCTCCTAGAGGCAGGGCTCAAGTCATGTAAAGGTAGAATAAAACCTTTCATCAATGAGAAGCAAAGGAGAGCCGGGCTGAAGTTTGCCAAAGACCATAAGGATTGGACCATAGAGCACTAGAGCAAGGTAATCTTCTCTGAGGAGTCTAATTTTCAGCTTTGCCCATCACCTGGTCTTGTAATGGTCAGATGGAGACCTGGAGAGGCATACAAGCAACAGTGTCTTGCACCCACTGTGAAATTTGGAGGTGGATTGGTGATGATCTGGGGATGCTTCAGCTAGGCTGGAATTGGGCAGGTTAATCTTTGCGGAGGACGTATGAATCAAGCCGCATACAAGGTTATCCTGCAAAAACAGTTGATTACTTCTGCTCAGGCAATATTCCCCAACTCTGAGGACTGGTTTTTCCATCAGGACAATGCGCCATGCCACACAGCTAGGTCAATCAATGTGTGGATGAAGGACTACCACATCAAATGTCCGTCATGGCCAGCCCAATCTCCAGACCTGAACCCCATTGAAAATCTCTGAAATGGAATGTAATCAGGAGAAAGATGGATAGTCACAAGCCATCAAACAAAGAAGAACTCCTTAAATTTTTGTACCAGGAGTGGCATAAGGTCACCCAAGAGCAGTGTGAAAGACTGCATGAAAGCTGTGATTAAAAATTATGGTTATTCCACAAAATATTGATTTCAGAACTCTTCCTGAGTTAAAACATTAGTATTGTTTCTAAATGATTATGAACTTGTTTTCTTAGCATTATTTGAGGTCTGAAAGCACTGCATTTTTTAATTTTGACCATTTCTCATTTTCTGAAAATGCAAAATTTAGTGCTTGGAAATTCGAAGACATGTTGACAGTAGTTTATAGAATAAAAGCAATTTACATTTTACTCAAAAATATACCTATAAGGGCTCATACCCATTTGCGAGAAATACGGAGGAGTGCAATCCGATAAAAAATCAGATTCCAATCGGACCAATGTTATTCAATAAGTGACATCTCACCTGCAATTTTTTTTTTTTAATTTTTTTTTCCTTCAGCTGAAATCGGACTGAGAAAAAAATCGCAGCTTGCTGCGTATCTCGGACGAGATACCAGTGTGATCACCGCTATTCACTGAAGTTGTTCTCGCAGCAGGGCAGAACTGCTGTGACCTCAAGAAGGTGGGAAAATGCCAGGGATGAGGTCACAGCAGTTCAGCCCGGCTGTGAGAACAGCTTCAGTGAATAGTGGTGATATCACTGATGTTGCTTTCCCTCAAAGCCTGACCTGCGCAGAACTCTGGAGCGTGGGAAAATCAACTGGCATTTTCCCACGCTCAAGAGGTCATTGCAGTTCAGGCAGTGAGGGAGCGTAAACTAAGTGACGTCACTGCTAGTCACTGAGTCTGCACTGGCAGCATCTCATTCATTCACCAGTAGTTTGCAGCCGGGACAGTCGTATCTTAGCACCATCCTGGTTGCAAACTGTATATTCCCAAGATATAGATTACAGCATGGGACAGAACGACGAACAGGTATGGTATATTGTTGGTTTATTTTATGTTTATTACAGGAGAACGAGGTCTTCGGGAAATTAGCAGGAGTTGTAGGTATGGCTTAATTAAGAATAATAAAGCAGTCTGCGTGTTTATTTCAAATAAAGGATTTTTTTAATAGGTGTCTGTGTTTTATTTTCTATTTGACTATATGGGGTTAGTAATGAGGGCGTCTAATTGACACATGTTCATTACTAACCTCGGGGTTTAATGTCACAAAGGTGACATCAACACCCCATCTATTACCCCATTTATCACCGCTACAGGGCAGTGGGAAGAGCAAGGCTATGTGCAGAATTGGCGCCTTTTGCAGATGCGCCTTTTCTGAGGCGGCTGAGAGCTGATGTTTATAGCCGGGGGGGCAGTATCCATGACCCCTTTCTGTGTGTGTGTGTGTGTGTGTGTGTGTGTGTGTGTGTATATATATATATATATATATATATATATATATATATATACACATTTGTGGCCAAAAGTATTGTCACCCCTGCAATTCTGTCAGATAATACTCAGTTTCTTCCTGAAAATGATTGCAAACACAAATTCTTTGGTATTATCTTCATTTAATTTGTCTTAAATGAAAAAACACAAAAAGAATTGTCCTAAAGCCAAATTGGATATAATTCCACACCAAACATAAAAAAGAGGGTGGACAAAAGTATTGGCATTGTTCGAAAAATCATGTGATGCTTCTCTAATTTGTGTAATTAACAGCACCTGTAACTTACCTGTGGCACCTAACAGGTGTTGGCAATAACTAAATCACACTTGAAGCCAGTTGACATGGATTAAAGTTGACTCAACCTCTGTCCTGTGTCCTTGTGTGTACCACATTGAGCATGGAGAAAAGAAAGAAGACCAAAGAACTGTTTGAGGACTTGAGAAACCAAATTGTGAGGAAGCATGAGCAATCTCAAGGCTACAAGTCCATCTCAAAGACCTGAATGTTCCTGTGTCTACCGTGCGCAGTGTCATCAAGATGTTTAAAGCCCATGGCACTGTGGCTAACCTCCCTAGATGTGGATGGAAAAGAAAAATTGACAAGAGCTTTCAACGCAAGATTGTGCGGATGTTGGATAAAGAACCTTGACTAACATCCAAACAAGTTCAAGCTGCCCTGCAGTCCGAGGGGACAACAGTGTCAACCCGTACTATCCGTCGGCGTCTGAATGAAAAGGGACTGTATGGTAGGAGACCCAGGAAGACCCCACTTCTTACCCTGAGACACAAAAAGGCCAGGCTGGAGTTTGCCAAAACTTACCTGAAAAAGCCTAAAACGTTTTGGAAGATTGTTCTCTGGTCAGATGAGACAAAAGTAGAGCTTTTTGGGCAAAGGCATCAACATAGAGTTTACAGGAGAAAAAAGGGGCATTCAAAGAAAAGAACACGGTCCCTACAGTCAAACATGGCGGAGGTTCCCTGATGTTTTGGGGTTGCTTTGCTGCCTCTAGCACTGGACTGCTTGACCGTGTGCATGGCATTATGAAGTCAGAAGACTACCAACAAATTTTGCAGCATAATGTAGGGCCCTGTGTAAGAAAGCTGGGTCTCCCTCAGAGGTCATGGGTCTTCCAGCAGGACAATGACCCAAAACACACTTCAAAAAGCACTAGAAAATGGTTTGAGAGAAAGTACTGGAGACTTCTAAGGTGGCCAGCAATGAGTCCAGACCTGAATCCCATAGAACACCTGTGGAGAGATCTAAAAATGGCAGTTTGGAGAAGGCGCCCTTCAAATATCAGGGACCTGGAGCACTTTGCCAAAGAAGAATGGTCTAAAATTCCAGCAGAGCATTGTAAGAAACTCATTGATGGTTATCGAAAGCGGTTGGTTGCAGTTATTTTGGCTAAAGGTTGTGCAACCAAGTATTAGGCTGAGGGTGCCAATACTTTTGTCTGGCCCATTTTGGGAGTTTTGTGTGAAATGATCAATGTTTTGCTTCATTCTCTTTTGTGTTTTTTCATTTAAGACAAATTAAATGAAGATGATAATACCAAATATTTTGTGTTTGCAATCATTTTCAGGAAGAAACTGAGTATTATCTGACAGAATTGCAGGTGTGTCAATACTTTTGGCCACAACTGTGTGTGTGTGTGTGTGTGTATATATATATATATATATATATATATATATATATATATATATATGTATATATATATATATATATATATATATATATATATATACACACAGTGGCATTTAAAAGTTTGGGCACCCCTGGTCAAAATTACTGTTATTGTGACTAGTTAAGCAAGTTGAAGATGGAATGAGCTCTAAAAGGGCTAAAGTTAGATGACACATTTTCTCTGTATTTTAGGCCAAAAAAATTATAATTGTCATTTTTTTTACATTTTAAAAATTACAATAAGGAAAATAGGCCAATGCAAAAGTTTGGGCACCCTGCATAGTTAGTACCTAGTAGCACTCCCTTTTAAAATATCACAGCTTGTAAATGCTTTTAGTAGCCAGCCAAGAGTCTTTCAATTCTTGTTTGATGGATTTTCATCCATTCTTCCTTGGAAAATTCTTCCATTTCTGTGAGATTCCTGGGTCGTCTTGCATGCACTGCTATTTTGAGGACTAGCCACAGGTTTTCAATGATGATCGAATCGGGGGACTGTGAGGGCCATTGAAAAACCTCTAGCTATCGCCTTTTGAGGTAGTCTATTGTGGATTTTGATGTGTGTGATCATTATCCATTTGTAGAAGCCATCTTGTTTTCAAATTCAGCTTTTTTTGCACATGGTGTTATGTTTGCATCAAGAATTTGTTGAAATTTCATTGACTCCATTCTTCCCTCTACCTGTGAAATGTTCCCTGTGCCATTGTTTGCAACACAACTCCAAAGCATGATTGATCCATCCCCATGCTTAAATGTTGGAGAGATGTTCTTTTCCTGAAATTCTATGCAACTTTTTCTCTGCACATACCTTTGATCATTGCGACCAAAGAGTTTTATTTTAACTTCAACGATTCACAGGACTTGTTTCTAAAATGCATTGGGCTTGTTTAGATGTTCTTTTGCATACCTCTGATGCCAAATTTTATGGTGAGGGTGCAGGAGAGGTTTTCTTCTGATGACTCTTCTATTAAGGCCATATTTGATAAGGTGTCTCTGAACAGTAGAACAATTACCACAACTCCAGAATCTGCTAAATCTTTCTGAAGGTCTTTTGCAGTCAAGTGGGGGTTCTGATATGCCTTTCTAGCAATCCTACAAGCAGCTCTCTCTGAAATTTTGCTTGGCCTTCCAGACCTTATCTTGACCTCCACTGTTCCTGTAAACTGCTATTTCTGAATTACATATTGAACTGAGGAAAGGACAACTTGAAAACGCTTTGCTATCTTCTTATAGCCTTCTCCTGCTTTGTGGGCCTCCACCATTTTCATTTTCAGAGTGCTAGGAAGCTGCTTAAAAGAACCCATCGTGGCTGTTTTTTCGTACAAGGTTAGAGGAGGCTATGTGTTTCTAAACCTGTGGAATCTGCATCAGCTGGCCTTTCCTAACATTGAGGGTGAACAAGCCATATCCCTTACAGGCTAATAATTAAGGTCTGAAACCTTAGTCAAAGTTATCTGAGCACACAAATCTCCAAAGGTGCCCAAACTTTAGCATCGGACCATTTTTCTTTTTGTAATTTTTAAAATGTGAAAAAATTACAATGTGTATTATTTTGTTAGCCTAAAATACAAAACAAATGTGTCATCTTTAACTTTAAGCCTTTTAGAGATCATTTTATCTTCAACTTGCTTAACTGTTCACAATAACAGTAATTTTGACCAGGGGTGCCTAAACTTTTGCATGCCACTGTGTGTGTGTATATGTGTGTGTATATATATATATACATATATATATGTGTGTAAAAAAAGTAAAAAAAATAGGCAGCACTCAAATTAAATGTGAAAAAAAGTGGATACTTTACTGATCCTCAAGTGGCAACGTTTCAATGGTGACCCGTCTTTATCAAGCCTTGATAAAGACGGGTCACCGTTGAAACGTTGCCACTTGAGGATCAGTAAAGTATCCACTTTTTTTCACATTTAATTTGAGTGCTGCCTATTTTTTTTACTTTTGTTAATTTGGCTGTTGGGACACTGCTGAATAGGTTTTGCACCAACTATTTAATTTTGGTAGTGCTGCCCTTTTTTTGATTTTTTTGTGTATATATATATATATATATATATATATATAAAATATATATTATTGTGTCAATACATATGTTATATACAGTATATATATAGTGTGTTTTGAAGAATATTTAGTTTTAAAACGATGTGTAAAGGACAGAGTACTGCTGTATGTAAAAGCTCATGTTAAAATCGCATTGCATATGGATTGCATACCCATTTCATTCGGATGTTCTGTTTAAAAATTGCACAGAAGTCACATGACACTCACATGAACCTTGCATGGCACTCGTCCGTTTTTTCAGTCCGGAAATCGGACCGTTTTTTTCCTCGCATATGGTTATGAGTCCTAAAGAGAAAAATCGGACAAACCATTACAGCCTCCCTTAGCAGCAGCAATGGCAATCAAGCATTAACTGGCAATGAGTCTCTTACAAAGCTCTGGAGAAATTATGGCCCACTCATCTTTGCAAAATTGTAATTCAGCCACATTGGAGGGTTTCTGAGAATGAGCTTCCTTTTTAAGGTCTTGCCACAGCATCTCAATTAGATTAAGGTCTTTACTTTGATTAAGCCACTCCAAAGTCTTAATTTAGTTTTTCTTAAGTCATTCAGAGGTGGACTTGCTGGTGTGTTTTGGGTAATTGTCCTGCTGCATAACCCAAGTACACTTCGGCCATCTGTTCGGAACCTCAAGCTGGACATTCTTCTTCATTATTTTTTGGTAGACAGCAGAATTCATGGTTCCATTTACCACAGCAAGTCTTCCAGTTCCTAAAGCGGCAAAACAGCCCCAGACCATCATACTACTACCACCATATTTTACTGTTGGTATGATGTTGCTTTTCTGAAATGCTGTGGTGTTACTTCTATGCCAGATGTAATGGGACATACACCTTCCAAAAAGTTCAACTTTTGTCTCGTCAGTCTGCAGAGTATTCTCCCAAAAGTCTTGGACTGAGACGATCCTCTAATGATGTAAGTTACAGCATATTTGCACTTTGACGTATCTCCTTTTTCATTTGGATATATTTTTATACATATGTTGATTTATAGTAATTGAAAATAATAGAAGTATAAAAAATATATCCAAATGAAAAAGGAGATATGTCAAAGAGCAAATGTGCTGTAACTTACATAATTATAATGACATGTTCATTATTTTTATACTTAATGAATAATTACTATAAGTAATAAACATAAGTATAAAAATAATGAACATGTCTTTATAATTATGTAAGTTACAGCACATTTGCACTGACATATCTCCTTTTTCATTTGGATATATTTTTTATACTTATGTTTATTATTTAAAGTAATTATTCATTAAGTATATGTCCTCAATCATGCATTTTTTTGAGTGTTGTCTTTATATTACATCCGTTTTACTACCAGTTCCTTTCTCCCCCCCACCCCACACATTTTAATGTATTTGACTAATAAAGCTTTATAATTTTAATCACACATTTGGACTTGTATCTTCAGTTTTTCCTTCTTCCTTTGTTTTTTTAACCCCTTTACCCCCAAGGGTGGTTTGCACGTTTATGACCGGGCCAATTTTTACAATTCTGACCACTGTCCCTTTGAGGTAATAACTCTGGAACGCTTCCATGGATCCTGGTGATTCTGACATTTTCTCATGACATATTGTACTTCATGTTAGTGGTAAAATTTCATTCATATAACTGGCGTTTTATTTGTGAAAAAAATGGAAATTTGGCGAAAATTTTGCAATATTCCAACTTTGAATTTTCATGCCCTTAAATCACAGAGATATTGCACACAAAATACTTAATAAGTAACATTTCCCACATGTTTAATTTACATCAGCACAATTTTGGAACCAAAATTTTTTTGCTAGGAAGTTATAAGGGTTAAAAGTTGACCAGTGATTTTCTCATTTTTACAACACCATTTTTTTAGGGACCACATCACATTTGAAAAATATTCATAATTGAGAGTCCTCAGTGGTTGATACCTTTTAATGGCTAACTGAAAAGATGGTAACATTGCAAGCTTTTGAGACTACTCAGGTCTCTTCAGGCTAGACTAATACAAAATCTGAAGAGTCACATATTTATGCACAATATAACACAGAAAAAATGCAATGGATAAGACAAGTGACGTGAAGCAGAACTATCAATATGGGAGAGGGAGAAACATAAATATTGGACCAGTACATAGATAAGGAGTCCGGATGTTTTATAGTCCTCTGATTGGGGTCTCCTAATATGTTGTGATGCCCCCACCAGGTCTTGAAAGCAAATTCCTTAATTGATGTAAAAAGACATAAATCCATGCGACACGTTCATTTCAGCACTGAGAGTGTCAAAGGTCGTCATAAATTTATACTCCCAAACACGTCTCTCTGAGATGTGAAGTTACCTTTCAATACCAGTAATTTCGTATCCATGCTGCTGTGATCAGGGATACAAAAATGTTTTGCCACAGGTAGATCCATTCTTTTTTCTCTTATTGTGTGACGATGAGCATTCATCCTTGTTCTAAGCTTCTGCCCTGTCTCCCATACATACAGACCCCCAGTTGGACATTTAGTACAAATAATTAAGTACACCACATTAGATGTAATGCAGCTGAAAGTACCTGGGATCTTGTAGTCCTGATGTGAGTTGGGGATCTTTATCTTGTCCGTGGTCATTATAAATGGACAAGTTTTACATTTTTTCTGGTTGCAAGGAAAGGTTCACATTTGAAGTCACTTTGAGGGGTCTATATGATAGAAAATACCCAAAAATGACACCATTCTAAAATCTGCACCCCTCAAGGTGCTCAAAACCACATTCAAGAAGTTTATTAATCCTTCAGGTGCTTCACAGGAATTTTTGAATGTCTTGAAAATTACTTCAGGTCCAATTTTACCAAGGGTAACAGGAGAAATTGGACCCCAAAAGTTATTGTACAATTTGTCCCGAGTTCGCGGATACCTGATATGTGGGGGGAACTACTGTTTCTGCACATGGAAGAGAACGGAAGGGAAGGAGCGCAATTTGACTTTTTCAACGCAAAATTGGCTGGAATTGAGATCGGACGCCATGATGCGTTTGTAGGGCCCCTGATGTGCCTAAGCAGTGGAAACCCCCTCTCAAATGACACTATTTTGGAAACTAGACCCCCCCCAAGGAACTTATCTAGATGTGTGGTGAGAACTTTGAACCACCAAGGGCTTCACAGAAGTTTTTAACGTACAGCCATAAAATTAAAAAATCATATTTTTTCCAAAAAAATGATATTTTCACCCCCAATTTTTATTTTCCCAAGGGAAACAGGACCCCAAAAGTTATTGTGCAATTTGTCCTGAGTTCGCTGATACCTCATATGTGGGGGTAAACCACTGTTTAGGTGCATGGCAGAGCTTGGAAGGGAAGGAGCACCATTTGACTTTTTCAACGCAGAATTGGCTGGAATTCAGATCAGACGCCATGTTGCGTTTGGAAAGCCCCTGATGTGCCTGAACAGTAGAAACCCCCCCAATTCTATCTCCAACCTTAACTTCAACACACCCCTAACCCTAATCCCAACCCTATCCCTAATGGGAAAATGGAAATCAATACATTTTTTTAATTTTATTATTTTTCCCTAACTAAGGAGGTGATAACGGGGGGTTTGATTTACTATTTATAGCAGGTTTTTATGTTTGGCAGCTGTCACGCTAAAAGACGCTTTTTATTGCAAAAAAATAGTTTTGCATCACCACATTTTGAGAGCTATAATTTTTCCATATTTCGGCCCACCGAGTCATGTGAGGTCTTATTTTTTGCGGGACGAGTTGACGTGATGTTTTTATTTTTACCATTTTCGGGCACATGACATTTTGTGATTGCTTTTTATTCCGATTTTTGGGACGCAGAATGAACAAAAACCAGAAATTCACGAATTTCTTTTTTTTAGGGGGGGCGTTTACACCGTTCCGCGTGTGGTAAAATTGATAAAGCGATTTTATTCTTCGGGTCAGTACGATTACAGTGATACCTCATTTATATCTTTTTTTATGTTTTGACGCTTTTATACAATAAAAACAATTTTATATAAAAAAAAAATTTTTGGTATCGCTGTATTCTGCAAGCTTATAACGTTTTTATTTTTTCACTGATGACGCTTTGTGGTGGCTCGTTTTTTGTGGGACAAGATGTCGTTTTCAGCGGTACCATGTTTACTTATATCCGTCTTTTTGATCACGTGTTATTGCACTTTTTGTTCGGTGGTATGATAAAGCGTTTTTTTTTTGTTTTTTTGAAGGGGTTCACTAAAGGGGTTTACTAGTGTGACAGTTTTATAGGGCGGGTCGTTATGGGCGTGGCGATACTACATGTGTACTTTTTATTATTTTTTTTATTTACATAAAGAAATGAATTTATTGGGGAATTTTTTTTTTCATTAGGAATTTTTAAAAAAATTGTTTTTACACATGTTAATTTTTTTTAAACTTTTTTTTTTACATTGTCCCAGTGTGGGACATCACTGTATAGTGTCAGATCGCTGATCTGACTCTTTGTGCTGCACTGTGTCAGATTAGAGATCTGACAGGCAGTGTAGGAGGCTTCTCAGTGCCTGCTCTCAGTAGGCACTGAGAAGCCACCTCCCTGCAGGACCCGGAATGACCCCGCGGCCATCTTGGGTCCGGGGTCCTGCATGGAGGAGGCTCTCAGAACAATGCGATCACATTGCATTGTTCTGAGGGTCTCAGGGAAGTACGCAGGGAGCCCCCCCCAGTGGGCCTGGGGTTAATGTGCTGGGAGCGGTCCGTGACCGCTCTTGGCATGTAGTGCCAGGTGTCAGCTGTGATAATCAGCTGAAACCCGGCCGCGATCAGCTGCGCTCCCCCCATCAGCGCAGCTGATTGCTATGATGTACCATCCCATCCATGGGCATTAAGGCCCAGGGCACATGGACGGGATAGTACGTCATATGTCAGAAAAGGGTTAAAAGCTGTTATAGTGTCTGCCATTACTTCCTCTTGTGGTAGAGCATTCCACAGTCTTATTGCACTAACTGTAAAGAACCCTTTCCTATTTAGCTGCCAGAAACGCCTGACACCCGTAATGAATGCCACCTAGTCCTTAGTATGGTCTTTGGGAGGAACAAGTCATGTGCCAGTCCGTTGTACTGGCCACACATATATTATACATGATAATGAGATCTGAGGTGTTTTTTTGTAAGCTAAACAAGCCCAACTTTTCCAACCTCTCATCATACGAGAGGCTTTCCATCCCTTGTAATATTCTAGTTGCCCGCCTTTGATCTGACTGACTTCTAAATATCATTTTTAAAATGTGTAGCCGAAAACTGGATCTTATATTCTAGATGTGGCTTCACCAGTGATTTATAAAGAGGTAATAATATGTTGGAATCGCTGGATTTTCTTATCCTAAAATCTTGTTTGCTTTTGTGGATGCTGCTTGACATTGAGTGCTGCTGCTCAGCTTACTTGTAACCAGAATACCCAAGTCCTTCTCCTGTTATGTGGAACAATATCAAATGTCTTTGCAAAGTCCAGATAAATCACATCAGCCGCATTACCAGCATCCAAATTTGCTCTTGCCTTCTCATAGAAACCCAACATGTTGGTTAGACACGATGTATTCTTAATGAATCCATGCTGGTTGTCAGTTATATTATCCACAATATATTTCTGCAGGTCACCTCTTATAATGCCCTCAAAAGTCTTGCACACTACTGATGTCATGCTTACCAGCAGGGGTGGATTAAGGGTAGCCAGAGCCCCCGGGCTGTTCAGACTCTGTGGGCCCCCCGGTCATGTGACGGGGTCAGGAAGTCACTATTTTTCATGACCCATATGGTGCTTCAAGGGGCGGGAAGAGGTTAAATACTGAGGTAAAAAACTCAGCAAATACACAACGTGTGCACGAGGCCTCACAAATACTGAGGTAAAAAACACCAAATGCTCAGCGTGTCCATGAGGCCTTCCAATACTGAGGTAAAAACTCACCAAATACTCAGCGTGTGCACGAGGCCTTATATATACTGAGGTAAAAACTCACCAAATACTCAGGGTGTGCACGAGGCCTTACAAATACTGGAAGGCTTCCACCCAACATCTAGTCCCTGACTCGCCTGTATCTAACATTGAAACCAGCTAATAGTCTGCAATCACCTGCTGACCTGGACCCAATGACCTGTCAGACAAGTTACTTCACATGAGTCAGAGGCTTCTGCTTCATGAACTTCCCCAGATAGAGAAAGCAGCCTCCAATGTGCAGCCTGTGGCCTGATACACAGGAAGAGACGCTCCTCGTCACAGGCTGGGCCCAACATGGCAGCAGAGGGGTTAACGCCACAGACAAGTCGCCGTGTCCTCACACACTGGACACGACGCTGCATCTGGCGACGAACAGGCGCACATTGCGCAATGTTAGTCATGTCCCAGATGTTCAGCATGTGGAGGACCAAGGAGGGACAAAAATGACTCCAGGATTGGAACAGGAGCATGGGAAAGTGGATGGCGGTCGGAGAGGCAGGGTTTATGTAGGGGTCAGAGTAAGTGTGTATATACACACACACACACACACATACATACACATACTACTACTACTACATACGGGCAGCGCACACATGCACAATCCTCAGGTTGTATAACTTTCAACTGGTCAAAACATTTCTCTCAGCAGGCCAAGAAAGAAATGTGGCAGGAATAAAGTACACCTCATAGTAACTTGTGTGAGGCAGAGGTGACAAGACCCGCCATCTCGTGCCCACATTACTAGAGGTGCCCACATATAACAAAGTTGATGGAAACAGACGACTTCCACTGTGATGATTGGTTACGGGCCGCCCGACTACACCCATTTTCACAACTAGTCACACCCATGTCCACACCCCAACCACACCCATTTAGCACTGCTGATCACACGGACTGGTACTGAGGGCACAGTGACTGGTACTGTGGGCACACTGACTGGTACTGAGGGAAAAAAAAGAACACCGAGAGAGAGAGAAGAAAACAGAAAGAAAGAGAACAGAGAGATGGAAAGAAAAAGAAGCAGAGAAAGAACCGAGCGGGAAAGAAAAGGGACAGAAAAAACGAACAGGGAGAGAAAAAGAAAGGGGGGGAAAAAGAACAGAGGGAGAGAGAAAGAGGGGAAGGAAAGAACAGAGAGAAAGATTAGAGAGAGGAAAAAAAGCAAGTACAGAGAGAAAGAAAGAGGGGAAAGAAAGAACAGAGAGAGCAGAGAGAGAAAGATTCTATAAAGATACTATACCAGTCCGGCTCACATTGTAGTGCCCACCTGAGCCTCCTGGTGCAGGACATTTCATGATCCACTCACATGGCCGACATTCCTGAGTCCAAGGCGATCCAGCTGTCCGCGCTGTCGGAGGAGGACATGGTGATGATCTGAAGCATTCCCTGAAGTGCCTCCATGGTTCCGTCACAATCTCTTTCCGAAGTTACCTAATTTCCGGTCAGCTTCCAGCACGTCACTTCCGATGGAACGTCACATGCGAGTTTTCAAGTGCGCCTCGAGGCTCCGCTGTGTACTCCTGTGTCCGCGGGAAAAGTAAGCTCCCGGTCAGGGCAGTGGGGCAGACTCTCAAAATCTGGAATGGTTGAGAGGTATGAATGCTCCCCATCATACACCTTGCACACACATGGCACCGCACACCTCATACACACCCGGTTTTGCTTTGTATGCCTCGTATACACACTGCTCCGCTCCGCACACCTTACACACACACAACTACACTCAGTACACACATGGCTCCACTCTGTAAACCTCATACACATGCGACTGCTCCGTACACCTTGTACACACGCGGCCACGCTCTGTATACCTTGTACACACATGGCTCCGCTCCGTAAACCTTGAACACATGCGGCTTTGCTCCATACACCTCGTACACACTCGACTCCGCTCCGTAAACACGCCTCGGCTCCGTACACCGCGCACGCTCGTGCAGATACATCCATCCTGTAAACCCTTCCTGACCCCACACATACTTCCCACATCCAGCACCATGACAGCCAGCACAGCAGAGTCCTGCATACATCGAGGGCTGTGCGCATGGGTTCAGTGCGCACGGAGCACGGATTTATCAGTGAGGGGTTGCAGTGGCCGGTGGGTCTTTCTGGGAGGGCGAGGATGGGGTCGGTGCATGGGGGGGCGTGGCGCTATGGTGGTGGATTATAATGGGGCAGTTTACCCTGGGCTGGTTGGCCTCCCCACACCGCTGGACCCTGGGCTACCACCCAGATTGACCTCATTATAATCCGCCACTGCTTACTGGGCGCTAGTTACCTGTATCCACCACCTTTTCTTTCTTAAATATCGGTACCTTGTGAGCCATCCTCCAATCCCGTAGCACCACAAGAGAGTATAAGAATATGAGATACAGTGGTCTGACAATTACTGAGCTCAATTCCCTCAGTATCCGTGAATGAATGCCATCTGGGATGGGGGTTTGTCAATGTTTAAATTGCTCAGATGTAGATGTACTTCTTTTCGGGTTAAATTAGGTTGTGAACTTTGATTTTCGCCTTGTTGATTGATCCCTGAAATGGACAGTTCATTGGTGAACATGGATGAAAAGTGCCTGATCTCAGCCTTTTCTTTGGTTGGTTCCACACTAACGTTTTATAGCGCAGCGCATTGTGCGCTATCGGTCGCACGCGCAATGGTCCCCTGTCTTTAAAGTGGCGGGCGCAGTGTCTAGCGATTGCACGTGCTCATCAGCGTTTGCGTGCACTGCGCATTTTCCAGGTGTGCGTCCATACGCACCATACGCTACATGTTGCGTTTTTTTGTTCCGCCCAACCTCGTTAAAAAATCGCATGCGCACGGTATGCGCAAAAAAATAGCATTCCAGTCTATGGGGCCGCTGGCGTGCGCTTGGATGTGTGCACGTCAGAGCTTTTTGCGCGCACGCGATTTGAGTAAACAATGTCTAGACACTTGTTTAAACCACCCCCTAAACAAGCAACATTGTTTGGGAGCAGTCTACATAAAAGAAGGTGTCTGCAGGGCTACACCACTACAGACAGCCTTTAAAATAAGACCAGCTACAGACAGCCTTGAAGACAAGAGCAGCTACAGACAGCCTTGAATAGAAGACCAGACAAGAGCCTTGGATTCAAGCTTCAGCAGCCAAAATGTGAGTATTCTTCAACATAATGTCTGTGTGTCCTGTACAATTTATTATGTACTAATGTTTTTTTTTGTTTAAATTTTAGCATGTCTTCTTCTGAATCGGCCTATTCCCCATCCCAGCAAGAACTGGCCCAAGCAGATCGTGAGGTGAGGATCTTACTGCCTTTTGGTAAGTATAGCTGCTGCCTCTAGAAATGTGTAATAATTTTTTTTCTTTACCGACATCGGACACGGCAAGTGAGGCTGAAGAGCAGGAGCAGCCTGAGCGGGAGCAGCCTAGCCAAGTTCCGGCGAGGAGACGTCATGTAAGTATGTAGTTTTTCAATGTTCCTTTTTTGATTTTTTTTGTTTTTTTTCTGGCTTTATTTTCATCTTCTATCTTGCTTCTTCTCTGTTTCTTTTTCTATCTTTTTCATTCTCCAAAATTTCAAAGATTATAATTTTTTTGTTTGTTCTAGGTTCCACAACGGGATGAAGAAGACGTCTACATAGACAACGAGCGCCTGATCCGCCTTGTTGAGGAGCATATCCCGTTGTGGGACAGCTGTGACCAGCAGTACAAAGACACAGTGGTGACCCTTCAGCTCTGGAATGAGGTGGCCGCAGCGTTGATGGATGGCTGGGACAGCGCCTCTCCAACTTCAAAAACGGCGTTTAGTAAGTATTTCCATTCTCTGTGATGCCGCATTGACTCTTGTTCCTGATGGTACTGGTGTGTTTGTTGCAAGATATATTCTTGCAGGAGACACACAAGTGTCCTCATGATCAACAGTGATTGCTTTGTGTATTGGACTGCTGTCTTGATTCTATTTTCACTCTTGGTCTTGAAGGTACTGGTGTGTTTGTTGCAATATATATTCTTGCAGGAGACACACGAGTGTCCTCATGATCAACAGTGATTGCTTTGTGTATTGGACTGCTGTCTTGATTCTGCTTTCACTCTTGGTCTTGAAGGTACTGGTGTGTTTGTTGCAAGATATAATCTTGCAGGAGACACACGAGTATCCTCATGATCAACAGTGATTGCTTTGCGTATTGGACTGCTGTCTTGATTCTGTTTTCACTCTTGATCTTGAGGGTACTGGTGTGTTTATTGCAAGATATAATCTTGCAGGAAACACACCTGTACCATCAGGATCAACAGTGACTGCTTTGTGTATTGGACTGCTGTATTGAATCTGGTTTTGCTCTTGCTCCTGATGGTACTGGTGTGTTTCTTGCAAGATATATTCTTGCAGGAAACACACCTGTGTCCTCAGCTTCAGCAGTGACTGCTTTGTGTTTAGAATTATTTTGTGATGCCGCTTTCACTGTTTGGAAAGTTCACATAGGTTTGTGTGCTGATAATGATGTTGCCATCAGTGCATTGTATAACGTTTTTTCTTTGTTTTTCCAACAGTGAACAAACTCCGCACACGTTGGCGCTCGATGAAGGACCGCTTCAACACTGATATTCGTGCTGAGGGACAGGTTCGCAGTGGTTCAGCGGCAAGGACCAGAATAAAGTACCGCTATCATCGCGAGTTGGCGTTCCTGAGACTGGTCCTTGCCAGCAGAGTGTAAGTTGTTTTTTTTTTAACCTGTCCTTTTCTATTCCATAGCTGATGGCTCTTGTAAATGCATGATAGTAATGTTTTTCTTTTCTTTCCATAGCACCTGGAGCAGCACCCTGCAACCTGTCTCTGGAGCGGTCCTTCATCGGACGACCTCGGACCCGTCCCCGCCATCCGAGAGCCAGGAAGCATCTTGAAGGTCAGCAACACAGACAGCTGGTGACCAGGAAGCTGGTCAATCAGGTGTTCCCCTGTCCCAGGTCTCTGCCACTGGTGATGCGGGCACCACCCCCCCAGCGGCAGAGGGCCTCGGACAGGCCTGTCATGCCCGAGTTCATGCACTTGAGCGAGGCCTTTCATGCCAGCCTCAAGGCGCTGTCAGCCAGAGTGGAAAGTGGTTTTTCCCTGATGGAACGTGGTTTTAACCACATGGAACACCGCTTCCACTCTGTCGACCAGTGCCTTGACCGTCTGGAGGCTGACCTCAACAGACCAGCGCACCATTTTTTCAGTAAAATTGAACAGGGCATGGCGGAACACCTTAGTCCTGAGCAACAGCTGAGTGTGTTACAGGCCTGCAACACTGCTTACTTGCAGGCTATGCAGCAGAATCGGTATGTGCAGCAGTCAGTGGTGTCGTTTCCAACAGTTCCACCACTGACTCGCCTGACCACACTACCGACTTCTGCTGCATACCACTGCACGGCCACCTGCATTCCAAGCCATGCCGGACACCACTACACCACCCCAAGTCCGAGTGCTGCTGGACACTCCACCGCCACCACCACTATGGCAAGCGCTGCTTCTGTCTGGAGCACCGCCACCACAGAACCTGCTTGGGCCACCGCCACCTATTCTCCTGTTCAGAGCACCGCCACCATTTCTCCATCTAGGAGCACCGACACCACCACTCAGCAGCATTCAAGGAGCACCGCCACCACTGCTCATCAAAGGAGCACCACCACCACCACTCCTCATCAAAGGAGCACCACCACCACCACTCCTCATCAAAGGAGCACCGCCACCACTCCTTATCAAAGGAGCACCGCCACCACTCCTTATCAAAGGAGCACCGCCACCACTCCTCATCAAAGGAGCACCGCCACCACTCCTCATCAAAGGAGCACCGCCAACACTTCGCCTACTTGGAGAACCGACACGTATTCTCCTTCTAGGAGCACCGACACGACTTTGTCTCCTAGGATCACCGCCACTTCTTTGAGCACCGACACGACTTTGTCTCCTTCTAGGAGCACCGCCACTTCTAGGCGCACCGACACAACTTTGTCTCCTTCTAGGAGCACCGTCACCGCCACTTCTAGGAGCACCGCCACCACCGAGCATCAGAGGGGTGACTCACATTCCATCTTTTACAAGTCAACGCCACAGTCCACCAGCTCTAAGCGGTCGAGCTTCAGGCGATCGAGCAATGTAAGGCGGTCACACGGTGGAAGTCGGTCCAGGCAGGATACTCCTGCCCCAAAGAAAAAAAAACAAAAGACTTTGTCCATCCACCCTCTCCTAATGTGTCCAACCTGCCTCCATGTCCATCCCTGAGCTCCCTTCCCCCAGTACTTTCGTCGCCCCTTCTCTTAGAACCCCTTCCTCAACTTCCAGCCGTTCCTCGTCTCTCCACACCCCCAAAGTATCCCATCTTCCCCCAAACGTCATTCATAATAAAAAAAAATTTTCAAATAAATGTGCAATTCTGCTTTCAAAAAATATGATTTGATTAATGTGTCTTTCGCCGCCTACACACACTGCGCCGTACACTTAGCGTTTTTGACACCAGATATCTCTATTACTGAGACATGTTTCTTGTGTCAGTCTTGGAGATATGTGGTGTCAAAAACACAAATCTATGACTTGTATTTTCACCACCAGTCTCCACATTCTTCTAATATTGCACAGACTGAATCGAGCAGGGTTCCCCATCTCCAGTCTTGAAGGCCCACCAAGAGATCATGTTTTCAGGATTTCCATTGCTCAGGTGAAGCAGTTATCACCGGAGCAATGGAATTCCTTAAAACATGATCTGTTGGTGGGCCTTGAGGACTGGATTTGGTGAACCCTGCTCGATTCAGTCTGTGCAATATTAGAAGAATGTAGAAGACTGGTGGTGAAAATACGAGTCATATAGATTTGTGTTTTTGATACCACATATCTCCATTACTAAGACATGTTTCTTGTGTCAGTCTTGGCGATATGTGGTGTCAAAAACACAAATCTATGACTTGTATTTTCACCACCAGTCTCTTCAGTCTTCTAATATTGCACAGACTGAATCGAGCAGGGTTCCCCATCTCCAGTCCTGAAGGCCCACCAACAGATCATGTTTTCAGGATTTCCATTGCTCAGGTGAAGCAGTTATCACCGGAGCAATGGAATTCCTTAAAACATGATCTGTTGGTGAACCCTGCTCGATTCAGTCTGTGCAATATTAGAAGAATGTAGAGACTGGTGGTGAAAATACAAGTCATATAGAGTTGTGTTTTTGATACCACATATCTCCATTACTGAGACATGTTTCTTGTGTCAGTCTTGGAGATATGTGGTGTTAAAAACACAAATCTATGACTTGTATTTTCACCACCAGTCTCTTCAGTCTTCTAATATTGCACAGACTGAATCGAACAGGGTTCCCCAACTCCAGTCCTCAAGGCCCACCAACAGATCATGTTGTAAGGAATTCCATTGCTCTGGTGATAACTGCTTCACCTGAGCAATAAAAAAGGAAATCATTAAAACATGATCTGTTGGTGGGCCTTGAGGACTAGAGTTGGGGAACCTTGGAATAGAGGATGGTGTTGAGTGCAAGACATAACTATTGTTACCTTGCCTATGTTGTTTTATTACCATCATCATCATTTAACTAATTTTGAGACAAGGCAAGGGGATTGTAGATATACCTTGTAATTAACCACGTACTCTATTTAGTGTGTGTTGAATAAACTGATGATATGATGGTGAAAATACATGTTATATTTACTTCACCAATACCCTGGCCTTCTATCATAACTATCACACCTGGGCAGGTGAATACACAAGTGTTTTAACCTGCAGCGTTGCTTCAGTCTGCATATATTTGAAGCAGACTGTAGCAATGCTGCAGTTTAACTCATATGTGTATTCTCCTGCCCATGTGTGATAACTTTGTGAAGTCAGGATGCGTTAGTTTGTGTGTCCTCACTTCAGCATGACACCAGGCCTGGGTATTGTAGAAGTTGTATAAACTTTATTATGTCTCCAGTCTGCGTTCAAACTCAAGCCACAGTGGTGATCCTACAAATAATATTTATAGTCACATGTTTAGGTGTCATAAACAGTGACGGATGCTAGTGCATCCCCAACTCACTATTTGTAACATCAGGGCATGTGACACAAATATTAGTTGTATTATCTCCACCATCGCTGCTAATTGAACACACACTGTAGAGATGATAAAGGTCATACAACTTGTGTGTGTATGTATAGTCACCTGGTCAGGAGTACTAGTAAATTCATGAAGCACAAAACACAGCATCCTGAATTCACTGGTACACCTGGCCAGTTGATAATAGTATTGGGATTGTAAAAAGACATAATGCACACAGTACAGGTATCAAAACAGGTTTTTTATTAACATACCAACAAGAAATTTTTTTTACACCATTTGATCTTGCCATTCCACCCGTCCTACATCTGAGTTGAAGTAGGCTGCAAATTGGTCCCTCATTTGGCCAACTTCAACCGATGACCTGAGAGGGTGCTGTGCTGAGTAAATTCAGGCAATGGGTTAGGAGCAACATCATCAAGTTCAAAGTTCGGGTGCTCTCTAGTCATGACAAAATTATGTAGAACCACACAGGCTTTCACCACCTCATCCACTGTTTCCAGTTTCAGATTAATGGCTGTGCTGAGAATGCGCCATCTGGAGATAAGTATACCAAAGGCACACTCTACAGTTCTTCTGGCCCTGGTCAGCCTGTAATTAAAAATCTTTTTGTTGTGGTCCAAGTCCCGGCTGGAGTAGGATTTGAGCAGGTTTTGGCACATCTGGAATGCCTCATCCCCAACCATTACAAATGGCTCTGGCGGACCTTCGATGTTGGGAAGAGGCCGTGGCATGAGGAAATTGAACTGGTTGCCATACAGTCTCCGGCCCATGTCCGAGTTCTTAAAAGCCTGGGAGTCATTCCCACGGCCAAATGCACCAATGTCCACTGCAATAAACATACAGTCTGCATCCGCAATGGCAATGAGTACTGTAGAAAAGTACTTTTTATACCGGGTGAGTCATAAAGGACGGATGTATTTGAAGTGGCTATAACTCACCACCAGGTGGAGGTAGAGATGTGCGGGAGGCGGGGTTATGTTTGTGAGGTGAAAGCATTGTTTTTATTTTAGTTTCAGTTTAAGCTATGGTGCCGTGGACGATAGAACATCGCGTTTTTGCGTACGACAGTTTTGTCAAGAATAATGAGTGTATCACAGCCGTTCAGCGTGAGTTTCGGCGTCATTTCAATATTCACAGAAATCAAGCTGTTCCCGCTCGTAACACTATCCTACGTTGGGTTGAAGCACTCCGTACACGAGGTACACTAATGAACAAACGACCACCGGGGGCTCCACGAACGGCACGTACCCCTGAAAATGTGGAACGCGTCAGGCAAGCCATGCTGCGTAGTCCGAGTCGATCTGCTCGGAAACATTCTTTGGAACTTGCCCTCAGTAATCGTACAGTAAGGCGTATTTTGCATTTAGACCTGCATTTCCACCCCTATAAATTGGCCATTGTGCAACAGTTGGAGCGCGGGGATTACGCAGCGCGACTGAAGTTCGCACATGAGATGGAAGCAATTATTGAGCAAAACGACAACCTTATTTTATTCATGAGTGATGAAGCTCATTTCCATGTCAATGGCATGGTTAATCAGCAGAACTGCCGTTATTGGGCCTATGAAAATCCGAAAGAATTACATGAACGACCGCTGCACAGCCCTAAGGTAACGGTGTGGTGCGCTATGGGCAAATATGGCGTGATCGGTCCGTACTTTTTCGAAGGCGATAATGGCAATACTGTTACCGTGAACTCACAACGTTATATCGCCATGATAAATAACTTCTTTGTTCCTGAGTTACGACGGCAACATATCCCCATCTCTAGTGTGTGATTTCAACAAGATGGGGCAACGGCCCACACAGCCGGAGCAACAATGAACGTTCTTCGCCCTCTCTTCCCTGGTCGCATCATTTCCAGGTTTGGCGATATTAATTGGCCTCCTAGGTCCCCAGACCTGTCCATGTGCGATTATTACTTATGGGGTCACCTCAAATCACGTGTATACAAGCTTAAGCCTCGATCATTACAAGAACTGAAGGAAGCTATTCGAGTGGAAGTTGCCCAAATCGACAGAGTTGTGTTGGAACGTGTTGATGCCAACTTCCAAGAACGCCTTTGGAAATGCATCACTGATAATGGCCACCACATGGCAGATGTTGTTTTCCACACTTGAATTTGTCAAATATTTGTCAGTATACGTAACCAAATCTGTGAATACATTTATATTTAATAAATATTTAACGATTTTATGATTAGTTTAAAAACGTCCGTCCTTTATGACTCACCCGGTAGTTATAGTACTCAGATCCTGTTCTTTTTGGTTTAATAATCTGGATGTGTTTCCCATCAGTTCCCCAAACAGTTGGGGAAATTGCACACTGTCCAGAATTTTTCGGCGATTTCCAAACACTTCTGCGGTGGGCAGGGGCATACATTCAGGACAGAGAACGTTCCAGAAAGCCCGGCAGGTGTCCGCAACAATTCCAGACAAGGTGGATATTCAAATCCGGTGCTGGAAGTGGAGTGAAGATAGGGTCTCTCCAGTAGCCAGGAAACTGGGAAACCAAGAAAAAACAAATTATTATTTATGTATATGGGTTTTTAAAACACCAAAAATAAAATAAAAAAATCATACAAATACATCTACAGCCTTTTGTTCACTACATGCCATAAAAAAAATACCGCAGCCTTTTATTAACTACATGGCAGAACTATAATTCTGCCAGATTTGGAATAGTACATGTCTCAACAAAGAAAATTATGCAGGCATTGGTTTTGCAATACTACGTACCGTAAAGTGACCAGGAGCCCGTTCCTCAGGAGTAATCGCACGACGGAACTGCGTGTCCTGTCTCCGGATGGCTTCTTGGACACGACCAAGCAAATCGTTAAAGGTTTCTTGGGACATCCGGGTATAGTCAGTAAATTTCTCCGGGTTTGCCTGTAGCTCACTGTAGAGAGTGTGGTTCGCTCCATGGCTGTCCCGAAGTTCAATAATGGGATGTATCCACAAACGCCACCGCTGCCGTCTTCGCTGCCTCTCTCCTTTTGTTGATGGCAAGCAACTGCATAAGCCTGAGCCATCCTGATGTCCAGATCCAAGTCAAAGTAAAAATTCCTCCAGCGCAGATCCATGTTTCACAAAGGAAAATGCAAGCAAATGTGAAGAATTCAGCTGTAAACAGGGTCTATATAAAGAATTCCCATAACACACGCCCACTGATGTCCCATTGGTGAAGTCTGTTGCAAGAATTTTTCAAGGATTTTTCTCCTGTGAAATGTGACACCTAGACTACCTTTGCGCATGTAAAAACGCTTACAAACGCATAAAAACGATGCAATTTTTTGTCGTAATGCGCACAATGATGCTACAAAAAAACGCAGCGTTTACAAGCGTTTGCAAGCGTTTTTGGCATGCGTTTCATGTGCGCTCGAAACGCTGCGCAAAAAGGCGCAAGTGTGAAACTAGCCTTTGTCCTCTATAATTATTTTATTTTAAAGCGCTGATTCCATCTGTTTTTTTCTTTTTGTCATTGATGTATTTATAAAAAAATTTTGGGACTTATTTTATTGTTGTTGCTGATCTTGTTTCTCAGTAGATAACTTTGGTAGCTTGATTTCTTTTTTACATTTCTTATTGAGATCTTTACACTCCTGAAATGCTATTTCAGTATTCTCGGCTTTCAAGATTTTTAGTGCTTTTGTTTTTGTTTTATTAAACTTTGTACCGTCTTATTTATTCATAATAGTTTCTTTTTATTCCTTGACATTTTATTACCAGAGGGTATAAGTTTTCTACAGGATTCTAGTAGTATATTTTTAAAAATGCTCCATTTATGTTTGGTATTCCCAGTTACCATGACATTGTCCCAGTCTACACGATTAAGCTCTTCCCTTAATTTGTTGAAATCAGCTTTCGTAAAGTTCCAGGTTTTGGCCATTACCTTACAAAGTAAGACTGGTCAGAATTGTAAAATTTGGCTTTTTCAGGAAGGGTTTAAAAGGAACCTGTCACCAGGTTTGGCTGATATAAGATACGGCCACTGCCTTTCAGGGCTTATCTACAGCATTATTTAATTATTTTGCTCTTTCTCTCTTCTACCATTGGCATCCATATCCTCACTCCACAACACAGACAGTGCCACTGCTTTCTACAGTGCCACTCTTGCATCAGCTATTGACAAGGTCATCCCTCTCGTTCATGGCAGAGTGCGACTTATCAATAGACATCCCTGGCACAATAACATCACCAATAAACTCATTCAAACAGGCAACACTCGCTTTCAAATCTGCTCTCACCTATGCTAAACAGGCCTTCACAACCCTCATAACTTCCCTATCCTACAACCCTAAACAGTTATTCAAAACTTTTAACTCCCTACTCCGCCCTCCACTGCCCCCTCCAACCTCCCTCATCTCTGCTGAGGACTTTGCCACACACTTCAAAAGTGAGATCGACCAAACTAGTCTTTATTGTTCAACCACCACATCTCCTTTGTATACCAGACCAAACCCCATAACCTCCCTCTCCAACATCACTGAAGGGGAGCTTAATTGTCTAAATCACACCTCACAACTAGTGCATTTGACCCCATCCCACCTCCTCCCCAACCTTACCACCACACATCCCATACCTAACCCACCTGTTCAACCTATCACTAACTTCTGTTACCTTTCCTTAAACATTCAAACATGCCACAATCATGCCTATCCTTAAAAAGCCAACCCTCGACCCAACAGCTACGTCCAGCTATCGCCCAATATCGCTGTTCCCATTCGCTTCCAAACTGCTGGAGCAGCACACCCACGCTGAACTTTCCTCCCACCTCTCATCTAACTTGCTCTTTGACAATCTCCAATCAGGTTTCAGTCCCCATCATTCCACTGAGACTGCCCTGACCAAAATTACTAACGACCTACTAACAGACACTACTCTATACTCCTCATTTTAGACCTGTCCTCTGCTTTCGACACAGTTGACCACTGCCTCCTACTGCAGATCCTCTCCTCCTTTGGCATGAAAGTCCTTTGCCCTATCCTGGATCTCCTCATACCTTTCTATCCGCAGATTCAGCGTCTCCCACTCCCACACTACCTCCTCATCCCACCCTCTCGCTGGAGTCCCCCAAGGCTCTGTTCTAGGACCCCTACTCTTCAGTCTATACACTTGTCCTGGGACAACGCAAAGTCCCATGGATTCCAGTACCTCCTTTATACTGATGACACTGAGCTCTACCTCTATGGCGCAGATGTCACCTATCTGCTCTTCAGAATCCCGGAGTGTCTGTCAGCCATATCCTCCTCCTTCTCCTTTCGCTTTCTCAAACTTAATGTGGACAAATCTGAACTAATCTTTTCTCCATCTCACAGATCTTCCTTACCTGACCTATCTATCACAATTAATGACATCACGCTTTCCCCCGTACTGGAAGTCCGCTGTCTAGGAGTAACCCTTGACTGCCCTGTCCTTCAAACCGCACATCCAAGCTCTTTCCACCTCCTGTCACCTCAAAAATATCTCCAGAATCCGTCTTTTCTTCAGTCTATTAAAATGCTTGTGTATGCCCTCAATCTCCAGCCTCAACTATTGCAACATCCATTTCTGTGGCCTCCCTGCTAACACTCTCGCACCTCTTCAGTCCATCCTTAACTCTGCTGCCCGACTAATTCATCTCTCTCCTCGCTACTCCTCCATTTCTCCCCTCTGCAGATCTCTTCACTGGCTCCCATTCTCTCATCGTATCCAGTTCAAATTACTAATGCTGACCTACAAAGCCATCAATAACCTGTCTCCATATATCTCTGAACTAATCTCCCGATATCTTCCCTCACGTAATCTCCAGTCATCCCAAGACCTGCTTCTCTCCACACTTATTCGCCCCTCACCTAATCGCCTCTAAGACTTCTCCCAAATATCCCCCATCCTCTGGAATTCTGTGCCCCAACACATCCGACTATCAACCACATTCGGATCCTTCAGACGGAATCTGAAAACCCACGTCTTCAAGAAAGCTTATATCCTGCAATGACTCCGCTGCCACCTCACCTCCTTCCCCATCATCCTGCAGAATGTAAGCCCGCAAGGGCAGGGTCCTCTCCCCTCTGTATCGGTCTGTCATTGTTTGTATGTAACCCCTTCTCATGTAGAGCACCATGGAATCAATGGTGCTTTATAAATTAACAATAGAGGTCTGCATAGGGGGTTTATGTCCACGCTGTCATGTGACTCTTGATCCTCTACCAGTTTTTATAAGTATATTTTTATAGGAATGTATTTATTGCTGTTAAAGGCCCATGTTCAAGCTCTGTTTTGTCTGTAGTTACTTTTTTGGCATCTGTTCACACTTGCATGGTGGCTTCTGATAATGGAAATGGTTTTTCTGTGAAAATAAAATTAAAAGTAAGCCGGCTCACCAGCAACCTGCGCAGATCCTCGGAACCCCGTGCAGACAAACGTGGAAACTAACAAGGCAAGGAAGAATTGGTTCCAGCTGTGTATAAAATCCTTTTCTTCTTTATTGAAAAAACGTATTAAAATGCACATATAGCTTGTGCGCTCTCCACAGGTGCCATAACAGACAGAGGCTACGCGTTTCAACCTTGTCGGTCTTTAACCAAGCCATACTAGTACATATACAGCTTATCTCTATACAGAAAATTGTAACCAATCACAACACAATAGTATATTACATGACAGATAAGCAGGTCTGTTGTGAGTTCATTCTCTGGTCCACCAGTGGTGAGTTTGTCTTCCAGACTCCCACTGGTGGTGACAGGAGGTGGTGAGGCTGATTTGGTCAGTGGAGATGTACCACCTGATGGTGATGATGACGATTGGACCTCAAGAATCTTAGATTGGATTTAAGACTGCCGACACCCTAAGTCAGTTCTGGTGATTGCTTCAGGCTGCTCAGGTCTTGGTTTTCAGCTCTGTTCCAGCCTTCTCAAAGCTAAGTGTTTTTGCTAATGTTCACACTTGATTTTGTTGGTCTATTCAGTATATTGTGTGTTCAGCCAGCCCCGGCTGGGCTGTGCTGAATTTCCACTCTTATTTATCTGTATTTGCCAATTTGCTTTTTAGCCCCTTATTAGATTGGCATCTTTTTGCTCTGTCTCAGAATATTTCAGAGTGCTGATATAGTGGGAGAGGTCTAGTGACTTCAGGGTTAATTTTGTTATCAGAAGTGTTGGACATTATTTTGTAGGGTTTTTTGGCAGATTGCAGACAGTGTCTTTCCTTTCCTGTTCTTTATAGTTAGTTGGGCCCCATTGTTTGCTCAGCCTATTTTACTGCCTGTGTTTGTGTTTTCATCTTGCTTCACCGTCAGTACATGTGTGGGGGCTTTCTATTCATTTGGGGTCTGCTCTGGGGGAGTTAGTTTTCCCTTTTCTTGCGTTAAGTTTATGTAGTCCTCCGGCGGTGACGAGGCGTCTAGGAACATCGTAGGAACGCTCCACTGCTACTGTTGTGTGGTTAAGATCAGGGATCTGCAATCTGCATAGTTACCAACCTCTCTGGTTTTCTGGGACTTAGCTTTTTGTTGTTCCTCCTCGGTGACCCATTCATAACACAGGTCCTATACAAAATTAAAAGCATTAACCATGATATTTAAGGTACAAAACAAACAGAAAAATGAATGAATAAAAAAATAGAAAAATAAACAAAACAAAACAAAAAAATATGAAATATTAAAATAAAAAATGATGAATGAGAAAAAAAAAACATGGTAAATTAACAATAATGTAGCATTAAATCATTTCTTTTGTTGAGACCACCAGGGATTCTAGTGTTTAACCCCTTCCTGCCATCCGACGTACCATCCCGTCCATGGGACCTGGGCCCCTATGCCCATGGACGGGATAGTACGTCTCAGCGATCAGCGGCGCCCACGTGGTGAGCGCCGCTGATCGCGGCTGGGTGTCAGCTGATTATCACAGCTGACACCCGGCACAATGTGTCAGGGGCGGTCACGGACCGCCCCCGACACGTTAACCCCTTGCACACCGCGATCAAATACGATCGCGGTGTACCGGGAGTTAAAGGGAAGCATCGGCAGGGAGGGGGCTCCCTCCGTGCTTCCCTGAGCCCCCCACGGCAGCGCAATGTGCAGCGCTGCTGCGGGGGGCTCCTTTCCTGCAGGCCCCTGAATCCAAGATGGACAGTGATGTCCCACCTGGGACTATGTAATAAAGTAAAAAAAAAATAAAAAAAAAAGTGTAAAAATAATTTTAAAAAAATCGCTAAATAAATTAGTAAAAAAAAAAAAATATATTCCCCAATAAATTCATTTTTTGAAAATAAAAAACAAACAAAAGTACACATATTAGGTATCGCCGCGTCCGTAACGACCCGCCCTATAAAACTGTCCCATTAGTTAACCCCTTTAGCGAACCCCTTAAAAAATAAAAATAAAAAACGAAGCAAAAAATAATGATTATCATACCGCCAAACAAAAAGTGCAATAACGCGCGATCAAAAAGACGCATATAAATATCCATGGTACCGCTGAACACATCATCTTGTCCTGCAAAAAACGAGCCGCAACACAGCATCATCAGCGAAAGAATAAAAAAGTTATAGCTCGCAGAATAAAGCGATGCAAAAATAATTATTTTTTATATAAAATACTTTTCATTGCATAAAACCGACAAAACATAAAAAAAGACCTAAATGAGGTATCGCTGTAACCGTACTGACCCGAAGAATAAAACCGCTTTATCAGTTTTACCGCACGCGGAACGGTGTAAACGCACTCCCCCAAAAGAAATTCATGGAACGCTGGTTTTTGTTCATTCTGCGTCCCAAAAATCGGAATAAAAAGCGATCAAAAAATGTCACGTGCCCGAAAATGGTACCAATAAAAACGTCAACTCGTCCCGCAAAAAATAAGACCTCACATGACTCGGTGGGTCAAAATACGGAAAAATTATAGCTGTCAATATGTGGTGATGCAAAAACTATTTTTACAATAAAAAGCGTCTTTTAGCGTGCGACAGCTGGCAAACATAAAAACCGCCATAAATAGTAAATCAAACCCCCCGTTATCACCCCCTTAGTTAGGGAAAAATAATAAAATTAAAAAAAATGTATTTATTTCCATTTTTCCATTAGGGTTAGGGCTAGGGTTAGGGCTTGGGTTAGGGCTAGGGTTAGGGCTGAGATTAGGGTTAGGGGTGTGTTGGGGTTCGGGTTGGAGTTAGAATTGGGGGTTTCCACTGTTTGGGCACATCAGGGGCTCTCCAAATGCAACATTGCGTCTGATCTCAATTCCAGCCAATTCTGAGTTGAAAAAGTCATATGGTGCTCCTTCCCTTCCAAGCTCTGCCATGCGCCAAACAGTGTTTTACCCCCAACATGTAGGGTATCAGCCTACTCAGGACAAATTGCAAAACAATTTTTGGGGTCCAATTTCTCCTGTTACCCTTAGGAAAATAAAAAATTGGGGGCAAAAATATCATTTTTGTGGAAAAAAAATGATTTTTTTATTTTCACGTCCGAGCGTTATAAACTTCTGTGAAGCACTTGGGGGTTCAAAGTGCTCACCACACATCTAGATAAGTTCCGTGGGGGGGGTCTAGTGTCCAAAATGGGGTCACTTGTGGGGAGTTTCAATAGTTTAGGTACATCAGGGGCTCTCCAAACGCACATGACACCCGCAGACCATTCCATCAAAGTCTGCATTCCAAAACGTCATTGCTTCCCTTCCGAGCCCCGACGTGTGTCCATACAGTAGTTTTCTCCCACATATGGGGTGTCAGTGTACTCATGACAAATTGGACAACAACTTTTGGGGTTCAATTTCTCCTGTTACCCTTGGGAAAATAAAAAAAATGGGGACTAATTGATCATGTTTGTGGAAAAAATACGATTTTTTTTATTTTCATGCCCTGGCATGTGAAGCCCTTGGGGGTTCAAAGTGCTCACCTCACATCTAGATAAGTTCCTTAGGGGGTCTAGTTTTCAAAATGGGGTCATTTGTGGGGGGTTTCCACTGTTTAGGTACATTAGGGGCTCTCCAAAGGCAACATGACACCCGCAGACCATTCCATCAATGTCTGCATTCCAAAACGTCACTACTTCCCTTCCGAGCCCTGACGTGTGTCCATACAGTAGTTTTCTCCCACATATGGGGTGTCAGCATACTCAGGACAAAATGGACAACAACTTTTGGGGTCCAATTTCTCCTGTTACCCTTGAGAAAATAAAAAAATTGGGGACTAATTGATCATGTTTGTGGAAAAAATACGATTTTTTTATTTTCATGCCCTGGCATTATAAACTTCTGTGAAGCCCTTGGGGGTTCAAAGTGCTCACCTCACATCTAGATAAGTTCCTTAGGGGGTCTAGTTTTCAAAATGGGGTCATTTGTGGGGGGTTTCCACTGTTTAGGTACATTAGGGGCTCTCCAAAGGCAACATGACACCCGCAGACCATTCCATCAATGTCTGCATTCCAAAACGTCACTACTTCCCTTCCGAACCCTGACGTGTGCCCATACAGTAGTTTTCTCCCACATATGGGGTATCAGCATACTGAGGACAAATTGGACAACAACTTTTGGGGTCCAATTTCTCCTGTTACCCTTGGGAAAATAAAAAAAATGGTGACTAAAAGATCATGTTTGTGGAAAAAATACGAATTTTTTATTTTCACGCCCGGGCGTTATAAACTTCTGTGAAGCACTGGGGGGTTCAAAGTACTCACCACACATCTAGATAAGTTCCTTGGGGGGGTCTAGTTTACAAAATGGTGTCATTTGTGGGGGGGCTTTCACGGTTTTGGTATATCAGGGGCTTTCCAAACGCGACATGGTGTCAGATCTCAATTCCAGCCAAAAACGTCAAATGGCACTGCTTCCCTTCTGAGCTCTGCCATGCGCCCAAATAGTCGTTTACACCCACATATGGGAAATCAGCGTACTCAGGACAAATTGCACAATAACTTTTAGTCTCCTGTTACCCTTGGAAAAATAAGAATTGAGGGTGAAAAGATCATTTTTGTGGAAAAAATATGATTTTTTAATTGTACCGCTGTACGTTATAAACTTCTGTGAAGCCCTTGTTGGCTCAAAGTTCTCACCACATATCTAGATAAGTTCCTTAGGGGGTCTAGTTTCCAAAATGGGGTCACTTGTGGGGGGTTTCCACTGTTTAGGTACATCAGGGGCTCTCCAAACGTGACATGGCGTCCGATCTGAATTCTAGCCAATTTTGCATTAAAAAAGTCAAACGGCGCTCCTTCCCTTCTGAGCTCTGCCATGCGCCGAAACAGTGGTTCCTCCCCACATATCAGGTATCAGCGTACTCAGGACAAACTGCACAATAACTTTTGCAGTCCAACTTCTCCTGTTACCCTTGGTAAAATAAAAAAAATTGAACCTGAAGTATTTTTTTTGTGGAAAAAAGTAAAATGTTCATTTTTTTTAAATATTCAAAAAAATTCCTGTGACGCACCTAAAGGGTTAATAAACTTCTTGAATGTGGTTTTGAGCACCTTAAGGGGTGCAGTTTTTAGAATGGTGTCACTTTTGGGTATTTTCTATCATACAGACCCCTCAAAGTGGCTTCAAATGTGATGTGGTCCGTAAAAATAAAATGGTGTTGCAAAAATGAGAAATTGCTGGTCAACTTTTAACCCTTATAACTTCATTCCCTGATGAAGGAGGATCGAAACGCGCGTCGGGGCTGACGTGCTCATCCGGGTTACACCACTGTCCCTGCTGCTGCCGCAACTTGCTGGTAATTTAACTCCTTATTTGATTGGTAACTTTAGGGTAGTGATCAATAACATGGAGGTCACTTGCAGCTAGCAGGGTGGGATCTCTATGGACATGGCTAAGGGAAATGATTGTGGTATATATCCCAGCTGTGTGTTTGTGTGTCCATTATTTTCCCTTTGATATTATATACTATAGTGGTTTTTTCTTCCCCGTTTGGGTTAAATCACAATTGTGTGATTATTGTATATATTGCTAGTATATATCAATCTGGATGTGTACGTCCCTTTGCATGTGCTTATGTACCACCATTATGTGTGCGTTTTTCTACATCTTTCCCATATATACCTGTCGATTGGATTTTACTAGATGCTTTAATAAAATTGTATTTTTTATATGCTATTTTGGCCTTGTGTTCACCTTTTTTCTGGTATAGTTTATGTGTTGTTGGTGATAGGTAGCTAAATCCGCAATAAATTTATGGCAGATGTACAAGTAAAATACCATGTACATGTGTTTGACCTGCTGGTGTCACCTGAACATATGCAGATTCTCTCATTGGGTCTTAATTTTGTTCCAGATCAGGACTTTGATTTATTTTCAACAATTTTGGACATTAATAAATTTATGCAAAATTTAACTACTAAAAAACATTTTTTGAATGATTTGGAATCAGAAACTGATGATGACCAACAAAGAAATGAAATCTCAGAAAGGTCTCACAACGAATATAAAAACATGGACTTTAAGGAACAAGTTGCAACAATTATCCTGCAGGATTTGGACTCTTGTTCTCCTTCGTTTTCCTCAGACAATGAAACCATCAATCAATCAAGCACACACTTTTACTACAAAAAACCCTTACTTCTATCCGATCCAGTCTAGACCAGATTGCATGAATCATTTCCAAAAAATTGTAGAAAACGAGCTACACATTTTGTATGACCAGGTTCACATTGGCAATAAAAACCATAGGAATTTTTCTAGAAAACAATGCCAAGCGCTAAATGAATTAAAACAAATGTCGGATCTGGTCATAAAAATGTCGGATAAAGGTGGGGTGGTAGTAGTGCTAAATTCTGTGGATTACTATGCAAAAATAATGGAATTACTTTCAGATCAATTGGTGTATGAAAAACTCAAGGCTAATCCTCTAAATATTTTTAAAAATGAATGAAATTTAGTTATTCAAGAGGGTCTCAGCTTGGGTGTATTAGCAAAAAAGCAGGCTGAATTTTTGGAGGTAAAAAGTCCGGTCCTTCCAATAATACATGGGGTTCCAAAGATTCATAAAACTGATGGTATGCCGTCCATGCGACCCATTGTATCAGGAATTGGTTCTACAAACGAACACCTGTGTCAATGGGTTGATTCATTGCTTCAACCTTTAGTTCAAAGAACTCCAGGGTATATTAGAGATTCCAAACAAATGCTGGAATTTTTTTCTGAAAAAACTTGATCATCATCCTACACCTGGCTGTGCTGTGATATAATATTTTGATACACATGCATTCCCCATGATTTGGCGATACAAGCGATGCATTTTCACCTTCACAAATTTAGTAACTATTCTGGTGATCTGAAAAACTATATTTTAACCCCTTTACCCCCAAGGGTGGTTTGCACGTTCATGACCGGGCCAATTTTTACAATTCTGACCACTGTCCCTTTATAAGGTAATAACTCTGAAACGCTTCCATGAATCCCGGTGATTCTGACATTGTTTTCTCGTGACATATTGTACTTCATGTTAGTGGTAAAATTTCATTCATATAACTTACGTTTATTTGTGAAAAAAATGGAAATTTGGCGAAAATTTCGCAATTTTCACACTTTGAATTTTTATGCCCTTAAATCACAGAGATACGGCACACAAGAAACTTAAAAAGTAACATTTCCCACATGTTTACTTTACATCAGCACAATTTTGGAACCAAAATTTTTTTTTGTTAGGAAGTTATAAGGGTTAAATTTGACCAGCGATTTCTCATTTTTGCAACACCATTTTATTTTTATGGACCACATCACATTTGAAGCCACTTTGAGGGGTCTATATGATAGAAAATACCCAAAAGTGACACCATTCTAAAAACTGCACCCCTTAAGGTGCTCAAAACCACATTCAAGAAGTTTATTAACCCTTCAGGTGCTTCACAGGAATTTTTTGAATATTTAAAAAAAATTGAACATTTAACTTTTTTTCACAAAAAAAATATTTCAGGTTCAATTTTTTTTTTATTTTACCAAGGGTAACAGGAGAAATTGGACTGCAAAAGTTATTGTGCAATTTGTCCTGAGTACGCTGATACCTGATATGTGGGGGGAACCACTGATTCGGCGCATGGCAGTGCTCAGAAGGGAAGGAGCGCCGTTTGACTTTTTCAATGCAAAATTGGCTGGAATTCAGATCGGATGCCATGTCACGTTTGGAGAGCCCCTGATGTACCTAAACAGTGGAAACCCCCCACAAGTGACCCTATTTTGGAAACTAGACTCCCCCAAGGAACTTATCTAGATATGTGGTGAGAACTTAGAACCCACAAGGGCTTCACAGATGTTTATAACGTACAGCTGTAAAATATTAAAAATCATATTTTTTTCCACAAAAATGATCTTTTCACTCCCAATTTTTATTTTCCCAAGGGTAACAGTACCCGAAAAGTTATTGTGCAATTTGTCCTGAGTACACTGATACACCATATGTGGGGGTAAACCACTATTTGGGCGCATGGCAGAGCTTGGAAGGGAAGCAGAGCCATTTGACTTTTTTAGCTGGAATTGAGATTGGACGCCATGTCGCGTTTGGAAAGCCCCTGATGTACCTAAACAGTGGAATCCCCCCACAAGTGACCCCATTTTGGAAACTAGACCCCCTAAGGAACTTATCTAGATGTGTGGTGAGCACTTTGAACTCCCCCAGTGATTCACAGAAGTTTATGAGGCCCAGGCGTGAAAATGAAAAAATCTTATTTTTTCCACAAGCATGATCATTTAGTCCCCATTTTTTTATTTTCCCAAGGGTACCAGGAGAAAATGTACCCCAAAAGTTGTTGTCCAATTTGTCCTGAGTACCCTGATACCCCATATGTGGGAGAAAACTACTGTATGGGCCCACATCGGGGATCGGAAGGGAAGTAGTGACGCTTTGGAATGCAGACTTTGATGGAATGGTCTGCGGGTGTCATGTTGCCTTTGGAGAGCCCCTGATGTACCTAAACAGTGGAAACCCCCCACAAATGACACCATTTTGGAAACTAGGCCCCCTAAGGAACTTATTTAGGTGTGTGGTGAGCACTTTGAACTCCCCCAGTGCTTCACAGAAGTTTATAACTCCCGGGCGTGAAAATAAAAATTTTTTTTCCACAAACATGATCATTTAGTCCCCATTTTTTTATTTTCCTAAGGGCAACAGGAGAAATAGGACCCCAAAAGTTGTTTTGCAATTTGTCCTGAGTAGGCTGATACCCCATATGTGGGGGTAAAACACTGTTTGGGTGCATGGCAGAGCTTGGAAGGGAGGGAGCACCATTTGACTTTTTCAATGCAGAATTGACTGGAATTGAGATCAGACGCCATGTTGCGTTTGGAGAGCACCTGATGTGCCCAAACAGTGGAAACCCCCCAATTCTAACTCCAACCCTAACCCCAACACACCCCTAACCCTATCTCAGCCCTAACCCTAGCCCTAACCCTAATGGAAAAATGGAAATAAATACATTTTCTTTTAATTTTGTTATTTTTCCTTAACTAAGGGGGTGATAATGGGGGGGGTTTGATTTACTATTTATGGTGGTTTTTATTTTTGGCAGCTGTCACACGCTAAAAGACGCTTTTTATTGTAAAAATAGTTTTTGCATCACCACATATTGAGAGCTATAATTTTTTTGTATTTTGACCCACTGAGTTATGTGAGGTCTTATTTTTTGCGGGACGAGTTGATGTTTTTATTGGTATCATGTTCGGGCACATGACGTTTTTGATCGCTTTTTATTCTGATTTTTGGGACGCAGAATGAACAAAAACCAGCGTTTCATGAATTTCTTTTGGGGGGTGCGTTTACACCGTTCCGCGTGCGGTAAAATTTATAAAGCGGTTTTATTCTTCGGGTCAGTACGGTTACAGCGATACCTCATTTGTGTCTTTTTTTTATGTTTTAGCGCTTTTATGCAATAAAAACAATTTTATATAAAAAATAATTATTTTTGCATCGCTTTATTCTGCGAGCTGTAACTTTTTTATTTTTTCTCTGATGATGCTGTGTGGCAGCTCGTTTTTTTGCGGGACAAGATGACGTTTTCAGCGGTACCATGGATATTTATATGCGTCTTTTTGATCGCGCGTTATTGCACTTTTTGTTCGGCGGTATGATAATAAATCATTATTTTTTTATTTTTATTTTTTAAGGGGTTCGCTAAAGGGGTTAACTAATGGGACAGCTTTATAGGGCAGGTCGTTACGGACGCGGCGATACCAAATATGTGTACTTTTATTTTGTTTTTTTTCATTTCCAAAAAATGAATTTACAGTATTAGGGAATATTTTTTTTTTTATAGCAATTTTTTTTAAAATTATTTTTACACATTTTTTTTTTAACTTTATTAGGTTGTCCCAGGGGGGACATCACTGTCCTGTAACAGATCGCTGATCTGTCACCTCACAGATCACTGTGACAGATCAGCAATCTGTCACAGGCAGTGTGCAGGTTTTCTCCTTGCCTGCGCTTTGCAGGCACTGAGGAAGCCAGCTCCCTGCAGGCCCCTGAAGGTCCCCGTCGCCATCTTGGATTCGGGGGCCTGCAGGGATAGAGCCCCCTGCAGCAGCGCTGCACATTGCGCTGCTGTGGGGGGCACAGGGAAGCACGGAGGGAGCCCCCTCCCTGCCGATGCTTCCCTTTAACCCCCGGTACACCGCGATCGTGTTTGATCGCGGTGTGCAAGGTGTTAACGTGTCGGGGGTGGTCCGTGACCGCTCCTGACACATAGTGCCGGGTGTCAGCTGTGATAATCAGTTGACACCCGGCCGCCATCAGCGGCGCTCACCACGTGGGCGCCGCTGATCGCTCTAGACCTACTATCCCGTCCATGGGCATAGGGGCCCGGGTCCCATGGACGGGATAGTACGTCTGATGTCAGAAAGGGGTTAAATGTGGTGCGTTTTTTGTTGACACACAATTTTTTTGCATTCAATGGTGAATTTTTTTTTCCAGATAACAGGTGTGGCAGTGGGGGCCAAATATTCAACTTCCCTTGCAAACCTAGTGATGTCCTTTTGGGAATCAGAATATATTTTTTCTTCTAATAATCCTTTCTGCGACCAAATGAACTGGTTTGGCAGATATATTGATGATACGCTGATAGTGTGGGATGGAGATATATCTGCCATACCAGGTTTCATTAACTATTTAAATTCCTACAATTACAATATTAAATTCACACACAAATATGATTCTGAGAAAATTTCATTTCTTGATCTGGAATTAACTAGCACAAATAATCAAAATATATTTACAAAAACCTTTCACAAACCACTGAGTGGTAATACTTTATTGCATGCCACCAGCAGTCACAGCAGACACACAATTAAATCATTCCGGTGGGAGAACTCACCAGAGTAAAACGTAATTGTAATGTGGATGGGGATCTAAAGAAGGAATTTGATTTTGTTACAGAAAAATTAAAAAATCGCAAGTATCCATGCTGGGCACTAAACGGAGCACATAGGATTGTGCTGTAAAAAAATTGCACTGATCTAATCAAATCATCAACCAAAAAACAAGATGAAACTTTTAGAAACAAACCATATACGGGATCTGTTTTCAATATAGTCCTCAGTTCACACAGATCAGAAAAATTGTAGATAAATATCTCCCAATTCTGTCTGAAGATGACAAATTAGCCAGTATTTTAACCCCTGGTATTAATGTGGTATCAAGAAGGGCTCCTACATTTGGGAACAAATTATCTCCAAGTTTATTTTTTCTGGGTAAAAAATCCCCCAAAAATTGGTTGAACTGCACTGGATTTTTTAAATGCGGGTCTAATAATTGTAAGACGTGCAAATACGCATTTATTTCAAAAAATTTCTCAAATACGGACAACACGGTCAATTTTAAAATAAAAAATTATATTAATTGCAATTCGACCAATGTTGTATACAAAATAGACTGCAAAGCTTGCAAATTATAATATATAGGTTGTACTTCTAGGACACTAAAAACACGAATTAGAGAACATCTTAGTGATATTAATAATACCAACAATACAGATCGTAATGTATCAGCAGCTTCTTACCATTTCATATCCCAGCATGCTCGCAATACAGCGCATTTTCGGGTACAGGGAATAGAACGTGTCACCATACCTTTTCGGGGAGGGGATGCCAGACGGCGTCTCCTTACCAGAGAAGCTTATTAGATCCACCGTTTAAACACTAGAATCCATTTTGGTCTCAACAAAAGAAATTATTTAATGCTACATTATTGTTAATTTACCATGTTTTTTTTTTTTCTCATTCATTCATTCATCATTTTTTATTTTAATTTTTCATATTTTTTTGTTTATTCAATTTTTTTTTATTCATTCATTTTTCTGTTTGTTTTGTACCTTAAATATCATGGTTAATGCTTTTAATTTTGTATAGGACCTGCTTATCTGTCATGTGATATACTATTGTGTTGTGATTGGTTACAATTTTCTATATAAAGATAAGCTGTATATGTATGGCTTGGTTAAAGACCGACAAGGTCGAAACGCATAGCCTCTGTCTGTTATGGCACCTGTGGAGAGCGCACAAGCGATTTTTTTGCATTTTAATACGTTTTTTCAATAAAGAAGAAAAGGATTTCATACGCAGCTGGAACCAATTCTTCCTTGCCTTTTTCTGTGAAAATGGCACTGTGAACACGATGTTGTCTGAGGAACGTGTTCGGGTTTGTTTTATTCTTTTATGAAATCTACAGAGAAAATCCTCACTGTAAATTGACATGAAGATGCAGCATATCAATTCATGACACTCAAGAGTGTTTTGCCAAATTTCTGTAAAAAAATCTGCAGTAGACACTCTTCTGGGAACTTGACGTGAGTGTTACCTTGCAGGAATGACTACAGTAAATTTTAAAGTTTGTTGCATTTCTAAAAATATATATATTTTTTTGTATGAAGGATAACATAAGCATTATTCGTCACTACTCTTACAAATGCCTTTTGTTTCCTTCCAAGGTGCAGTTGATGCGAATACATCAGTTAATTTATATTTTCATACACAATGCCACATGGAAGACTGAGTTTTTCCCATGATGGGCTGTGGGACAAGCAAAGTGCTTCCCGAACCTCCAAAGAACATTCAGCTGGATTTAGTGAAAAAAGTGGAACCTTACCTTGCCCCGAAGAATGACCAATACAAGCATTTTATTACAGACCATGGACGAATAGACACTAAAGGGGCTTCTCCGGCTCCTCCCTACTCTAACCCACATAGTCATGCTGAAACTGCTGATCCCCGGAGACATAAAGTAGCTAAGTATAGAGCTAAATTTGATCCAAGGGTAACTGCAAAATATGATATTAAAGCGCTTATTGGTCGAGGAAGCTTCAGCCGCGTCATCAGAGTGGAGCACAAAGCCTCTAAGCAGCCATATGCTATTAAGATGATTGAAACAAAATACCGAGAAGGTCGAGAGGTTTGTGAGTCTGAACTCAGCGTTTTGAGGAGAGTGCGACATACAAATATCATCCAGCTCATTGAAGTGTTCGAAACACAGGAAAGAGTCTATATGGTAATGGAGTTAGCCACAGGTGGAGAACTTTTTGACCGAATAATTGCCAAAGGCTCTTTCACAGAGCGGGATGCCATTCATGTACTCCAAATGGTTTTGGAAGGGGTAAAATATTTACACACACTTGGGATTACACACAGAGACTTGAAGCCAGAAAATCTTTTGTATTATCACCCTGGAACAGACTCCAAAATAATGATTACAGATTTTGGTTTTGCAAGTGCTAGAAAAAAAGGGGATGATTGCTTAATGAAGACAACATGTGGAACACCCGAATACATCGCTCCCGAAATTCTTGTGAAAAAACCTTACACAAACTCTGTTGACATGTGGGCTCTAGGAGTCATATCCTATATTCTTTTGAGTGGTACTATGCCATTTGAGGATGATAATAGATCACGCCTGTACCGCCAAATTTTAAAGGGAAAATACAGCTACTCTGGAGAGGTAGGTATTTTTATCTTTTTTACATTATTTAACTAAATTGGCCCATTCTAAAACAACTGATCAACTGATCATCACCTATCCTCAGGATAGATGATAGTTTGCTAATTTCTGAGGGTTCCAACCTAAAATTCTTTGCTGGAATGAAGTAATAGCCTCTCGTGCACACCATCCCTCCATAAATTCTCTATCGGAGAGATGGGGATAACCAAGCTCCAAAATTGAGTTTTGGTGAGCACGAGGGACACCCAAATTACTTCATCCAAATGGAGGACTCCAGCGCTCGCTGGACCTGTCAGACCCCCAGTGATCAGAAACTTACTGTATCACCGATCAACAAATGTTTTTCTATGCTGGAGTTTGTTACTGAAGTTTAACTAGATGCTAATAAAGAATACTGAATTTTAATTTACAAATATTGACTTGGAAGCCGGGTGCCATTTTCCTGTGTCGTTTCTGAAGACATGCTGAGTAAGCAGTGGAGCTTGTTTGTTATTTCCAAGTACTGTATAACTCGAGAATAAGCCGACCCGAACATAAGCCAAGGCCCCTAATTTTACCACAAAAACTGGGAAAACTTATTGACTCAAGGATAAGATTGGTATACATTGTCCCATCATCCCCATCGTCATATACATGGCCTCCTCATCCCTATCCTGGTGTGCATGGTCTCCTCATCAACATCCTGGTGGGCATGGTCTCATCCCTATCCTGGTGGGCATGGTCTCCTCATCGCCATCCTGGTGGGCATGGTCTGATCATCTTTATCCTGTTGGGCATGGCCCCCCTCATCCTTATCCTGGTGGGCATGGGTCCCATCAGAAAAACATCAAAAAATAAGCCATCCTACTTACCTTCTTATGCTCCCTCATAATGTCTTTTTCTGTCACCAGCAGCTGATTTATGCTTGTAAGCAGCGCATGTCAGGGAAGTCATGCGCTGCTTACAAGCCAAAGACAGCTGCTGTAATACTGCTCTCCACCCCGGGACTATGTGCATGGAGAGCATTTGAGTATTCATTGCTATTTAGTAACGGGCACAGTGTTAGCCGCAGCTGCCAGCTTCCTGCAGTGGCCGGGCGATCGCGTGTGCCCGCTACTTAAGAGAATGAATATTCACTGCCCTCCATGCCCATGGGAGTGGAGAGAAGTGAATATTCATTTCTCTTTAGCAGCGGGCACATGCTTTAGCCGCAGCAGCCGGCTCCTGCCTCCTGTGACCCACTGCATCGCAGCTGCAGCTCCCCCTCCATATTGTGGGACTCTCACTCGAGTATAAGCCAAGGGGGTCTTTTTCAGCATAAAAAATGTGCTGAAAAACTCGGCTTATACTCGAGTATATGTGATAATCACATTTACTACAGCAAGTGTGAGCTGGTTTCTCTTTTCTTTGTGGTTCTTTTTGCAGAAGCCGATACTCGCATCAGAGCAACTCATCCCAGAAAACAGGTGATGTGCTGCAGATAACTAGGGCTATATAATCGAACTAGTGATAATTTTCTCCTCATCGTTGCTCATGAAAAAGTAGGCTGATAAACTAGTCTAATATAGCTGATCAGCATGGGATGCTGACTTACGATCATCACCTTCCTCCAGATTTAATTCCTTTAAGCCGAGAAACGGTCAAAATAGGGAATAATGAATTCCTCTCCTTAGGCTAGATGCACCAAGTTGATTATCAAGCATGAGGAGTATGTTCCTACGTTCAGGAATTGCAGTGGGTTGGACACTGCGTCAAAACCAGCGTCAAAACCACATCGGACAGATGTTACAGCATAGTGGATGAGATTTCTAAAAATCCCATGTGCACTACGCGACTATGTCCACCAAAAAACTGGGAGACTGTTTATAGAAACCAGGAAAAAATATCTGTTTATGAATAAATTAATAGATAAATATCCAGACAGGGAGAATTTAATTAATATAAAATAATGCCTTTATTAGAAGTGTTGGCAACAATACAAGTGTTATAAAAAGGTGCACCACACAAATAACAGAAATACACAAAAAGAGATAAAGATAAAATGCAGCTGGGACAAATATTAAAATATATAACCTAAGGTAAAAAAATATTTTTATATAAATAAATAAATTATTATGTAACATTAGATAAAGATGTTTCTATAACCTTAGATAAATTTACATGCTGAATGTATTATACAAATTACTAATAAATACCGATGAGCCATATATCAATATAATTCTAAATAGTGCATATAAAGAAATAATAATTGAAACTAATCCAGATAATACGGCAATTAATACACAACAAAATAGTGCATAATAAAAAATATGTGAAATAGCCCAAGAGTAAAACCCGAAAAATGCAAAAATAAAAAAATTACTATTGCTATGTCACAAAAGCTGAACCAAGTGGGATATTGCCTTAAGGTTAGGAATGGCCAACAACAGTAAAGGTATCAGAATAAATTGAACATATGCAGCATGAAAAAGATAACCTAAAACAAGTGGGGTTCCCGGGAAGGTGCGGATGCACGCCCCGACGCGCGTTTTGGTAGATTCCTTCGTCAAGAAACTGTGAAGACACCTGCAGTCATAGTCGGTAATGTCCTGGGGACGTCCCCTTTAATATGAGAATGAAACACAACATAAGTAGAAAATGGAAATCAGCCTGCTGACCAGTAACAAAATGTTCTTTGACCAACAGCTGATAAGGTTTTGGGAGGCTGCACAGATGGCTTGATGGACATTCATGGCATGAAGTGAGGTTAAAATCCAAAAATGTTCTTTCATACATATTGATACCTCACTCCTGCTGTTGGATGAAGCCCTGAGGCTATGTGCACGCAGAGATCTTTGAGTGGAAACTGAATGGATGATCTGTAAATCTCAAAACTCCTCAACTGCTTTGAATTTGTGATCTGGAAATGCAGAATAAATCCTCTGTGTGCACATGCCCTAATGTATCTTAACAAAACATGGCACCTGCATAAAACCATCTTGTCTCACAAAAAAGCACATTCTCCTTCAGGTCGTGCAAACAAAAAATAAGTTCTGATTGCCAGAATGTAAATGGGACAAGTTTGGAAAAAAAAAAAAACATTGGTCATGTCCTCAGCCCAAATTGTCCCAGTCCTAAAATGACTAACATCCAGTCTTTTCATGTTGAAGTTAATCGTCAAAAGCTGTTGCACTGTCTGTGAGATGTGTACTCAAACCTTTGTTTTTAATCTGCAGCCATGGCCAAGCGTTTCCAACTTGGCCAAAGACTTTATTGATCGTCTGCTTATGGTGGAGCCGTCTGAGAGAATGACTGCAACACAGTCTCTTAAGCACCCCTGGGTAGTGAGTATGGCTGCCTCTTCATCTATGAAAAACCTGCACAGGTCCATCTCTCAGAACCTACTCAAGCGAGCATCATCCCGCTGTCAGAGTACAAAGTCTGCACAGTCTGTTCGTTCCAGTCGGTCAACAAAGTCCACTAAGTCACGGCGCGTGAGAGAGCGAGAATTACGTGAACTGAATTTGCGCTACCAACAGCACTACTACGGATGAGCACATTGCACAATGTTATAGTGACTGACGTCTCCAGTGCCTTCTGTCACGGACCAATGAATGTTAACCAGCAGATTCATGTTACATCAGAGCTGTACAAGAAAATGTGGAATTCACCAGCACATGACGCCTCTAAAGGCTACTGTGACTCAGCCAGCATCCCGCAAAGTGTGACTGAGGAGTTAGTGGTTATAGTAAGTATGGTGCGGCGTGGATATGGAGTTTCTGGAGTATTTCCTATGGAAAGCATTATGCTCTGAATACATGGAGAAACATTTTAGCAGCCGCCTTTGGATATCTTTGAATTAGTAATCCTCCAGGTGCTGTGCTAGCTCTCAAAATAATCACATTTTTAATTTCATCAGTGGCCAAATGCAATCCTCCTCAGTAAACATTTTCCAGTGAAGTTGACACTTTAAGGCCTTCATGCACATAAGATTAAAGTTGGCCAAAATAGTCGTCCATCTGATGTGTATCGGCCTCCTGACTCTCTGAGGGATGGTGAGACCGGGAAAGGTCAGGAACCTTTTGTTCTCAGGGAAGATGTGTATGGTAGCTGCCTCATCCCCTCTCCCGATTGAGAACACGTGAAGGCTGTCCTGAGCCGAGCATTCGTGTGTGTGGGGACTCGGCAGTCAAAATTATAGGCACTCAGTGCTTTTTTCCTTAATTCCTATAAATAGGCACTTTTAGTGGGGAAGTGCACATACAAAAGTTTTCACAAGCTTGTATAGTCGATTTGGTGAAAAAGAAAGAAATGTAATTTCTCTGGGAAGTTTGTCTGGTCATTTATTGATGGCCTATTTGTAGTATGGGTCATGAGTATTGGATGGGTGGTAATACAGCCCCCCCCCCCGCACCCTCACAGATCGACTGATGATGATTGCGGTGGGTGGTAGCCGGATGTACACACTGAGCAGAGCTGATAACCGCTGCTCTGCATCTTATGTAGGAGCTGACGTGTAGCTGTGGATACTAGACATGGCTGTACTACTGTATGTCCGGCCACCGCTGATCTGTGGGGGCACCGAATGTCATACCTCCACTGATGTGATACTCTTCACTTATCCTAAATACGTCATCAATGTTATACCCCCAGACAACCTCTCTGCTGCCTGAAAGGCATTTAGTTAAAGTATTATTTTTGTGAGCTTTGATGAAACTATTTGAAATGTCGGACCAAAGAAAAATATAAACTATGCAAAAAACCCAACAACAAAATAAGGCTGCAGACAGCATTATGTGGTGAGCATTGTCTTCTACTATTGTAGAGACCTTAAGACCACCTTAAGTTTACAAAATTCTACTGATTGAAGAATATTTTTTTTCTGTCCTCTCCGTTCCAAAGTTTTACCCTCCCCCATAACAATGGTGCTAATAGCCTACCAGCAGTGCGTATAGCACAGAACCCCTCCCTGTGGGTGTTTGCTGTTTCTCCTCAATGGCAGAAGTTCTGTCGTATATGCATTTTTTACTTTTTGGAAGGACGTCACTTTGGAATGGAGTTGCACAGAAGAAAAACTGTTCCAGAATCCGTGGAGCAGCGGAGATTGCAGAAGATACTCAGTTTAAATTAAAAAATCCATTGAAAAGTGCTCTTTAAAAGGAGGAACATTTGTTTCTTGTGTACATTTCAATTATTCTATCTATATTTTTTTCCAGGGAGATCTGATCTGCAGGAAACGTCTTAGAGAGCAGTGTGTGCTAAGCAAATTTATAAAGTGACCTTCCTTAAATTTAGAATTTGATAATCCTGAAATTAGAATAGTTCTTTAATTGTTTACAACACAACATAGCATAAATTTCCCAAGAAATATCAGTGTTCTAGATGGGAGAATTGATTGGCAGTCCATGGACCAGGTCAGTAATCTGTGAATGTCCCCACCTCTCAGCATCCCGGCTCCTCTCTTGATTAGCGGGGATGGCGTGATTCTCTAGTGCCATCGTCCTGCAATGATGACGTCATTCCAGCTTGGATAATCAAGAGGAGATGGGAGGTAAAGGGATCACAGGCATCTTGTCAGAGACTACTAACCTGGCTGATAGACCCGGTCCTTGGAATCTGTTCTCCCAGCTCTAATCAGTGTGATGAACAGGCCACTGGGGGATAGCAGGGCCTCTCTGCCACTTCTCAATTTCTGCTTAGGTTTAAGCAGGGCGCCAAATATTAGTAGTTCTCCTTGGCTTCTGTTGATTATTCAAGATTACTACTAGAAGTGATATTAGATTTGTGTGATTGCGCTTCTTTCCAGACTGGAGGAGTCAATGCAATTCAAAAAAACACATCAAATCAGGCAGTAATCTATAAACTCAGCCAGGAAGAGAGTCTACAAAACACACATGGGTCTTTATGAAGTTGTACAGTCCATGTTTGGGATAATCCTGATAACCTGGCAGTGGTCAGTGGGGGAGACTTGGCTGTGGAGGAAAGGTCCGTGGCTACACCTATTGTTTGACAACTGGTGTTACATTTTATATTGTGTGATTTTACCGGAGTTTTCCTTTCCTAAACATATTTTTAGACTTTCCCATGGCTGCCTGATAATCCAAAACTACTTTTATTTTGGCATCCTCCGCTTTTCAACCTGTTACGTTTTCCTTGGCCTTTACTAACCTTTTTCTTGTGCTGTCCAGTTTTCACGCATGCTGGAAAATAAGAAAAAGGAGAAAAGTGTCTTTCCCCATCATCTCTTACCAACCAGTCAGCTATAACTGTAGGTGATGTGAATTTCAGAGGACCTGTCATTGGATTTTTTCTAATTAAACTTAGCCCTTCCTCCATTTGGCGCAGATCCTCTGATTATGGACCAGTTTATTTTATTCTGTGCCCCTTGTTCCAAAGTTATATCCCCCGGTAATAAAGGAGCAAATATCCCTCCTTCTTAACGTCTCCATGGCAGTGTTTTGATTGGCCAGAAGAAGTAAGCACCCACAGATACGTTCTTTGGTATATGCCCACTTGGTTAAGGGGAAAATTGCATTTTTATTTAATGGTAATGTAATGTTGCCATGTCAGTAACAATTGGGGGAAGTGCTTGGTTTCAATAAGAGAAATCCAGTAAATCTCCTGATTAATCCTCTGGCCTCCTGCACTCGTGGACTGTCCTGTTTTGTGACTGAACACTAGATCTATATGTGCTCGCACAGGGTGCCCTCGCTATACTCAGGAATGGAAACGTTATTCTGAAGATTTTCTCACAATGTAATTCCAGTGTGCTCAGCTCCTGCTCTGTAAGTGCAACCCGCAGATAGGAAAGTGTCCGGAGTATGACAGGTTCACCAATACGTGTACTTATACACCACCGCAGCACTGTGTATTATTTCCTGGATGCCTCTTCAATAAAAAGATATATAGAAAAATGAAATGACTTGGCAAATAGTCTTGATTTAAAGTTGTGTGAACAGCACCTAGGCAGAGCTATACATCTCCATGTAAACATGCTGCAAAATCTCTTTGGAGTGTTTGATGCTGAAATGAGAGATTTCATCATTCTCTCTACTATCCCACAGATACAGTTGTCACCTTTGATTAGTGGGGGTTTGTAATTGTAAAAATATGCAGGTTTCCCTGTCCCAAAGGCAGAATTCGCCTCTCCACTGTAGAATGTGATTGTGACTCTGTGCAGGCCAGTTTACAACAGGGCATTTTTTTTTTCTTTAACCATTCTTGTGTTTTTGGATATCTGCTTCCAGTCACCACGGTGTATGTGTGTAGTAAATATACGGTATATGGTCACATACACACGTAGGATACTGACTTAAAGCACATATCCAAAACCGCACAAGACTTGTTTAAGACGGAAAAAAAAATGGAACTCTTTTATTCATATACATAATATGTACACACGTGGTCAAAATTGTTGGTACCCCTCGTTTAATGACAGAAAAACCCACAATGGTCACATAAATAACTTGAATCTGGCAACAGTATTAAATAAAAAATCTATGAAAATGAACAAATGAAAGTCAGACATTGCTTTTCAACCATGCTTCCACAGAATGTAAAACTAATTAAAACTCATGAAATAGGCCTGGATAGAAATGATGGTCCCCTACCTTAATATTTTGTTGCACAACCTTTTGAGGCAATCGCTGCAATCAAACGATTCCTATAACTGTTAATGAGACTTCTGCACCACTCAACAGGTATTTTGGCTCACTCCTCAAGAGCAAACTGCTCCAGTTCTCTCGCATTTGAAGGTTGCCTTTTCCAGACGGCATGTTTCAGCTCTTTCCAAAGATGCTCAATAGGATTTCGGTCAGGGCTCATAGAAGGCCACTTCAGAATAGTCCAATGTTTTCCTCTTAGCCATTCTTGGGTGTTTTTAGCTGTGTGTTTTGGGTCATTATCCTGCTGCAAGACCCAGGACCTGCGACTGAGACCAAGCTTTCTGACATTGGGCAGTACATTTCTCTCTAGAATCCCTTGATAGTCTTGATATTTCTTTGTACCCTGCACAGATTCTAGACACCCTGTGCAGGAAAACAGCCCCAGAACATAACAGAGCCTCCTCCATGTTTCACAGTAGGGACAGTGTTCTTTTCTTGATATGTTTCATTTTTCCATCTGTGAACATAGAGCTGATGTGCCTTGCCAAAAAGTTCCATTTTTGCCTCATCTGTCCATAGGACATTCTCCCAGAAGCTTAGTGGCTTGTCAACATGTAGTTTGGCAAACTCAAGTCTGGCTTTTTTATTTTTTTTTCAACAATGGTGACCTACTTGGTCGTCTCCCATGAAGTCCACTTTGACTCATACAACGGCGGATGGTGCGATCTGACACTGATGTTCCTTGAGCTTGAAGTTCACCTTAAGGGTAAGTTCACACAGGACTTTTTTGCTGCTTTATTTTTCTGCAGCAAAACCTCATCTTCTTGGCAAGAAAGAAGCTGCGGCAAAAGCGCAGGTTTAGTTGCGTTTTTTTGTGTTTTTTTTCTTTGTCCATGTTAATGTCCATGACTTTTTTGCAGCAAAAACGCTGCAAATAATGATACCTGCTTTTTTTCAACACCCATTGAAGTCAATGAGTGAAGAACGCTGCAAAAACACTGAAAGAAGTGTCATGCTCTATGTCCAAAAAACGCAGCAAAGCACAAAATCCTGATCACAAAAAAACAATGTGTGTGCATGAGATTTCTGAAATCTCATAGGCTTTGCAGGTAATGGAAAAAGCAACTGAAAATTAGCATAAAAAAAACATAAAAACGCAGCAAAAAGACCTGTGTGAACTTGCCCTTAATCTGTTTTTAGAAGTTTTCCTGAGCTCTTTTGTTGCCATTCGTATTGTCTGTCTGTTTGATTTGTCATCAATTTTCCTCCTGCAGCCATGTCCAAGGAGGTTGGCTACAGTCCCATGGAGATTACATTTCTGAATAATATGTGCAATTGTAGGCACAGGAACATCAAGCTGCTTGCAGATGGTCTTATAACTTTTACCTTTAACATGTTTGTCTATAATTTTCTTTCTAATCTCCTGAGACAACTCTTTCCTTCCCTTCCTCTTGGTCCATGTTGAGTCTGACACACCATGTCACCAAACAGCACAGTGAGTATCTGTAGCCCTCTATACAGGCCCACCCACTGATTCCAAGATTGTAGACACCTGTGAGGCTAATCATTGGACACACCGTGATTTAACATGTCCCTTTTGTCACATTATTTTCAGGGGTACCATCATTTCTGTCTAGGCCTATTTCATGAGTTTTATTTTTTTTTAAATTCTGTGGAAGCATGGCTGAAAAGCAAGTCTGACTTTCACTTGCTCATTTTCATAGATATTTTATTTATGATTACTTTTGTCAGATTCAAGTTATTTCTGTGACCATTGCAGGTTTTTCTGTCATTAAATGAGGGGTACCAACAATTTTGACCACGTGTGTAGACCCGAAACATGTCCTCTTCACATAGGATGTGTGCTGCCGAGAACTATAATATTTTTAGCAAACTTCTAAATCATTTCAATTATTTATTTGAAAATAGTCTTGTACCTTTTAGACTGCTTGTGCAAAGTGATATTAGCACCATTTTTTATTGTTAGTCCAAATAGCTCTATTGTTAATGATATTGTGAACAAGTAACAGAGCAAAATTGGTCTTTAAAGAGGTTGTCCATTACTAAGACAACACCTTCTTAAACTAAATAAATGTTTGACCCCAATAAAATAATAAAACCTATACTCACGTCGCATGCCGGTGCCGCTCCTGCGGTGTCGGCACTCACCCTCCCCCAGGCTGTGATGTGGTGTTGTGACACATGACACCGGCACCCAATCACCGCTGGCATCACTGTCTTTGGACAAACTGAACATGAAGAGGAAGTCAGAGATCAGCTGCAACCCGGATTTCCTCTTCATATTCAGTTTGTCCAAAGGTAGAGATAGTGATGCCAGCGCTTATGGGACGGCGGGCATCATGTGTCACAACACATCACAGCCCCGAAACCGCGATTGCCGACACAGCTGGAAAGGAGTCGACACGGGAAGTGAGTATATGCTTTATTATTTTATCGGGGTCGAACATTTAATTGTGGACAATCTCTTTAAGCATCAAAGCCACCATTCACAGGCTAACTAAATTTGTGTAAGCTATGAGAAGGCGGGGACAGTTGAGTATAAGTAATAATCACAGATTAGGCTACTTTCACATTAGTGTTTTTTAGCGCTGCGCTTTGTGCGCAATAGAAACATGCAAAAAACGCATCATGCGTTTGCGTTTTTAGTCGCATGCGTTTTAACCAGTTTCTAGCCATGTTAACTCTTAAAACGCATGCGATTTTAAACGCAGGCATGCGCATGTCCATGCGCACGCCGGCGTTCCCATAGACTGTAATGCTCTTTGTCGCATTCCGTGCGCAAGCATGCGCATGCATTGTTTTTACGCCGTTGGACGGACCAAAAAATGCAACAGGTTGCGTCGGGCACGCCTAGGCGCACACTACAAATAACCGCATGCGCACGAAAACGCATACTAACGCGTGCAAACGCTAGAACATACGCCCAACATGTTAAACAGGGGCGCATGGACGTGCACGATGCGCTGCGCAAAAAAACGCTAATGTGAAACCAGCCTTAGTCTGATTTTGTTCTAAACTGAGCCATGTCCCGCCTTCAAGCTTCACTGACTGGACCTAAACTCTGTGCTGTGAATGTTACTGCATTACCATATTTAACTGCTTTCAGAACAGAGCACAACTTTTAACAACAAGTAAATATTTTTTAACCCATACTCGATTGTGTCCCTCCGACGCTGAGCCCGCATATATCCCAGCACATGACAGCTGATGTGACCAGCTGTCATATGCCTCTAACAGCTGTGGAGGGATCAGATCCATACACGGCTGTTAACCAGTTAAATGCCGCTGTTAATCACTGACAGCGGCATTTAACACACGCCGGGTGGAAGCACGTTGCAAGTCCCGCCTATTGGCGCCCCGTTATGTGATCTTGGGGCGCCAGTGGGTTGACATTACAGCCGGGTGTCTGCAGAACACCCTGGTACTTATCATCATGATCCTCATGTGAAAATAAGCCCTCACCGAGTCCCAGATCTCATAAAATGGAAATATTTTGGGTCTTGGAAAATGACAAACGCAAAAATCATACAAATTTCATAATTTTTTTTATACCGCTTAAACATCCCCCCCCTCACCCCAAAACTATACATGTTTGGTATCTGCGAACCCATTATGTCCTGGAAATTCATATTGCCAGGTCAGTTTGGCATTTAGTGAACCAGTGTAAATAAAAGAAAATAACAAATTGTGAAATTGCACTTTTTTGCAATTTCATCACACTTTGAATTTTTTTCCCTGTTTTCCAGTACACAATATGGTAAAATCAATGGTGTCATTCAAAAGTACAACTTGACCTGCAAAAAAACAAGCCCTCACATGGGCATGTTGAATGAAAAATAAAAAAAAGTTATGGCTCTAGTAAGAAAGGGAGCGAATAGTGAAAACACAAAGAAACGGAAATTCACGAATTGTTGAAGGGGTTAAACCCAGATCACAATTGTTTAATAATTTTTGTCCAGAAAAAAACTTTTAATATTCAAAGGTGCCATAAATGTTAACCACAACTGTAGTTTAAAGAAGGAAAAAAAAAAAAAAAAAAGGCAGGTTGACAGGAATAACGCATAACAGCAGGAACAGATTGCGCACCCAGGATTCATTCGTAGTCTGTGATCATGGAGACAGATCTGCATTGGTGCTGTACACTCAAAATGGTCGGAAACAGCAAAGTTGCAAAAAGTTACTTATTTTTTTCATGATGGTTTTTGTTTTAAATCTTCAAAAAGACCTTGAAAAGCTTTAGAATTCCATGACCAAGCCCTGCAAAGCACATCGAGGCCCCATATGGCACGGTATTTGCATCATATGTGGTCACCTATTCTGGAAATTGAGAGATTTTTTAAAATAAAAACTACAGAATGTTTAGGAAATCACAAACCGGAGAATAAACCATTAACTGACAAGAAATGAATCATGGAGAGAAGTTTTTTGTCAGTTTTCTGAAATGTGAAGCTATTTATCAATCATACCACTTCTTTATCTTTTTATAATCTATTTTTAATTTTGTTTAACTTGGATATATTGCAAAATGATCTTTGTATCATAGCAAATTTTGCATGATTTGAAGCAAACACTTTTTGTATGTTTTCTCTATTGCATAACATTTGAGTGCCAAAATTTATTGTTGATTTTTTTTTTAACATTGTTATAGCATTTAATCTATATTTGGCCCAAATTTGGTAAATTGTAATAGAAACAAAACCTAAAATCTAATTGAACATCCATTTCTGTTTTATACACAATAAAGGTCATTTACACAGAAGTACTTTGTCTCCTTATTTGTGCAGATGTGGCCATGTCCTCTAAATTGTCAACATATACATTTTATAAGCATTGAAGGGAACCTGTCATGTCCCCAGTCACGATTGAACTGCAGACAAAGGGTTAATCTGCAGATTCACCGCAATGCTCAGCTGTGTGACTGCTTTACTGTAAGTGCAGCTACTGTGAGAAGATTAACCTTAATCCTCCTTTCCTAGAAGTTGCTGGTTTCAGTCATAAAGGCGTGCACGGAGCAGCTACAGTCAGAGCTCGCGGCGTTGTGAGCAGTAGCTGTAAGTGCGCCTCTCCATTTAGACTTTGCAGAGTATCTGTGCAGAGCCAGCTATCCATCATGCTGGTCAGTGTGTACAGTCGCTGCTTACAATGCTGTGAAAAATGAGGATGAATGAACTCATGGAGATCAACATCCAACACTGCGGAGACACCATCACATGTTTCTCAACGCAGTGATTCTAGAACAATGCCCCCATCCCTTATGGGAAATATGTAAAACATGCAAAACACAAGCCGCGGAGACACCATTACATGTTTCTCAACGCAAGCAATAACTAGCCAGGCCTTTCCCTGGGAAGGAACAACCACGGGAAGGGCAATCTCCAATGAAGGAAACCACCTATGCCAAAACATGGTATCCATCCACAGACAGCTGTTTCGGGGTATTGCCCCTCATCAGTGTGGGGGCATTGTTCTAGAATCACTGCGTTGAGAAACATGTGATGGTGTCTCCGCAGTGTTGGATGTTGATCTCCATGAGTTCATTCATCCTCTTTTTTCACAGTCTTCTACCAGGTATTTCTCCTACTGGCCAGTTTCCTACTCCACACTGATGAGCGGCAATACCCCGAAACAGCTGTTTGTGGATGGAAACCAGAAGAATAGAAGTCGGCACCACTTTATTCCCATCTTAGACTTGGGGGCACAACAGTAACGGGGGTGAGCCAGGACATGATAGCAAGGAGTCCCCGAAGCAGGCTACAGCTGTCTGCCGTATAAGTGGAGTTCTAAGTAACATCAAGAAGGAGGAACTTGAGTTTAATACGCAACTACAAGTACTTCAGATTAGGTGCTAGTGTGGAGACGTTCAGAGAAGGCACATGTTGGAGGAGTGCTGGAAAGGTGTACTTTACCTTGCCTGGGAGTTGGCTGAGCCCTTGACCTGGAGGGCACGGCACCAAAGCGGGCATCTGTGTGCACCAGACTGTGAGTAAAGCCTTGGAACTACATGCCCTTGTGTCCTCCACTTATTCTTGTGCCTTACACCCGGCTCTGCTACATCTACTTCTTTACACCATCTCCCCACTTGCCAACCTCATCTACACTGCCCTGGGACTACAGCTCCACCTGTACGGAGCTCCAACATCACTCTATCCCTTTTACATTGACCGCCTGAGGCCACGGACCGGGTCACTGCCACTGTGACATCTCGCATTGTAATCAACGGGCCCGGCACCGAGTACCCCACGGCCTCTGGGGGCAAGTCAATTTTGGCGTCACGAACATCGGGTCCTGTGTGCTGAAGATTTATTGGACTTAAAATTGCTGAAAATGTGCAAAACAACCAAAATGATAGACTGTAAAATGGACTCTCAAAATGGCCACCGGCGCAGTGAAGAAGGGTGTGACAACATGGGTGGCCCTAAGAAAAGAGCGTGAACTGTCCTGGGCCTCCCCTGCCTGAACTTCTATGCAACAGCAACATGGCCCACCCTCAGAGGGGTTCGTATACTGGCTTGGTATGGAGGCAGAGGAAGAAGATGCTGCCCCAGGAAGGGGGAGCAGAGCCCTGTGGCGGGAATGGAGCCCAGAGAGAAGCGAGAATGCCAGGACGCCATGATGGAAGAGGCCTGAAGAGCGCGAGGAAGAGCAGCTTGCCTTCCCCGGCGCAGTAGTCGAAGGCTCCGGCCCTGCATCTGTGATGGACCGTCAGCAGCTGGAGGAAGAAATCGCCATGCTGAACCGCAGTCTGCGGCTGAAGCAGGAAGCGCTGCGGACCTTGGACCGGCAGTGCACCCAGGATGGGCCTGCAAAAACGGTACCTCCACCACCGGTACACGCCGCCGCTGCACCAGTTCTCCCCCAGGCAGCACCTGTGAAACCCGTGGCCGCTGCTATGCCATCGGCAGCTCCTGTCACCGCTTCCACGCTGCCGCCGCTGCTGGGCGCTGCCTGCCAGGAGGAGTTACCTGAGGACCCTGGAGCTGAATGTGAGGCAGAGACTGTGATCTTGCCTGGACCTGGCGCGGCTGCACAGGTCCCACCGGAGGCCTCAGCAGACCCTGAACCAGCACCTGCTCCACTCCAGTCGCCGCCCGCAGACCAGGCAGCTCCAGCAACCACCGCTGCCACCGGCTGCCGTTCAGCGCCTGCACCGGAGCCGGAACACCATCAGGAAGCGTCAGGTATGACCGCCGCCCCTGCAGCTGGGGAGACCTCAGAGTTCCCGTCCGCTCCAACGCCTAGGCAGGTCGTGCTGGACCTAGTCTGGGACCGGGATACTATTCCCTGGAGGGAACACCCGAACCCCTGGCAGTGGTGCCCCTGTCTGCTGTGGGCAGAGGCCGGTCTTGAGAGGAGGAGGAGAAGGAAGCCCGCTGCCAGCAGACTATCCAGCTTGCCGCCGAGCAGCGGGAGAGGGAGCAATGGAGACTGGCAGTGCTGGGCCCTGACCTTGACAGGAAGCAAAAGGCCCGCGACGGACACTATGGTCCCCGGGACTCAGCAGGATGGGGTCAGGTCCTGAACTTTAATTTGGAAAGGGGGTTCGGTTTCATCTCGGACCCCCAGAGAATCTCTGACTTGTTTGTAAGCCGGAGGGATGTGGAGTTCTACCTCCGGAGGGGACACCCCGCTCGTGATCTATACCCGGGAGATTACGTCACCTTCACCCGTCACGAGGGGCTACGCGGCTGGTATGCTCTGAATGTGCACTGCATCCCGGAGGAGTTCATAGCGGCATACAAAAAGGACAAGGCTTATGTTTCACTGGCAGAGGCAGTTCCCACCATGGTATTTGTACCCATCAAGGCCAAGCAGGCCACATCCACGGAAGTGAAGCACCCCCGGGTACAAGTTGCTATGCCGGCTGTGCCACAGGCAGCAGTTCCACTAGCTGTCAGACCAAAAACCAGGGCAGCAGAGATACCACCTGAAGCTGCTGTGCTACCCTCACAGGCAGCTCCTGCTCAACAACCAGCTGCCACCCTATCTGCACGGGCAGCCACCAATCTAACTCCTTGGGAGGAAGAGTACCTGCAATTCGTCAATCCGCCAGGAGGTGGACACCCAGACAGTCTTCCCTGGAAGAAGAAGAAGAAGCCTGCTCCCACCACCCCAGGGGGAGAAAAGCATTGAAAATGATTGCAACGAACTGAACTGTTACCCAGGAGGGTATGGGCACCGTTGTGCCCTCATTGTTTTCTGTTTTCTCGTTATTTCCCCAGTTCGCCCAGTTGGCACCAATTTTATTGAACTGAGCGATCATGAACTTGGAGTGATCCACAAACTTTGTTGTAAATAGTTTGCGCCTCTTAAGGTGCTCTCTCTTGGTTTTACATGAACAGTCTTCAACAAGGACTACATCAGACCTGAGTTCTACTTCAGCTACAGAGACACTGCAAGAAATCCCGGCTGGGAGCGGTGTCCAGCCCTTGCAAGAATTACTGTTGTCTTATTGTGAAGTATTTTATAATGTGCCTTTTGAAAATGTTGGTAGCAATGTTTAGCTGCAGTATTAGAAATGAATATTTTGCAAAATTTAGCCTCGTAGTAATGCTTAATAAAAAAAAGTGAAGTATGAATAAAAAATTTGAATCCAGGTGACGAACCAGGAGTCAGCGGTTGTCACCTATGGGTCTAGAAGAAACAGCAGAAGGTGGAAATGTGAATGATAAAGGAAAATATGTTGCAGCGGGGATTGTAGGCCCTGAACTGGCAGTGAACTTCTTAGCAACGGTTACTGCCAATAGCACTTTAAATTAGGTAAAATGTTAAATTATAGGTAGTCTGTTGACTTGTTCTGCAATGTTTAAGAATCAGTGCCTCCCATATTGGGAAGTTTAGATAAAAAATTGTTTACCTGCATTTTAAAAATTTTGTATGTTCCTTATGTAACATCTTTGTTTCACTTGCAGCCCGCGGACGTGCTGTGTTTAACGGGGGTATGTGGCACCCCTGAGGGTTCAGTCGCCACAGAGGTACTGCACCTCCTCCTGAGGTGTGGTACCCCACTATCCAGGTTAGGTGGAGACACCTGACCACACTCCAACACTTACATCCCACGCGCACACCAGTAGTGTAGCAGAGCAACCTTGGTGGCTCCCTGCTTGGAACACGAAGAGTGCTGGGAGGTGGGTGGAGCTTAGACTGCCAAGAAAGTGGGAGAATATTAGGAAAAGGTCAGTCTGTGAGAGAAGATCCCCTGAGAGGGATGGAGTGAAAGAAGTTCTGCAGCAGACTCCTGTGACCTGGAGCTGCTGGCACAGGAAAGAGCCATAGAAAGCCTGATTCTTCAGAGGGAAGATAGTTTAGTACAGAACGTAAGGAGAAGAAGAGAACTAAGGACTAGGGTCAGAGCAGAGCCCTTCCTCAAGTTTGAAGCACATGGCCGGGGTCCGGTCCCTGAAGTTGTATGGATACTGATGTTCCTGCAGCAGAAACAGGAGGAATAGAAGTAATCACCACTTTATTCCCATCTAAGTCTTGGGGGCACAACAGCAACATGGGTGAGCCGGGACATGATAGCAAGGAGTCCCCGAAGCAGGCTACAGCTGTCTGCCGTACAAGTAGAGTTCTAAGTAACATCAAGAAGGAGGAACTTGAGTTTAATACGCAACTACAAGCACTTCAGATTAGGCCCTAGTGTGGAGACGTTCAGAGAAGGCACATGTTGGAGGAGTGCTGGAAAGGTGTACTTTACCTTGCCTGGGAGTTGGCTGAGACCCTGACCTGGAGGACACGGCACCGAAGCGGGAATCTGTGTGCACCAGACTGTGAGTAAAGCCTTGGAACTACATGCCCTTGTGTCCCCCTCTTATTCTTGCGCCTTACACCCGGCTCTGCTACATCTACTTCGTTACACCATCTCCCCACTTCCCAACCTCATCTACACTTCCCTGGGACTACAGCTCCACCTGTGAGGAGCTTCAGCATCATTGCTGCACCACACCATCTGTCCCAGAGAAGCAACCCTGCAGCGCTAGTCAAACTGACCAGAAACCACAGGTGGCATCACGAATCATCTCAACAACTTTATCCCGATCACTCTACCCCTTTTACTTTGACAGCCTGAGGCCACGGACCGGGTCACTGCCACTGTGACATCTCCCATTGTAATCAACTGGCCCGGCACAGAGTACCCCACGGCCTCTGGGGGTGAGTCAATTTTGGTGTCACGAGCAGGATGACGAAGCCCGGTACCACCGGGTCCTTTGTGCTGAAGATTTATTACATTGAATACTGCTGAAAATGTGCAAAACAACCAAAATGATAGAGTGTAAAATGGACTCTCAAAATGGCCGCCGGCGCGGTGAAGAAGGGCGTGACAACATGGGTGGCCCTAAGAAAAGAGTGCGAACTGTCCTGGGCCTCCCCTGCCTGAACTTCTATGCAACAGCGACATGGCCCACCCCCAGAGGGGTTCGTATACTGGCTTGGTATGGAGGCAGAGGAAGAAGACTCCGCCCCAGGAAGGAGGAGCAAAGCCCTGTGGCGGGAATGGAGCCCAGAGAGAAGCTAGAATGCTAGGACGCCATGAAGGAAGAAGGACGGAGGCCTGAAGAGTGCGAGGAAGAGGAGCTTTTCTTCCCCGGCGCAGTAGGCTCTGGCCTTGCTTCTGTGATGGACCACCAGGAGCTGGAGGAAGAAATCGCCATGCTGAACTACAGTCTGCGGCTGAAGCAGGAAGTGCTGCGGACCTTGGACCGGCAGCGCAGCCAGGAGGGACCTGCAGAAACTGTACCTCCACCACCGGTACCCGCCGCCGCTGCACCAGTTCTTCCCCAGGCAGCACCTGTGAAACCCGCTGCCGCTGCTATGCCATCGGCAGCGCCTGTCACCACTTCCACACTGCTGCCACCACTGGGCGCTGCCTGCTAGGAGGAGTTACCTGAGGACCCGAGAGCTGAATGTGAGGTAGAGACTGTGATCTTGCCCGGACCTGGCGTGGCCGCGCAGGTCCCACCGGAGGCCTCAACCGTTCCTGAAGCGGCATCAGCTCCAGTAACCACCGCTACCGCCGTCCAGTGCCTGCACCGGAACACCATCGGGATACGTCAGGTATGACCGCCGCCCCTGCAGCTGGGGAGACCTCAGAGTTCCCATCCACCCCAACATCCGGGCAAGTCGTGCTGGACCTAGTCTGCGACCGGGATACTAGTCCCTGGGGGGAAACATCCGAACCCATGGCAGTGGTGCCCCTGTCCGCTGTGGGCAGAGGCCAGTCCCGAGAGGATGAGGAGAGGGAAGCCCACTGCCAGCAGACTATCCGCCAGCTGGCCGCCGAACAGCGGGAGCAACGTAGACCAGCAGTGCTGGGCCCTGATCTCAACAGGAAGCAAAAGGCCCGCGCCGGACACTATGGTCCCCGGGACTCGGCAAGATGGGGTCACGTCCTGAACTTTAATTTGGAAAGGGGGTTCGGTTTCATCTCGGACCGATACGCGATACGCGTGGGCTTTTTCCCCTCCTCCCTTTACATCATGCAGGCATCAGGTCTAATTTCATGATCTTTGGGCAATCCCTTCCCTGATTTGTGGTTTATAGGTATTTTATGCATTATGGTATCTTTGGTATCTTTTCTATGCTGTCTTGAATGGTTGCTGCATGCAGACATTGCTATGTGATTATTTCATTTATTTGGGTCACTTATATGGCTATATCATTAGCTCTGTCTCATGGCTATTCATTGGTAGACTACACCGATTGTACAGCACCACTTTTAGTGGCTCATAACTTATTTATTTATCTGCATATAATGCCTGGATATATGGAATTGGTTTTGCATTCTTTGTCTGTCATAGCATTTTATTAATGTACATGTAGGAGGAAGGGCCCCCGCCGTGTGTCCGGGCCGGAACCAAGGGGACTGTCATCTAAGATCCTAGGGAACCTGTTTCCGGGGAGCAGAGTTAGGGGACGGACTGCTGAGACTGACAGAACGGTAGGGGGCAGAGCCTATATAAAAGGGGCAGAGCACGCCAGTCAGAGTGAGTCAGCAGAACGGGAGAGAAGGAGCAGGAGACCGTGGGAGCGCCAGGGAGCGAAAGACCCAAGCAGAAACCAGAGAGGAGGACAGCAACGGGAGGAAGGCTCACGGTGGACTGCAGAGAGACGGCGCCGAGCCGACCGACAGAAGACCGCTGCTTCACTCCAACCCGCAGCCGTTGCCGCCTCACTCCAGCTCGTGGCTGCGGCCTGCCCACAGTCACCCACGGCCTCTGCCACCTCACCCCAGCTCGCAGCTGTGGCCTGCCCGCAGTCACCCGCGGCCACTGCCGCCTCACTCCAGCTTGCGGCTGCAGCCTGCCCGCTGCTACACACAGCCGCTGCCGCTCCACTCCCGACCACGGCTGTGGCTTGTCCATTGCCGCTCGCAGCCGCCAACGCCTCGCTCCAGTCCATGGCAAGAGCCGGGCCGTCGCCCGCCACAAGTCCCCTAGTGCAGCCACTGGCTGCGCCAGTGACCTACCAACCGCCACTCAGCCCCGCCGCTGCCTGCTCCCGTTCAGAGGCTGCGGCCTCGATTCTCCAACCCCCAGGCTGTGTCCCGCTGCCTCTGTCGGGGGCATCCCACCAAAGAATCTTTCTAGGGCCTGTTGTGCCCCTGTTTCGCCTGGGCGTCGGTACGGCCGGACTACGCCAGATCGTCAGTTGCTGGGCCCAGCGGCTGCGATGCTGAAGCACCATCGTCCAGGAAGTTGAGGAACGTCAGGATGGATAAGTTACACCACATAATTAAGGACCCGTAGCCGGCCATACCGCGGCCCTATAGTGACCGGCCTTTGCCGGAGTAGTCATGTTCTTATAACCAGTGTTTGTTTGTACTGAGTCCCTGCGAGGACAAGTTCTGTTATTTTGTGTGGTTGCTTAGGATCGCCCTACCGGCATCAAACCATAAAAGTTATTACTAAAAGCGTAATCCGTCTCGCGCCTCGTCACTGCATCCCTCATACCTGCCATGACCACATTTGGCGTAGTCGGCAGGATGCAGTCTCCGAGCGCAGACGACGCCCCAGATCAAAGTGGGGCCATAGATTCAGCAAATAACGGAGGCCCCCGATCCAGCATTTCTTTGGGGGCTATGCTAAGCAACCTGCCTAGGTTCTCCGGCTCCAACACTATGCTATGGAGCTGGACAGAGCGAAGGCGAGGGCTCTTCTGAATGCATCTGATGACTCCTGACCTGGGAGCCGAGGTAGCCCTCATGGCATTAGATGGGGAGGCCTGAGATTCAGTAATGTTGAGGCCCCTGGGATACCGCAACACTTTTGCTAGAGTCTTGCGGATTCTGGAAGAGACCCATGGGGATCCAACAAACGTGGGGGAGTTGAGGACCCTGTTGTTCAGTCGAATGCAGGGAGAGGGGAAGACCATCACCCAGTATATGAATGTCCTCTAGGAGTTATACACAGCCATCGAGTGTAAGGACGGCGTAGGGGTAGGACTCATCGACATTACCCTACGTGACCTGTTAGTGACTGGACTCCGAGACCCGTTAATAAACTAGGCATTACGGGAGCAGGTCCAAGTAAACCCACGTTTGGCCTTCTCTGAGGTGGGGAGTCAGGCGCATACTTGAGAGCAGGAGCAGGGAATGATGGTCAACGTGGGGAAGGTCCGGAGTGTGGAGGCCTCTGTGACCGCTGTTGGGGAGCCCCAGTGGATAGAAGAGATGAGACAAGAGCTGAAGAGCATCAGGGGCGAGTTGGCCAAAGTGAAAGGAAGGACCGAGCCCACGACTGGTCGGCCTAGTATCAATCCTGGGCCCTGGGGGCCTCGCAATGCCCCAAAGTGAAAGGAAAGAAAGAGCCCACGACTGTTCGGCCTAGTATCAATCCTGGGCCCTGGGGGCCTCGCAATGCCCAGAACAGCAGGGCCTCGTAGCCCCGGTGCTATGAGTGCGGGGAGCTGGGCCATTTCGCACGAGAGTGTCCACGGCGTGGGAGATGCCCACCCCGGCGGCCATTAAACTAAAGGGCTCCGAGCTGGGGGGACGCCGCTCGGAGCCAGAAGCCATGACATGGGGTGGTGAAAGTCCCGAAGATCTGGTCACAAAATGTCCGGTGGTATGGGCAGAGGTCGAGGGCCGTGCCGTACGGTGCCTAGTGGACACGGGGTCGCAAGTAGCAACCATGCCTGCAACTTATTTCCGGCAGCATTTTCCCGAGACAGCAAGACCCCAGTGGGGGTCCATGATAAGACTGGTAGCCGCCAATCAGCTGCCGGTCCCTGTCGTCGGGGTGGTTTGGATGCAAGTGACGCTGTGTGGCAAATCCCTCGGTCGCCGGGGAGTGATCCTGACCCAAGGGGAAACTAATAACAAACATCCAGTTATCCTGGGCATGAACATACTCCCGAAGTTTGACAATTTACTCCTCAATGACCCCATGCAAGAGACCTTGAACCAGTGGGGTTCCCACATGGCCCAAGGGCAGGTCTTCCAGCAGTTGGTACGAGAGGCGTGAGTACTCCAGGATTGCCAGGAGTGCGAGGCACTGGGGAAAGTCATCGCGCCAGCAGCCCCTCCACTCGTACTTCCTATTCGGGCCCCAGTGCCTTTGGAGGGCGTGGAGATGCAGGTGGAGCCATGCTATTCGGAACGCCTGCCCCCTGGCATACTGGTGGCCCGCTCCCTGGCCACGGTGCGGAGAGGGACCGTCCTGGTGCGCTGCGTCAACCTAGAAGACCAAGACATTGTCTTGAAACCCCGGGCCGAAATGGCCAAGCTGGTAAGGCTGTTGGAAGAGGTGCTGCCAGCCCCTACGGTCCAGCTAAAGGTGCAACCCGAGGACCCTTGAGCAGTGACTATTCGTACTCTGCAGACTGCCGAGTCCTCGACCCAGGAGAAAGGCTGAAACATCCTGGAAAGAATGCGGGCCGAACTCTCCGGCCTGGCTCCAGCCCAGCTCCTCCAGGAAGAAACTCTACTCAGACAATACCACGAAGTATTCGTCAGCCACGAGGATGATTTTGGAAGCACCACAGCCATCACGCATGGAATTCCCACGGCAGGAACAGCCCCATTCGGGAGCGATATCAGCAGATCCCTCCACAGCTCTACCAGGAGGTGAAAAGGTTACTGGGCCAAATGCTCCAGAAGGGGGTCATACGAGAAAGACAGAGCCCCTGGGCGGCTCCCATCGTGTTGGCCCGTAAAAAGAACGGCACCTTGCGATTCTGCGTTTACTATCGGAAGTTAAACGCCTGCACCATCAAAGGCTCGTACCCGAGATCTCAACTTCGAAGCCACGCTGATATATCTGGATGATATCATCATCTATGCTGCCACGTTTGAGGACCACCTGCGGAGGTTGGGGCAGGTGCTCGGCCGGCTGCAGAAGTACGGGTTGAAGGTAAAACCCCAGAAATGCCACCAGTTCCGCACTCAGATCGAATATCTGGGGCATATCGTCTCCGCCGAGGGCGTTAGACCGTCACTGGATAAGGTTGCTGCCATCCAGGGATGGCCTACTCCCGAGACGGTAAAAGACGTGCGGGTCTTCCTGGGGTTGGTTCCTGGATACTACCATCGTTTCGTAAAGAATTTTGCACGCCGAGCCCGGGCTCTGCAGGACCTGCTAAAGGGGGCTCCTGCCGGGGCAAAAGATCCACTGGCAACAACCGCAAGAAGAAGCTTTTCAAGACCTGAAGGCTGCACTCTCGGGTGCCCCAGTGTTAGCTTATGCGGATTTCTCGCAACTGTTCATACTGCACACCGATGGGAGCCTCCACGGGCTAGGGGCTGTGTTGTCACAAGTTCAGGACAGCCGGGAGAGAGTGATCGCCTATGGTAGCCGATCACTTTATGACTCCAAGCGTAACCCTGACAATTACAGCTCCTTTAAGCTCGAGCTCCTCGCAGTAGTGTGGGCCATGACAGAGCGGTTCGCAGAGTACCTGGCAGGCTCCGAGGTGGTGGTGCGGGCCGACAACAACACGCTGGCCCATTTGGAAAATGCCAAACTAGGGGCTCTGGAGCAGCGATGGGTGGCCCGGATGGCCAAGTTCAACTATAAGATCATCTATAAAAGAGGAGCAGAAAACGTACACGCTGACGCCCTCTCCAGGATCCGGCATACAACCCCAGGGAAAAGTCGGGATGACGAATTGGAAGGGGAAGAGACGTTGTTTGCCCTCACTGCTGCTGTGCTCACAGCTGCTACACAGGAGGAATCCCAGCTTGGACCCTCACGGGGTATGCTGGAACAATCACGTGACAGATGAATCCAACAGCAGCAAGAAGACGTAGAAGTTGGACTCTTGCGCCGATGGGTGACCACCGGCAGATTACCCACCGACTCTCAGAGACAGACCTTAACTCAGGATATGCTGCTGATGTTACGCCAATGGGAGAAACTGATCATCAAAAAGGGGCTATTGTATCGTAAGGCCGTATCACGGGCGACGTCCGCAACAACTTGGCAGGTAGTCGTGCCCGGAGCCCAACTCAGTGAACTGGCTCGGGAAGCCCATGAAAAAGGGGCTCATTTCGGAGCGCAAAAGACATTGCAGTGGTTGCAGCAGATAGTTTACTATCCGCGCTTGCATGCTGCTGTAGAGGAAACTTGCCGGGCCTGCCGCCTGTGCGAGCTAGCTAAACCACCCGCACAACAGGCCCCGGTGCAAACGATAGTGACGTCAGCACCCCTTGAGCTCTTGACAGTGGACTATCTGACCATTGGTCCCGCGTACCAGGGGTATGAACATTGTCTCGTTATGGTAGATCATTTCACCAAATTTGCCGTGGTAACCCCCACCCAAGACCAAACTGCGGAGTCGGCCGCCTATGCAATTTGTAAAAACTTTATCCAAGTGTATGGCTGCCCTCAACGGATACATTCAGACCAGGGTGCGTGCTTTCTGGGAAAAGTCATGGAGGAACTACATCGCCTCTATGGAATTGATAAATCCCGAACCACGCCATACCACCCCCAAGGGAACGGGGCTTGTGAACGATTTAATCAGACCTTAATTCAAATATTGCGTACTCTGGAGAGTGACCGGAAGGCCCGCTGGCCTGAGTATATACCTGAACTAGTGTGGGTCTATAACAACCGGGTACACCAGGTTACCGGCTACACCCCCTACTCACTACAATTTGGACGAGAAGGCAAAGGGATCACAGAAGTAGAATTGAACCCGGAGGAACCCCTGTGGTAGGACCCAGATTGGGGGGTGGTCCACTACTTACCACGTCCGGATGACACAGGCACCAGGCGAAGCAAGGACAAGACAGAGGCAGAGTTCAGTTGTAACAGTTCCGGATTTTATTCGTCGTCCTGACGACCACAACCACGCACCGCAATTCTTTACAGTTCTCCGTCTCCAGGCCCGGGTACCTACACCTTTCCTCCAGTCGAAGTAACGTCCCTCGCAGGTCTTTCACTGGGGCTGTCCTAGACCAATCTACTGCCAACACTTCACCTGCCCGAGGTCATCATACAATCGGTACCCCCGGGGCCTCGTCTGTCCTGCGGTCCGTCGGGTCAGGGCCACCCCCCTGACTGTCTCTTTCCTGTCAGTCCCCTAGTCGAGTTCTTCACTGGCCACCGTCTTCTGCCGAGCTCCTCCCGGGACTAACCTCCCTGGAACCCCAACCAGTCCTATTTATCCCCTCTCTCACCGTGAATTCCCCTCCTGGGTTCCTATCTCCTCGCCCCCCATGACTAAGCATTTCTCAAGCCCTAAGCTGCTGTTGAGTCCTGAACTACTCCCTCCTGCCATCTTGTGGTCATTTCTAGGTACTGCACTCTCTTGTATGTCTTTCCCAGCTATCACCCTGCTGTCCTTGTCAATCTCCATCCATAGTGCACCAACCGTTCCCTCCTACTTCCAGTCAAGTCTGTCCGTCAAGTCACCTTCCCCACACCCCAACCCTGGACCGGGGTGTCATCATGTGTACGAAACCACCGACACCGGTTACAGACCCTCCACCGTATCGTCCATACAAAACCCCGGGACTTAGAGCACCCAGGGGGAACTCTGCCTCCGCCCACCGACTTCCAAACTGGGGATTGAGCACTCGTGCTAGACCAGCGCCCCCAGAACAAGTTAGAACCTCGGTGGGAAGAAAGCCCTTACTGAGTGTTGCGCCGAATAAGCTCCGACGGGCCTGTCTACGAGATACAACCTGAGAAAGACGGGGCACTTCCCACTCATACTGTGCACCGTAATATGCTACAACCCTGTACACCCGCTGATCCCACACGACCTGAGTCTACTCCTCAGGTCCCTGACCCACTGCCAACAGTCTGGGACCTGGATGATGAAGAAGATGTTCCAGCAGTACCCGCCAACCCTCCAAGGAATGACATCTCCGTAGGCCCATTCGACCCGCCAGAATCGACCAGCCCACCACCTTCCATCACCCCAGAAAGCTCCACTACAGTCAAACTAAGACGCTCCGAGCGATCAACAGCTGGCAAACCCCACGAACGTTACGAACAGGACCAGTTCATATGGCAACAAGAACTCTCGCCTCCAAAAGCCAACCCGAGCCTACTAAGGCCTTCACCCGAGGACTGGCGAGCATACAGGATGGGGGAGTAAAGGAGGAAGGGCCCCCGCCGAGTGTCCGGGCCGGAACCAAGGGGACCGTCATCTAAGTTCCTAGGAAAAATGTTTCCGGGGAGCAGAGTTAGGGGACGGACCGCTGAGACTGACAGAACGGGGTCGGAGCCTATATAAAAGGGGCAGAGCACGCCAATTAAAGTGAGTCAGCAGAACGGGAGAGAAGGAGCAGGAGACCGTGGGAGCGCCAGGGAGCGAGAGACCCGAGCAGAAACCAGAGAGGAGGACAGCGACGGGAGGGAGGCTCATGGAGGACTGCAGAGAGACGGCGCCGAGCCGACTGACAGAAGACTTCACTCCAACCCGCGGCCGTTGCCGCCTCACTCCAGCTCGCGGCTGCGGCCTGCCCGCAGTCACCCGCGGCCTCTGCAGCCTCACCCCAGCTCGCGGCTGCGGCCTGCCCGCAGTCACCCGTGGCCGCTACCACCTCACTCCAGCTCGCGGCTACGGCCTGCCCGCAGTCTCACTCCAGCTCGCGGCTGCGGCCTGCCCGCTGCTACACACAGCCGCTGCCGCTCCACTCCCGGCTGCGGCTTGTCCACTGCCGCTCGCAGCTGCCAACGCCCCGCTCCAGTCTGTTGCAAGAGCCGGGCTGTCGCCCGCCGCGGGTCCCCTAGTGCAGCCGCTGCCTGCGCCAGTGGCCTACCAACCGCCACTCAGCCCCGCTGCTGCCTGCTCCCATTCAGGGGCTGCGGCCTCGACTCTCCAACCCCCAGGCTGTGTCCCACTGCCTCTGTTGGGGGACATCCCGCCAAAGAACCTTTCTAGGGCCTGTTGTGCCCCTGCTTCGCCTGGTCGTCAGTACGCCCGAAGACGACGCCAGATCCTCAGTTGCTGGGCCCAGCAGCTGCGACGCCGAAGCACCATCGTCCAGGACGCCGAGGGACGCCAGGACGGATAAGTGACACCACATAATTAAGGACCCGTAGCCGGTCATACCGCGGCCCTATAGTGACCGGCCTTTGCCGGAGTAGTCATGTTCTTATAACCAGTGTTTGTTTGTACTGAGTCCCTGCGAGGACAAGTTCTGTTATTTTGTGTTGCTGCTTAGGATCGCCCTACTGACATGAAACCATAAAAGTTATTACTAAAAGCATAATCCGTCTCGCGCCTCGTCACTGCATCCCTCGTACCTGCCATGACCACATACAGAGTATTTGAAGTGCTTGTATTGCTCAAACTGTTCTCTAGTTATAAGAACCAACATATTTTTGCTCACAAACTGGTTGCTACATGTATTTTTCCTTGCCTAGCTTAGTGGAGGAGGAGCTGCAGATCCTCATGTGGATCTATTGTGGTGTCATCATGTGGCCAACCTTTTTGGCCCTTTTTTTAATTGTTTTTAATTTTTGTCATGTTCAGTGTGTTTTTTGTGTATGAATAAAATTTATCATTAATTTTCTATTCAAATTATTGCAGTCTTTATTATAGAGTTGATCACGTCCCATATACACACTTCTTTTTCTTCCTTTTCATTATACAGTGTGGGAGCTACTTTGGGGTTCATTATACAATGTGGGAGCTACTATGGGGTTCATTATACACTGTGCGAGATAATGCAGGGGTTATTATACAGTGTGGGAGATAATGCGGGGGTCATTATGCACTGTGGGAGATAATGCGGGGGTCATTATACACTGTGGGAGATAATGCGAGGGTCACTATACAGTGTGGGAGCTACATTGGGGTTCATTATACAGTGTGGGAGATAATGCGGGGGTCATTATCCACTGTGGGAGATAATGCGGGGGTCATTATACACTGTAGGAGATAACCCCTGCATTATTATACAGTTTGGGAAATAATGCGGGGGTCATTATACACTTTGGGAGCTTATGCGGGGTTCATTATACAGTGTGGGAGCTACTTTGGGGTTCAATATACAGTGTGGGAGAAAATGCGGAGGTCATTATACACTGTGGGAGCTAATGCAGGGTTCATTATACAGTGTGGGAGCTACTTTGGGGGTCATTATACACTGCTGTGGGAGATAATGCAGGGGGTCACTATACAGTGTGGGAGAAAATGCAAGGGCTGTTATACGAGTTGAAGGCTGCTGTCGGGTCATCATATGTGGCGCCCCCAGGGGTATGGTCACCACACTGGCCTTGCCTTCCTCCAGGGGAGGGTAATGCCAGGCTTGGAAGCAGTGATGGGTCTCTCAAGCAGTTAACCTAATGCATGCAACACAGTTCCATGCATGCCAGCAGGGGGAACTCGGAACCAGGATGAAGGGGAGGGGGTGCTCCCTGAGGGCTGAGAGGAAGGAGTGATCAGTTAGTTGAAGGAGGTCCACGTGTGCAGACGTGTGGAAGAAAGTGGAGGTTGAGCTCCGGGTGGAGTGCTCCCTCACCGCAAGAGCGCGAGAACTGGAGCCTGGTCTCCACGGTGGTCCGGATACTAACGGTCCTGCCACAGCTACCAGAGGAGTAGGAGGCTGTAAATGCCCTGCTCCCATCCGAGACTTGGAACTCAACAGCAATTGAGTAGAGAGCCAGGAGTCAGGAGAGGAGTCCCCGAGAGAGGCTACAGCTGTCTGCCATACAAGTATAGTTCTAGGAACATCTGAAGAGAGGCATTCCAGAGTGACTAAATACTGGGGTGCTTCACATCATAAGGCGTTAGGAAGGAGACTGCACAGCCATCTGCTGAGAGAGAATCCTGATCTGCTTCCAGGCTAACCTGCTCCAACACCATCTGTAATCAGGACCCTGGACTGCATATATTAAGTAAAGGTACCAAAACTGCAACTGCTGTGTCTTGTCTGTTCCCTACGCATCCAGCACTGCTACATCCCCGTGCTGGTTTCATCTACACTGCCCTGGGACTACAGCTCCACCTGTGGGGAGCTTTTACATCTTTGCTGCACCCTACCATCAGTCCCAGCGGATCTGTATGCAGCGTTGGCCTAACACCATACTTGCCGAACACCACGGGTGGCGTCACGAACTATTCTACCATTAACTACATCTCCCCATTGCTTGGGCGCCCAGGGCCACGGACCGGGTTACCGCTGCTGTGACACAACCCCCTGGCACCGGCCCGGTACCGAGTACCCCACAGCCCTGGGAGGGCGACCCACATACAGTGTAGGGGCCTATATACAGTGAGGAAGCTTCTGTGGGGGCTTGTAAAGAGTTTGGGGCTACTGTGAGGGCATAAAGGAGACCTTTTACTTTGTAAGAGCACAGTAGTGGCATTACTATGTGAAGCAGTATGAGGAGCATTGCTTGTTTACCACACAGCAGGTGCAGTAATATTGACACATACAGCACCAGTGGCTCAGTATTGGGGTATCAGCAGGATAGTGCTTTTGTGCAGGTTAGGAATAGATGGGGACGGGGCTGGAAATGTAAGAAGTCAGATGTGTCTGTGTTGTAATCTATGCAGTCCTGGCTGGAGAAATCGTCATTGTCGGTCTGGGCCAGATGGAAAAGACGGCAGAAGTGAACGATTCCATCAAAAAGAACTTCAGCTGTAAGTCATTATCTGTAAGGCTGTTTGCACATGATGCAGATTTGCAGCGGATCCGCAGTGGATTTTACCGCTCAGAAACGTTGCATATCCGCATTGTGATGTACAGTAGCCTTAAAATCAATGAAAAAAAAACCGCTGTGCAGACGCTGCAGATTTTTCCGTGCGGTTTTCCTGCGGTACAAAATCCGCAGCATGTCACTTGTTTTGTGCGGTTTTCCACCTCCCCTGTCTCCAAATCCGCAGGGGGGAGTCCGCAGTGGAAAACCGCACAAAAACCGCAAGGAAACCGCAGGAAAAATGGAAGAAATCCGCAGGAAAAATGCAGGTCATTTGACCTGCGGATTTCTTCCATTCTGCACGGAAAAATCCGCAGGGCTAAAAACTCCGTCTGCACTCAGCCTTACTCTGCTGTAATCACTTGTATGTTTTGTAGGACTGTTATCTACCACTGACTATATGGTGGTAATATCAATGTTGGTCTTTGTGAGATTTTTTTTTAGCTGCAGCAGGATCATCTGCTGAGGTTCTCTTATACCCACGATTAGAGTGCGCCACCATAGTTGTAATCAGGGGTTAGGGGCCCACTCAGATGTTTCGTCCCCCGTCCCAGCTGAACCCCTAGCAGCTACGCCTCTGCTTGGAGCATTTTGTGCTGTCACTTCTCATCCAAGCCAACATGTTCATTTGCAGAGAGCTCAGCATGTGGCTTTATTAAGGCCTGACCTCTATCACTCCTGCTCATTTTAATCTCAAAGGAGTAAAAAATCACGGTGAGTTCACCCAAAAGGAACTTTTCAAGAGTTCAATTAAAAGGTTTTCTTTCTTGTCACATGAGAAAAATTCAGTGCATAGTCACACTTTCTCTCTTTGCTCATATGTATTGCCATTGTGGCAAAGAAAACTACAAAGGTAACATGGCCTGATTTAGCCTGAGGCCTTTTATTGTGCAGAAGTACTAAAATGTCACATAGCGGGTGTCTTGGCTTTGAACCTTTATAGTATTAAAGGGTCAATATTGATTTTTAGGATTGCTATTCCCAATAGTTCAAGTCTTCTTACTGTCTGAAGAGGCAATTTGCATATTTAATTCCCCAGAGGAGCATTGCATGGCCTGTAAGTCTCCACAAGGAGAAACCTTACCTCTTAGGCTACTTTCACACTTCAGGTTTTCGGCGTCAGGCGCGATCCGGCGTCGTGCCGGAACGCCGGATCCGGCAAATGTTTAGTAAAACCGGATGTGACGGATCCGGTTTTCTGCCGGATCCGTCTTTTTCTTGACAGACAAAACCGGATCCGTCTCATCCGGTTCATCCGTTTTTCTATCCGTTTTTCGACGGATTACGCCGGATCCGGTTTTTAAAATTGACCCTTGTGGCCTTCCGAACGGGATTGGCTACTGGAAAACTATATATAGCATGTTCCTACAGCCCTTCTTTGACAGGTTGTAGAGGAGAAAGTGCAGGTTGGAGAGAAGAGCAAGTTATTGGCGAAGATGGATGTTGTCATTGGAAATATTTTGAAGAATTTGGCGGATTTTATAGCGGAGGCGAATCGTTTGAGGGTGATTGTTCTGGAGAAGGAGAGAGCGAGACAGCAGCGCATCAGGCATCGTAGACGACGTTTGTGGATCCACCCCATCACAGCCAAGAGAATGACGCGTGGGGTCTATTCTACACTCTGCATGGACCTTCGACGAAACCCGGATAAATTTTTTGGATATGTTAGGATGAAAATGGAGAATTTTGATTACTTGGTGGAGCGCATTGCACACCTCATAAGAAAAGCGGACGCCTATTGCCGCTTCTCTGTTTCACCCACAGAGCGTCTGATGGTGACTTTAAGGTAAGCCACATTTATTGGATGTGATCGCATCAGAGCACACTTTCACTGCAATCTTGTTGGTGGTAGTTTGTATCTCCAAGTGTTATAGCTCAGTTTTGGTATGTAATGCTGTGATTTAAAACTAATTTATTGTTTTTTAATTCCCCACAGATTTCTTGCAACTGGAGAATCCCTTTCGTCACTGCATTTCCAGTACAGACTCGGGATTTCCACCATATCTGGAATAGTGAAGTACACATGCCGTGCACTGTGGGACTCCTTAGCTGAAGAGTTTTTACCAGAGCCCACAACAGAGAGGTGGATTGAAATTGCTGACAAGTTTCAACAGATATGTCAGTTTCCAAACTGCTTGGGCGCTGTGGACGGGAAACATATCCGCATTGTAAAGCCAGCTGGATCGGGATCGGAATATTTCAATTACAAGAAATATTTTTCAATTGTCCTCATGGCCATCGCTGACGCGGAATACAAATTTATTGCGGTTGATATTGGGGCCTATGGCCGCTCCAATGACTCTCAAGTTTTCAAACTGTCTGCCATGGGGCGTAAACTGTATGGAAACACCTTCCAGTTCCCACCACCTAGACCGCTGCCGCAAACATCTGGTCCACCTATGCCATTTGTCTGTGTAGGGGATGAAGCCTTCCAGCTGTCAGAACACCTTTTGAAACCGTACTCTAGCAGAGGATTGACAAGACCAAAACGCATTTTTAATTACCGCCTCACAAGAGCAAGAAGAATGGTTGAATGTACCTTTGGTATTCTGACAGCCAAATGGCGGGTCCTATTGACTGCGATCAACCTCAAGACAGAAACTGTGGACCAGGTGATCAAAGCGTGCGTGGTACTCCACAATTTTGTTATCTGCAAGGAACCCATTTCCATTGAGGACACCTCTGAAGAAACCACCTTGCAAGATTACCATGACATTACCACTAGAAGTTCTATGACGGTTTCAGTAATGAGGGACAATTTTGCACTATACTTTATGTCACCTCAAGGCAGAGTACACTGGCAGGATGACAGAGTGTGAAAGATTTGTGCCCAACCAAACTTGTGTACCTTCTGTACCAACAGTATATACCTTTGCCAACCAAAGTTGGCTATCTTGTCATGGTCTCTATTTTTAGCTTTAGGCCACAGGTGTGTACCTGGTTGTGTTTTATGCAAAGTATTTCACCTTTTAACAAAAGTTGTGTACATTGTTAGGAAATCACCAACAATAAACACAACTTTTTAGGTGAAATACTTTGCTTCAAACACAACCAGGAACACAACTGTGGCAAAAAGCTAAAATTTACCCACAGTTATATACCTAGTTTTGAATACCATTTCACCTTTTAAATACCCTGTATTTAACCTTTTTCGCCGCAGAAAGAAATGACAGACAACCAGTGTAAAATAATTTAACTTTTATTGAAAAATGTTTTTTTTAGTAAACTTTTTTAAAATTTTAATAAACTTGTTTAATAAAGCTTTGAAACTATAAAACTGAAACCATAAAACTGGTCATTTATAAATCTGTGTAGTGTGTGGTGGAAATACTGCTGTAGGGGCTGCGGGACACTTCGACACTGGGAGTGTGGAGAGAGGACTGGGATCGTGGTGGGGAAGGAACAGTTAGAGGTGAAGGTGTGGAAAAAACTACAGAATGGGTGGACATGTGGGAAGCAGAAGAGGTGGTGGGTGGTGGAGTGGAGGGTTGGGCAGGGACTGTAGGAGCAGATGATGTTGATGGCAAGTTGTATGGGGAAGGAGTTTGGTATGGGGCAGGTTGCTGGAAGTGGGGAGATGTCTGGTACGGGGCAGGTTGCTGGAAGTGGGGAGATGTCTGGTACGGGGCAGGTTGCTGGAAGTGGGGAGATGTCTGGTACGGGGCAGGTTGCTGGAAGTGGGGAGTTTGCAGGTACTGGGGAGGTTGCTGGTACTGGGGAGGTTGCTGGTACTGGGGAGGTTGCTGGTACTGGGGAGGTTGCTGGTACTGGGGAGGTTGCTGGTGCTGTGGAGGTTGATGGTGCTGGGGAGGTGGATGGTGCTGTGGAGGTGGATGGTGCTGGGGAGGTGGATGGTATGTAATAGGAGGGGGAGGATGGAAAGTGGCTGGAGGGGGTGTAGATGTAATAGGAGGGGGAGGATGGAAAGTGGCTGGAGGGGGTGTAGATGTAATAGGAGGGGGAGGATGGAAAGTGGCTGGAGGGGGTGCAGGTGGAGAAACTACTGTGGTGGGAGGAGGAGGTTGGGAGGTAACTTGCTGGAGAGCAGCGTGGCATGAATGCATTACATGCATCTGCTGGCAGGAGAGAGCGTTTCCATGCGCTCCACAACAGACCTGAAAAAGGTGTGGTTTGGCGAAGATCTTGCTTCTGAATGCATGGTTTGCAGAAGTGTCTTCACCTCCAGAATGCTGGAGTTGATCTGCTGATAGCCTGCGGAGATTTGCTCTGACAAGACTTTTAGACAGTTCTGGAAAGATGCATTCAGATGCAAGAACTCTGGCGCATTAGTCTTTTCCTGACCCCTCTGCCGCTGCCGCCCAGTACCCGCAGGTGTACTAGAGGTGGCAGGGGCAGAAGGGTGGGGTAAAGGGAAAGCGATCTCCTCACCAGCAGCTTCATGTAATGTAGGCGGCCACGATGCTCCTGTGCTGGTGGATGGGACTGATGGGTCGAATGTGTGGGAAGGCTGGGAAGGTGCAGATGTACCGGGGCGGTCGAAGTCTCCCTCGGTGCCGGTCTCCTCAGGGATCGCCTCAGAAGGGTCCAATCGTGCAGGCTCCCGAGTGCTGCTCACCGTGCTGTGGAATAAAGAGAAAAAAAACAATTAAAATAGTGACATGGTATGGCCCTGGCTGAAAAAAAAAAGTTACATCTAAACATTTTTTTGTCACATGTGGTGTGTAATATTTACCTTCTGGTGAGCATTGTCTCCCGGAGGAACGACAGGGCTCGTGCGTACTTGTACTTGCTCCTGCGTCCTCCAGATCCACTCGGGGCCCGCATCTCTTTATTGAACTCCTTCTTGAAACGATCCCTCACAGACCGCCACCGCTTCACAATTCTCTCCCCTGAAACGAGAAAGGACAAAGTGGTTAGTATACAACATCAGTGTTTCCCAAACTCCAGTCCTCATGGTCCCCAGGGGTCATGTTTTCAGGATTTCCAAAGTAAATAGAAATCCTGAACACATGATCCGTGGGGACCACGAGGACTGGAGTTCGGGAAACACAGGTTTAAATCAAGCAACCGGTACTGTATATACTTACGCTCTTTAATCTGGGCCCGAGCTTCGAGGTCTTCCCAGCGGTCCACAAGGAGCGAACAGATTTCCTCCCAGAGTCGTCGGGTAACGATCAGGTCAGCGTGGCGTCGGTCAGCCATATTCCAGAGCGGCTCCCTTTCTCTGACGAGATCGATGAGGCGGTCGACATCAATCCCTCCATCCTCACCGTCAGAGTCGGGAGCACGCTGTGAAGGCTGTTAAAGAAAAAGACAAAAATAACATAATTAGCCTCCACAAAAGAAATGAAATAAAAAGTGCAAAAAAAACAAAGCAAAAATATTTATACTTACACGCTGGTGACCGCCGCGTTGCTGTCGCCGACGACCCTGGGAGGCACTGCGAGGACCTCTTGGCCGAGCACCAGATTGGGAAGACTAGAGAAGAAAACAAAAAATGTTATGTCTTTGGATGTAGGCATTTGTTTGCTGTGTGTGGTCTGCAGAACATTGTTTTCTATTTGTTGTGTGTAGTGTGATGTTGTGTTTCTGCGTTTGATGCAAAAAACTTACCAATTGTGAGCCCACTCCAAGTGTCTGTCCACCCCTTCCTTCTTCTTCTGGGAGCTCCTCTTCATCTTGTGATTCCTGTTTTGAAATAAAAGGCAATGAATACACATATATTACAGAGATGATGGATTTTGGAAATAAAAACTTACCGTCAAACGCTGACGATGCGAGGGAGGGCTCCCAGAAGATGTGCTGTCTTCCTCATGGCCAGACTCCATGGCTGTGGGTGGTGTTTCTGCTGCTGCCATTGCTGCTGCTGCTGCTGCTGCATCTATTGGGCGGCTGTTGAATAAAGAGAAACAAAGGGCCAATGAATATCTTGATATTCCATAGCCCTAGTTTGGAGGAATGGGGGATTTGATAATTACCGTCTCTCATCTGCTGCTGGACTCCCCTCCCGTTGTTCAGCATGCTGCTCCATTTGGGGTGGTGCTGATGGTGCTGCTGCTGCAGATGTCTGCTGCCTTCTCCTGCTCCTGGTTCTTGGCTTGGGTGGCATGTTGGGTGTGGCTGAGGGTCCCATTGTCTTGCTTTTATATATGTCCTGTGGGCAGAGCTACTGAGCATGCTCAGACCAAAAAAACGGATCCGGCGCATTGCGGCGCTCATAGGCTTTCATTGTATGAAAAAGCCGGACACGCCGGATCCGGCGTGTCCGGCTTTTTCGACGGATACAAAAAACGTTACAGTCACCGTTTTTTCCAGACGCCGGATCGCGTCACATTGCCGGATCCGGCGAAAATCGGATGAAACGCATGGCCATCCGGCTCGATCCGGCTCTAATGCAAGTCAATGGGGGGGAAACCGGATCCGGCATTGCATTTCGACGGATCCGGTTTTAGTCAAAAGTGCCGGATCGCGCCTGAAGCAGAAAACCTGATGTGTGAAAGAGGCCTTAGATCCCAGTCTTACGCCTCTTTCACACATCAGTTTTTGCGACGGATCCGTTGATCTGTCGAGCCGACGGATTGTGACTGATGTAAAAAAACTGAAGTGTGAAAGAAGCCTAAGCACGGCCAGGGACGTTCCATTTTCCAGAGGAGGAAGGCATTATAGCACATGTACTACCACCACCAAGGAATGCTGGACATTCCTCTGTCCAGGCTGCCTTTTCCTCCTACTCTCCCTCCTCCACTACCTCATCGATCCGTTCACAGTAAGGGTGCACACGCTGCAGATTCACCTGCGGATTTTTCCGCATGGATTTGCAGGTAAAACCGCAGGTAAATAGACCTGCGGTTTTCCCCTGCGGATTGACACCTGGACAATGGAACAGGTGTCAAACCGCTGTGGAATCCGCAGAAAGAATTGACATGCTGCAGATTTAAAACCACAGCAAATCCGCACGGAAAAATCGGCAGCATGTGCACTGCGGATTTGAAATCCCATTGGCTAACATTGTACTGTACACTGTCTGCGGAACTGCTGCGGATCCACAGGGCCAAATCCGCTGCGGATCCGCAGCAGAATCCGCAGCGTGTGCATATACCCTAAGACCTGCCCTTCACCAACTTGAGCACATCCAGCAGGAAACAACAACAGTCAGTTCTGAAACTGATCTGTTTGGGGAACAGATCCCACATCGCTCAGGAGCTGTGAATGGGGATCAAAGAACAGACAGATGACTGGTTGGTGCAACTGCACCTCAGGCCCTGCATGGTAGTGTGAGATAATGGCAAAATCTGGTAGCGGCTCTGAGCCTAGACAGCTTAACGCACATCCCTTGCCTGGCACATGTACTTAATTCAATCGTGTTGAACTTCTGCAATAATTACCCTGATTTGTCAGATCTGCTGGTGAAAGTGCCTGCAGTATGAAAGAGTTATTCACAGTTTACTGTATTGTTGGAGATTTGAGATGTAATATATGATGTGGCCAGTGGAAGGCAACGACGAGATACCAGAGTTGGGGTATGGAGGTTTTTAGCAGTTGTTAGGTGGTTGGAAGAAGTTAAGGGAGGGTACAGGTGGAAGTGAAGCTGTGGATCCTTGGAGAAAATCTGGATGGGGGTGCGTCTGTGGATTCGATGATGGTAACTCTGGGACATGTTGTTCGGCATGACATGAGCCAACTCGTGAGGACAACTAAGTACACAGCATCTTGTGCTAGGCCACGTGAGGTGTTGTGAGTTCATTTTTCCCTTCACCATTGAGGTCTGATGAACTCACTCCTCTAGTGAAGGAAGGTAGTGAGACTGATTACCAGACACCTGGGCAGCTAGATGATGACTGGGTGGCTGGAATTGTGGACTGGATATAAGGCTGCCGACGCCCTTCTTCCTGGCTGGTGATTTTCCTGCTGGATTCTTGGAGACCAGTCTGATTCCTGCATCTCAAAGCTAAGTTTTTCTGCTCTGCTTTGTACTCTTCAGTTTTGTTTTTGTTTTGCCTTATTTTTTGGGAGTTCTGCCATCCCCGGCCGGGGGTGAGCTGAATTCCATTTTTGTCTCTGTTCTGTTGATCTTTTGCTCTGTCTTCAGAATATACCTGAGTGCTGATATAGTCTTTTGAAGCCTAGCGACTTCAGGGCCTGTTTTTCCTATCAGTCGGTTGGCTCATTTTGATAGGGTTTTTGCGGATGGCAGACAGCAGCTTTCCTATCCTGTCCTATGTAGTTAGCTTGGGCCCCATCATTTGCTCAACCTATCTTTCTATCTGTGTTAGTGTTTTCATCTTGCTTCACAGTCATTATATGTTGGGGGCTGCCTATTGCTTTGGGGTCTGCTCTGGGCAGTTTAGTTTTTCCCCTTTCTGTCTTTAGGCTATGTAGTTCTCCGGCTGTGATCGAGGGGTCTAGGGCACCGTAGGAACCCCCCACGGCTACTGCTAGTTGTTGTGGATAGGTTCAGGGGTCTGCAATCCGATAGCTGCCAACCTCTCTGTTTTTTCTGGACTTAGCTGTATTTTGTTTTTTCCCCCTTCGGTGACTCATCATAACAGTGAGGCCTTATCTCTAAGGTCTTAGGAAAGCCCTGCGTTGGAGAGATCAGCATTCCCTAAGAGCTTCAAGACAGCGTTTCTGATTATTTGGCATTCAGCCTAGCAAGGAACCTTCTACTTCAGTTTCAGGGCATACCAGTACCATCTTACATCTGAATATATATGCGCATATATAAATCTCTATACAGTTGTGGCCAAAAGTATTGACACCCCTGCAATTCTGTCAGATAATACTCAGTTTCTTCCTGAAAATGATTGCAAACACAAATTCTTTGGTATTATTATCTTCATTTAATTTGTCTTAAATGAAAAAACACAAAAGAGAATGAAGCAAAAAGCAAAGCATTGATCATTTCACACAAAACTCCAAAAATGGGCCAGACAAAATTATTGGCACCCTCAGCCTAATACTTGGTTGCACAACCTTTAGCCAAAATAACTGCAACCAACCGCTTCCGGTAACCATCAATGAGTTTCTTACAATGCTCTGCTGGAATTTTAGACCATTCTTCTTTGGCAAACTGCTCCAGGTCCCTGATATTTGAAGGGTGCCTTCTCCAAACTGCCTTTTTTAGATCTCTCCACAGGCGTTCTATGGGATTCAGGTCTGGACTCATTGCTGGCCACCTTAGAAGTCTCCAGTGCTTTCTCTCAAACCATTTTCTAGTGCTTTTTGAAGTGTGTTTTGGGTCATTGTCCTGCTGGAAGACCCATGACCTCTGAGGGAGACCCAGCTTTCTCACACTGGGCCCTACATTATGCTGCAAAATTTGTTGGTAGTCTTCTGACTTCATAATGCCATGCACACGGTAAAGCAGTCCAGTGCCAGAGGCAGCAAAACAACCCCAAAACATCAGGGAACCTCCATCATGTTTGACTGTAGGGACCGTGTTCTTTTCTTTGAATGCCTCTTTTTTTCTCCTGTAAACTCTATGTTGATGCCTTTGCCCAAAAAGCTCTACTTTTGTCTCATCTGAACATTCTTCCAAAACGTTTTAGGCTTTTTCAGGTAAGTTTTGGCAAACTCCAGCCTGGCTTTTTTTATGTCTTGGGGTAAGAAGTGGGGTCTTCCTGGGTCTCCTACCATACAATCCCTTTTCATTCAGATGCCGACGGATAGTACGAGTTGACACTGTTGTACCCTCGGATTGCAGGGCAGCTTGAACTTGTTTGGATGTTAGTCGAGGTTCTGTATCCAACATCCGCACAATCTTGCGTTGAAATCTCTTGTCAATTTTTCTTTTCCGTCCACATCTAGGACAATTCTTTTTGTGTTTTTTCATTTAAGACAAATTAAATGAAGATAATAATACCAAAGAATTTGTGTTTGCAATCATTTTCAGGAAGAAACTGAGTATTATCTGACAGAACTGCAGGGGTGTCAAACTTTTGGCCACAACTGTATATAAAAATGAATGTGTGTGTGTGTATCACCAACCAATCACGAAGCATCTTTCATTTCACCAGAGCTGTTCAAAAGAAGCTGAGCAGTGATTGGTTGCTATGACCAACAGTTTTTCCACTTGACAACACCTCAGCAGACACTGACATGGTGGGAAAAATCTAGCATCCCTGGGAACATAAGCTCCCAGCCATTGTCTGCTCCATTGAAAGGAGCAGAAAGCACATGACAGAAATGAATCCCCCCTCCAGTGCCCATATACCCACCACAAATCCTCCATCCCGTAGGCACATCTTCCTGCTTAAAGGGATCATTGGTATGGAAGTCAGAGCAAATCCATCCAGCTCTTTGGTTTTGACCCCAGGCCTCTCTTAAAGGGATCCCCGGTATGGAAGTTAGGACAGTTCCACTCAGCTCTGTGGTTCTGACCCCAGGGTCTCTTAAAGGGATCAATGGTATGGAATTTAGGGCAAATCCACTCTGCGCTTTGGTACTGACCCCAGGCCCTTCTTAAAGGGATCTCCGATATGGAAGTCAGGGCAAATCCATCCAGCGCTTTAATTCTGACCCCAGGCCTCTCTTAAAGGGATCCCCGGTATGGAAGTTAGGGCAATTGCCTTCAAATGCTCTGGTACTGACCCCAGGCTTTCTTAAAGGGATCTCCAGTATGGAAGTTAGGGCAAATCCACTCAGCGCTCTGGTTCTGACCCAAGTCCCCTCTTAAAGGGATCCTTGGTATGGAAGTGAGGGAAAATCCTCTCTGTGCTTTGGTACTGACCCCAGGCCTCTCTTAAAGGGATCTCCAGTATGGAAGTTAGGGTAAATCCCTCAGCGCTCTGATTCTAACCCCAGGCTTCTATTAAAGGGTTCATTGTTATGGAAGTCAGGGCAAATCCACTCAGTGCTCTGGTTCTGATGCTAGGCCTCTCTTAAAGGGATCCCCAGTATGGAAGTTAGGACCGTTCCACTCAGTGCTCTGGTTCTGACTCCAGGCTGACGGGATGATGTGGGATATTAGTGGTAGTTGTGGGTCGCCCTCCCAGGGACGTGGGGTACTCGGTACCGGGCCGGTGTCAGCGGGATGTGTCACAGCAGCGGTGACCCGGTCTGTGGCCCTCGGCACCCAATGTAAAAAAGGAGATTGGAAATGGTGGAATGTAAATGAATAGTTCGTGACGCCACCTGTGGTGTTCGGCAAGTGAAATGTTGAGCAGACGCTGCATGCAGATCCTCTGGGGCTGGTGGTGTGTTGCAGCCAAGATGGTGAAGCTCCCCACAGGTGGAGCTGTAGCCCCAGGGCAGTGTAGATGTAGGGGGAGAAGAGAGGCACAAGTGGTGTAGAAGCTGGTACCCAGATGTAGCGGTGCTGGGTGCGTTGGCGCAAGAATGAATGGAGGACACCAGGGCTTGTAGTTCCAAAGCTTTACTCACAGTCTGTAGTACACACAGGTGCCTGCCTCCGTGCTGTGTCCTCCGGGTCAGGGACTCAATCAACCTCCAGGCCAGATGGAATGCTCCCTTCCAACACTCCGCCAACATGTGCCTTTCTGAAAGTCTCCTCTTATAGCGCCTTTAAGTGTGAAGTACTCCTAGTACTGAGTTACACTGGAGTGCCTCCTGACAGATGTTCCCAAGAACTCTACTTGTACGGCAGACAGCTGTAGCCTGCTTCGGGGACTCCTTACTCCTGAGTCCCGCCTCACTATCAATGTTGCTGTTGTGCCTCCAAGTCTTAGATGGGAGTAGTGCATTTACAGCCCACTACTCCACTGGTGTCTGCTGTAGAACCATTAGTGTCCATACAACCTCGGGGACTGGGCCCCGGCCTTGCGCTTAGAACTTCTAGGCAGGGTTCTCTTCTAACCCACGTCCTCTGTTCCCTTTTACTCCTACGTTCCGTACTAGTCTTTCCTTCTTATGGAAGATCAGGTTTCGGTTCAATGTCTTTCTCCTTCTTTCCTTTCCCGTGCCAGCAGACCCAGGTCACTGAGATCTGCTGCAGCACCTCCTTCCTCCATCCCTCTCCCAGGGATCTTCTCTCCTCACTCCTCTCTGAGTGACTGACTGACCTCTAATCCTAAACCCTCCCACTCTTTTTTGTATTCTAACTCCACCCGCCTCCCAGAACGTTTCGTGTTCCAAGCAGGGAGCCACCAAAGGTGCTCTGCTACACTCCAAGTAGGGAGCCGCAATGTGGCTTTGCTGAACTACCGTGTTGTGTCGGATGCAGGTGTTGGAGCGTGGTCAGGAGCCTCCAACTTTCCTGGATGGTGGGGTACCACACCTCAGGAGGAGGTGCAGTACCTCTGTTGCGACTGAGCCTCAGGGGCACCACATACCCCCCCGTTAAACACAGCACGTCCACGGGCTGCAAGGCAAACAAAGTTGACAATACAGGAACATACAAAATTTTTGTAATGCTGAATAAACATTTCTTATACTAAACTTCCCAATGAGGGATGCACGGTTTCTTGAACGTTGCAAACAGTTTTAACTAGCTATCTAAATTCAAAATTATGCTACCTAATTTAAAGTGCTGTGGAAGCAACGCAATATCAATTCACCTTTTTCTAGCAACACATCTCTGTTCTGTTACTTTACACATTCTCTTACTTTCTTATATGACAACCGCTGGTGTCTGGTTCATCACCTGTAACTTCAATTCTTTATTCACATTCAAGGCATTTGTACTTCAAAATTTCTTTAGTATACCGTTTACTAAATTTCGACATTTGTAAAACATTCACTATGTTCCTTTCTCGACTATACCCTATAAAATCTGTCATTAAGCATTATCACTTTCTAGCTTTCTGTTTCCAAAATATATTAACCATTATCAATAAGTGCAAATAATAGACACGGGTCCGGCCAACATGTCTGGAAATGTCCTTATGCTGAGGTAATTCTTCCTTCAAGAAGAGAGAGTCCTATGTAAAACCAAGAGAGAGCACCTAAAAAGGTGCAAACTATATACAATAACAGTTCTGGACCATTCAGCGTTCATGATCTCTGCAGTTCAAGTGTGAAGGCTGCCAATACAACTGGGCCACAACTGGAAAAACAAAACTAAACCATGATGGTCAAAAAAAGGAAACAAAAGGCACAACGGTGCAAATACCCTCCTGGGTAACGAGAGTTATTTTAAAGAAGCATCTTGACTAGTTGTTGTCCCCTCCTGGGGTTTCTGGACTGGAACTGCTTCCATGGGAAATACTTTGGGTGGCTTCGTCTTGTTGCTGGTTGCTTGCCATAGGGCATGGTGGTGGTAGCTGGCGTGATTGCCGCCTAGGGCATTGGAGCTGTGGTGAAGGGAACCCATGATGCATATCAATGCCCATCAGCCGTTCCTCATCGGTGTGTGGTTCCGCTGCTCTGGTACGAGGCCTGACATCTGTGGAAGCCGCAGCCTGTTGGCGCTGGTAAGCGGCTTCGCGGGGGCTTTGCAGCCAAGGGATCCCGATGTCACTATCCCAAAGCGACCTAGACTCCTCCAAGCCCTGAAGATGCCGTATCGTGCGCACCTGTTCTAGCTGTACCCTTCTCAGTAGGGACCTCTTCCACCTCCCCATCTCCGACAGCCTAGTGCCCCCAGCTGACTCTTCCAACTGCCCCATTTTGAGTTCCAGCAAGCCAGCCTCTGACAACGTGAATTCGGGGGGGGCAACCCATTAGGAGGGTCGGGGTATATACCTGGTGACTCCCGGCGGTGCGGTCTCTGCTCCGGTGCAGGCATAGTGGTGGTGGACGCCGTTCGGTGGGACGCCGGGGATTGCGGTGAAGCTAATGGCGGCTCCGAGTCCGCAGGGGTCTCTGGAGAGACCTGCGTGGCCGCGTCAGGTCCCGACGGGAGCTTCTCTTCCTCTGCTTCGGCTTCCAGGGCCTTAGACAACTCCTCCGGTGGTACCGGCAGAGAGGGGACAGTGGATGCTGCCGGTGGTGTGGCAGCGGTCGCAGGCTCCACAGAGTCTGCTTGGAAAGGTTCCGGTGCAGCAGCGGGGGGTACCGGTGGTGCGGGTACCGCAGGTGTAGGCCCTTCCTGGGCGCACTGCAGCTTTAAAGTCCATAGCGCTTCCTGCCTCAGTTTCAAGCGGCGCATCAGCTGGGCTATTTCGTCCTCCAGTTGCTGGCGGTTCATCTCGGGCACTGGGTTGGAGCCTTCAGCCATGGCGCCGAGGAGATTCAGCATAACCTCCTCGCGCTCCGCAGGCCTCCTCCCGTCTCTTTCCAAGATGGCGTTCTGGCATCCTTCTTCCTGTCTAGGCTCCTTTCCCGCCACTGACTTCCGCTCCTCCTTCTGGGGGCGGCATCTTCTTCCAACTCCTCCATACCAAGCCAGTATATGAACCCCTCGGGGGGTGGGCCATGTTGCCGTTGCATAGTAATTCAGGCAGGGGAGGCCCAGGACAGTTTGCGGTCTTTTCTTAGGACCTCCCATGTTATCACGCCCTTCTTCACCACGCCAGCGGCCATTTTTAACGTTCATTTTACAGTCTATTAAATTGGGTCTTCGGCACATCTTCAAGAACTTTAAGTCTTAGCCACACAGAACCCGATGGCATCGGGTCTCGTCATCCTGATTGTGACGCCAAGTTGGGTCGCCCTCCCAGGGACGTGGGGTACTCGGTACCGGGCCGGTGTCAGCGGGATGTGTCACAGCAGCGGTGACCCGGTCCGTGGCCCTGGGCGCCCAATGTAAAAAAGGAGATTGGAAATGGTGGAATGTAAATGAATAGTTCGTGACGCCACCTGTGGTGTTCGGCAAGTGAGATGTTGAGCCGACGCGGCATGCAGATCCTCTGGGGCTGGTGGTGTGTTGCAGCCAAGATGGTGAAGCTCCCCACAGGTGGAGCTGTAGCCCCAGGGCAGTGTAGATGTAGGGGGAGAGGAGAGGCACAAGCGGTGTAGAAGCTGGTACCCAGATGTAGCTGTGCTGGGTGTGTTGGCGCAAGAATGAATGGAGGACACCAGGGCTTGTAGTTCCAAAGCTTTACTCACAGTCTGTAGTACACACAGGTGCCTGCCTCCGTGCTGTGTCTCCGGGTCAGGGACTCAATCAATCTCCAGGCCAGATGGAATGCTCCCTTCCAACACTCCGCCAACATGTGCCTTTCTGAACATCTCCTCTTATAGCGCCTTTAAGTGTGAAGTACTCCTAGTACTGAGTTACACTGGAGTGCCTCCTGACAGATGTTCCCAAGAACTCTACTTGTACGGCAGACAGCTGTAGCCTGCTTCGGGGACTCCTTACTCCTGAGTCCCGGCTTATTATCAATGTTGCTGTTGTGCCTCCAAGTCTTAGATGGGAGTAGTGCATTTACAGCCCACTACTCCACAGGTGTCTGCTGTAGAACCATTAGTGTCCATACAACCTCGGGGACTGGGCCCCGGCCTTGCGCTTAGAACTTCTAGGCAGGGTTCTCTTCGAACCCACATCCTCTGTTCCCTTTTACTCCTACGTTCCGTACTAGTCTTTCCTTCTTATGGAAGATCAGGTTTCGGTTCATTGTCTTTCTCCTTCTTTCCTTTCCCATGCCAGCAGACCCAAGTCACTGAGATCTGCTGCAGCACCTCCTTCCTCCATCCCTCTCCCAGGGATATTCTCTCCTCACTCCTCTCTGAGTGAATGACTGACTGACTGACCTCTAATCCTAAACCCTCCCACTCTTTTATGTATTCTAACTCCACCCACCTCCCAGCACGTTTCGTATTCCAAGCAGGGAGCCACCAAAGGTGCTCTGCTACACTCCAAGCAGAGAGCCGCAATGTGGCTTTGCTGAACGACCGTGTTGTGTCGGATGCAGGTGTTGGAGCGTGGTCAGGAGCCTCCAACTTACCTGGATGGTGGGGTACCACACCTCAGGAGGAGGTGCAGTACCTCTGTGGCGACTGATCCTCAGGGGCGCCACATTTGTCCGGTGGCTCTGGCTGATGGGATGATGTGGGATATTAGGAGTAGTAGTCCAGTGGCTCTTGCTGACGGGATGATGTGGGATATTATGGGTAGTACTCCGGTAACTCTGGCTGACGGGATGATGTGGGATATTAGTGGTAGTAGTCCGGTGGCTCTGGCTGATGGGACGATGTGGGATATTATAGGTAGTAGTCCAGTAGCTCTGGCTGACGGGATGATGTGGGATATTAGTGGTAGTTGTCTAGTGGCACTGGCTGATGGGATGATGTGGGATATTAGGGGTAGTAGTCCAGTGGCTCTGGCTGACGGGATGATGTGAGATATTATGGGTAGTAGTCCGGTAGCTCTGGCTGACGGGATGATGTGGAATATTATAGTGAATGTGGCTATGCGGAATGGGTGGGGCTCTACACTCAGCTTTATATATATATATATATATATATATATATATATATATATATATATATATATATAGATATAATCATTATAAATTGTTATAACTAACCGTAGTTAGTTACTATGCCCGGGCAGCGCCCCAGGCTCTTCAGCTAGTAGCTTTATAAAGGTCCAATTAGTTAGGAGAAAAGGCCCCTGTCACACTGTGATGGTCTTAGCTAAGGAAGGGGGGCCTCAAGCTATCCCTGGAACTGAGACCCTAACTATCAATGTCCCGGGGGTACTCTTGAAGGTAGAGACACCCAAGTCTCCATCCTTGCTATGCTCCTGTTAAACTCTGATCTGTCCCCTCCCACACCCCAGGTGGCATGGAACAGGAATGTAATGTAAACAAGACACAAAGACAAAACAGGGATAACAGAAAACCTCTATCATACAAAAGCACTAACCAACAATTGAGAGGTTAGAGACAAGGAGGAATAACCTAAATGGAAACAGGGACCAGGAGATAAACACAAATGTACTACAGAAAAGCATAGAACACTTCTACAACAACTATACTTCAACCACTTAGCTTTAGCATACAGCACAGGAAGACAAATCTTTCACCAGCTGGGACAAGGTCTGACCAGTTTATATAGGAAGATGTAATGAACAGATCAGAAGCAGCTGAAATTAAGCTGCATGTTTCTGACCAGCATAGAAAGGGTCGTTAACCTCTTTAGTACCAGAAGAAGCTAAATGCATTTAGTATTGGACACAAATCACACCATCTCTAAAGAAGACCTGTGATTCTCATGTACAGCACCATGGTTCTATATAAATTTATAATGCTAATAACAATTCATTACCCAACGTGATTGTCTAACTCCAGGTCTTCCAGGGGGGTGAGACTAGAGATGAGCGAACCTTCCAAGGTTAGGTTTTGTTCAGTTCATCGAACGTCAGGATGTTCGCTGAACATACCTGAACCCCATTAGATTAAAGTGGCATCAAGTTCCACAGAGTGGAAACAGTATAATAGGCCTCTGACACAACTTGTCACAAACTGCAATAACGCGAGATCAATGCACGACAATAAATATGACACCATCACCTAATCTGCCCAGTCTGCGACTGGGGTGCAAAAGTCATCGGAGAACCATGACTTATTCATTTTTATAATACCTGATGAAGGCTCTTTGAGAGAAGAAACGCATTGTGTACCCATGCTACATGTTCACAATTTCTATGATACTTGTCATTTTTAGCAATCTTTTTCAATTGACATGTCGGTTTGTTTTTTTTTTCACTTGTAACCTTTGTGAATAAACCAAACCTTTTGGAATAGCAAAGTGTTCCCACCAGTTTGGTTATTCAGTTGGAGGCCAGATTGGACCACACACTGGGATTAAACCTTCAAACGGAAGCGCCTCCTGATTTTTTGATCCATATACTACTACTTGGACCTGTGGCCACGCCAGGATCAGCACAGCTCCACGCATTACGGATCAGCAGCATACCACAGTGGAAGATCCCATTCATGTGCTAAATGCAATTTAGCATTGTGCCTACTGCACTACGCTTCCAGGGGAGCACATATATATTGCCCACATATCTAATTTTACACATCTTTTATTGCGCTTAGGTAGCACTCCTGTATTTTCTCTCTCCAATAGTTTCCTGCAAAAAGAAATCCTAATTCATTTTTATGAAAGTTAGGCGGTCTACACTTTCAGGGGAAAGCCGGATACTCTTATCCGTCAGGATACCACGAGCAGCGCTGAACACACATTCTGAGAGAACGCTGGATGCAGGGCATAATAAAACCTCCAAGAAGTGACAGGTGAGCTCAGATCACGCTTCCCATTTTTGAAGACCAAAATGCAAAAGGGTCCAAATTCCCCCTGATGGCATTGATATTGAGTTCAAGATACTCCTGCACCATCCTCTCCAGTCATTCACAACGTGTCAGACTTGCACTCTGTTCTGTTGGTGCACGTGCTGGTCTAAAAATGTGTGAAATGACTCACTGAAATTGTTTACGCCACTCACACTGCTGCTGTTAATGTTTTTGTGGTGACGCCTTGACATTCTCGGGGTTGGAAGTCTATAACTGCAATGCACACTGTGTGCATCACAGCTGTCTTGGGGAAAACCATTCTTAAAATTGTCTACAAGCGTGTTTTGATACTCCAGCATGCGCACGTCCCTTTCCGGGGGTGGGGGGGTGAACCACCTGGCAAAATTTACAGTGGATCTAACAGAGTGGTAACCAAGTACTGTAGTCAGGACTATTTCTAAGCCTAAGAATACAGTCATCATGTTGAAAATAGTGCAGCAAGAAGGCGCTCATTTGTCTGGTGCTTCCATGAGGTCCAAGTCCATGTTGTGTTTTTGGCTGGGTAACACTCAAGGTTGCTTATTTTGACTGCTCCAGCCAACTATGGACAACAGAGAGGGGATCAATATTCAATTCATCTTCTGACTGTTGCGCATCCATCACCTAATCCTCCTCAATTCATTCCTTGTCTCCTGCACCTTCACTAACAATTTGTCTAGTACCATGAGCCCCCCAAGATCACTGTAATCCACCCTCCCATGGCACCCACCTGCGCAACGACAGTCTGGAACTTAGAGATTTTGTTGTCCCTTCCGCATCCTCCTCTGCTTAAACTTCTTCCTCTGGGACCACCACCCCCTCAAACAGACTATTCAAAGTGTGCTCTAGCCTGTAGATCACCGGAATAGTAATGCAGATGATGGCATTGTCAGCTCTAACCATTATAGTAGCCATTTTGAAACTGTGAAGAAGGGTGCAAAGGTCCTTCATCTGTGCCCACTTTGCAAGCGTGATTTGCACCACATCCATACTGCGTTGGGTCAGGCTATGCAAAATGACATACTGCACCAGGGCTTGTCACTGCTGCTACAGTCACTACAACATGTGCAAAGTGGAATTCCACTGTGTTAGAACATCGCAAATCAAACGGTAGGCCAAAAGACCTCTGTAGTGATGCAAGTCAATGACCTGCGGGGTGCGATTGTCAGAAGGGAGCACACAGTGGATGTGCTTTCTGCAGCAGCGCATTTAGGCTGGGATAGAGGCAGAGAAATTGCTGTACTGCCAGGTTGAGGACATGAGCGACGCAAGGCATGTGTGTGAGGATGCCCTGGTGTAGGGCCGCCACCAGGTTTGCACCGTTATCGTACACTGCCTTTCCTAGCTCCAGGTTAATTGCTCTAACTCGGCCTGTATAGCTGTCCACAACTCTTAAGCTGTGTGACTACAATCTTCAAGGCATATTAATTTAAACACTGCCTGATTGCAGTGAGGTTGGGGGGATTCTCTCTTCTCTGTTGGAATGCATATCTCATCAAGGTAAAGGTTGAGGGCACAGTGGAGGACCTAGAGGAGGTGGAGGATCCAGAAGCAGTGAAAGATATAGAGGTTTGTCCCGCAAGTCTTTGGGATTCCAAGACTTGTGGAGCAGCCCCTTGACCAGGGCCGCATCTATCATGAGGCAACTTGAGTTGGTTGCCTCAGGCGGTGCCACCTGCTGATAAAAAGGGGGCGGCATCTGCGGGGGGCCGTTCATTCTGATGCCAGCTTGTGCCTGCATTTGGCTGTTCTTCTCTCCCTGACGTTCTGCTGTGCCGCTGCCCGCAACATACTGGGGGGAATATGCACTTATCATTACTGATGTGTGGCAGCTTTCACCCTCCGGGTTCAGCAACTCAGAGAGGGGAGGTGTCCTGCAGGAGAACACTGGCCAATTAATGCTCTCACATCACTGACAGAAGAGCTGATTGGCCAGTGCTCCTGTCCTCCTGCATGGCGCGTCTTTGAAGGAAAGTGAATGCCAGGAAATAAGATCAGAGGGAGAACCACATGTGCTGGAAGATACTGAGGAGAAGCAGCTCCAATCCACAAGGTGACAGGTCTCCTGCTGGGCAGACCCGGCAGAGAGAGTGGGTGTGGGGCACAGCTGCTGTGAGAAGGGAAGCTGCACATGTCCACCAGCTCCCACCCCCGTAGCACAGAGGAGTCTGTGTCTCCATGTGTCTGTGGGTTGTATGCTGTGTGGGTTGTGTGCCTGTCTGTGTGGGTTGTGTCTCTGTGGGTTGGGTCTGCGTGTATGTGTTGTGTCTGTGTTGTGTGGTGTATGGGTTGGCTCTCTGTGGTGTGTGGGTTGTCTGTTGTGTGTCGGTGTGGGTTGTGTGTGTCTGTGGGTTGTGTGTGTGTGTGTGGGTTGTGTCTCCCTGTGTTGTGCGGTGTATGGGTTGTGCTCTCTGTGGTGTGTGGGTTGTGTCTGTGTGGCTTGTGCGTGTGTAGGTTGTGTCTGTCTGTGTTGTGTGGTGTGGTGTATGGGTTGTGCTCTCTATGTGGTACACAGCGTGTTGGGAATACAATTTTGAAAATAAAACTAATCTACTTTATTAAATCATTTAAAATACCCATTAAAAGTGCACATGCAACAATTAGACACCAAAAATACTGCACATTTAATGCATAATAATAAATAAATAATTACTCTGCAAATCCCAGGCAGAAGTATGCGTGGATCCAAAATGTGCAGCACAGTTAAGCAGTTTCAACAAAATCTTGTAAAAAACCACTTAACTGTTGACCTTTCATTAATCACTGATCACAGTATTATAAGGTGGTTAGTGCTTCTGAGAGCATGATCATTCTCTTCACCTTATACACAGGCAATAACTTCTATTGTGGTTCCATTGCGTGTGGTTTGTCTATTGTGTGTCAGTGTCGGTTGTGAGTGTGTGGGTCGTGTCTCTGTGTTAACTGTGTGTGGGTTGTGTTTGAGTGTGTGTGGGGGTGGTGTGTGTGGGTTGTGTCTCTGTGTGGGGGTTGTGTCTTTTTTGTGTGGGGGTTGTGTGTGTTGGTTGTGTCTCTCTGTGTGGGTTATGTCTCCCTGGGTTGTGTTTGTATGTGTGTGGGTTGTGTTTCTGTGTCTTTGTGTGTAGCTTGTATCTCGGTGTGTTGCGTGGTGTGTTGTGTCTGGTGTGTCAGCTTGTGTGTGGGTTGTGTCTCTCTGTGTTGTGTGGTGTATGGGTTGTGCTCTCTGTGAGGTATGTGGGTTTTGTGTCTGTGGGTGGGGGTTGTGTCTGTATGGGTTGTGTCTCTTTTTGTGTGTGTGGGTTGTGTCTGTGTGTGGGTTGTCTGTGTGAGTCTACGTGAGTGTGGGTTGTGTCTCCCTGTATACTTGTGTGTAGGTTGTGTCTGTGGTGTGTTGTGTCTGTGTTGTGTGGTGTATGGGTTGTGTCTCTCTATGTGGTGTGTGGGTTGTCTGTTGTGGGATGTGTCTCTGTTAACTGTGTGTGGGTTGTGTCTTTGCGTGTGTCTGTGTGGGGAGGGTTGTGTCTGTTTGCGTGTTTAGATATCTTTTGAGTATACTGAAGTGTGTGTGTATATACACTTGATCTGCATGCATGTTCTGTGTATACAGTTGTGGTCAAAAGTATTGACACCCCTGCAATTTTGTCAGATAATACTCAGTTTCTTCCTGAAAATGATTGCAAACACAAATTCTTTGGTATTATTATCTTCATTTAATTTGTCTTAAATGAAAAAACACAAAAAGAATTGTCCTAAAGCCAAATTGGATAAAATTCCACACCAAACATAAAAAAGAGGGTGGACAAAAGTATTGGCACTGTTCGAAAAATCATGTGATGCTTCTCTAAGTTGTGTAATTAACAGCACCTGTAACTTACCTGTGGCACCTAACAGGTGTTGGCAATAACTAAATCACACTTGCAGCCAGTTGACATGGATTAAAGTTGACTCAACCTCTGTCCTGTGTCCTTGTGTGTACCACATTAAGCATGGAGAAAAGAAAGAAGACCAAAGAACTGTCTGAGGACTTGAGAAACCAAATTGTGAGGAAGCATGAGCAATCTCAAGGCTACAAGTCCATCTCCAAAGACCTGAATGTTCCTGTGTCCATCGTGCGCAGTGTCATCAAGAAGTTTAAAGCCCATAGCACTGTGGCTAACCTCCCTAGATGTGGACGGAAAAGAAAAATTGACAAGAGATTTCAACGCAAGATTGTGCGGATGTTGGATAAAGAACCTCGACTAACATCCAAACAAGTTCAAGCTGCCCTGCAGTCCAAGGGTACAACAGTGTCAACCCGTACTATCCGTCGGCATCTGAATGAAATGGGACTGTATGGTAGGAGACCCAGGAAGACCCCACTTCTTACCCTGAGACACAAAAAGGCCAGGCTGGAGTTTGCCAAAACTTACCTGAAAAAGCCTAAAACGTTTTGGAAGAATGTTCTCTGGTTAGATGAGACAAAGGTAGAGCTTTTTGGGCAAAGGCATCAACATAGAGTTTACAGGAGAAAAAAAGAGGCATTCAAAGAAAAAAACACGGGACCGTCAAACATGGCGGAGGTTCCCTGATGTTTTGGGGTTGCTTTGCTGCCTCTGGTACTGGACTGCTTGACCGTGTGCATGGCATTATGAAGTCTGAAGACTACCAACAAATTTTGCAGCATAATGTAGGGCCCAGTTTGAGAAAGCTGGGTCTCCCTCAGAGGTCATGGGTCTTCCAGCAGGACAATGACCCAAAACACACTTCAAAAAGCACTAGAAAATGGTTTGAGAGAAAGCACTGGAGACTTCTAAGGTGGCCAGCAATGAGTCCAGACCTGAATCCCATAGAACACCTGTGGAGAGATCTAAAAATGGCAGTTTGGAGAAGGCACCCTTCTAATATCAGGTACCTGGAGCAGTTTGCCAAAGAAGAATGGTCTAAAATTCCAGCAGAGCATTGTAAGAAACTCATTGGTGGTTACCGGAAGCGGTTGGTCGAAGTTATTTTGGCTAAAGGTTGTGTAACCAAGTATTAGGCTGAGGGTGCCAATACTTTTGTCTGGCCCATTTTTGGAGTTTTGTGTGAAATGATCAATGTTTTGCTTTTTGCTTCATTCTCTTTTTTGTTTTTTTCATTTAAGACAAATTAAATGAAGATAATAATACCAAAGAATTTGTGATTGCAATCATTTTCAGGAAGAAACTGAGTATTATCTGACAAAATTGCAGGGGTGTCAATACTTTTGGCCACAACTGTATGATGTGTGTATGATGTGTACCTGCTGTACATCTGTGATATAGCATGTGTGTACGAAGGACATATATGATGTGTGTGTCTGTGTGACTGTATGATGTGTATGTAATGAGCATGTGTTGTCCAGTATTATTTGTGCTGTATTCAAGTATATAATGTAATTTAACCCCTTCACCACCTTTTACGTTCATATACGTCAAAGGTTGTATCCTTGCCTTTGATACAATATCGCACGCTGGCAATATACTATATGGAGGACAGTGGGGGTGCATTATGTTATATGGAAGACTATGGATGATGCATTATAATATATGGAGGACTGTGGGGGTACATTATAATATATGGAGGACTATATGAAGCCAATTATACTATATGGAATTAATTATATTTGGAGGGCTCTGTGAAGGGCATGATAATACTTGAAGGGCTATGAGGAAGCCTTTATACTTTATGGAGGGCTGTGTTGGGGGCCATTACACTGTACGTAGGTCCTTTATACAGTATGGAGGGCTATGTGGGGCTCACAGTTGGGGATCATACTGTGGTGGGATAGTTGCGGGGGTACAGTAACGTCATCATACTGTGCATGTGGAGGAATCACTGTGGGATCATATTGTTTGTGGGGCACCTTTGTTAGCATCACACTTTATGGGAGCAATGAAAGAGGAATCTGGAGGCTTCAATAGGAGGAAAATTACTTTGTAACAGCAAATTTGTGAGATTTGTACCTATGTGACCCAGTTTTTTTTTTGTTTTTTTTGGAGGCAGGGAGCCAACAGAACTTCTGCTTTGGGGCCCCATGACCTCTTTGCACGCCCTGGTGCAGGATGCATTGTCCCTTTCACATTCGTCTCTGCTGCAGGACTGACTGACCATAACTTACACACCACGTCCAATGCTGCTCCTCGGTACATACAGGCATTCAGCCATGTTTCTTCTGAGCGTCGGTTGCGTTCGTACCCCTTCCTGCTCTCACATCCCTTACTCACCCTAATAGGAAAGCCCCTGCTATTAGCTCTGGACAGCCCCATGTGTGGCGCTTGTGATTGGCTAAGCGTTTTGGTAGAATTAGATGTGGTCTGTGTGTGGACGGCGGTGCATGGTGGACATGTCTGACTGGTCAGTGTCAGGCAGTGGCCACATTGGAGCAGCCCAGAGTTTTGTAGGCGTGTGCCAGAGATAATAGGTTGGCAATCAGTGCTGCCTCCTGTGCTATAAGGATGCAGGACTGTGTCTGCCTACAGGGCCACCACTCTGCAGCCATCATTGTGTGTCTGTATGCTTGTGCCAGGCCTGCCATTGCCATTAATGCCCCTTTTTCTGGATTCTTCTGTGAGTCTCTTGTATGTGTGTGTGTGATCATGTGACATCCTTGTATTTGGACATCATTTTTTTTCTATTAAAATGTCCACTATTGTCCTCATTTTTACAGGATATGAACCAGATTAATTTCTACCAATTTTAAAAAATGTACTATGGGGGGTGCCGTTCTGCACTTCGCCTCAGGCAGCACCGAGGCTAGGTTCAGCCCTGCCCTTGACCACCTGCAAGATGTGCCCAGTTAGCAAGATGTAATTAACCTGCCCATGTTTGCTCTTCCATGTGTCAGTGGTTAAATGTACCCTGGCAGATATAGATTTTTTCATGAAACTGGTGATGTTGTCAACGACATGCTCGTGTAGTGCAGGCATAGCTTTCTTAGAGAAGTAATGGTGACTGGGCAACTGGTATTGGGGGACTGCGACAGCCATAAACTTTCGGAAACCATCTGTATCTACCAGGCAGAAAGGCAAAATTTCCATTGCCAACAGACTGGAGATGGTGGATTTCAAGCACTTAGCTTTGGCATGTGTAGGAGGAAATAATCTTTTACGTGATCACAACTGCGGGACAGAGGGCTAGCTGCTGTGCTGAGACTGAGTGTAGAATATGGTAAACAGGACTAACTGCTGGACTGTGAGTGAGGTGCAGGCGGAGATCTTATGGTGAATTGAGAAAAATGTATTGTGACTGGTGAAAAAAAACAGCAGTCATGTCCACTTCCGTAATAGTGGACGGGCTCTCACTCACCCTCACTGTAAGGTGTAATCAAGTGGAGTTTCTGTGGCCAGAGACCTGTGTGAACACACTTGGTACATTGACGGAGGAGGAAGAAGCATCAGTTGTGATTCATGGGACAGCCGCTGGTTGGCAAGGCCCGCGAGTCCACATTTTAGCTCAGTGAGATTCACAGCCTACGGCATATTGATCGTGCATGTGCTGGTTCAAGCATGTAGCCGTCAAATTATTACAATTTTTGCCTCTATTGAATTTTTTTTTGCAAATCTGGCAGACAACGTGAGTTGGGTCAGTCTTTGCAGTTACAAAAAAGGCCCAGGCTAGGCAACCCTTGCTGTCCCTGCGAACCGCAGAATTACACAGTTGTGGCTGAGGATGTAGTGCTTCTCATGGCTGCATCACTCTGCAACATATTGTAACCTCCTCCTCCACCTCCTCTGCTGAGCTACTCAGCTGTGTGCCTCTGGGTTCACACTTATTGGGATCTACAACCTCATTATCACCCTCTCTGTTCTCCCACTGCTTGGCCTGAGAATCACCCTTCTCTGCTTTCTGCCCTGACACCACAGTGCAGTCTGGGTTTGCCTCTGGTATCTGAGTCTCATCAGGATCATCTGTTTCACAACCTTAGGCCCACACTTGTCAGTCACCTGTCACTAAATGAACAAGCACAATTTATTTTCTTAGATAGCAACACTCTTAAGGCCCTGTCACACTAAGCGAGATCGCTAGCGATATCGCTTCAGCGTCACCGATTTTGTGACGCAGAGCGATATTGCTAGCGATATCGCTATGTGTGATACTTACCTCCGACCGGCTCCCCCGCTGGCTATCGCTGATTGTGCGACAACGTCCTCGACCGTTTCTCATCGGCCGCTTCCTGCTGGGCTTCTTGCTGGCGCCGATGAGCGACGCGTGGACCCAGGCGGGAGGACGTCTTCATCGCCGTGTCTGACAGGTAAGTAACGACCGCCGACCACTGCTACGTCGCTGGTGAGATCTGCCTGTTTGGCAGCTCACTAGTGACCATTTAGCGATGCACCAGTGATCCTGACCGGGTCGTATCGTGGTCGGGGATCGCTGGTGCATCGCTAAATGTGACGGGACCCTTAGACCCAATTATTTAGATTAGCAAATGGGGCCTCCTGACTCCTGACTGCAACACAGTTTTAGCTCTAATGATTTGAATTAGCAAATAGGGCCTCCTGGCTGAACCTCAATATTAGAACTAACAATTTTCATAAGCAAATGGGGCCTCCTGATTCCTGACTGCTCTATGGTTTTATCCAAAACAATTTGAATAAGCAAATATGGCCTCCTGGCTGAACCGCCATATTAGGACTAATGATTTTGATGAGCCAATAGGGCCTCCTGATTCCTCACTGCAACACAGGTTTAGCCCACAAGATTTTGGTTAACAAATAGGGCCTCTTGGCTGAACCCCAATAATAGGACTATCGATTTTGATGAGCAAATGGGGCCTCCTGATTCCTCACTGCAACACAGATTTAGCCTAAATGATTTGGATTAACAAATAGGGCCTCCTGGCTGAACCCCAAATTAGGACTAAGGCTGTGTGCCCACGTTGCGTTTTTTATGCATTTCTGCCACGTTTTTTCCACAGCGGAAACGCTTAAAAAACGCACTCCCATGCAATCCTATGGGGTTCCGCAGTTGCTGTGCCCATGCTGCGGATTTTACCGCTGCAGAATCATATAGCGGTAAAATCAGCGGCATGTTCATTATTCCTGCGGAATCGCAGCGATTCATAGGATTGCATTGAAACGCTTACTTTACGCATGTGGCTATGCCCACCATGTGTGAAGTGAGTGTTTCATGTGTGGACTTTCCTCCATGCCCTGGGTACCATAGTCCTGTAAAAAAATGAATTAAAATAAAAAATATGGATATACTTACCTTCTGATGGCTCCCGGAGTCCTCTCGCCTCTCAGCCACACAGCCAGCATCTTCCGTTCCCAGGGATGCATTGCGCGAATCACCTGAGATGACGACGCGGTCACATCACCGTGACGTCACAAAGGTCATTCGCGCAAAGCATCGCTGGGAACGGAACATACCGGGAGCGCCTCTGAGGAGATCGGCTTGTTTTTATTATTTTTAACATTCTATCTTTTACTATTGATGCTGCATAGGCAGCAGTTGGTCACACTTGTCAAGCACTATGCTTGACAAGTGTGACCAACCTGTCAAGCACTTTTCCAAGCAATGCTTCAAATCGCTTGGGAAGTGCAAGCATTCTGCAAGCTAAAAACGCTTGCAAAACGCTTGTTTTGCTGGAAAATGCATGCGAATTCCACATGTGTTTTACCCTCGGCAGGGAGTTGCGGAAATGCTGCAGACATTTCCGCAGCATTTCTGCAACGTGGGCACTTAGCCTAACAATTTTGATGAGCAGATTGGACCTCATGATTCCTCACTGCAACACAGTTTTAGCTCAAACGATTTGGATTAGCAAATGGGGCCTCCTGACTGCAACACAGTTTAAGCACAATTTAACTAAATGCTGAAATATCGATTTCACATGGGACAGGATCCTATCTAACTAAATGACAAGTTCATTTGCAGCAGCAGGAGCCGCCTCTCTGTGCTGTTACACTGAGAAAATGGTGCCAGAAAAACAAGATGTCTGCTTTTTATATGGAGAGGGACATGTGACTTTGGCAGTCAATCACAGAAGACCTTGTGTGATGAAGTTGTGGATGGTTTCTGCACCTTGATTTTCTGCCTGAATGTACACACATTAAGTTATTACAGAAAAAAAAGAAACAAAATGTACACTCCGTCGCTCCTCTGTGCTAGACACTCCCCCCCCCTCATAAAACAAGTCCCCCTTGCTCACCATACAGTACCACTATCCTAGACAAAGTAAAAAAAAAGCATTAGTGGAAGCGCGATCATTTACCGATCTTTGACCAAATTTTGCAGACTTTGAGGAAAAATGCTGGGGAAACTGAACACGAATCGAAATGTGCTGCGTTCGTTCTGAATATGAGATTGGTGACGATTGCTCATCTCTAAACATAACACCCTCTTGACAGTACTCCCCTTCTATACGAGGGTCACTGGACCCTCGTGACCGAGTTTCTCTGGATAGGCCTCATTATTTTACTGGCTTTAACCTCAGATGTCGGTACCCACATCCTCTCCTCGGGACCATACCCCTCCCAGTGCACCAGGAATTGTAAAGAGCGGCGAACCATTTGAAAATCCACAATTCTTGCCACCTGAAACTCCAAATTTCCATCAGCAATATTCGTTGGCGGCAGCAAGGGTGTTGGCTCCACAGGCGCTACATATTTTTTGAGCAATGACCTGTGGAAAACGTGGATTTTAACAGAGGAAGCTTAAGAGAAAAGGTCACAGGGTTAATTACAGTGACAACCTTGTAAGGACCAATGAACCTAGGACCTAATTTACAGGAAGGAATTTTCGGTTTAATATTTCTGGTAGACAGCCATACTAAATCCTTCACACCAAGGTCCGGACCTGACAACTGTTTCTTATCAGCCTTGCTTTTGTATCTGTCCCCATGATCTTTAGGCTATGTGCCCACGTAGCAATTCTGAAGCAGAATAAACCTGAGCAGAATCGCACACCCTGCTCCCGGGAAAGCGCATGCATTTTTTTACGCGCTTTTGTAAGCGTTTGTCAAGTGTTTTCGCATGTGATTTCCTAAGCGTTTTTGCCCATATAATTGATGGTATGCTGAATCGCGTGCGATTCCGCAAAATTAATGAACATGCTGCGTTTTTAATCGCTAAGCGTTTCCGCAGTGGTTAAAAACGCACCATTGGCACAACATGTGCGTTTTTCATTAAAAATCAATTGGATGCTTTTCTTAAGCGTTTCTGCAGCGCTTTTAGACAAGCGACTCTGCTGCTTGTCTAAAAGCGCTGCAGAAATGCTTAAAAAACGCTACGTGGGCACACAGCCTTATGTTATTCTGAACCCCTTGCCCAGGTACAGACTGGGGCTGATATTCAGCCCTGAAATTTGAAATCACACAGGCCCATGCTGTCCCAATCCCCAAGCACCATATGTGATATATTACTAATATTACCCTGGATGGTGGAAAGCAAGACTTATTACAAGACCAATGTTTCTAATGATACCTGCGGCCTGCTGGGGTAAGTGACGGAGTCATCGACTTTGTGCTCGTCACAACTCCTAACAGTATGGGTGTCTTGAGAACACTGATTCTGTAACAATGTAGCAGACAAGGCAGCCCACGACCAGACAGGCCATTCTGGCATTTGCCAGAATTGCCAGATGGCCAGTTCGGCTCTGCCCTTGCCATACAGACGAGAGTGATGGAAAGAATTGTTCCACCCCTGAGGACCTCTCCTAACCGAAGGTACAGAACTTAGGATGGAAGCCATTTGCACCAAAAACTGGCGACTTACCAGTGGACTCACTGCAATGATTGTTTAAGGCAAACTCAGCTTAAGACACAAAGCACCTGAGGTATGTCTCCAGACTTTGGTTTAGACATTCCTTCTGACCATTAGTTTGAGGATGAAATGGCAAAGGAAAGCATAGACGCATCCCTAGGCGAGAACAAATGCCCTTCAGAATTTAGACACAAACTGGTCCTCCGAATTGATATCACATCAGAGGGAACATCTTGAAGCTTCACAATCTCTTTGCCAAACACCTGAGCCAAGGTCTTAGTGTTAGGGAGAGCGGGTAAAGCAATGAAGTGCACTATTTAACTGAACCTATCTACCACAACTAAGATAACAGTCTTACCAGAGGAGGAAGAAAGATCTGTAATACAATCCATGGATAAATGTGTCCATGGTCGGTCTGGTATGGTTAATGGTAGAAGACAGAAAGTCGACTACATCCCAATGCAACCTTGGCCACCAAAAATGAAGAGAAAGGAGATCCAAGGTTGCTTTACTACCTGGATGACCAGCAAGAGCCATGCTATGATGTGCCCCTAAGACTTTGAGACGCAGAAGCAATGGTATAAATAAATTCCCTGAAGGACAAGCCTTCAATACCTCTCCCTTCAGCTCAGAACACACGTCAGTGACGACCACCCCAGCCAACAGGAACCGGAAAAGGCTTGATGATCGCACGTACTGTGGCAACAGTGGTGGACAGACAAGTGGTCGGTGGTCATCCAGTTAGAAAATGTAATTGATTCTCCTGTCGTGCTTTGTGCAGGCGAAAAAGTTGCAGATTTGTACTTGTGTAAGGGGGTAAAATATGATGTCTCTCATGTTTACCTTCCCTATGATTGTCTTCCACTCCTTAATGTTTACAGACGTGTTTTTATGATAATTACCTGCGGTACTGCTACATTTATAATTATGTATTACTGCTCATTGCTGTGGTATTGCCACTTGAATGTGTTACCATTATATAGAAAACTGTATATGCTGCCTCATATCCCTGTATGGTAATATTGTATATGTATTATGCTTTCCTTGTGTGTGTACAGTCAGGGAAAGTTAGTGCATCCTTCTTGGGTCATTAGAGGAGGGCACTCTTAGTACATAGTTCCCCCATAAACCGGGTAGTTGTAATTATGTTGTTGGCCACTAGATGGGGGCATGCTAGTGGGGCATGATAGGAGGTTCATAGAGGGTTAATTATAGGAGGGGCTGCTGAGAGTTAAAGTTAGTGCTGAAGAGTGGTTTAGTCAGACGGGTCCAGGGCGCCCAAGGGTCCACATGGGCTATAGGCCCAGACAGCTTGGCAGTCACGTAACGTTAAGTCCTTATAGCCCACATTACCCATGGCCACTGCAGGTCTTAGCAGAGGATCAGAACAGGAAAAGGAAGATGTGGCGTCTTACCGCCTGGGCCAATGCTTTTAGGGCAGAAGTTGGCAGGACACAGGAGTTGGAGCTTCGACGAGATCGGTACAGACGGGCCGGATGCTTCACCAGGGGTCACCAAAGGTAGTGATTGATGAATTCATGCCTGGGGCAAAACAGGCTGAAGGAAATGTCATTATAGTGAGGTGATCTCCATGAGTTCATTCATCCTCATGTTTCACATTATAGTGAGGTGAGACCTGGAAGGAACTGGGAAGCAGTCTAGTACGGTCCGGAAGTGTACTGCACAGAAGTGACAACAAGCAAGGGAAAGATCAGGAAGCAAGCAAATGTTATACTGTACCAACTGTGGATGTAACGTTTGAAATCCTAAGTAAAGAAAGTGTTAAAGTTGTCTCGGACTGTGTCTCCATTGATGGGGGTCACCTAGAAGAGGGACTGTTATGGCCTGGGAAGTGCCCGGGTGAAGATGAATCTGGAGATGCAGGTATGCCGAGCAGCATGGCATTGTTTCATGTAGGGCAGGGATCCCCAACCCGTAGCTCGTGAGCCACATGCGGCTCACCTGCTCCTGACATGTGGCTCCCCGACAGTCACAGGAAAGAAGTCCCCAGGGAGTTGCCCCGCCATCTGTAATAGCCGCCCACCACCTGTAATACCCGCCCCACCACCTGTAATACCCGCACCGCCGTCTGCTGCTGACATGTGGCTTGCCGACGGTCACAGGAAAGTCCCCAGAGAGCCACCCCACTACCTGTAATACCCACCCCACCGCCTGTAATATGTCGTCCCTCCTGTGTATGTATGTCAATCAGTGACTGCATTCACGCCTGCGCAGTGGCGAGGGTCACTGTAATCTATTGAAGTCGCACAAAGTCTCGCGAGACTTCATAAATTTCGCAAGACTTTGGTTACTGTGGCTTCTATAGAGCACAGTGACCCGCGCCACTGTGCAGGCGTGAATGCAGTCACTAATTGCCATCAGTCATACTGGTGAAGGGCAGAGAAAGTGTTGGAACAGGATCATTGAAGTAAGTTACTTATCATAAGTTTATTTAAGTGTCCACACAAGCATTTTAAAGTGAACCTGTCACCCCCCCAGGGTCTATTAAGGTAAAAGAGCAGCACTTCTGCAGCACTAAGGCTGTATTCTGTGAAGGTGGCTCTTATGTTTTTTATCCCTAGTAACGCAGAAATATTGACTTTTATAAATTGTGCGCCATACCTGTATTGAGTCAGGGAGGTATGCTTTCTCCCCCTGACTCAAGCCGCTCGCAGCCGTCCATCATCCCCCTCAGTCTACCGGGCACTGCCTCGTCTGTCTCCTCACGTCACCGGTGCCTGCGCTGTGCAATCATCTTTCGGGCATGCGCCGTGCGAACTGCAATGGAACTTACATACACTGATGTACGGAGATCGCGCATGAATAAATCATAACACATTGCGGGGCGGCGCAGGAGAAAAATACCTCCCTGATTCAATACAGGTATGGCGCGAAGTTTATAAATGTCATTATTTCTGCAGTAATAGGGATAAAAAACATAACAGCCACCTTCACAGAATGCAGCCTTAGTGCTGCTGAAGGTGGCTCTTTTACCTTAATAGGCCGGGGGGGGGGGTGACAGGTTTCCTTTAAATGAGTGACTAATTATCCTGGATTTTGTCCTACAATTATATATATATATATTAATCTGCTCAGCATATTTTCTGCTCAGTTTATTTTCCACACAGATCATCAGTCTGAGGTAAATCATCCATGTGATTGTCAAAAACAACTGACACTATGCTGTGATGTTGAATTTACATAGTGCAGTCTTTGGTTATGTGACAAGTGCTGCTTTTATAAGCTCTTTAAATATCAAATCACCCCCCTTTTCCCCATTTAATGTATAATAAAAATAAAATCTACAACCCCTTCTTAGCTAAGCCTTTTCTACTACGAATATGTTGCACCCATCCTAAACATGGCCGAATTAACACATTCCATCCATTCATACCTTCATTTGAAAAGCACAATTACCCTGCTAGCTTCCTGCATGTCTAGTAAATTTACAAGCGATTAAAGGGAATCTGTCACCTATTTTTGGGCCTATAAGCTGCCGGCACTGCCATCAGGGGCTTATCTACAGCATTACAGAATGCTGTAGATAAGCCCCCGATGTAACCTGAAAGAGAAGAAAAATGAGTTAGATTATACTCACCCAGAGGCGGTCCGGGTCCGGTTTTGGTCCGATGGGTGTCGCGGTCCATTCCGGCACCTCCCATCTTCTAACGGTGACGTCCTCTTCTTCCCGTCCCGTCCCGATGCAGGTGCACTGCTCTGCCCTGTTGAGGGCAGAGTAGAGTACTGCAGTGCGCAGGCGCCGGAAGAGGTCCAGCGCTTGCGCACTGCAGTACTCTGCCCTCAACAGGGCAGAGCAGTGTGCCTGCGCCGGTGTCGGGACGGAAAGCAAAGAAGAGGACGTCACTGTTAGAAGATGGAAGGCTGTAATGCGGTAGATAAGCCACTGATGGTGGTGCCCGCAGTCTATAGGCCCAAAAATAGGTGTCAGATTCCCTTTAAAGGGTTTCACAAAGGTTCCATCAGTGCCTTTGCAGTTGATAGATATACAGTAAGCTAGCGGGGTAACTATACATTTCAAATGAAAGTATGGGTAGATGGATGGAACATGTCAAATTAGGGGCTATTTGTAAGAATGGAGCAACATTACGTTTGTACAAAATATTTAGCCATGGTCAAACTACTAGCATATGACGTGTGATGCAAGAGCATCGGAAAGAGCATCAGCTCCCCCAGAACTGATCAGAATCAGAGCAGGAGCTGAACACCCAAACTCACATGGCTAGGTTCAGGAACTCAATGCGAAACTCTGGCAACGCCCCACAGGGCAGGGAACTTTTATATAGGAGCTGCCTCACAGCGATAGGCTGGAGCAGCAATTGTAGCACACACCCATTCCTCATAAAAGCAGGGGAGGTGTGGCTGCGCGCACCTTAGCACAGCCAGACACTAATGGGCATTGCAAAGGACACCTGGCAAGCTGCAAGCCTGAACACACGTGGTAAGCCATGCACAGTGCAGAGGACCTAGAAATCCACGGATAGCTTTCCACAGTGGCAGCCAGGGACCACACAAGCGGGTGGTCATGCAGTGCAGTGGAGCCACACACGCTACGGCTACACAGCGGAGCATGGAACTGAGCAGCATCCATAAAGGTAGCAGACAACAGTATCCCTGCTAATTAGGGGGAAAGGCACAAAGGGTTAATGCAGAGTAACGCCGGGGAAGCAAAATACAAACACACCGGCGTTACAGCCATGCTATCACAGATACTGAGTAGTGCGGAAGAGTCACAGTCCAGTGTTCGTCCAAAAGAACGGAAGCAGGAGATTCTGTGTTGACTTTTGCAAGTTTAGTGTCACCATTTGAGATGCTTACCCTTTGTCTATAGTGGAAGAATCCCTGATGACGCTTCCTCAGGCCAAGTATTTCTTCACCTTTGAACTGGCAAGTGGCTACTCATAGGTTACGGTGGCTGAAAGAGACAGCTTTCATTTTACCAAGGGGCCTGTACATTCATTAGAATGTATTTTAAACTCATCAATGCACCTGGGCGCTTCAGTGGTTAATGGAGGACTGTTTGGGAGAGCTGAATTTTGAATCCATCTTCATCTATCTGGACAACGTCATCTTTCATGCACCCATCTTCGAGCAACATCTATGAAGAATATGTCAAGAGCTGACCCATCTGCAGACCCACGGTCTGATGTTGAAGCCCTGAAAGTGTCATTTGTTCCAGATAGAAATTGAATATCTAGGTCACTTGGTGTTTTCTGGTAGAGCAAAGTCAAAGCTGTAAGGAACTGGCCTCCGCCACAGACTCTTCAAGAGCTACAAGCCTTCCTGGGACTAACAGGATATTATCAACGTTTCAACCTTGCTTAGATAGCCAAGTCTCTTCACATGTTACTGAAGGGGTCCACAAAAGCCTCAAAAAATCAGCCCATTGACTGAGGACACTTGCAGCAACGAGCCCTGGATCAGCTGCAAGAAACCTTGACCAATGCCCCAATGTAGGCATATGCTCAATATGATTGTCCATTCATTCTATATACTCTAGATATGGAAGTCTTCATGGATTGGAAGCAGTAGCAAGGGGGGCCAAGAATGAAGAATAGCATACGGCAGTTGGTCTTTGAGAATGTCCAAACAAAAAACAGATAACTACAGTTCCTTTAAGCATGAGTTGTTGGTGCTCATCTGGGCCATGACTGGGAAGTTTGCCGAATACCTCGCTGGAGCACAGGTCTTGGTCTGGACTGAGAATAATCCATTGGATCATCTGCAAAATGTGAAGCTGGGGGCCGTTCGGGCAAAGAGAATTCTAATGCTTTGTCTGAAGTCACCCTGGTTGAAGGATGATGAGGTGTATGAAGAAGTGCTGGACTCCTCCAACTTTGGCTGACTAGACAATTATCACAATCACAGCAAGCCGTGGTTACACTCTTTTTTGCATTTGTTTCATTTTGGTGCATCCCGAAATTTAAACAAAACAAAAAAACTATAAAACATTGTTGGCCCTCTTCCCACTCCCCCCCCCTACACCACCACGTTCACCTCCACTTGGACCTCTGCTTCATGGTTCAATTTTTTTTATTTTTTGCTTATTATAGGTAATTTCCCTATCCCCTTTTGTTTGCAGGGCAATTTTAATGATCTTACCAACATTTTTCTTCCTTTTGCAGCCCCCTACACCTTACTAACTAGCCATTAGCCTCAATTCTTCCGACTTGCCCTGGTGCATTGAAAAGTAGGGTTGATGTCAGCTTTGTAATGTCAGCTGGCATCAAGACTAGGGGTTAGTAATGGAAAGGTGTCAGGATCCTGACAGCGCCGGCGTACAGCCTCCGCTGAGCAGGGACTCACCCTCACTGTAGGGACCCCTGGGGACAAGAACAGCCAGGAAGTAGAGATGCACAGGACCTGAATGCTGAAGTTTAGCAAGCCGGCACAGGAACTACGGTCATGTGACTGCAAGGGGGCGGGGCTTAGCGTCCTGCTTTCAGACAAGGTAGAAAACTCAGAGTCAGGCAAAATGGAGGTCATACACAATATGGGCAAACGAGGTACAGGAGGGAAAAACAGACGGGAGGTCAGACAAAGCCAAAGGTCATACACAAGAGGGCGGTGCAGTACCAAAGGAACGAGCAGAGAGCAGTCGAGTCACAAGCAGAGAGTCATACACGAGAGAGCGGTGCGGTACAAGAGGGGCAGGCAGGACTCGTAACAGGGACTGAACCGGATCACAACCAAACAAGCAACAAGTTATCAGGCACAAGGCACACGTATACAAGAGGTCAACTAACTCAGCCGAGGGCAGGAGTATAACTGACACCGGACGTAGATCCAGTGAGCATTAAATAGCCGCCCTCTGCCAGAGAGAGGCAGAAACAATTAACCCCCTGTCTGACAAGGACGATCCAAAGCGAAACCCCGTCCTGGATCATGACAAAAGGCATCTGTAAGACATCCCCATTACTAATCCCGTATTGAAAATTAATAAAGGCGTACACAAAAAAGTCCTTTAATTGAACAAAACACCTCCCCCCATAATCATCCTCTGTCCCCTTATTTATTAATGTAAAAATAAAGTAAAAAATCAAAGTTATACTCACCTGTCCGCCAATAATTCATAATGCTGATGTCCCACAACAATCCCCAACTCTGTAATGTTACCCCTCAGCCCGGTAACCAGATGACACTGAGCTGAGCATGAGAACGCGGCTGCGTGTGAGCGGCGGTAATCTTAATGACGTCACCACCAGTCATATTCAGGCGTATTCTCATGCTTATCGCAGTGTGAGCTGGTTTCCAGTCTGAGCAGTAACATTTGTCACCACTCATCAATGCAACCAGATGTAGCAGAATTGGGGATCGTAGTGGAGCATCAGCATTATGGATTGGAGGTTAAGTATAAATTTGATTTTTTATTTTTATATTAATAAATGGGTAAAAGAGAGTTATTGTGGGGGAGTGTGTTGCCCAATTACAGGACTTTTTCTGTGTGTGTCTTCCTTACTTTTGATTACAGGTTAGTAATGGGGGAGTCTGATGGAAACCTCTCCATTCCTAACCCCTGAGCTTGATCTCATTAGACATAAAACAGCTGACACCAATCCCAAAACTATTACCCCTCTTGCCAATGCACCAGGGCAAGTGGGAAGAGCCAGGACTAAGTGTCAGAATTGGTGCATCTAATGGCCGCCCCCTTTCTGGGGCAGCTGAGGGCTGGTGTTTTTGGTCTGGGAGGGGGTCAATATCCATGGCTCCTTCCCAGCCTATTAATATCAGACTTCAGCTCTCTGTTTAGCTTTTTGCTGGTTATTGAATATAGGGGGGACCCCCCATCAAATTTCTTTGGAGTCCCCAATTTTAATAACCAATAAAGGCTATGCAGATAGCTGTGAGCTGATAATAGGTTGCAAACCTTTACGAATATTGACCCCTTCCCAGAATAATAATACCAGTCCCCAGCTGTCTGCTTTCCCTCAGTTGGTTAGTAAAAATAAGGGGGACCCAATGCCATTTTTTTCTTTTATTTATTAGCTAAATACATCTACACTAAAATACAGATGCATGGTACTAAATATCTCACTGACAATTGTATTACTATGGATAGGTGGTGGCTGGTGTTTTAGGTCTGGGAGGGGGCCAATATCCATGGCCCCTTCCCAGCCTATTAATATCAGCCTCCAGCTCTCTGTTTAGCCTTTGCTGGTTATTGAATATAAAATGGAAAGAGCGAAGCATATCTAAAGAAGAATATAATGCTGTTTGCAGAACCTGTAGGGCATGAATCAGATTATCTAAAGCTGACAATGAATTGAGGGTTGCAAGAGATGTCAAAAGCAATAAAAAAAAGTATTTTGGGGATATGTCAAAAGTAAAAGAAAAGTCAAAGATGCTATAGGATTTTTACAGGATGAAAATGATGAAATGGTAAGACAGGATGTTGAGAAGGCCAAACTTTTAAATTCCTATTTTAAATCTGTTTTCTCTCAGAAAGGAAATGTAACATCAACTATTCTTCACTGTCCTATTAAGGGAATAGAAGAATCCAGGATATCTATAAACAGAAAGATAGTGAGGAAACACTTAGCTAGCCTAAATGAATTCAAGTCTCCAGGTCCAGATGAATTACACCCCAGAGTACTGAAGGAGATAGCAGAAGAAATTTTTGAACCACTCTCCATAATCTTTGAAAATTCTTGGAGAACAGGAGAAGTCCCAGAAGACTGGAGAAAAGCAAATGTTGTTCCTATCTTCAAAAAGGGGAAGAAGGTGGACCCAGGCAACTATAGGTCGGTGAGTCTGACTTCAATACCAGGAAAGATTTTTGAACAAATTATTAAACAACATGTGTGTAAGTACCTGGATAAGAATGAAGAGATTAAACAGAGTCAGCATGGGTTTGTAACTAATAAGTCATGTCAGACTAACTTAATTTCCTTCTATGACAGAATCACTGGCCGGGTGGATCAGGGAAATGCTGTAGATATAGTAAACTTGACTTCAGCAAAGCATTTGACAAAGTATCTCACACCATCCTTATTGAAAAAATGACTAAGTATGGAATGGACAGCGCAACTGTTAGGTAGATTCATAATTGGCTTAGTGATCGGACCCAAAGAGTGGTCGTAAATGGCTGCACATCCAGTTGGAAGAATGTCTCAAGTGGGGTGCCACAGGGCTCTGTCCTGGGCCCTGTATTGTTCAACATCTTTATCAATGATTTAGATGAAGGAATTGAGGGTAAACTGATTAAATTTGCTGATGACACAAAGCTAGGAGGGTTAGCTAATACTAGAGAAGAGAGAGAAAGGATTCAAAAAGATATAAATAAACTGGAGCAGTGGGCAGCAGCTAACAGAATGGTTTTTTAACCGGGAAAAATGCAAAGTACTACATATGGGCAATAAATATGAAAAAAGCATATACAGAATGGGAAGAATAGGGCTAAGCAACAGCACATGTGAAAAAGACTTGGGTATACTAATAGGTCATAGACTGAATATGAGTCAACAGTGTGATGCAGCAGCAAAAAAGGCAAGTGCAATTCTAGGATGTATTAACAGAAGCTTACAGTCTATATCACGTGAAGTCATTATTGCCCTCTACTCCTCTTTGGTCATACCTCATCTGGAATACTGTGTCCAGTTTTGGGCGCCACATTTTAAAACGACTTAAACAAACTGGAGCAAGTTCAGAAAAGAGCGACCAGAATGGTGACCGGTCTGCAAACCCTGTCTTATGAGGAAAGGTTGCAGGATTTGGGAATATTTAGCTTGCAAAAGAGAAGACTGAGAGGAGACTTAATAGCTATCTACAAATATCTCAAGGGCTGTCACATTGCAGAAGGATCATCTTTATTCTCATTTGCACAAGGAAAAACTAGAAGCAATGGGATGAAACTGAATGGAAGGAGACACAGATTAGAAATTAGAAAAAACTTTTTGACAGTTAGAGTGATCAATGAGTGGAACAGGCTGCCACGAGAGGTGGTGAGCTCTCCTTCAATAGAAGTCTTCAAACAGAGGCTGGACAGACATCTGTCTGGGTGATTTAGTGAATCCTGCTTTGAGCAGGGGGTTGGACCAGATGGCCCAGGAGGTCCCTTCCAACTCTACGATTCTATGGTTCTATTCTATGATTCTATGGTGAATACTCTCATCAGCATTGCCTGCTCTTGCTGCAAAAATCAGGCGTACACTGATGAGAGTAGTACTCATCAGCCAATGCCTGACCGGCGATAACCTTTTCACCGCTGGTCACAGCTGCTGGCTCACACGTCATCTGTGTGACAACATGGGAACCGCAGCGCTGTGAGACAGTATTTCCCGCGCTGTCACACAGATGACAGCGTGGGATACGCCGGATGTTCGGGCCCCCCATTCATTTGCATGGGGTTCGGGTTTGAGTTCAGGTACCGTTCTAGTACACAAACCAAACTTTTTTTAAACTTCGGCAAAACCCAACAGATCCAAACATCCACGGGTCATCCTATCAATACTCAAGAGTCAGTCATTTGGAAATACTGCATACTATTTAAAAAAAATTGTACTAGTAGTGAATAACTCTTTTAATAATATAAAAGATATAGTTTGTCGCGCTAATCCTTGAGGTGATTACTAGTAAAATGGATATCTAATGAACGTACGTTCCCACTAATAAATATAATTATTATTATTTATTATCATTTATTTATAAAGCACCATTGATCCCATGGTGCTGTACATGAGAAGGGGTTACATACAAATTACAGATATCACTTACAGTAAACAAACTAACAATACCAGACTGATACCGAAGGGGGATGACCCTGCCCTTTCGGGCTTACATTCTACAGGATGGTGGGGAAGGAGACAGTAGGTTTGGGGGGGTTGCGGCAGCTCAGGTGATGGTGAGGTGGTAGCTCCGATAGTAGTGAAGAGGCAGTGGAGTCATTGCAGGCTATAAGCTTTCTTGAAGAGGTGGGTTTTCAGGTTCCATCTGAAGGATAACAATGTGGTTGATAGTTGGACGTGTTGGGGCACAGAATTCCAGAGGATGGGGTATATTCAGGAGAAGTCTTGGAGGCGATTAGGTGAGGAGCGAATAAGTGTGAAGGAGAGAAAGAGGTCTTGGAAGGACCGGACAATACGTGAGGGAAAATATCAGATTAGTTCAGAGATATATGGAGGCAGGGTCGGACTGGGGTGTCTGGGGCCCAGCAGGGGAATGGACTCTAGGGGCCCACCCTACAGCTATATACTAATATCTGTAAGTCGTTATTCCCATTATAGTGGAGCATCGACTGTAAAACGCAGGGGGCTCCTGCACATCTACTGTGCGCCCCCATAACTGGGATGTACAATTACGGTATTTTACATTAAAGGTTCTATGGTTAAAACAAGTTATCACTGATCCATGGGCTCCACAGCATAGGTGATCGCTTAGGTACGACCATTAGAAGCTGCACTGATCAGAAGAATGAGGAAGTTTTATCCCTGACAGGACACTTATCCCCTTTTTAAAATGCAGCAGCAGTTCAGATGTCTGTCCGCAGCTCCATTCATTCTCTTTGGGGCTTCCAGAAAAAAACAAGAGCAGCACTCACAGCCACAGAGTGAACGAATGGATCAGTGGTCAAGTCAGACATACCACTAATGGGGATAAAAATTCCACATTCTGACTGTGTCCCAGTAGTCAGACCCTCCCACCACTACCAATCAATACGTTATCACTAATCCTGTGCAGAGGTGATTACTTTTTTCACAGGAGAATCCCTGTAGCATCTCTGACGCTGTGATACAAGTATCTAATCTCTAATGGAAATAAAGAATCTTCTAATTAATATCAGAGAGAACTAATGACTGCCATACACAACATAATGCACTATAACAAGAACAATGATATCCCATACAGGGAAGAAATACCACCACACCACGAACAGATCACATAGTGACCGAATACTGCTACATATCACCAGCATATAGGCACCAAATAATACCACATACAAGGAGAAATACCACCACACCTTAACTAGACTACACGTTCCACAAAATAGTGACCAAATAATACCACATATAGGGGATAAATACCACCATACCATGACCAGACCACAAATTACCTCCACATAGTAACCGAATAATACCACATATAGGGGATAAATACCACCACACCATGACCAGACCACATATTACCATCACATAGTGACTGAATACTACAATATTGATCATGAATACAAACCACAATACTAACAGCACTGTTATTACCACCAGTGACATTATACACAAGAGCTGTGTAAATACTGTCAGTGTACAGGTAATACAGGGATCACTAGTGGCAATATGCACAGGAGCTCTGTATATAGTGTCAGTGTACAAGTAATACAGTGATCACCAGTGACCTTATACACAGTAGCTCTGTATATAGTGTCAGTGTACAAGTGTACAGATAAAACAGTGATCCCCAGTGACATTATACACGGGAGCTTTGTATATAGTGTATAGTGTGCAGATAACACAGTCATCACCAGAAACATTATACACAAGTGCTCTATATATAGTGTTAGTATACAGATAATACAGTGGACATTGGTGTCATTATGTCACGCTCGCGCCTTGGCTGAATGGCGCGAGCCGGGGGTTTGTGGCCCCACTGGGCCACAAACCAGACTACCCTGGAAGGGGCGTGACTACGACAGCTACCTTGGTCTTCACTGGAGCCTCTGATGGTGAGGTCAGGCTTGTGCGGCAGATAGCTGTCGGGTGCCACTCCAGGGTGGTGTCTGGCTGTGGCTGCTGGTCCCACTCGGGGATGAGTCACTTTGACAGAAGCTATAGACAGGCAGGTGGGTAGACACGACAGGCACGGCTGAGACACTGGGCAAGCAGGCGTGGCTTGGAGACACAGGACAGGCGGGCACGGCTTGGAGACACAGAACAGGCGGGCATGGCTTGGAGACAGGACAGACTGGCGGGGTATGAGAAGGGACAGGTAGGGACCTGTTCACACAGCAGGTGCAGGCAGGAGGGAGTGGGGTATGTTGGAACAGGATTTGGACCTGTTCACACAGGAGGTGCAGGTATGGATATAGGCAGGAGTGTGGAGTAGGCAGAGCTGCAGGAGTGCGGAGTAGGCTGAGCGGCAAGGGAGCCGTGCAGGCAGAGCGGCTAGGGAGCCTTGCAGGCAGAGCGGCTAGGGAGCCGTGCAGGCAGAGCGGCTAGGGAGCCGTGCAGGCAGAGCGGCTAGGGAGCCGTGCAGGCAGAGAGGCTAGGGAGCCGTGCAGGCAGAGAGGCTAGGGAGCCGTGCAGGCAGATAGAGCTGCAAGGGTGCAGATGAACAGACAGAGCTGCAAGGGTGCAGATTCACAGACAGAGCTGCAAGGGTGCAGATGAACAGACAGCTGCAAGGGTGCATATTCACAGACAGCTGCAAGGGTGCAGATTCACAGACAGAGCTGCATGGGTGCAGATTCACAGACAGAGCTGCAAGGGTGCAGATTCACAGACAGAGCTGCAAGGGTGCAGATTCACAGACAGAGCTGCATGGGTGCAGATTCACAGACAGAGCTGCAAGGGTGCAGATGCACAGACAGGGTGGACACAAGGAAAGCCACAGCAGGGAAGGAAGCCACGGACAAGGAGAAAGGGAGATTAAGTAGGACAGAGTACAGACAGGGCACTGGAACCAAGACTCAAGGGCCAGGATATTCAGCCTCCTGGCAGGCAGACAAGGTACAAAGCAAGGCTAAGAGTATTCCTATAGAGAAGGAGATACACAGAACAGGGCCTGGATTCCTCAGCAGCAAGATACTAACTGAGTATAGACATTGCACAGGCAAAGGTCAGTGGGTGTGGCGAAACTAAATAGTCAAGGGCTCTAGGTGATTGGTAAGGGACATATTACACAGGTGCACCCTGACTGCATAAGAACCAGAGAGTTCAGGCGCCGCCCCCCTATACACACAGTCAGGAAACATGGAGAGCAGAGGTACAGGGCTGGCAACAGACAGAATTCACAGCATGGCTTGAAGCAGAAAGTAAGTTGGTGTGCGGGGGATGGGAGGCCATGCAGTGATGCCAGCAGGGTTGTTACACATTATACACATATACTGACACTATATATAGAGCTCCTGTGTATTATTATTATTATAACAATAAATAATAATAATAATAATAATAATAATACACAGGAGCTCTATATATAGTGTCAGTGTACAGGTAATACAGGGATCACCAGTGACATTATGCATAGGAGGTCAGTATATAGTGTACAGGTAATACAGTAAGCATCAGTGACATATGCAGTACCTCTTTTTATAGTCTATAGTAACTAAACCATATTTAGATCAAGAAGTGTTTTCAAAGTATTAGTAAAACAAATAAATTTTGTAAAACAACTTGGAAAACGTCCTTGAAAATACAAGGAATAATTGTAAAAGTTGGTGCCTCAAACCAAACACAAAATCAGTCAGCAAGAGCAGAACACATAAATACCCAGGGAAAAAATGGCGGCTCACAAATGAATTATAGCAGTAATAATAAAAAGTACTGACTAATACATTGAAATAACAAATATGCTCAGTATCTTATACCTGCTCAAAGCACATGCACATAGATGTAAATAAATCAATCCATATTATCATCATAAAAACACAATTTTAATTAAGATTGTGGATTTAATTTGTGTATACCAAAGTGCACATGCAAAGAGAAAAGTGACAAGTGTAGTGTTCGTACTAAATATTCGGGGGACTCGTTAATTCAGTGGTGGCAGGGTCCCATCAAAATGAGAGTCACCGTACCACCTACTGCCGTTATGTCCTTAATATTTTCCGCTATATCCAAAGTTAAGGACACAATAATGGCAGTAGGTGGTACGGTGATTCTCATTTCGATGGGATCCTGTCACCATTGAATTAATGGCTCCCCCTAATATTTAGTACGAACACTGCACTTGTCACTTTTCACTTATCCTGTGAGACGAAGCTAATGCGAAACGCGCGTTGGGGACCAGGATACTACAAGGTCGTATGTTTTTTGTACATTTTCCACATTGGAGTTGTGCAAATATGGCGCCCCTGAGGGTCCGGTCGCCACAGAGGTACTGCACCTCATCCAGAGGTGTGGTATCTCACACTCAGGTAAGGAGGGAACACCACACAGGACTCCTATCACTTGCACCCAATACACACCAGACTGGCCAGGAAAGGGTGTTGGGAGGCAGGTGAGAATGGTAGGTAGAATGGGAGGAGCTTAGAAGTGGAGTGATAGCAAGGCACCCAATCAGATTGAAAAAGGTGACAGTTGGTGGGAGGAGTTAGCTCTGAGGTAAATAGATCCTTCCAGAGAGTAGTCAGTCGGTGACAGGATAGCGGAAGAGCAGGACTGACACAGTGAGAGTCTCAGTCAGTAAGAGAAACATCCAGAGGGAAGCTCCTGAGAGAAGAGAAGGGGTCTTTGGGGCACGGATCGTGCGTTAAGCCAACCGTGGGACCCACATCCTGAAAGGGAGGACCAGGTCGCAGTGAGGAAGCCGGCCCCTCAAACTAGTGGAGTACTACAAGGCTCAGCTAGAAAGCCAGAGGCTGAGGTGACTTTAAGTACCTTGGCCACAACCACACACATTCCTAGCAAAGGTGGCTGTAGAGGATCCCGGGGCCTGACCCCTGTCGCCCGGTGAGATCCGTGGCTGCCGGCTTGGGGACACTGTGTGTGAAGGCGCAGGGCAGGAGAGAGCGGAGTGAACAGCGCAGAGAGACGGCCTAGAAAGGTTATCACAAGGAGGAGTCCTGAAAAGGTGAACCCAATCTACTTTGGAGTTGGCTGGACCCCTCACCCGGAGGACACAGTACCAAGCGGGTCATCAAGTAACAAGAAACATGTGATTAAAGACCTTGAAACTGCACCCAACTGTGTCCTTTGTCTTTTTACATCTCTCCTGCCATACACCGCACTCAACATCACCATCACCGGCTCAACTGCCCTGGGACACAGCTCTACCTGTGGAGAGCTTCACCATCCCCGCTGCCCTAACACCGTCCCAGAGGATCTGCAGAGCAGTGTCGGCTTAACACCCGCATTGCCGAATACCACAGGTGGCGTCACGAATCCCCTTTTCCTAATTCATTTTCCTACCATCTTCCCCTTACATCTGAACTTCCATCATCATTGACATTGGACCCCCAGGACCACGGACCGGGTCACCATCACCACTGTGACACACTTCCCCTGTGAAAGAGCCTGAAAGGCCCGGTACCGAGTAACCCCCGGCCCACCAGGGCGCTCCACACATATGCATCGGTAATGGTAGCGGTAAACATTATGGGTCCTATGGACAATATATACAGACACTTATGCCATTTTTGAGCATGTCTACCACTCCATGATTTGTATGCGCTAGAGTTGAGCGACTTTTGTTTTTTTAGGGTCGCGTTTCGTTTCGTGAAACCCGACTTTTCCAAAAGTCGGGTCGAGCAAGATCGTCCGATTATAGGGAAAAGTCGGGGTCGTCCCGAAACACGAAACGCAATGTAAGTCAATGGGGAATAAAAGTCGGCAGTGAGAGGAGGACAGGAAACACACCTACAGTGCCCATTTGAATGCCAAAAGCATCAATTCTTCTTACTTAAGCTTGTCAACCTTAATTAACTTCATAATACAAGTTACGCACTGAAAAATGGGGGTTATTTGGCTAAAGTTGTGGGGGGGTAGGGCTGGCTCCAGGTTTTCATGTGCCCTGGGCGAAAGAGCGCCCCTTTAACACATACCACAACTCATCATGCTCCGATACGGCAGAGAAATAGCGGTATAGTACAATGAAAAATACTTCACTTTTTACATCTCATGACGAGGCCCATCTATTTCTCCATACAGAATCATTGGTCCCATATAATGTTTGAAACAGTATATGATGAGCTCCACATAATGCTACAGTATATGTTGGTCCCCATGGATGAAGCTCCACTGTCTTATGGGCCCAAATAATGCTCCAAACATAATGGGCCCCATTTCTAATGCTCTAGTGTATAATGGGCCCTGTAAATGCTGCTCCAGTGTCTGATGTCCACCTTTGGAATGTTCCAGTGTATGGTGGGCACCATCTATCATTCTCCAGAGTATAGTGCTCCCCAAAAATTGCTGTCCCAACATTGAAAACAATCAAATAAGTCTCCTCGCTAGGGAATCCCTGTACTTGTCTGGACTCCACGTCGTCCCCATCTTCCATCTCACTGCACAGCATTTCAACTTTGCAAGTGCTGTGATCCTGAGCAAGCAGGGGGGGGCCCACTCGTTGGCGACGGCACTGGCACAGGGCCCCTGATAGTACGGTGGTGTGTCTGATGGCGGGTGGGCCGAACCTGCACTTTCATCTGCAGCTTCCTCTTTGTCACCGTGTAAGATGGAACTGTATATGGGAAGGGTAACCTGAGTTTCATCAGGGTCAGATTCAGGCCGTGTAGCGTGCGAGGGGAATGTAGTGGTCTGGGTCAATGTACCAGCAGATTCATCGAGCAGTGGCTGGGCATCAGTGCACTTGTGTCGCCCCCAGGAGTACGGTCGCCACAGTGGCATTACCTTCTTCCTAGGGAGTGTGATGTCATGCTTGGGAGCAACGAACGATCTCTCTAGCAGGTTAACTGATTGGGCGGCGTTATTCCCACGAGTCATGACCCTCCAAACAGCGTTCATGAAGGCAAAGTGTTTGTTTTACGTGGGCAGTATGGTTGCAAAGCTGAACCTTAAAGGAATGTCCAGAAGGGCACCACCAGGAGTGGAGCCTACGGTTAAATTCGACTCCACCTGGGAAACCTCAACCATGCCAGCTACAGAACAGATGCACACATTGCAAGCTTAATTCCGTTAACGAACGAGACTCCGTCATGCCCCGCGGTCCGAGTCCGGCTTACTAGAGGGACACGTGAGGCTCTGGCACATGAGACTGGCCAATAACTGGTGTGTCATGCCATTACATGTCCGTGGCTGCATGTGCGCTACACTGAAAAGGCCAGCGTTTGTCGCTTACAGGTGCAGATAACCAGCTGAACAACGTTAGTGATGGGGATCACTGATGACAATTATTACCCGCGAACAATGATTTCCCAGTAAGTGCAGGTCAACCGCAGTTCCGGAATTAGGCCTAACCGTCATTCGTGAAAAAATGAAAAACTTACGTGTGCAAACCACAGGTGCTGTAGCTTGCTTAACAGCTCGCCAGCCGTTCTCACGCCCAGTATGGATTGCACGTGATTGCACAAAGGTTAGAAAGGGTACCGTATCCCCGGATAACATGTATGGATAGCGTACACATTCAAAATATATGTCTGTACATCAGGAGGCAGGCTCAGACGGTGTTAGGCCCAGTATGGATTGCACGTGATTGCACAAAGGTGAGAAAGGGTACCGTATCCCCAGATAACATGTATGGATAGCGTACACATTCAAAATATATGTCTATACATCAGGAGGCAGGCTCAGACGTGTTAGGCCCAGTATGGATTGCACGTGATTGCACAAAGGTTAGAAAGGGTACCGTATCCCCGGATAACATGTATGGATAGCGTACACATTCAAAATATATGTCTATACATCAGGAGGCAGGCTCAGACGGTGTTAGGCCCAGTATGGATTGCACGTGATTGCACAAAGGTTAGAAAGGGTACCGTATCCCCGGATAACATGTATGGATAGCGTACACATTCAAAATATATGTCTATACATCAGGAGGCAGGCTAAGATGGTGTTAGGCCCAGTATGGATTACACGTGATTGCACAAAGGTTAGAAAGGGTACCGTATCCCCGGATAACATGTATGGATAGCGTACACATTCAAAATATATGTCTATACATCAGGAGGCAGGCTCAGATGGTGTTAGGCCCAGTATGGATTGCACGTGATTGCACAAATGTTAGAAAGGGTACCGTATCCCCGGATAACATGTATGGATAGCGTACACATTCAAAATATATGTCTGTACATCAGGAGGCAGGCTCAGATGGTGTCAGGCACAGTATGGATTGCACGTGATTGCACAAAGGTTAGAAAGGGTACCGTATCCCCGGATAACATGTATGGATAGTGTACACATTCAAAATATATGTCTATACATCAGGAGGCAGGCTCAGACGGTGTTAGGCCCAGTATGGATTGCACGTGATTGCACAAAGGTTAGAAAGGGTACCGTATCCCCGGATAACATGTATGGATAGCGTACACATTCAAAATATATGTCTATACATCAGGAGGCAGGCTCAGACGGTGTTAGGCCCAGTATGGATTGCACGTGATTGCACAAAGGTTAGAAAGGGTACCGTATCCCCGGATAACATGTATGGATAGCGTACACATTCAAAATATATGTCTATACATCAGGAGGCAGGCTAAGATGGTGTTAGGCCCAGTATGGATTACACGTGATTGCACAAAGGTTAGAAAGGGTACCGTATCCCCGGATAACATGTATGGATAGCGTACACATTCAAAATATATGTCTATACATCAGGAGGCAGGCTCAGATGGTGTTAGGCCCAGTATGGATTGCACGTGATTGCACAAAGGTTAGAAAGGGTACCGTATCCCCGGATAACATGTATGGATAGCGTACACATTCAAAATATATGTCTGTACATCAGGAGGCAGGCTCAGATGGTGTCAGGCACAGTATGGATTGCACGTGATTGCACAAAGGTTAGAAAGGGTACCGTATCCCCGGAAAACATGTATGGATAGTGTACACATTCAAAATATATGTCTATACATCAGGAGGCAGGCTCAGACGGTGTTAGGCCCAGTATGGATTTCACGTGATTGCACAAAGGTTAGAAAGGGTACCGTATCCCCGGATAACATGTATGGATAGCGTACACATTCAAAATATATGTCTATACATCAGGAGGCAGGCTCAGACGGTGTTAGGCCCAGTATGGATTGCACGTGATTGCACAAAGGTTAGAAAGGGTACCGTATCCCCGGATAACATGTATGGATAGCGTACACATTCAAAATATATGTCTATACATCAGGAGGCAGGCTCAGACGGTGTTAGGCCCAGTATGGATTGCACGTGATTGCACAAAGGTTAGAAAGGGTACCGTATCCCCGGATAACATGTATGGATAGCGTACACATTCAAAATATATGTCTATACATCAGGAGGCAGGCTAAGATGGTGTTAGGCCCAGTATGGATTACACGTGATTGCACAAAGGTCAGAAAGGGTACCGTATCCCCGGATAACATGTATGGATAGCGTACACATTCAAAATATATGTCTATACATCAGGAGGCAGGCTCAGATGGTGTTAGGCCCAGTATGGATTGCACGTGATTGCACAAAGGTTAGAAAGGGTACCGTATCCCCGGATAACATGTATGGATAGCGTACACATTCAAAATATATGTCTGTACATCAGGAGGCAGGCTCAGATGGTGTCAGGCACAGTATGGATTGCACGTGATTGCACAAAGGTTAGAAAGGGTACCGTATCCCCGGAAAACATGTATGGATAGTGTACACATTCAAAATATATGTCTATACATCAGGAGGCAGGCTCAGACGGTGTTAGGCCCAGTATGGATTTCACGTGATTGCACAAAGGTTAGAAAGGGTACCGTATCCCCGGATAACATGTATGGATAGCGTACACATTCAAAATATATGTCTATACATCAGGAGGCAGGCTCAGATGGTGTTAGGCCCAGTATGGATTGCACGTGATTGCACAAAGGTTAGAAAGGGTACCGTATCCCCGGATAACATGTATGGATAGCGTACATATTCAAAATATATGTCTATACATCAGGAGGCAGGCTCAGACGGTGTTAGGCCCAGTATGGATTGCACGTGATTGCACAAAGGTTAGAAAGGGTACCGTATCCCCGGATAACATGTATGGATAGCGTACACATTCAAAATATATGTCTATACATCAGGAGGCAGGCTCAGACGGTGTCAGGCCCAGTATGGATTGCACGTGATTGCACAAAGGTTAGAAAGGGTACCGTATCCCCGGATAACATGTATGGATAGCATACACATTCAAAATATATGTCTATACATCAGGAGGCAGGCTCAGACGGTGTTAGGCCCAGTATGGATTGCACGTGATTGCACAAAGGTTAGAAAGGGTACCGTATCCCCGGATAACATGTATGGATAGCGTACACATTCAAAATATATGTCTGTACATCAGGAGGCAGGCTCAGACGGTGTCAGGCACAGTATGGATTGCACGTGATTGCACAAAGGTTAGAAAGGGTACCGTATCCCCGGATAACATGTATGGATAGCGTACACATTCAAAATATATGTCTATACATCAGGAGGCAGGCTAAGATGGTGTTAGGCCCAGTATGGATTGCACGTGATTGCACAAAGGTTAGAAAGGGTACCGTATCCCCGGATAACATGTATGGATAGCGTACACATTCAAAATATATGTCTATACATCAGGAGGCAGGCTCAGATGGTGTTAGGCCCAGTATGGATTGCACGTGATTGCACAAAGGTTAGAAAGGGTACCGTATCCCCGGATAACATGTATGGATAGCGTACACATTCAAAATATATGTCTGTACATCAGGAGGCAGGCTCAGATGGTGTCAGGCACAGTATGGATTGCACGTGATTGCACAAAGGTTAGAAAGGGTACCGTATCCCCGGATAACATGTATGGATAGTGTACACATTCAAAATATATGTCTATACATCAGGAGGCAGGCTCAGACGGTGTTAGGCCCAGTATGGATTGCACGTGATTGCACAAAGGTTAGAAAGGGTACCGTATCCCCGGATAACATGTATAGATAGCGTACACATTCAAAATATATGTCTATACATCAGGAGGCAGGCTCAGATGGTGTTAGGCCCAGTATGGATTGCACGTGATTGCACAAAGGTTAGAAAGGGTACCGTATCCCCGGATAACATGTATGGATAGCATACATATTCAAAATATATGTCTATACATCAGGAGGCAGGCTCAGACGGTGTTAGGCCCAGTATGGATTGCACGTGATTGCACAAAGGTTAGAAAGGGTACCGTATCCCCGGATAACATGTATGGATAGCGTACACATTCAAAGTATATGTCTATACATCAGGAGGCAGGCTCAGACGGTGTTAGGCCCAGTATGGATTGCACGTGATTGCACAAAGGTTAGAAAGGGTACCGTATCCCCGGATAACATGTATGGATAGCATACACATTCAAAATATATGTCTATACATCAGGAGGCAGGCTCAGACGGTGTTAGGCCCAGTATGGATTGCACGTGATTGCACAAAGGTTAGAAAGAGTACCGTATCCCCGGATAACATGTATGGATAGCGTACACATTCAAAATATATGTCTGTACATCAGGAGGCAGGCTCAGACGGTGTCAGGCACAGTATGGATTGCACGTGATTGCACAAAGGTTAGAAAGGGTACCGTATCCCCGGATAACATGTATGGATAGCGTACACATTCAAAATATATGTCTGTACATCAGGAGGCAGGCTCAGACAGTGTCAGGCACAGTATGGATTTGACGGCCCAGATTACACAGTGGAGGAGCAGGGAGAGGTAAAGATTGCAAATGCTGGGGCCCTGCCCAAGCAAGGGGGGCCCACTCGTGGGCTTCGGTACTGGCACTGGGCCCCTCATAGTACGGCGGTGTGTCTGACGGCGGGTGTGCACCACCACCATCAGAGACACTTGATTGCACTATGAGGGACCCTGTGCCAGTGCCCGCACCCAAGAGTCGGCCTACCCACCTGTCCAGGGAAACGGCACTCGCACGGTGTCGTGCGCTAGGTGGTGACCCTGGCCATGGGGGGGGAGGCAGCACAGTTAGGGAGTTTTAGAAAGTGGCATATGTTGATGTTGGACATTCAGCTGATGCAAAAGGCGAAATAGGTGAAGTCCCAGGAAGAGGTGGACGAAAGCAAGCCATTTTTCTGTCACCCTATGTGTCATCAGGGGAAGGTGGGACAAAATCCTTGGAAACCCATGCATGGTTCATTTTAATGAAGGTTAGATCATCCACATTTTGGGTTGACAGACGGGTCCTTTTTTCTGTCAGGATTGATCCAGCTGCACTGAAGACTCTTTCCGATAGCACACTTGCAGCTGGGCAAGCGAGCTCCTGTAAGGCATATTGGGCCAATTCAGGCCAGGTGTCCAGTTTAGCGGCCCAATAGTCAAAGGGGAATGACCTGTGTGGGAGAACATCGATATGGGAGGAAAAGTAGTTTGTAACCATAGTTGACAACTGCTGTCTCCTGTCACTTTCCATTGATGCAGTATTACCAGTTGTGTGAGCGGTATTTGAAAAATCAGTCCACAACATTGTCATGAAACCCCTGTCTCCAACGCCACTTCTGCTGTGTGCACCACGAACACCTCTGCCAAGCTGCCCCCGGCCCGTACGGCTCGTGTGAGAACCATCACCGCTGCTGTGTGCTGGGAATGCCTCAAGCAACCGATTTACCAGAGTTGCTTGTTTATTAGCCAATATTAGGTCAAGGTTCTCCTGTGGCATGATGTTTTGTAATTTGCCTTTATAGCGTGGATCCAGGATGCTGGCCAACCAGTAGTCATCATCGTTCATCATTTTGGCAATGCGTGGGTCCCTTTTTAGGATCTGCAAGGCATAATCTGACATGTGGGCCAATGTTCCCGGTGTCAATGATGCACTGCGAGTGCTGGTTGGAGGAGCACTTTCTGGCAAATCCACACCCTCCAGTCACGCACAAACCCTGTACCAGACCTTGCCATGCCAACATTTTCACTTGCCCCACGAGATGCATCCTCCTCCCCTAAGTAATCATCCCCATCATCCTCCTCCTCCTCTTCTTCCTCCACCTCGTCCAGGAGAGGTCCCTGATCAGACAATGGCTGAATGTCATCAAGGATTCCCTCCTCCTCTTCCTCCGCATCAACATTGGCTGCAGACGCCTGCTCCTTAAGGTGCGTCAAAGTTTGCATGAGCAGACGCATAAGTGGGATGCTCATGCTTAGGATGGCGTCGTCTGCGCTTACCAGCCGTGTGCATTCCTCAAAACACTGAAGGACTTTAAAGAGGTCTTTCAGCTTCGACCACTGCACACCTGTCAACTCCATGTCTGCTCTCAAAGTGCCTGGCCGTGTATCCTCCCACAAATGCATTATGGCCTGCCTCTGCTCGCACAGCCGCTCCACCATGTGCAGGGTGGAGTTCCACCTTGTTGCAATGTCGATAATGAGGCGGTGGTTGGGAAGGTGGAGCAATCGCTGCAGCTTCTGCATACGAACGGAGTGTACAGGTGACCGGCGGATGTGCGCGCACAGTCTTCGCACCTTCTGGAGCAGGGCTGTTAACTCCGGATAATTTTTGAGGAAGCACTGCACCACCAGGTTCAAGGTGTGAGCCAAGCAAGGTATATGGCTGAGTTTTGAAAGGGCTATGGCTGCCACAAAATTACGGCCGTTATCACTAACTACCTTGCCTGCCTCAAGATGTACACTGCCCAGCCATGACTCAGTTTGTCGCTTCAAGTACTCGGCTAGCACCTCGGCGGTGTGTCTGTTGCCCAAACACATCATCTGCAACACAGCCTGCTGACGCTTTCCACTAGCTGCTCGATAGGGGGACACATCGTGTGCAACAGTGGCAGCTGCAGATGGAGTGCTCGTACGACTGCGCTCTGTGGACGAGCTTTCGCTTCTGGAGGAGGAGGGTCGAACGCCTACAGCCAACTGTTTCCTATACCGTGGGCTAGGCAGCACTGTCCCACCACCGCTGTCCCCTGTGGACCCTGCATCCACCACATTAACCCAGTGCGCAGTGATGGACACGTAACGGCCCTGGCCATGCCGACGGGACCATGCATCAGTTGTGAGGTGCACCTTTCCGCTCACTGACTGCTTGAGTGCATGGACAATGCGGTCTTTCACATGATGGTGGAGGGCTGGGATGGCTTTGCGAGAGAAGAAGTGGCGACTGGGTAGGTCATAGCGTGGTACTGCATAGGCCATGAGTTCGCGGAAAGCTGTGCTTTCCACCAACCGAAAGGGCATCATCTCAAACGAGATTAGTTTGGCAATGTGGGCGTTCAAACCCAGTGTATGCGGATGAGAGACTGAGTACTTTCTTGACCTACTCATAGTGTCTGGGAGGGTGAGCTGGACTTGAGAGCTGCATATGGTGGAAGTAGCTTTGGACAGGGCGGACTGAGAGAGGGTTGATGATGGTGATGGAGTTGGTGTTCTTTCTGATGGCCTAGAATCAGTCTTTCGTTGATATAACAGTGGGATTCCCTGACTGCTGTGGCCTCGCAACGACACCTCAACATTTGCTGCTGTGCTAACCGGTGGGCTTACAGTGGGGGAAACAATGTAGCATTGCTGACTACCTTCGTTGTGATCAGTTGCACATGTGGCACTTGAGGTTTGGTGTTGTGTCCACGCTTGCAAGTGCATGCTGGTTAAATGTCTAAGCATGCAAATGGTATTCAAATTTTTCAGATTTTTCCCTCGGCTAAAGGTCTTTGCGCACTTCTTACAGATAACCTTGGCCTGATCATGAGGATTTTGGTCAAAAAAGTGCCACACTGCACTCTTCCTACTTTGGCAGACATTTTGCGGCCTAGCACGCTGTGATCTTTTGACCCTCTGGACAAGCTGTCCAGCAACTCTTTTGATGTTTGGAACCTGTCTTTGGAGTGCTCCGGGTCTGCCAGATAACAGCTGTTGCGATGTCGATGTCTGCTGTGGATGCTCCTCATCTGAGCTATTGGAAGCAGCACCCTCTTCCCCCAATGGATGCCAATCTGGGTCAACAACTGGGTCATCCATCACCTCCTCTTCTATGTCATGTGCACCTTCCTCTGTGTCACCGTGTATGGTGGTATAGTGTGTGGGAAGGGGCACCTGAGTCTCATCAGGGTCAGAATCTGGCTCTGTACACTGCGAGGACAATGTAGTGCTCTGAGTGAATGTACCAGCAGAATCATCCATCAGCGGCTGTGCATCAGTGCACTCCATGTCAGATTCATCTTGGCCTGGGTAATTCACCATTTGACTTGATAATCCAGGCATGGTATGTGAAAACAGCTCCATGGAGTAATCAGTAGTATGGCCTGCGTCATCCTTCAATCTTGGTTGGGGTGAAGGACACAAGGAAAGGTGTGGTCCATGAACATGAGCCTCCAATGACAACTCAGTGCTTTTACTTTTTAAAACTGAAGAAGAGGAGGCGATAGAGCTGGAGGCTGAGTCAGCAATGTAAGGCAAAACTTTTTCCTGATGCTCTGGCCTTAAAAGCGGTTTGCCAACTCCTAGAAAACTAAGCGTTCGAGGCCTTATGTAGCCAGACGATGACGCAGGCTCAACACCTCCTGCATTCGGTCCTATTTTGCTCTTGCCACTACCATCAGATCCACCACCAACACCATCATTACCAGCTGCCAACCCCCGCCCAATTCCACGGCCTCTTCCACCAGCCTTCCTCATTTTTGGTAGAAATGTAGACAAAATCCAACAAACTATATAGTAATGTAAAACAAGGTACAAGGTGTCTATAGGACAGGGGAGATTTTGAATTTCTGCAGACACTTGTGGACACTGGACACTTTTGGATTGTGTGAGGCCCACTGATATCTGAGCGCTATGTCACAGGCTCGATGGCACAGCTGTGACAAAAGTGACGAGAGGATAAGGGAGATTTTGAATTTCTGCAGACACTTGTGGACACTGGACACTTTTGGATTGTGTGAGGCCCACTGATATCTGAGCGCCATGTCACAGGCTCGATGGCACAGCTGTGACAAAAGTGACGAGAGGATAAGGGAGATTTTGAATTTCTGCAGACACTTGTGGACAATGGACACTTTTGGATTGTGTGAGGCCCAATGAATATCTGAGCGCTATGTGACAGGCTCGATGGCACAGCTGTGACCAAAGTGACTAGAGGATAAAGGAGATTTTGAATTTCTGCACACACTTGTGGACACTGGACACTTTTGGATTGTGTGAGGCCCAATGAATATCTGAGCGCTATGTGACAGGCTCGATGGCACAGCTGTGACCAAAGTGACTAGAGGATAAAGGAGATTTTGAATTTCTGCACACACTTGTGGACACTGGACACTTTTGGATTGTGTGAGGCCCAATGAATATCTGAGCGCTATGTGACAGGCTCGATGGCACAGCTGTGACAAAAGTGACGAGAGGATAAGGGAGATTTTGAATTTCTGCAGACACTTGTGGACACTGGACACTTTTGGATTGTGTGAGGCCCACTGATATCTGAGCGCTATGTCACAGGCTCGATGGCACAGCTGTGACAAAAGTGACGAGAGGATAAGGGGGATTTTGAATTTCTGCACACACTTGTGGACACTGGACACTTTTGGATTGTGTGAGGCCCAATGAATATCTGAGCGCTATGTGACAGGCTCGATGGCACAGCTGTGACCAAAGTGACTAGAGGATAAGGGAGATTTTGAATTTCTGCAGACACTTGTGGACACTGGACACTTTTGGATTGTGTGAGGCCCACTGATATCTGAGCGCTATGTGACAGGCTCAATGGCACAGCTGTGACAAAAGTGACGAGAGGATAAGGGAGATTTTGAATTTCTGCAGACACTTGTGGACACTGGACACTTTTGGATTGTGTGAGGGCCACTGATATCTGAGCGCTATGTCACAGGCTCGATGGCACAGCTGTGACAAAAGTGACTAGAGGATAAGGGAGATTTTGAATTTCTGCAGACACTTGTGGACACTGGACACTTTTGGATTGTGTGAGGCCCACTGATATCTGAGCGCTATGTGACAGGCTCGATGGCACAGCTGTGACAAAAGTGACGAGAGAATAAGGGAGATTTTGAATTTCTGCAGACACTTGTGGACACTGGACACTTTTGGATTGTGTGAGGCCCACTGAATATCTGAGCGCTATGTGACAGGCTCGATGGCACAGCTGTGACCAAAGTGACTAGAGGATAAAGGAGATTTTGAATTTCTGCACACACTTGTGGACACTGGACACTTTTGGATTGTGTGAGGCCCAATGAATATCTGAGCGCTATGTGACAGGCTCGATGGCACAGCTGTGACAAAAGTGACGAGAGGATAAGGGAGATTTTGAATTTCTGCAGACACTTGTGGACACTGGACACTTTTGGATTGTGTGAGGCCCACTGATATCTGAGCGCTATGCCACAGGCTCGATGGCACAGCTGTGACAAAAGTGACAAGAGGATAAGGGAGATTTTGAATTTCTGCACACACTTGTGGACACTGGACACTTTTGGATTGTGTGAGGCCCAATGAATATCTGAGCGCTATGTGACAGGCTCGATGGCACAGCTGTGACCAAAGTGACTAGAGGATAAGGGAGATTTTGAATTTCTGCACACACTTGTGGACACTGGACACTTTTGGATTGTGTGAGGGCCACTGATATCTAAGCGCTATGTCACAGGCTCGATGGCACAGCTGTGACAAAAGTGACGAGAGGATAAGGGAGATTTTGAATTTCTGCAGACACTTGTGGACACTGGACACTTTTGGATTGTGTGAGGCCCACTGATATCTGAGCGCTATGTCACAGGCTCGATGGCACAGCTGTGACAAAAGTGACTAGAGGATAAGGGAGATTGGATTGCTTTTAAAAAAGCAGTTTGCAGAGCAGTGGGTAAACAGCAATGCCAGCCTGTCAGGAAGCCTTAAAAGGCAGCCCAACAACCAACACCACTGATACACCACAATATAGCCTCCCCTTGCACTGCAAACACAGTGACTGGTGTGTTGTGCAGGCCAAATCGCTAGCAGCAGAAGCAGTTTTTTTTTCTTCTCAGCAGGACAAAAAAAAAAATTGGGATTGCTTTTAAAAAAGCAGTTTGCGGAGCAGTGGGTAAACAGCAATGCAGGAATGTCAGGAAGCCTTAGAAGGCAGCCCAACAACCAACACCACTGATACACCACTATATAGCCTCCCCTTGCACTCCACACACAGTGACTGGTGTGTTGTACAGGCCAAATCGCTAGCAGCAGAAGCAGTTTTTTTTTCTTCTCAGCAGGACAAAAAAAAAAAATTGGGATTGCTTTTAAAAAAGTAGTTTGCAGAGCAGTGGGTAAACAGCAATGCAGGAATGTCAGGAAGCCTTAGAAGGCAGCCCAACAACCAACACCACTGATACACCACTATCTAGCCTCCCCTTGCACTGCACACACAGTGACTGGTGTGTTGTACAGGCCAAATCGCTAGCAGCAGAAGCAGTTTTTTTTTTCTTCTCAGCAGGACAAAAAAAAAAAATTGGGATTGCTTTTAAAAAAGCAGTTTGCGGAGCAGTGGGTAAACAGCAATGCAGGAATGTCAGGAAGCCTTAGAAGGCAGCCCAACAACCAACACCACTGATACACCACTATATAGCCTCCCCTTGCACTGCACACACAGTGACTGGTGTGTTGTGCAGGCCAAATCGCTAGCAGCAGAAGCAGTTTTTTTGTCTTCTTCCCTGCCTAACGCTCTCCCTACAGAATCAGCAGCAACCTCTCCCTATACTGAGATCGGCAGAAGTAAGATGGCGGTCGGCGTGCACGCCCTTTTATACCCCCTGTGACGCCCACCAAAGCAAGCCAATCACTTGCATGCCCTTCTGAAAGATGGTGGTGACCCCTGCCTATGTCATCACGTTGCCCACTGTGTCCGTGGATCCTGATTGGCTGAAAAAGAGCGCAAAACAAACTTTTGAAACGCGACTTTGGCGCGTAAGTCGCCGACCTCGTGGCCGACCTCATCCTAGGGTCGGGTTTCGTTTCATGAAACCCGACTTTGCCAAAAGTCGGCGACTTTTGAAATTTTTCGACCTGTTTCGCTCAAGTCTACTTGGCAGTACTAGAAAATTTTGCTATAAATTTCCGATAAAAATTAGCAAAACCCAAAAACTTCTCGAGGGCCTTCAAAGAAGTGAGCTGAACCCAATCATAAATGGCCTGTACCTTGGCCGGGTCCATTTCAATAGTTAATGGAGACAAAATAAATCCCAAAAATGAAATCCTCTGCACTCCAAAAAGGCATTTCGATCCTTTGACATACAGGGAATTCTCCCTCAAGATCTGGAACACAGTCCGAATATATTCCACATGAGAATCCCAATCCTTGGAGAAGATCAAAATATCATCCAGATAGATAATCAAAAATTTATCGACAAAGTCTCGGAAAATATCGTTCATGAAGCACTGGAAGACAGAAGGGGCATTAGTGAGCCCAAAAGGCATCACCAGGTACTCAAAATGTCCCTCCGGAGTATTAAACGCCGTCTTCCATTCATCCCCATGCTTAATACGGATAAGATTATACGCCCCCCTGAGGTCAAGCTTGGTAAACCAGCAAGCACCTCTAACTCTAGAGAATAGATCCGAAATCAGGGGTAACGGATACTGATATTTAATAGTAATTTTGTTGAGGGCACGATAATCAATACAAGGCCTTAATGAACCATCCTTTTTGGCCACAAAAAAAAAACCGGCACCTAAGGGTGAAGAGGATGGTCTAATATGACCCTTCTCCAACGTCTCCTTAATATAGGACCGCATAGCCTCGTGCTCGGGTACAGATAAATTGAAGAGCCGACCCTTGGGAAATTTACACCCCGGGCTCAGTTCAATTGCACAGTCATAACTCCTATGAGGAGGCAAGGACGCAGACTCATTCTCACTAAATACATCATAAAAGTCCGCCAAATAGTCAGGAACATCATGCGACTGAGGAGAGGTGGAAAAAACCGGAGCCTCACTACAGGCACACCGACAACCCCAACTCACCACAGACACAGATTTCCAATCCAAGACTGGATTATGAATTTGCAACCAGGGAAACCCCAGAACAACGGCATCATGCAGACCATGTAACACCAAAAATCTGCAATTTTCTTGATGGTCTGGGGCGACCCGCATGACCACCTGGGTCCAAAACTGAGGTTTATTTTTCGCCAAAGGAGTAGCATCAATCCCCCTCAAAGGGATAGGCTTTGCAGAGGTGTCATCGGAAATCCACAACGTTTAGCAAAATCCAAGTCCATTAGGTTTAGCGCTGCTCCCGAATCCACAAAAGCCTTGGCGGAAAATGTGGACAGGGAGCAGATCAGAGTAATTGCCAGAAGAAACTTAGGTTGAACACCACCAACAGAAAACATGTGTGCAAAGCGTTTCTCTCGTTTAGGACAAACAGAAATAATATGTGAGGCATCTCCATAGAAAAAACACAGCTTATTACGCCTTCTGAACTCCTGACGTTGCGCCTTAGACAAAACTCTATCACATTGCATAGGTTCAGACGTCTGTTCTACCGGTGGCAACACCTTTCGTGCAATCCTGCGTTCACGTAAACACCGATCAACCTGAATGGCTAATGACATAGAATCGTCCAGACCAGAGGGAACAGGAAATCCCACCATAGTATCTTTTACGGCTTCTGACAAACCCTTCCGAAAGAGAGCAGCCAAGGCATTATCATTCCAGGTAGTAAGGACCGCCCACTTTCGGAACTTTTGACAGTACAACTCTGCAGAATCTCGACCCTGGTTCAATGCCAACAGGGTCTTTTCAGCCTGATCAATAGCATTAGGTTCGTCATACAACAACCCCAAGGCTTGAAAGAATGCGTTCACATTAGTCAGAATAGGATCATCTGGTTTCAAAGAAAACGCCCAATCCTGGGGATCGCCACGCAGCAAAGAGATGACAATTTTAACCTGCTGCGCGGAACTCCCTGACGAGTTAGGCTTCAAGGCAAAAAATAATTTACAATTATTTTTGAAACTCAAAAATTTAGATCGATCCCCAAAAAACACATCAGGAGTAGGGATCTTTGGTTCAGCAGCATGTGAACGAGCAAGGTAGGCGGAAATTACCCGCACTTCCGCAGCGAGCTGCTCCACACAACACTTGTTCAACAGGTGGCAACACCTCTCGTGCAGTCCTGCGTTCATGTAAACGCCGATCAACCTGAATGGCTCCACACGATCAGACAATTGCTTTATCTCCATTGAGAGAAAAAAAATTCCCCCTACGGCCTCAGAGATATAGAGTAAAAAATATATACTTTTTTTTTACAATTCTTTCCTGCTATTGAGTACCCTAGGATCTGCGGTATGGCGGGTGATTCTGTTATGAATGAGTCACCGTAGGAGGCAAAAACAGAAATACTAGCTAAGTCCAGAAAACCAGAGAAGTTGGCAGCTATCGGATTGCAGACCCCTGAACCTAACAACAACTAGCAGTAGCCGTGGGGGGTTCCTACGGTGCCCTAGACCCCTCGATCACAGCCGGAGAACTACATAACCTAAAGACAGAAAGGAAAATCTAAACTGCCCCAGAGCAGACCCCAAGGCAATAGGCAGCCCCCAACATATAATGACGGTGAAGCAAGATGAAAAAACACTCACACAGATAGAAAGATAGGCTGAGCAAATGATGGGGCCCAAGCTAACTAAATAGGACAGGATAGGAAAGCTGCTGTCTGCAATCCGCCAAAAACCCTCTCAAAACAAGGGCCAACAGGCTGATAGGGAAAAAGGCCCTGAAGACGCTAGGCTTCAAAAAGACTATATCAGCACTCAGGTATTTTCTGAAGACAGAGCAAAAAGGAATTCAACTCACCCCAGCAGGGAATGGCAGAAATTCAGAAAAACAAGGCAAAACAAAACACAAAAGCAAAAAGCAGTGCAGAAAACTTAGCTTTTGAGGAGCAGGAATCAGACTGGTCTTCTAGAATCCCTCAGAGAGATCATCAGCAAGGCAGAAGGGTGTCGGCTGCCTTATATCCAGTCAGCAATTCCCATCACCCAGTCATCATCATCATACCCAGGTGCTTGGTAATCAGCCTCACTACCTTCCTTCACCAGAAGAGGGAGTTCATCAGACCTCAATGGTGAAGGGGAAAATGAACTCACAACAGCAGAGCACCTTTCGTGGGTCCTTGCTTCGTAACACGAGATGTGCTGGGAGGTGGGTGGAGTTGAGATTCATATAAAGGGTTTGGAAAGTTTAGAATTACAGGTCAGTCTGATGGGAGGTCAGGCGGGAGAAGGACAGTCAGTCAGGAGAAACTGAGGATGGGTTCGAGAGAGAGGAAGGAGTGCTGCAGCTGCCTCAGTGATCTGAGCCAGCTGGCACAGGAAAGGAACAGAAGGAGAAAAACGTAGAACTGCAGCCTAAGCTTCCATAAGAGAGAGAAGGAACAGCGCGGAACGAAAGAGTAGGAGAACAGAGAGGAGTTGTGGGTTGGAAGAGGAACCCTGCCTATAGGTTCTCAGCGCAAGGCCGGGGCCTGGTCCCTGAGGTTGTATGGACACTTACGGTTCTGCAGCAGACACCGGTGGAGTAGTTGGCTGTAAATGCACTACTCCCATCCAAGACTTGGGGCACAACAGCAACTGAATAGAGAGCCAGGTCTCAGAGAAAGAAGTCCCCGAGAGAGGCTACAGCTGTCTGTCATACAAGTAGAGTTGTTAGGAACATCTGACAGGAGGAACTTCAGAGTACCACGGTACTGGAGCTCATCACACTAAAAGGCGCAATAGAGGAGTCGCTCAGGAAAGGTACATGTTGGTGGAGTGTTGGAGAGGAGAAGCCTGACTTGCCCGGGAGGTTGATTGAGTCTCTGCCCCGGAGGACACGGCACGGAGGCAGGCATCAGTGTGTACAACAAACTGTGAGTAAAGCTTTGGAACTACAAGCCCTGGTGTCTTCCATTCAATTGTGCGCCAACTCCGCCAGCACTGCTACATCTGGGTACCAACATTCTTCACACCACCTGCGCCTATTCTCATCTATTGCCACTACACTTCCCTGGGGTTACAGCTTCACCTGTGGGGAGCTATACCATCTATGCTGCAACACACCATCAGCCCCAGAGGATCTGCATGCAGTGTTGGCTTAACATCTTACTTGCCGAACACCACATGTGGCGTCACGAACTATTCCATTACACCATTACATTTCCCCATTATTTGGGCGCCCAGGGCCACGGACAGGGTCACTGCTGCTGTGACACATCCCACTGACACCAGCCTGGTACCGAGTGCCCCACAGCCCTGGGAAGGGGCGACCCATTCTCAAGAACCTTACTTGCACGGCAGACAGTTGTAACCTGTCTCGGGGGCTCCTTTCTCCTGAGTCCCGGCTCTCTATCCAAGCTGCTGTTGTGCCCTCAACTCTTAGATGGGAGTAGGGCATTTACAGTCTCCTACTCCTCTGGTATCTGTTGTAGGACCGTTAGTATCCGTACAACGGTGGAGATCAGGCTCCAGTTCATGTGCTCACTGTGAGGGAGCTCTCCTTTCCCAGCTCAACCTCCAGCTTCTCTCTACACGTCTGCACACTTCACCCTCCGCAGACTAACTAACTCCTCCTTCCTCTTGGCCCTCAGAGAGCACTCCTCCCCTTAATCCCGGTTCAGAGTTCCACCTGCTGGCCTGGAATGGAACTGTGTTGCATGCATGGATTGGCTGCGAGAGAGACCCATCATTACCTCCAAGCCTGGCATTACCCTCCCCTGGAGGAAGGCAAAGCCACTGTGGCGACCATACTCCTGGGGGCGCCACATTCCCCCCTAGTGCAAGTCAGCACTCATGGGCTGATGGAAGACATGAAACATATAAACAGTAATAATTGTACAAGAGTTAAAAATTAAAAAGTTACAAGAACCAAGAGCTTCAAAAATGGTCCTATGATGATAAGTCCAAGCATCAATGTCCATGGTCCATTCCTGGGCAAATGGTTAATTATTTACAAGTTGGTGACCACACAAGTCCTGTGGTACAATGTCCATAACTAAAGGAAACTCTTACAGGTTACCTGTAGGCACAAAACTTGAAAAACAGTTACATATATACACATACAATTTCAACATTTACAATTACCTATATACGATATCTAATGGGTGGTATCCCTTGTGTAATGCTGTTAATTTTCCTGTAATCAACACACATTCTCATGGTACCATCCTTTTTCTTTACAAAAACTATTGGAGCTGCCCATGGGCTACAACTGTCTCTGATAACCCCAGCTTCCTTCATCTCTCTCAACATACTCTTAGCACATTGATATTGTGTTGGGGGTATAAGTCTGTACCTCTCCTTTATGGGTGATGGTCTCCAGTGGGGATATGATGTTGAACCTCTTTTACCTGCCCAAAAATCTAGTGCGTGTTTGCTGAATACCTGCTCATACTCTGGTGTCACTCGGTAAACCCCATTTTTCTGGTATGAAGGTGTAGAGTCAGTCCCCACCTGCAGTTGCTGGCACCACTCCTCCGGCTGCTTCACAGAGCCATTGTCCTCCACCAGATCGGGTGAGACCAAGGGCTCTGCTGCCTGCAAAGAGTTGTTATTGACAGTGAGCAGCTTGGCAACTGTGGCGCACCTAGGTATCGTGGCCTCCTCTTCCCCACAATTCAAAAGGCGTACAGGTACTCTCCCCTTTCGTACATCAACCACCCCTCTGGCTGTCAGGACAGTGGGCCTGCTATCGGAGTATACTGGTTCTACCAATGCCTGGTAATCTCTCCCTCTAAGACCTATAGCTGCCCGACACCAAACCAACATTTCACATCTGGGGGGTATTGCAATGGGGAAGGGATCACTCACTCTGACTCTGCCAATTTCTCCGCCAGAGAGTTCTACCTGTTGTCTTTGCATCAGGGCTCTGATCTCCTTCTGCAGGACTCGTTGTTCACCAGAACCAGCAGTCTCAGCCTCCTGTTGCAACAAGACAATAACCTCGGACAGACAGTTTTCAATTACATTTGTACCAAGAGTCATCATGGGATTACATTCATGTCGATCAATATGAACAACTATTAGACCTTGAGACTTTAGCTCTACCCCCCCACTTTAACAGTAATTTCTTTACATCCTATCAGCGGCAAATACTGACCATCGCTGACAACTACTGTCAGTTCATCACTTGGGCAACGGGTAAGTTCAGAATTAGCCCAATACCTCTTGTAAAGAATGTACGGCATAGTGGTCACCTGGGAGCCAGTGTCCAGCAAAGTGTTCATGGGGATGCCGTCAATCACCACAGGAAGGATTGGTCTCCCTCCCACATTCTTGGCTCTCCAGTTCCTTGGGCCTGGGGATCCTACTCCTGGGGGTTGGCCCTCTGCCCCAGGGGTTGCTTGTTTAAAGGACAAAACCTTGAAAGATGACCTGCCTTGTAGCAGCGACGACAGATGGAACGTCCGTCCATGGTCATAGTGATCGTTGTTCCTTCCTCGAAGTGGCGGGGCTCTCCTCCTCCGGAGCCATGGGACATCCTCTGGACTGGAAGCAAGCTGGATCTTTTCTTTGGAGGACACTTGCAGGGACTGCTTGGTTTTCGAAAGTGCAGCCATCCCTTTGGTCAACTCCTGGACCTGAAGACGCAGCTCCTCAGTTGGATCTTTATCCAGAGTCTGTGCATCAGCCTCCACAGGGATGGAAGGAAAAGATGTTGCTTCCTGATGGTAGGTGATCACTGGGCGCCTAGGGGGCGCTGGACGGCTGTCAGTGGATTCCTGCAGTACCCGAATAGCCCTGTCCTTAAAATCAGCAAAGTCCAGATCAGGGTTTTGCAGGGTTATGATACGCAATTGTCCTCTGTGGGTACTGGATAGGAGTCCTTCAATGAACTGCTCCTTTAACAGCTTATCCTTGTCCTTCACACTATCAGGATCAACTTGCTTAACTGCTCGCAGCACCTCCAGCAGGTTGAGAGCATAGTCCCCTATACTGTCCTGCGCCGTCTGTTTACAGCCAAAGAACCTCATCTTGATTTCAGCGGCAGTACGGGTGTCAAAGGTGCTTCTCAGCTTGGCCAGGATCTTTGCAACAGTCTCTTAATCAGTATCCTGCCAGGCCTTCACTTCTCTCTGCGCTGCACTCGTTAGCTGTCCAATCAGGATATTCACTTTCTGGCTTTCAGACAGAGGGTATACTTTAAACAAACTGCACAGTCTCTCTTTAAATTCACTCAGGGTATGCGACTCACCCGAGTACTGCGGTAGCCAGGCCGCTCCCGGTATGTAGGGCATGGACAGTGGCATTATGGAGACCGCTGCGGCGGGCGCTCCTTCTTGCGGTGCTGCGGGGTTGGCAACGGCGCCTGCCGCTGCATTGTCGTCTGGCGCGGACATCCTCTTCCCCCCTAGTTAACGTTAGCCAGGGCCGGGGGTTATGTGAGCTCACCGGCGGCCGCTTCACAGGCCCGACGCTCTGGGCTGTAGGCCTCAGCTCCTCCTCCTCTCGCGCGCTGTCCTCTCTTCCCGCGCGGCACTTCACTTCTTCGCGCTCTGTGGCAGGCTCCACCCACGAAGGCCTGCCCCTTCTTCCCGTGCGCGCCAAGGATCGCGGCAATGGCAGCAATTGGCACCAATTTTCACACACATTCTATGGCACACAGGACCCGGGGCACCGGGCTCCGCAATCCTGTTTGTGACACCAAGTTGGGTCGCCCTCCCAGGGCTGTGGGCTACTCGGTACTGGGCCGGTGTCAGTGGGATGTGTCACAGCAGCGGTGACCCGGACCGTGGCCCTGGGCACCCAAGTAATAGGAAGATGTGAATGGTGGAATGTAGTTAGATGAATAGTTCGTGACGCCACCTGTGGTGCTCAGCAAGGGAGTTGTTAAGCCGACGCTGCATGTAGATCCGCTGGGACTGATGGTATGGTGCAGCAGAGATGTAAAAGCTCCCCACAGGTGAAGCTATAGTCCCAGGGCAGTGTAGATGTGGTTGGCACGGGGATGTAGCAGTGCCGGAAAGGTAGGAAGCAGACAAGACACAGAGGGGTGCAATTTCTGTACCTTTACTTGATAACTGCAGTCCAGGGTCCTGATTACAGATGGTATTGGAGAAGGCTAGCCTGGAAGCAATTCAGGGATTCTTTCTCAGCAGACGGGCTGTGCAGTCTCCTTACTAGCACTTGTTTGCGGGATCTCCAGTACCAAGTTACACTGAAGTTCCTCCTGTCAGATGTTCTCAAGAACCTTACTTGCACGGCAGACAGCTGTAGCCTATCTCGTGGGGGGCTCCTTTCTCCTGAGTCCCGGATCTCTATCCAAGCTGTTGTTGTGCCCTCAAGTCTTAGATGGGAGTTGGGCATTTACATCCTCCAACTCCTTGTAACGGACAGGGAAGGAAAATGTCCGAGAGTGGACCCTCTGGGTCGCGGATCTGGAGCCCCTGGGTCGAGCGCGCCAGGTGATGACCGACCCCTATACAGGGATCGTTAGGGGCAAAACCGCAGAGGACAGAACCGCGACAGCCGGTACCAGGAGGGACGGCTCGGGGACACGGAGCGATAGCGCGGCCAAGATTACTGGACAGAGCAGGGTTATAGGAAGAGGAGGCGGCAGGCAGCCGCTACTAGTTGGGACACAGGAGGAGGCACAGGAGCAGAGGGAGTGCACACTAGGAGGACACAGAGGGAGGTACAAGGACGGTTACATATGAGACCTAGGGAGCGGAGAGAGGGAGAGACAAGGAGGAGGCGAGGCAGAACTGAGACCAGCAGGGGGACGGAAAGAGGACCTAAACTAGATCCCTAACACGACAGAGGGGGCCAGAACAGAGTGTAAGGCAACACACTATCCTCAGGCGTCCTCTCTACGGAGAGAACGCCTGAAATATCATAGGACCCGGAAGTGGGCGGTACGCACCGCCCTCAGTGCCGCCCACCGCTGACAGAAGAGAGAGCACTGGCGCGCGCCCGCGACCTAAGGAGGGGGCGCAGGGACGTCGGAGGACGAAGGGCTGTGTAAGAGATCTCGCTGCGGTGGAAGCCGGAGCGGAGGCGCGGCCGGGCACGGCGGTGAGCGCCACAGTACCCCCCCTTTACATCCTCCCTTTCTGAGATTGGCCAGAAATCTTTTCAAAATTAGGGTGGCGTTGATGTTTTCTCGAGGCTCCCAGGACCTCTCCTCAGGGCCAAACCCCTTCCAATCAATAAGAAAGAGCGATCTCCCCCTGACCTTTTTCATGGCTAAAATGTCCCTTATTTCAAAGATGTCATCCGAGTCAACAGGCGAAGGAGGGGCAATGGAGGCTGGTTGAAACTGATTCAGAACTACAGGATTCAGGAGCGAGATATGAAAGGCGTTGGGGACCCGGAGTGAAGCCGGCAATTTCAGTTTATAAGCCACCTCATTGATGCGTTTTAGCACCTCGAAGGGACCGATGTAACGAGGACTCAACTTATAGGAAGGAACTTTCAAGCGGATGTGCTTGGTCGAGAGCCAGACCTTGTCGCCAGGATGGTACGGAGGAAGGTCCCTTCGTCTCTTGTCCGCATGTTTCTTGATTCGAGCACTGGCATTCACGAGGGACTCTCTGGTCTCCCTCCAAATCTTAGAAAATTCTATGGCGAGAGCATCTGCTGCCGGAACTCCTGATGACGTGGTGAAGGGCAGTGGAACCCCCGGATTGCGACCAGAGACCACAAAGAACGGAGATTTGGTGGTCGCCTCACTGGGGTGGTTGTTATGGGCGAATTCTGCCCAAGGTAGAAGTGAGACCCAGTTGTCCTGATGAGCGTTGGAAAAGTGACGCAGATAGGTTGTCAGGCCCTGATTTATCCGTTCCACTTGCCCGTTGGTCTGTGGATGATAAGCAGAGGAAAAATCGGTGGATGTACCCATAAGTCGGCAGAGAGCCCTCCAGAAGCGAGACGTAAACTGAACCCCACGATCAGACACAATCCGTAGGGGGAGACCATGTAACCTGAAGATCTGGTGGATGAAGATCTCGGCCAACTTCGGAGCTGACGGCAATCCGGCCAGGGGGACAAAATGAGCCATCTTGGAGAAGCGGTCCGCTACGACTAAGATGGTGGTGCAACCGGCTGAGCGAGGCAAGTCAGTCACGAAATCCATAGCAATTTGCTGCCATGGAGCCTCCGGAACAGGCAACGGATGGAGAAGGCCGGAGGGAAGGGTCCTTGGGACCTTGTTCCGAGCACAGGTTGTGCAAGAAGCAACGTAATCCACCACGTCTTGGTGGAGGGTGGCCCACCAGTAATAACGGGCGAGGAGCGAGAGGGTCTTCTTGGTCCCGACGTGCCCAGCAACCTTGGAGGAGTGCCCCCAGCGTAACACCTCCAGACGCTTATTCCGAGGCACGAAGGTCTTGCCTGGTGGAGGAGCAGAAAAGTTCACAGGGGCCACCGTGATCATCTTGGTAGGCTCGATAATATATGATGGACCCTCGTCCTCCTCAGGCGACTGTAAGGACCTGGAGAGTGCATCCGCCTTGACGTTCTTATCGCCGGGCCGGAAGTGCAGCTTGAAATCAAACCGAGAAAAATACAAGGCCCATCTGGCCTGTCTGGTGTTGAGCCTCTGCGCGGACTGCAGATAGGCCAAGTTTTTGTGGTCCGTGAAGATAGTAAAGCGATGCACCGCCCCTTCGAGCAAGTACCGCCATTCTTCTAGAGCCATCTTAATGGCCAGCAATTCCCGGTCTCCAATGGAGTAGTTGCACTCTGCAGGTGAGAAGGATCTGGAAAAGAACCCGCAGGGCACCAGTTGACCTGAGGAGGCTTGCTGAGAGAGAACCGCCCCAGCTCCGGTGGAAGAGGCGTCCACTTCTAGAACAAAAGGCCTACTGACCACCGGCCGATGTAAGACTGGCGCTGAGGCAAAGGAGCGTTTTAGCGCCAGAAAGGCGCCTTCAGCCTCGGGAGACCAGCTGTTTGGCTTAGTTCCTTTACAGGTCAGGGCCGTGAGGGGTTTGGTCACCGTGGAAAAATGTGGCACGAACTGTCGGTAATATTTCGCGAATCCAAGGAAACGCTGGATGGCCTTTATACCGACAGGACGGGGCCACTTGAGTACCGCAGAGAGTTTCTCGGGATCCATCTTTAGACCGGAGTCTGTGATAATATACCCCAAGAAGGGTAGCGAGGTCTGTTCGAAGAGAAACTTTTCAATTTTGGCGTAGAGGTGATTCTCCCGGAGTCGGTGCAGGACCATGCGTACGCTTCTCCGATGAGAGGATAGATCAGGCGAAAAGATAAGAATATCATCTAGGTACACTACTACGCACGAATACAGGAGATCCCGAAACACTTCATTAACGAACTCCTGGAACACGGCTGGAGCATTGCAGAGACCAAACGGCATGACCAAATACTCATAATGGCCGTCACGGGTATTGAAGGCCGTCTTCCACTCATCCCCTGCGCGGATCCGGATCAAATTGTAGGCTCCCCGTAGATCCAGCTTCGTGAAGATCCGAGCCCCTCTCAGACGGTCGAACAATTCCGGAATCAGCGGGAGTGGGTATCAATTCTTAACCGTGATATTGTTCAGGCCCCGGTAGTCGATACATGGTCTGAGGGATCCGTCCTTCTTCCGAACGAAGAAAAAGTCTGCGCCTGCTGGGGACGCGGATTTCCGAATAAACCCCTTGGCCAAGTTCTCCTGTATGTACTCAGTCATGGCTGTGGTCTCAGCTGGGGATAAGGGGTACGTTCTCCCTCTGGGCGGCGTGGCTCCGGGAATCAGGTTGATGGGGCAGTCATAGGCCCAATGCCGGGGCAGGGAATCGGCTTCATTTTTACTAGAAACGTCGGCGTACACGTAGTACGGTGCGGGAAGGCCCAGAAGATTGGCTGGCATAGGCAGGAGACGAGGATGAAGGATGGGCCGCAAACACCGTGCGTGGCAGGAATTACCCCAGCGTAGGATCTCCCCTGAGCGCCAGTCGATGACTGGCTCGTGTAGCCGGAGCCAGGGTAATCCTAAGAGGACAGCGTGGGACAAATTAGGCAGGACATAGAAGACAATTCTTTCAACATGAAGCGCTCCAATTTGTAGGTCTACTTCGGCCGTAACCATGGTAACGAGCTCGGGAAGAGGTTTTCCATCGACAGAGGTGATAGCACGCAGATCTTTTAAGATGACCACCGGAATCCGGAGTTTATCCACCTCATCTAGCCGGATAAAATTACCCGCCGCACCCGAGTCCACATACGCCTCCACAGATCTGCGCTCCCGACCTGAAATAATTAAAGCTGAAAGGGTAAGGGGCAGAGAGGAATTATGATCACCTAGGGAGACCCCTCTTACCTAACCTAGGTGGAGGCGTTTCCCGGTCTCTCCGGACAGGTGCACACAAAGTGATTGGCTCCACCGCAGTACAGGCAGAGCCCGTTCGTCATCCTCTCCCTGCGACGCTGCTCAGTCAACCTAATCCGATCTACCTGCATAGGCTCGGGACCGGTACTAGTAGGGGGAGCTGAGGGGCGCGGAATGGGCGCTTGATACAGCCTGAAGGGTCTGCGCTCCCTAACCGATTCTCGAGCGCGCTCCAGGAACCGCAGGTCTATGCGCGTGGCCAGAGATATGAGATCCTCCAAGGTAATTGGGGTATCCCGACCGGCAAGTTCATCCTTAATTTTACTTGAGAGGCCTCTCCAGAAGGCCCCCACAAGTGCCTCATTATTCCATCCAAGTTCCGACGACAAAGTCCGAAAGTGGATGGCGTACTGTCCCACCGTAAGAGACCCCTGGCGGAGGTTAAAGAGGGCCTCTGTAGTAGACGCTAAGCGTCCGGGCTCATCAAAAACTTTGCGAAACGTCTCCAGAAAGTTTTGGATACTAGACACGACAGGATCGTCCCTCTTCCATAGGGGATTCACCCAGGCCAGGGCTTCTCCCTCAAGATGGGAAACAATGAAGGCCACCTTGGCGCGATCAGTGGGGTATTGTTGGGGCAAGAGCTCAAAGTGCAGTCTGCACTGATTTAAAAATCCCCGACATAGTTTAGGATCTCCGCCATACCGGGGAGGCTTTCCCAGTGGGGGGGCGGAGACGAGGCTGCGTCCCTGGGTGGGGTAGCGGCGGCCGCGGCAGACTGCAAGGCAAGCAGTCGGTCATCAACGGACGCCATATAACCCAAAATGTGGGACTGGGCATCGCGCTGCTGTGCGAGCTCCTGCTGAAGGCTGACTAGGAGGGGGGCGTGCCCTGGGTCTGAGGTTTGCAGAGCAGACAACCGGGTGTCCATGGACTTCATGAAGGACATTATCCGGGTCTGATTTTCACGCAGGAACAGCAGTTCCTTCTGCGTAGCGGCCGCGGCACCGGCGGGGTCCATGGCCTGAGAATACTGTAACGGACAGGGAAGGAAAATGTCCGAGAGTGGACCCTCTGGGTCGCGGATCTGGAGCCCCTGGGTCGAGCGCGCCAGGTGATGGCCGACCCCTATACGGGGATCGTTAGGGGCAACACACTATCCTCAGGCGTCCTCTGTACGGAGAGAAAGCCTGAAATATCATAGGACCCGGAAGTGGGCGGTACGCACCGCCCTCAGCGCCGCCCACCGCTGACAGAAGAGAGAGCGCTGGCGCGCGCCCGCGACCTAAGGAGGGGGTGCAGGGACGTCAGAGGACGAAGGGCTGGGTAAGAGATCTCGCTGCGGCGGGAGCGCCGGCGGCAACAGCCGACACCGCCGGAGCGGAGGCGCGGCCGGGAACGGCCGCGAGCGCCACACTCCTCTGGTATCTGTTGTAGGACCGTTAGTATCCGTACAACCGTGGAGACCAGGATCCAGTTCATGCGCTCACTGTGAGGGAGCTCTCCTTTCCCAGCTCAACCTCCAGCTTCTCTCTACACGTCTGCACACTTCACCCTCCGCAGACTAACTAACTCCTTCTTCCTCATGGCCCTCAGAGAGCACTCCTCCCCTTAATCCCGGTTCAGAGTTCCCCCTGCTGGCCTGGAGTGGAACTGTGTTGCATGCATGGATTGACTGCGAGAGAGACCCATCATTGCCTCCAAGCCTGGCTTTACCCTCCCCTGGAGGAAGGCAAAGCCACTGTGGCGACCATACTCCTGGGGGCGCCACATATACAGGCTCAGACTAGCCCATAGGATAACAAGGGAATCCCCCGGTGGGATCCTGTGCAGATCTGGACCCCCAACACCACTGTATAAGTAGTATTTGGCATAGTTCACTTGATTTACTCTGTACAGACAAAAGAAGCATCTCATTCATCTCAACATGTTAGGGCAAGTTAGGATAGGATGGGTTGAACTAGATGGACTTAAAGTTTCCCTTCAACCTTAATTACTATGTTACTATTCATTAACCCAACTACCCATTTTATTACTATACTAGCTGAAGAGCCCGGTGCTACCCGGGCATAGTAACTAACTGTGGTTAGTTACAACAACTTATAATTATCCTCCATCCCATAGTCCCGTGCCCATATACCCATCATACATATCCACCATCCCATAGGCCCGTGCCCATATACCCATCATATATATTCTCCATCCCATAGTCCCATGCCCATATACCCATCATACATCCTCCATCCCATAGTCCCGTGCCCATATACCCATCATACATATTCTCCATCCCGTAGTCCCATGCCCATATACCCATCATACATCCTCCATCCCATAGTCCTGTGCCCATATACCCATCATACATATTCGCCATCCCATAGTCGAGTGCCCATATACCCATCACACATCCTTCACCTCATAGTCCCATGCCCATATACCCATCATACATATCCTCCATCCCAAAGTCCCGTGCCCATATACCCATCACACATGCTCCATCCCATAGTCCCGTGCCCATATACCCATCATACATATCCTCCATCCCATAGTCCCGTGCCCATATGCCCATCACACATCCTCCATCAAATAGTCAAGTGCCCATATACCCATCATACATATCCTCCATCCCATAGTCCCGTGCCCATATACCCATCACACATCCTCCATCTTATAGTCCTCTGCCCATATACCCATCATACATATCCTCCATCCCATAGTCCCGTGTCCATATACCCATCATACATATCCTCCATCCCATAGTCCAGTGCCCATATACCCATCACACATGCTCCATCCCATAGTCCCGTGCCCATATACCCATCATACATATTCGCCATCCCATAGTCGAGTGCCCATATACCCATCACACATCCTTCATCTCATAGTCCCATGCCCATATACCATAGAATCATAGAATCATAGAATCGTAGAGTTGGAAGGGACCTCCTGGGCCATCTGGTCCAACCCCCTGCTCAAAGCAGGATTCGCTAAATCATCCAAGTCAGATGTCTGTCCAGCCTCTGTTTGAAGACTTCCATTGAAGGAGAACTCACCACTTCTCGTGGCAGCCTGTTCCACTCATTGATCACTCTAACTGTCAAAAAGTTTTTTCTAATATCTAATCTGTGTCTCCTCCCATTCAGTTTCATCCCATCGCTTCTAGTCTTTCCTTGTGCAAATGAGAATAAAGTTTATCCTTCTACAATGTGACAGCCCTTGAGATATTTGTAGACAGCTATTAAGTCTCCTCTCAGTCTTCTCTTTTGCAAACTAAACATTCCCAAATCCTGCAACCTTTCCTCATAAGACAGGGTTTGCAGACCGGTCACCATTCTGGTCGCTCTTTTCTGAACTTGCTCCAGTTTGTTGATGTCTTTTTTAAAATGTGGTGCCCAAAACTGGACACAATATTACAGATGAGGTCTGACCAAAGAGGAGTAGAGGGAAATAATGTCTTCACGTGATCTAGACTCTATGCTTCTGTTAATACATCCTAGAATTGCATTTGCCTTTTTTGCTGCTGCATCACACTGTTGACTCATATTCAGTCTGTGATCTATTAGTATACCCAAGTCTTTTTCACATGTGCTGTCACTTAGCCCTATTCCTCCCATTCTATATATGCTTTTTTCATTTTTATTGCCCAGATGTAGTACTTTGCATTTCTCCCTGTTAAAAACCATTCTGTTAGTTGCTGCCCACTTCTCCAGTTTATTTAAATCTTTTTGAATCCTCTCTCTCTCTTCTCTAGTATTAGCTATCCCTCCTAGCTTTGTGTCATCAGCAAATTTAATCAGTTTACCCTCAATTCCTTCATCTAAATCATTGATAAAGATGTTGAACAATACAGGGCCCAGGACAGAGCCCTGTGGTACCCCACTTGAGACATTCTTCCAACTGGATGTGCAGCCATTTACGATCACTCTTTGGGTCCGATCACTAAGCCAGTTATGAATCCACCTAATAGTTGCCTTGTCCATTCTATACTTAGTCATTTTTTCAATAAGGATTGTATGAGAGACTTTGTCAAATGCTTTGCTGAAGTCAAGATATACTATATCTACAGCATTTCCTTGATCCACCCAATCAGTGCTACCGTCATAGAAGGAAATTAAGTTAGTCTGACATGACTTATTAGTTACAAACCCATGCTGACTCTGTTTAATCACTTCATTCTTATCCAGGTATTGACATACATGTTGTTTAATAATTTGTTCAAAGATCTTTCCTGGTATAGAAGTCAGACTCACCGGCCTATAGTTGCCTGGGTCCACCTTCTTCCCCTTTTTGAAGATAGGAACAACATTTGCTCTTCTCCAGTCTTCTGGCACTTCTCCTGTTCTCCAAGAATTTTCAAAGATTATGGAGAGGGGTTCAAAAATTTCTTCTGCTATCTCCTTCAGTACTCTGGGGTGTAATTCATCTGGACCTGGAGACTACCCATCATACATATCCTCCATCCCATAGTCCCGTGCCCATATACCCATCACACATGCTCCATCCCACAGTCCCGTGCCCATATACCCATCATACATATCCTCCATCCCATAGTCCCGTGCCCATATGCCCATCACACATCCTCCATAAAATAGTCCCGTGTCCATATAGCCATCATACATATCCTCCATCCCATAGTCCAGTGCCCATATACCCATCACACATGCTCCATCTCATAGTCCCGTGCCAATATACCCATCATACATTTCCTCCATCCCATAGTCCCATGCCCATATACCCATCATACATCTTCCATCCCATAGTCCCGTGCCCATATACCCATCATACATATCCTCCATCCCATAGTCCCGTGCCCATATACCCATCACACATGCTCCATCCCATAGTCCCGTGCCCATATACCCATCATACATATCCTCCATCCCATAGTCCCGTGCCCATATGCCCATCACACATCCTCCATAAAATAGTCCTGCGTCCATATAGCCATCATACATATCCTTCATCCCATAGTCCAGTGCCCATATACCCATCACACATGCTCCATCTCATAGTCCCGTGCCCATATACCAATCATACATATCCTCCATCCCATAGTCCCATGCCCATATACCCATCATACATCCTCCATCCCATAGTCCCGTGCCCATATACCCATCATACATATCCTCCATCCCGTAGTCCCGTGCCCATATGCCCATCACACATCCTCCATCCCATAGTCCCGTGTCCATTTACCCATCATACATATCCTCCATCCCATAGTCCAGTGCCCATATACCCATCACACATGCTCCATCTCATAGTCCCGTGCCCATATACCCATCATACATATCCTCCATCCCATAGTCCCATGCCCATATACCCATCATACATCCTCCATCCCATAGTCCCGTGCCCATATACCCATCATACATATCCTCCATCCCGTAGTCCCGTGCCCATATGCCCATCACACATCCTCCATCCCATAGTCTCGTGTCCATTTACCCGTCATACATATCCTCCATCCCATAGTCCAGTGCCCATATACCCATCACACATGCTCCATCCCATAGTCCCGTGCCCATATACCCATCATACATATCCCCCATCCCATAGTCCAGTGCCCATATACCCATCACACATCCTCCATCCCATAGTCAACCATTATGACATCATAATGAGCGACGGGGCTTGATGTCGCCATGGCAACCATTGTCACATCATAATGAGGGGCGGGGCTTGATACGCACACACTGTTTCCCCAGTATGTAGATAGGGGCATTATGACATCATAATGAGGGGCGGGGCTTGACGCGCACACACTGTTTCCCCAGTATGTAGATAGGGTCAAAATTGTTTGGTGAATTGGAACGCGCGGCGTTAAAATTTCGCCTCACAACATAGCTTAGGACGCTCTCGGGGTCCAGACGTGTGACTGTGCCAAATTTTGTGGCTGTAGCTGCGACGGTGCGGATGCCTATCCCGGACATACACACATACACACATACATACATACATACACACTTTGAGCTTTATATATTAGATAGAGATATAGGTAAATTTGTGAAAAAGGTTATTGTAATATTTGTATGCAGGTGAGAAGTGCCCCCCCACAGTCACTATTACAGGTGGGCCCCTAGCACCCCAGTCCAACACTGTATGTATATGCTGGAAAAGGGCAGATGCTAAAATGGATGGGCTTCTGGTAGGGGGACATCTGCTAGAATTAATGGGCTGCTGGTAGGGAGCAGACGCTAGAATGGATGGGCTGCTAGTAGAGGGTAGATGATAGAACGGATGGGCTCCTGGTAGGGGGGCAGATGCTGGAATGGATGGACTCCCGGTAGTGAGCTACTCCACCTCTCCTCCTGCTCCCTCTTTGATCGATTACATTCTGGCTTCCGATCGCATCACTCGACTGAAACTGCCCTAACTAAAGTCACCAATGACCTACTAACTGCCAAGAACAAGCGAAACTACTCTGTCTGCCTTCTCTTGGACCTGTCTTCTGCCTTTGGCACTGTGGACTGTTATGATTGAGTCACCGAGGAGGAAAAAACAAAACACAAGCTCAGCCCAGAAAATCAGAGAGGTTGGAAACTAGTGGATTGCAGACCCCTAATCCTATCACACAACTAACAGTAGCCGTGGAGTGTTCCTACAGTGATCCTAGACACCTCGTCACAGCCGGAGAGCTAAATAAGCCTAAAGAGAGAAAAGGGGAAAACTGACTGCCCCAGAGCAGACCCCAAAGCAATAGGCAGCCCCCAACATATAATGACGGTGAAACAAGATGAAAACACTAACACAGATAGAAAGATAGGTTGAGCAAACGATGGGGCCCAAGCTAACTAAAAAGGACAGGACAGAAAAGCTGCTGTCTGCAATCCAAGAAAACCCTGCTAAAAATATTACCAACACAACTGATAAGCAAAAAGGACCCTGAAGTCACTAGACTTCAAACCCTATATCAGCACTCAGAATATTCTGAAAGCAGAGCAAAAGAGAACACTGATCAAGGAATAAGAATCCAGCACACCCCCAGCCGGGGATGGCTGAACTCAAAAAACAAGGTAAACAAAACCAAAACTACTAAGTTCAATAGCAGAGCAAAAACTTATCTTTGGGAAGCAGGAATCAGACTGGTCTCCAAGAATCCAGCAGAGAAATCACCAGCCACTCAGAAGGGCGTCGGCTGCCTTATATCCAGTCTGAAGTTCCTGATATCCAATCACAATCCATCTGATCAGGTGGTTGGTTTCTTTCATCCAAATCAGCCTCACTACCTTCCTTCACCAGAAGAGGGAGATCCTCAGACACAAAAGGTGAATGAACAGATGAGCTCACAACAGTGGACCATTCCCCTTGTTACAGATTCTCTCATCTCTTGGCATCACAGATTTGGCCCTATCCTGGATCTCGTCATATCTAACAGACCGAACATTCAGTGTCTCCCTCTCCCACATCACCTACTCACCTTGCCCCCTGTCTGTCGCTGCTCCCCAAGGCTCAGTTCTAGGACCCCTTCTCTTCTCCATCTACACCTTTGGCCTGGGACAGCTCATAGAATCCCACGGTTTGCAGTATTATCTCTATGCCGATGACACGCAGATCTACCTATCTGGACCTGACATCAAATCCTTACTGACCAACAACACACAATGTCTGTCTGCTATTTCATCTTTCTTTTCTGCTCACTTTCTAAAACTGAACATGGACAAAACAGAATTCATCATCTTTCCCCATCTCACTCTACCCCTCCACCAGACCTATCCATCAATGTCAATGGCTACTCCCTTTCCCCAGTTCCGCATGCTCGGTGCCTTGGGGTGATCCTCAACTCTGCCCTCTCTTTCAAGCCACATATCCAATCCCTTTGTCATGGTTTGTCTGGCTCGGTTATTCTAGGGTTAATTCCTGTAGCCTCACTGTAACCCTGGGTGGACTTGTTATAGCCTCCATTTGGGAATTTCCCTTGTCAGTGATACTTTCGCCCTTGGCCAACTGTGTTGACCCCTGAGTGTGTTTTGTGCCATGTGCTGGTTTGCCTGATACCTTGGTGTTTGACTCGGTCTGATCTCTGGATACTGCTTGTTGGATTCTGTTTCTGTACCTTCTCTGTCCATTTGATATTGACCTCTGCCTGGCCCTGACTATCCGTTCTGCCTAATCCCTTGGTACTGTCGTGCTATCCCGTGCTCTGACCCCGGCCTGATCTGGCTTACGTCCCTGTCTATGCCCCTTGGTAGCTCTGTCATGTAGTTACCTTTCTAGCAGTTTTCCTTCAGCTCCAATCTCTACGGAGCTTAAGCCATGCCCCCCAGCAGTCAGGTGCTTCAGGTCCTATCTGGCCTGAAGCAATCTCTCTTCAGCCCTGTTCACCCCGTGTTCCTGGGAGCCTGAGGCTGACTTCGGGACCCGTCTTCCAGGAAGATTGCATCAGTGAGTGTCACTTGCAACCCTTCCCGTGACACCCTTGCCTCCTGCCAACTCCAGCTCAAAAATATTTCCCAGATCCGCACATTCCTTGACCAAGAAACTGCAAAATCGCTTGTGCACACCCTCATCATCTCCAACCTCGACTATTGCAACCTCTCTGGCCTCCCCTCTAGCACTCCAATCTATCCTAAACTCTGCTGCCCGACTAATCTACCTGTCTCCCCGTTATTCAGCATCTCCTCTCTGCCAAGCCCTTCACTGGCTTCCTATTGTCCAGAGGCTCCAGTTCAAAACCCTAACTATGACTTACAAAGCCATCCACAACCTGTCTCCTCCATACATCTGTGTCATGGTCTCCCGGTACTTACCTACACGCAACCTTCGATTCTCTCAAGATCTCCTTCTCTACTCCCCTCTTAACTCTTCTTCTCACAACCGCATACAAGACTTCTCCCATGCTTCCCCCATACTCTGGAACTCTCTACCCCAACACATCAGACTTTCGCCTACCACGGAAACAATCAAAAAGAACTTGAAGACCTACCTTTTCTGAAAAGCCTACAACCTGCAGTGATCTTCAGTGTACTGACCACCGCACAACCAACTCTACCCTCTCCTAGCGTATCTTCATCCATCACCTGTAGACTGTATGCCCTCGCGGGCAGGGTCATCTCTCCTTCTGTACTTGTGTTTGCATTGTTTTGCTCATGTTTATTGTATTCCCCTTTTTCACATGTAAAGCACCATGGAATAAATGGAGCTATAAAAATGAATAATAATACTTTCTCTCCCTTTTTTTAATTTTTTCTGATATTTTCTGTTACCATATTTTCAAATGTAATGAAAGCCTTTGAGTATTCATATACTGGATGAAATTTTGATTTGTTAGGTAAATCCGTGTGAATAAATTCTGACTGTTCCAAAACAGCTATTTTTTTAATTATTCTCTGCTTGTTTAATGATAATTTTAATAATATGATGTTTTAAATTCAATGATTTAAATTGAATAATTTTAATAATATGATGTTATATGAAACGTAGGGGGCTATTTGGCAAACAAGATACAATGCAATAATAAGATTTTAGCTAGTCGACAGGCCTCTCTATACAGTACTATTATTATTTGTGAAATATACAGTTGCAACCTTGTATATGTAAGGTAGCCAGACATGTTTAACTGTGTTACTTAGTATTTCAACATGGGTTTTGAGCCCACATATGAGAAATTGTTTTCTATTCCTTTTAATAAAGTATATACTGTATGTTTGAGAAATGTTAAATTTGTATTGGTAATTCAATGAAAATAATGTCGACAGATTAGAGGGCTGCTGGGTCAATGATGAAACACTTTCCGTGTGTGGAATGTGATTCCTGATGCCTAAGAACGCGACTTTCACATGGACATGTATGGAAAACTAAGCCCCAGCTGCATAATCACAAGCTGGTGGTGAAACAGCCTAAACCCTAGTGACAGGTTTCTCTTTTAAGTGTACAACCAGTTATAAAGATTTTCTAAATCACTTTGACTAGTAATTTTATCTGTTCATTGTTAGAAATGAGAAACCAAGAGACATCACAGACAGGCTCCTTCATTATAATAATTTGTCTTTATAGGTGGTGGAGGTGAACTTTACATCCTCTCTGTTTTCATTCAATTGCACAGTAGAAAATAAAGTTAATGTGAATAGTGATGTATGAAAACATCAGATCTGTAGACATTTGGTACACAATGTAATAAAAGTGTTATTTATTTTCCTTTCTTACATAGAGGAAAAGATGATGATAGTAGAGGAAAAAGGGAACGAGAAGCAGGGAGAGACAAAAGAAACATTCTTTACATACCATCTGAAACAGAAACAGACATTCATTTATTTATTTTACTCTCTTATAGTGAGCAAAGCACACGGGCGCTATGGGGCCCAGTCCCAGTCATTCTCCACAGATGCCAATACAGTTGAAAGCAATGATGGAAGAGAGAGCATCACATGACACTCCCTCTACCATCATCCCCCTCTGACACAGCAGGTGCGATGATGTCATCGCACACCACATTGTGTTGAGCAGTGGAGCTGCTGAGGTGTGGAGACTTGCTGCTGTGAGGAATGAGGAGAGGTAAGTATTGAATTTGCTTATTACATTACAATGCATTACATTCTATGGTGGCTAGCTGCATTACATTCTATGGGGCTGCGTTGTATTCCTATGTCAGGCTGCGTTGTACTCCTGTGTGGGGCTGCGTTGTACTATATGTAGGACTATAGTGTGCGCATTGTACTGCATGTAACACTATAGGGTGTGTATTGTACTGTATGGAGGACTATGGGGTGTGTATTTTACTGAATGGAGCACTATGGGGTGCGCATTATACAGTGTAGTGAAATATGTATATGTATGGCTGTATGACTAGCGGTAAATTAACATCTGTCCTTAGACTGCAGCTCTCCACAAAGGTCATGACCTATGTTATCCTGAGATGGCAGTCTCCTGTCTCCAATCTCACCAAGGGGCTTTACTGAGAACCACTAAAGGGGGTTTTACACTAAGCAATATCGCTAGCAATATCGCTAAAACGTCACCGGTTTTGTGACGTTATAGCGATATTGCTAGCGATATCGCTATGTGTGATACTTACCTCCGACCGGCTCCCCCGCTGTCCATCGCTGATCGCGCGAGAATGTGCGGGTCCATTTCTCGTCGGGCGCTTCCTGCTGAGACTTCCTGCTGTGACGTCCAGCGACGTGTGGAGGCGGGCCGGAGGACGCAGGATCGCTGTGTGTGAATGGTAAGTATCGTGCGCTGCGTCGCTGCTGCATCGCTGTGAGATCTTTCTGTATGAAAGCTCACTAGCGATCATTTAGCGATGCACCAGCGATCCTGACCGGGTCGGATCGCTGGTTGGATCGCTGGTGCATCGCTAAATGTAAAAGGGCCTAAGTGGAACATTTCACACCTTTCAACTCTTTTGAAGAGAGATACCAATTGAAGAATTACACTATCTATCTATGAGAAATGTTACACAAAGAGTGTCAGAGAAAAATAATGTATTCATTGGTAAAATAACCATGTTCCAGTCACAAACCAGCAATTAGAATATTAACATAAGAGGCTGGTCTAGAAACCTGATCCCTGAGTAAATCTATAAATTAGGCCTACACACAAAGAAAAGGGGTTCACATGTGAGGGCAGCGTGGACAGCTGATGTGCTCCATTTCATATTTCTCCCTCAGGGACAAAGTACCAGACTACAAAGTTCAATATTTCTGTACAGTCATGGCCAAAAGTTTTGAGAATGACACAAATATTAATTTTTACAAAGTCTACTGCTTCATTTTTTCTAATGGCAATTTGCATATACTCCAGAATGTTAAAAGAGTGATCAGCTTAACAGCAATTACTTGCAAAGTCAATATTTGCCTAGAAAATGAACTTTAGCCCCCAAAACACATTTCAACATCATTGCAGCTGTGCCTTAAAAGGACCAGCTAACATCGTTTCAGTGATTGCTCCATTAACACAGGTGTGGGTGTTGATGAGGACAGGGCTGGAGATCAATCTGTCATGATTAAGTAAGAATGACACCACTGGACACTTTAAAAGGAGGCTGTTGCTTGGCATCATTGTTTCTCGTCTGTTAACCATGGTTATCTCTAAAGAAACACGTGCAGTCATCATTGCACTGCACAAAAATGGCCTAACAGGGAAGAGTATCGCAGCTAGAAAGATTGCACCTCAGTCAACAATCTATCGCATCATCAAGAACTTCAAGGAGAGAGGTTCCCTTGTTGCCAAAAAGGCTCCAGGGCGCCCAAGAAAGACCAGCAAGCGCCAGGACCGTCTCTTAAAAGTGTTTCAGCTGCGGTATCGGGCTACCAGCAGTGCAGAGCTTGCTCAGGAATGGCAGCAGGCAGGTGTGAGTGCATCTGCACGCACTGTGAGGCGGAGACTCTTGGAGCAAGGCCTGGTCTCAAGGAGGGCAGCAAAGAAGCCACTTGTCTCCAGAAAAAACATCATGGACAGACTGATATTCTGCAAGAGGTACAGGGAGTGGACTGCTGAGGACTGGGGTAAAGTCATTTTCTCTGATGAATCCCCTTTTCGATTGTTTGGGACATCTGGAAAACGGCTTATTCGGGGAAGACGAGGTGAGCGCTACCACCAGTCTTGTCTCATGCCAACTGTCAAGCATCCTGAAACCATTCATGTGTGGGGTTGCTTCTCAGCCAAGGGAATTTGCTCTCTCTCAGTCTTGCCTAAAAACACAATATACAAAGTATGGTTGCACTCTATCATGCTAAGACATGTCAATGTGGAAAATATGTAATTAGAATTGCAATGCAGCTTTAGAATTATAGAAAAAATATGAGACTCTTAGCATAAAATTTGGCCAAATATTGTCTGCCCACCAGCCAACGTCAAGGCGGCCTCAAATCTGATGGGTACCTACACTGTTTGAATACCTCTCTAAGGCTGAAGTCTGAATTCCTGGGTGAATGTGGACACCTCTGTCAGCAATGCCTGCATTTATGGGTAAGTAGGCCAAATTTTATGCTAAGAGTCTCATATTTTTTCTATAATTCTAAAGCTGCATTGCAATTCTAATTACATATTTTCCACATTGACATGCCTTAGCATGATAGAGTGCAACCATACTTTGTATATTGTATATGGGGGTAGCTCCTCTTGGTATTCACCTATTCACATTAGTTTGGATGTGCCAGTCAGTTTTTTTGTCTCTTGTATGTTAGCTTACTGACCGAGCACTCCGCCCTCCACCAGGTGGTGATTTTAATTATAGCAGGTCCCTGTAGCCTTAGAGTGTGTGCTCCTGGTAATTGGCACATAGTAGTAGTACTTCCGGGACTCATCGCCCATGTGTTCGGTGAGTGATGGCAGCGTGTATGAGCGGGGTGTGTGGTCTGTGTCGGGGTGTGATTTATGCACACACTGCAGCAGAAAACAGTTTGAATGCTGGACTGAGGCTGGTTTCACATTTGCGTTTTTTTTCGCGGTAATTTAGCGCTAAATAGCGCATGCGTTTTTTTCCCTATACTTTGCATGGGATGCGCTTATGTGCGCTTACACATGCGTTTGTACGCGTTTTACCGCGCATGCGTTTTTTTGCGGTATGCGCTCGGGCGCACAAAATGCAACTTGTTGCATTTTTTGTGCGTCCGATTTGCCTCAAAAAAACGCATGCGCGCGCAATGCGTTTTTTTACAGCAAGACACCCATTATAAGTCTATGGTGAGCATATGTGCGCATTGGCATGCTTATGTATGCGTTTTTTTGCACATGCGTTTTTTTTTTTACCATTAGTTTAGACAATGGAATTTAGGGGTTTGGGTAAAGTTAGGGTTAGTTAAGGGGGTTTAGGGTTAGGGTTAGGGTCAGGGTTAGGGTTAAGTATGGTTTGGTTAAGGGTTAGGGTCAGGGTTAGGGTTAGGGTCAGGGTTAGGGTTAAGTATGGTTTGGTTAAGGGTTAGGGTTAGGGTTAGGGTCAGGGTTAGGGTTAAGTATGGTTTGGTTAAGGGTTAGGGTCAGGGTTAGGGTTAGGGTTAGGGTTAGGGTTAAGTATGGTTTGGTTAAGGGTTAGGGTCAGGGTTAGGGTTAGGGTTAGGGTCAGGGTTAGGGTTAGTAAAGTCATGGTTTGGGTTAGTGTGAGGGGCCACCTAATGTTGGAAAAAAACGCAAACGCGGTAAAAACGCACTAAAAACGCATACAAACGCATAAAAACGCTGCGTTTTTTTCATGCATGCTCATAAAAATGCTTGAAAAAAACGCAGCAGTTGTATGCTTTTGTATGCGTTTTTCAATGCGTTTTTTTGCGGGAAAAACGCGCTGCAAAAAAAAGCAAGTGTGAAACAGGCCTGAGTGAGAGGAGATTAACTCTTGCAGGCGCAACCCCAAGTCACGTGCTGAGAAGCAGGTACGTGACATACTGCATGGAGCCCTATGGGGTTTGTATTATAATGTATGTGTAAGGAGGTGGTGGGGACCCTCAGTTGCTTTCTCTCTCCTGAATAACGAGCACCTGTGTTATGTGTGGTTTTCCAATGTTCTTGTACAGTATGTGATGTTTAATACTCTAACATAAAATGTATTTGTTAGCTTAGGGATAGAGTACTAAGGGTTAACCAGTTGGGAGGAGTTAAAAGGGGATGGTGCAAAGCCTCTGAACTTAGGGAAAGGACTTACTGCCTTCAGAGCAGAGCCCAGGCAGGCTTGCCCAGCGTGAGACCTGCTCCATAGCAAGGACAGAGGACACCTCGGTCATGGGAATAAAAGCTGCCCTAGGCTGACGGGCAGCATGGACGGACACTGGCTCTGCGGGATCGACCCCAGGAGAACTACAGGGTTCGGGACCAGGATATGAGCTGATGGCATGCAACATACAGAGGCTGCAAAGTACAGGAAGCATTCTCTTGTTTTCACCGTGTTCAGTAAAGTTTTACCTTTGAAACGGAACTTTGGCTTGTGGTGTTTCCTGAGACCTCGTCCCCCTTTAACCGAAGTGAACGTGTGCTGAAGGTAACTGACTGTGCCACAGGACTGGGACTTAACCTGTCTTTTCATGTGCAAGGTGCCAGGGTGCTCACTGACTATGGCTTAGTAAATTCGCCCACGACTACCACCCCGTGCCACCTTGTTACATTTGGAGCACTATGAGGTGTGTTTTATACTGTATGGAGCACTATGGGGTGTGTATTAGGGCTCTTTCACACGTCCATGTCTCCAGTACGTGTGGTGACAGTTTTCACACGTACCGGAGACAAGTACACAAGTAGACCAATTCAAGTGAATAGGTCTGTGCACATGTCAGTGTGTTTCCATGGACCATGGGTCCGTGGGCAAAACACGCTGACATGTCCATTTTTTACCATCAACACAGGCCGCAAAGTATCCAACACACATGCACATGCAGAACACACATGTATGTCATCCATGTGACACACACCGGCGCCATTGAAGAAGCGCTACAGTAAGTGCTGTTCCCCAGCATTGGATGCTGAAGACGCTCTAATAATTCTCCCCTGATCTGCCAGCGATCAGCGCAAGCAGGGGAGAATGATGAGAGTTGTATTCAAGAGATAATAATGACAGCAGGTGGGGACTATTACTCCCATCAACCTACACCTGCTGCCGCTAATAACAGTGACAGCAGGAAAGGTTGATGAGAATATTCCTCACCCGCCACTGTACTGTAAATAAATAAATAAATGAGGTTCCCCTCTATTTTCTATAACCAGCCAGACAAAACTCACAGCTGGAGGCTGAAACCCTCAGCTTTCAGCTTCAGTAAGGCTAGTTATCAAGAATAGAGGGGTCCCCACACTGTTTTTTTAATTATTTACATAAATAATAAAAAAAAACGTTGGGTCCCCTCATTTTTGACAACTAGCCTTGCTAAAGCAGACAGCTGGGGGCTGGTATTCTCAGGTTGATAAGGGGCCATTGATATAGGCCCCCCAGCCTAAAAAAGCAGCCCACAGTTGCACATCAGCCACTGCCTGCTGTCATTGTTATCTCTTGAATACAACTGTCATCATTCTCCCCTGCTCACGCTGATCACCGGCAGAGCAGGGGAGAATGATGAGAGCATCTTCTACACCTGGCACCAGGGAACAACATTTACTGTAGTGCTTCTTCCCTGGCGCCCATTTGTGTGGTACTGAAGAGGCACACGGTTGCCACACGTGTGCCGCAAGCGGGGACACATGGACACTGTCATCTTTGGTACCATTTTTTCAGGTACTGGAAATATCAAAACGTGGGAAACCGGCCTTATACTGTATGGAGCCCTATAGGGTGCATTATACTAAACAAGCAAAATGCTGACTATTCATCGAGTGATTGGATTGTTTATGAAATCATGGTTCTCAGCAGCACATCGCTCGGTGAAAACTGCAGACATGCTCCTGATAACATGATACTGTATGGGGACAGATTGATCTACTAGTGATTGTTATATCCCCATCATTCTTCCTCAGCCGATGAAAGGAGACTCAGGAACAAGCGTTGAATGACTTCAATATTGTTGATCACGCTCGTTTAACCCCTTAGTGACAGAGCCATTTTGCAACTTAATGATCAGGCCAATTTTTACAATTCTGACCACTGTCACTTTATGAGGTTATAACTCTGGAACGCTTTAACGGATACTGCTGATTCTGAGATTGTTTTTTCGTGACATATTTACTTCATGTTAGTGGTAAAGTTTCTTCCATATGACTTGTGGTTAGTTATGAAAAAACAGAAATATGGCGAAAATTTTGAAAATTTTGCAATTTTCAAACTGTACATTTTTATGCCCTTAAATCAGAGAGATATGTCACACAAATTTCTTAATAAATAATATTTCCCACATGCAAATAAGGTAATCACAAAGCACTTGTTACTGTAAATGGCTGAGAGCATGTTTCATATCTAGCCTTCCCAATATCTCAACAAAAATATTTTAGGTGAGAGACTCCAAAGATAACATTATAAACCACAAAAAGAAGGAGTACTTAAACCACCAAAAGGGTTAATAAGAAATAACACTTTTATTACACTAATAAATACATAAATCAGTACCACATACAATGAAAGTACACATAAAGGAGCAGGCCCGGATTTAGGGGGGGCCCAAGGGGCCCGGGCCACCCACCAAGCGGGAGCCTCCCACCAATATAGGGATAAATATCTCAAAACATGTAAAATACACGTCTCTCTTTGTTATGAACCGTTTCTAATGATAAGGAACATTTAACAAAAGAGAAACTATTGAAAGTGTAGGGACCTGGCTACAGGCTGGCGCTGAGCGGCAGAGTCATGGCACCTGCGTCAGCATCCACTGACCTGGCTAGCCAGACTTCCTTAGTACCTGTACCTAATGCTTAGCTTATGGCATGTGGCAGCCATCTCCGATCCCAACAGAAGCTTCTAAGCGCGCCGCACTACCTATTCAGCTATATCACTTCCTCGGATTAGATCAGATGAGAGTTTGTTCAGTTCAGCTACCTTCGAGGAAGGAGGCGGAGCCACATTGTCGGCGCGAGAAGAGGATTCTCCACCTTGGAGTGTGGCAGGACTTCACTCTGGATCCTCAGTCACTGAAGATCCAGAGTGAAGTGGTTCAGACTTCACAGTGTCGCGGTGGGTGAGTATGATCTCTGTCTGTCTGTGTGTGTGTGTTAGCGCTGCTCCTGGCCCCTCTGCTGGTCCTATAGTCACCACCATCGGTCCTGGGTCCACCACGCTGACCGCTCTGGCGCGCGCCTCCTGCCCTCCTGCTTTCCGGCAGGCGGCTTCCTGCTTCGCTCCTCCTCAGCCGTCGGCCGCGTGCGCTGTGCCTCTGCGCATGCGCCAGAGGGCCAGGCCATGCGTCCCTGCAGCTCATATACCCTCTGACGTGACCCGACCCGGAAGCTCCCTCTGACCTATCAGAGGCACCCACCACCACCAGGTATTTCAGGCTGCCCTCCCTTGGTGGAGGCACCTGACTATCGAGTTAGCTCTCCTTGTGTCCAGGCCCTGCTCGCTACCGCTAGCCCCTCTTGCTTCTGCTCGCTACCCCTGGTCCCCGTTTTGCCTGTCATTATCCACTGCTAACCCTCTGTGTGTCCTTTGCTTTTGCAGTTCCTGCTCCAGCCCAGTCTCCTTCAGGCCTCCCACTTCTCTCCACCGTCTTGCTTCTACTCGCTCCTCCTCCGGACTCTGGTGATCCCGGACCCCTCTCCGGATCCCCGGCTGCTCTGCATCATCTGCTCATCTTCTTGAGCCGACCCCTGGTCCTGGCTGCCGTGGCGCTTGAACTCCCTGAGCCTGCTCCCTAACAGTCCCTGTATAGGGGTTGGTCCCACCTGGCGCGCTCGCTCGTCACGGCCCAGTGGGTCCACTCTTGCACCCGTCACCCACGGCGTAACAGTGTGTGTCCGGTTCTCACTATATCCTGCATTACAGTGTGTCTGTGTATACAGTATGTATATTGTGTGGACCTGTTTACAGTATAGTGCTGTGTATACACTTTATACAGCCCCTCAGCCTCTATTCTGTATACAGCCAGCGCAGCAACAGCCTCTGATATATACAGACAGGAAAACAGCCTCTGATATATACAGCCCGGCAGCAGCCCCTCTCATATATATAGCCCAGCAGCGTGTAATATATACAGCCCAGCAGCAGCCCTTCATATATATATATATATATACAGCCCAGCAGCAGCCTCTCATATATATACAGACCAGCAGAAGCTTCTCTCATACATATACAGCCCAGAAAAATCCTCTCATACATATACAGCCCAGCAGAAGCCTCTCATACATATACAGCCCAGCAGCAGCTTCTGACATATAGAGCCCAGCAGCAGTCTCTGATATAGACAGCCCAAATTTCTACAATATACATACATACATATGTACATATTTTAATCTTTAATTTCCTTTCAGGACTTCAAGGGTTGACAAGGTCATTTTGTTATTTTTAGATTACCATCATGGATAATCGTGAAGGAGCTAGGCACAGACATCGCACAAGAATTTGGGAGTCTGGGGCTTCTAAAAGACGTAAGGCAAAAGAAGCAAGAATGAAATCAACAGAAGAGATAGCAAAGACAAGAAAATTCGATGAGTTCTTCACTGTTCATTCAAGGCAAGTGTCAGAAAGGAGTAATGACCTTGCTGTACATTTTTTTGACTTCCTTGAAAAGCTGTTCCTCTTCTTCACAGTTTCAATGCATCGGCATCAGCTCCTGACTGAGGCTTTGAAAAATATTGACTCAGCAACAGCATTGACTCTCAAACGTGTCACAACAACACGTTAAACACCACCTTCTGGATTGATATCCTGCAAAGAACAGATGCTACTAGTAAAAATTACAACACGCAAAACTCGATCTTTAAATACTGCTGTGGCGTCACTGACCAGCTTAAAAAACTATGTTGCATCAAAGCGTGACTCCTTCAAAATTTATGAGAAGCAAGGCGAAGAGCTGTCTGGTTCATCTGAGTATGTTCTGACGATAACTCAACACAGGCGCCAAAATGTGGGTCTCAATCCATTGGATTATGGCCTTACGGAAGAAGTACAACTCAGCCCTTCTGAAAAATACAGAACAGAAACTTTCTTGCCTATCATTGATCAGTTTCTCGCTTCTCTTGACCAACGTCTTCAAGCATATAAAGATATATCCAGCAAATTTAGCTTTTATAGCCATCTGAAAGAACTGTCTTCAGACGAGCTTAAGGTCACAGCGGAGCAACTCGTCAGGTCTTATTCAGATGACTTGGACATTACATTTATCGATGAACTGTGTCAGTTTGTAACATTTGCCAATTTATTCAAGCTTATCATGGAAAAGGGTGTGCAGGACATTTTCCCAAATATTGAGATAGCTCTAAGGATATATCTAAGGGTGGTTTCACATTAGCGCTTTTGTGAGCTGCATTTCATGCGCACCTAAAAACGCGTGAAAAACGCATGACAATGCACTCTTTTTCCGACGCATGCGCTTAAAAGCGCAGCGTTTACACGCGTTCGTATGCGGTTTTTGCATTTTTATGCGCATGCGATCGAAGAAAAAAAAAGGACAGATGAAATTCAATGATAAAAACACAACCAATGGGACACAAGTGGGCGTGTCTCATGGGATTACTGTAAATATACCATTGCAGAGAAGAAATCCTCCCATTTTGCTCCTGTCTTCTGCGTCAAGATGGATCTTCAAATGGACAGTTTGTATCGCAATCTTGATTTGGATCTTCGCTTGTTTTTTTGCTTTTGTTGTAGCTTGTGACGAAGAACGGAAGAGAGAAAGAAGAGAAGCCGGCATCGTCGATTTTGGCGACACCCTATTGTGGAAGTCCGGGAGAGCTTTGGAGCTTACCACTCTTTATTCACCGAGCTAAATAACAATCCAGACAAATATTACGACTACACGAGGATGTGTCAAGACAGATTTCGTTATTTGCTTCGACGGGTTGAAGGAGCCATCACCAGGCAGGATACCCATCTCCGGAGAGCGATTCCTGCTGAGGAGCGTCTGTTGGTGACACTACGGTACGTAATATTTCAAACTAACTGCCTCCAATAATTATTATTGTTTGGCAATGTACTTTTTTTTTTATTATTATTTCTCTTTTTATTAGATTTCTGGCTACTGGAGAGACATTAACATCGCTCCATTTTCAGTACCGGATAGGAATTTCAACACTTTCTGGGATTGCAGACACCTGCCCGGCTTTGTGGGACGTTCTTCGTGGTGAATTTTTACCAATACCCACCACGGAAATATGGAAGGACAAAGCTGCAAACTTCCAAGAATTTTGTGATTTTCCCAACTGTATTGGAGCAGTAGATGGCAAACATATCTGGATTACCAAACAGGCAAGAACTGGACCTCAGTACTTCAATTATAAAAAATATTTTTCAATAGTGCTCATGGCCATTGCCGGTGCGGACTGCAGCTTTGTGGCCGTGGACATCGGATCATTTGGACGTGTTAATGATTCGAGAACATTTAAAGACTCAGACATGGGCCAACGATTATTTCTGAATAATTTCAATTTCCCTCAGCCACAACCTCTTCCCAACACTGAAGGACCTGCAATGCCGTTTGTTGTGGTTGGGGATGAGGCCTTTCAGATGTGCGCCAATCTCCTTAAACCATATTCCAGTCGTGACTTGGACCATACTAAAAGGATTTTTAACTACAGACTGTCCAGGGCACGAAGAACTGTGGAGTGCGCCTTTGGTATCCTTGTCTCAAAATGGCGCATTTTGCAAACATCAATTAATCTAAAAATTGAAACAGTGGATGAGGTGGTCAAGGCGTGTGTAGTGTTGAGCGATACCTTCCGATATCGGGAAATATCGGATCGGATTGGATCGGACCGATACCCCAAAAATATCGGGTATCGCCGATTCCGATACCGGAAACCCATGCAAGTCAATGGGGCACAATTATCGGAATGAAAATAAACCCTTTCTTTACTTGCACATCCAGTTCGGGAGGGGGGAAGAGTGTGGGCGGTGCGTGGGCAGAGACTGTGCGTGTGTGTGTGCGGGCGGGGTCTGTACGGGCCTCTCGAGGGTTTGTGCGGGCCTGCCGGGGGTCTGTGCGGGCCTGTCAGGGGTCTGTGCGGCCTGCCGGGGGTCTGTGCGGGCCTGCTGGGGGTCTGTGCGGGCTGCCGGGGATCTGTTCGGGCCTGCCGGGGGTCTGTACGGGCCTGCCGGGGGTCTGTACGGGCCTGCCGGGGGTCTGTACGGGCCTGCCGGGGGTCTGTGCGGGCCTGCCGGGGTTGTGTGTGTGTGCAGGCATCGTCCGATGGGACTACAAGTCCCATCGGGCTATGCCTGCTACAATGACAGTGACTGACACATTAGCCAATGATGGGACAGTAGGAGTCCCATCATCCGGCTAATGTGTTGAATGTAAAAAAAAACAAAAACATACATACTACATACATACTACATATATACTACATACATACTACATACATACTACATATATACGACATTCATACAACATACATACTTCATATATACTACATTTATACAACATACATACATACTACATACATACTACATTCATACAACATACATACATACTACATACATACTACATATATACTACATTCATACAACATACATACATACTACATAATACATACTACATATTACATATAAACTACATTCATAAACATACATACATACTACATTCTACATACATACTACATATATACTACATTCATACAACATACATACATACTTCATAAATACTACATTCATACAACATGCATACTACATACTACATATATACTAAATTCATACAACATATATACATACATACTACATATATACAACATACATACATACTACATACTACATACATACTTCATATATACTACATTCATACAACATACATACTACATAATACATACTACATATATACTACATTTATACAACATACATACATACTACATACATACTACATTCATACAACATACATACATACATACTACATATATACTACATTCATACAGCATACATACATACTACATAATACATACTACATATATACTACATTCATACAACATGCATACATACTACATACATTTTACATATATACTACATTCATACAACATGCATACATACTACATACTACATATATACAACATACATACATACTACATACATACTACATATATACTACATTCATACAACATACATACATACTACATACATACTACATATATACTACATTCATACAACATACATACATACTACATATATACTACATTCATACAACACAATACATACATACTACATACATACTACATATATACTGCATTCATACAACATACATACATATAAAGGAAGATGTGGAAACCACAAAATAATTGCGAAACAAGATCCCAAACTATTATATATTAATTCACATCTTTTATTGAAAAAAAGAGACAGGACTAGACAAATGGGGGACATGTGCAAAAAGGCAACATAAAGTGCAGCAGTGCAAAAACGCGCAAGGCAGTCACGGTCATGGAAAGAAGGAACAACCTAGTAACAATATATGAAAAAAATTTCAAAGATAGATGGGAATAAAGGATCCACAGGATAAAAAAGATGTAACAATGATGGTAATAAAATAATAACAATAATAATAATAAGTGACACAATCTGTTAAAAATAAAAATGCCTTTATTGAAATATTGGCACAACAATTGAGTGCATTAGAAATGTATATATATATATAATAATATAAAATAAAATAAAATATACAACCACATTAGCAATATATTTATGGATAATGGAAAAACCAATCCATAACAAAAGGCTTAATTAGTAATCCAGGTACAAAAAGTGCATAAATAAGGTGACACAATATATCTAATAAATGTGCCCAAAGTGCAAAAAGTGCAATTGTGCAAAAAAATATACAAATCGCCCTAAGGCGTGTGCAACAAGACACAAAATGTAAAATACCTGTAAGTCAATTGGCGCTATATGGGTTGTATAAGAACGCGCCCCGACGCGCGTTTCGGAAATAAAATCTCCTTCGTCAGGGGGATAAATACAAAAGAGGACGTGCTCCATAGATGACAGTCGATCTGACATCAGGAGGTCTCTTTCCCACAACCCAAGGAACTGGTTGGCGTAGGCAGGCGCAAACGCCGCCCCCATAGCTGTTCCCTGGAGCTGCAGGAAAAAAGACCCCCTGAACGTAAAAAAAATTGTGTGTGAGGGTAAATTCAAGAACTTCCATCACCAAAGCCCTCTATTGATCTAGCAGGGGGATACTCCATCATTGGAGAGCTTTATCGCAGGATTAAATGATAACGATTTGAATATTCGCCTCACCGCTAACTTTGATAGAGACAGAATAGAATTTTTGGATGTTTCACTGAGTAGGGGACATGAAGGTGTTATTCAAACTACTATCTGTCGGAAACCCACGGCCACAAATATGCTCCTACATGCATCCTCCTCGCATCCCACACATATGGTGAGTTCTGTACCAGTAGGCCAATTTTTGCGCCTTCGACGCCTCTGTTCGACCGAGGAGGAGTTCGAAATTCAGGCCAAGGATTTGAGGGGTCGGTTTGTTGAAAGGGGGTATAGTAATCGATCGATAAAAAGGGCCTATTTACGGGCGAAGTATAGCAGTAGAAATTCCCTCTTATATAAGATCAATGACGAGCCAAAAAAATCGGAGACAGTGAGATTCATTACCAACTTCAATGCCCGGTCGGAACAGGTACGTGGTATTTTAAATAAAGCATGGGATATTTTGAAGACGGATCCCATTCTGGCCAGAATTATTACAGAGAAACCTCAAATTACCTATAGGAGGGCCAGGAACCTACGTGACCATCTAGTACGAAGCCACTACATCGGGGATCCCCCTAGGACCTTTTTAGATGACATTGCCCAGAATAGGAGGGGTGGCAGTGCGGCCTGTGGCCACTGTGTGGCGTGTGTTAATATGGTCAAAGAGGACACGTTCACAGACTCTTCGGGACGGAAACAGTTTAGGATTGTCAAGTCCATTAACTGTTTGTCCCGTAATGCTATATACTATGCTACATGCCCCTGCCCCTTGATTTATATCGGGCTCACTACCCGACAATTAAAAGTCAGGGTCAGGGAACATGTATTAGGCATACAGGCTGCAGCTAGTGAGGAAGAGTTGCATCTACTCAAAACGTTACCCTGACACTTCAAGACACATCATAAATGTGATAGTAGTGGCCTGAAGGTTAGGGGCATTGATCTAGTGGATATGGGGATTCGGGGTGGGAAAATGTCTCAACGCTTGGCCCAAAAGGAGTCGCGATGGATTTGGACCTTAAATACGGTCCATCCTAATGGGTTAAATGAGAATTTGTCATACGTTCCATTCCTGTGATTGTAACCGCCCCCTTGGGTCTGTGCTAGAGGGCGCATGAATGTGGCGGTTTTTTATGTGGTTTTATAGTTTTTAATTATTTGTGTGCTTCAGTTTATTGTAGTATTTGTCGATTTGGAGTCGTTCCTGGACAGCTATATCCAAATTTTCCTTGATGTTTGGTGGAAGAATCGTATGTTGTCCCTTACCACGTGGATGGACTATGAGACAGGTTTGGAGAAGGCCTGATATTCATCCAGAGGCGACTACAGCGGAGTGGATCTGTCACATTAAAATGGATGAAGATTAGCCAATATGGATTGTTCCAGCTTTTTTCCATATGTGTCTTTCTTTGGATACATTTATTGGTATCTGCAGGATTCGTATATAAACCCGAACGTCCAGATGTATTTGTATATTTTGTATTTCTTATTATGAACTATAAAAACATATTTAAATGAATAAAGAATAGAAGGAGTTTGGGGGAAATATGCATTGAATGTTTTGGATTTTTTGCATGTAATGCATATATGATCCGTGAGGTGATGGGTGGGGAATATATACAAATATATATACACGAGATATACATATGGTAGTATTGGCTTTAGGATATGTACTTAATGTGAGGGGTCAGCTATATAGCTATATGTTTCTTTGCGTGGTAGTTTGTATTTGGAGTAGGGATTAATTGTGATTTATCTTCTGCACATCATGTGTTTGATATGTCAGGAACAGCCGTTTTTGTGTTTTATGGTCATATATGTATATTAGTGCCCTTGAGTTTGCCCCATGTTAAGATGGCCGCTGTGGCATCATAGCATTGCGCATGCACGCCTTGTCATCTCCCTCGGCGTGTGCGGCCCAGTCCCTGCCGGATGCTGGATCACGTGGGTCCGCGTGTATCCGGTGACGTCATGGTGGGTTGCGCCGCTTGTAGTGGGGCGGGCGTTGCATCCGCATGCTTCCGGTGGGCACACATAAATAGGCGCTGTATGTGTTTTCACATATGCCCCCTGAGGAAGGAGCTCTATGCTCTGAAACGCGTGTCGGGGTACGTGCTGACGGTCCGGTCACTAAAAGGCATTATCTGAGGTATGTAGTTTTGGGGTATTAATCCCTTCTGGGTGGGCGGTACTCTTGCTCCCCTGGGGGAGTGACCATAGGTCCTCTAAAGAGAACGGGTCTATTAGGCCTTATATACCCTATATAAATATGGATAACCTCTGATAGGTATGCACCCATTTTGTGTGGTGATTAGTATCTTTTTCAGTGGTCAGATTCTGTGATGCTAACACCCGTTGCATATTATATATTATATATTATGCTACATACCTCCTAAATACATTATATAATTGTGTATTTCCAATGGATGTGTATATTAAGTTACTAGGTTGTGCCTTCTTTCCATGACCGTGACTGCCTTGCGCGTTTTTGCACTGCTGCACTTTATGTTGCTTTTTTGCACATGTCCCCCATTTGTCTAGTCCTGTCTCTTTTTTTCAATAAAAGATGTGAATTAATATATAATAGTTTGGGATCTTGTTTCGCAATTATTTTGTGGTTTCCACATCTTCCTTTATATAGTAGTGATTGATCCCTGTGGGTCCAATAAGAACAGCATCTGAATGTTTTTGATATGAGGTACAGGATGCTGATATATCCCTTTGCTATTGTGATTTGTTAACATACATACATAGTACATGCTACATACATACTACATACATACAACATACTACAGACATACAACATACATACAACATACATACTACATACAATACATTCATACATTCATACATATAGACATACAGTACATATAACTTGCAGAGACACCGCACTACACTCGCTCACAGAGCCAGTGCGCGTGTCCTGAGTACAGAAACAGTGCTAAAAGATACCTGTGGAGCAGGGCAGCAGAGGTGACAATGCGTGCTTCAAACTATTAGTGTCAGGGTCCAGTCAGCGCCGGAAAGTAAAGAGGCACAGGACTAGTGATATGTCGTTCATGAACGATCCGATTCAAAGAGCCGGCTCCCCGCTGGGAACGAAATGAGCCGGCTCTGCACTGTGAACGAGCCGCTTCTTTTTTTTTTTTTTTTTTTTTTTTTCTTTTTCTGGCGCCAGACAGTGGCAGTGACTCATCTGGGAGGAGAGAAATGTGTGCTGTCTGTGCTGGAGTGAGTGGAAATTTTTAAAGTGATACACTCCTCCTAGCTTCAGACATGCATGCATGGCATACAGTATATGGCATGTGACTGTAGAGGGGTTAAACTCAAGTGACTCAGCAAATTGGTCTCGTACACTCTCACATATACTATACAATTGTATACTATCAGGCTACGTGCACACGCTGCGGATTGGGGTGCGAATTTGGCCGGGCGGATTTTGTAAAATCCGCAGGTAAATCTGCAGGTCAAAAGACCTGCGGTTTACCTGCGGATTGCTCTGCGGTTTTGCCCTGCGGTTTTTCATCTCCACAATAGAGGAGATGGCAAACCGCAGCGGAATCTGCAGAAAGAATTGACATGTCAATTCTTTCTGCGGTTTAGAAACCGCAGGGAAACCGCGCGGAAAAACCTGCACCATCTGCACTGTGGTTTTTAATATCCATAGGATATTATGGTACTGTACACCGCAGCAAAAACTGCTGCGGATCCGCAGCGGCCGAATCCGCAGCGTGTGCACACAGCCTTAGGGTATGTGCACACTTTGCGGTTTCTGCTGCGTTGTACAGTACCTTTATTTCCTATGGAAATTAAAAAAAAGCTGTGCACATGCTGCGTTTTGAAAACCGCACGGAAAAAAACGCAGCATGTGCACAGCTTTTGTCAATTGTTTGGTGCAGAAACGCTGCAGTTTTACACCTCATCCATTATGAGGTGTAAAACCGCAGGGCATTCCTGCGTTTTTCTCTATAAAATCCGCAGAGACAAAAAACTATGTGTGCACATAGCCTTAGTTAAAGTCAGCCGACTCAGCTCAGCAGCAGCAGTGCAGCACTGAGTGAGTGAGGATTCAGGACAGTCACACAGGACAGGAACCCTACAGGGAGAAGCGGCAGGTCTTGCTGAGGGTAGGGTAAGGGTAAGCAATATAATAAAGTGATTTCAGGCAAGACTGTGCAGAGATCTAGGTCCAGCCCCAATAATTAGGCCATGTGCACACATAATTTTTGGTGCTGCGGATTTGGAAAAATCTGCAGGTAAAAAAGACCTGCGGATTAGCCTGCGATTTCACATCTCTACAATGGAGGTGTGAAACCACAGCAGATTCCACACAAAGAATTGACATGCTGTGGATTTGAACCCGCAGCAAATCCGCGTGGAAAAATCTGCAGCATGTGCACAGCGTTTTTCAGTTTACCATCGAAAACAATGGTACTGTACAACACAGCTAAATCTGCTGCGGCCCCGCAGAGCCTGAAACGCTGCAGATCCGCAGCAGAATCCGCACCGTGTGCACATGGCCTTATAGGGTTAAGCTGGGCTCACACTTGCATATTTTGGATGCACTCGGATTCGTTTTCGTCTCCATTGACTTTCAGTGGTGACGGATGGGACTTGTGTGTGCATCCAGGTGTCACCGTTTTCCCACAGATCTGCATGTCTGCATATTTTATCAGATGCACAAAAACACAACTTGTTGCAGTTTTGTGTCATCTGAAAAACACGAGGTACAGGGAGATGCACGGATCCGTCTACATTACGTCTACGGCTACACGTCTGGAATTAACATGGAGCTCTATGGAGCACGGATCCAGGACAACATGGAACCGTGTGCAGGGATCCGTGTTGCGGCACTGATGTTCGGAAGTGAGGGATGTGCTATGGGAAAGTGATGAAACTGTATGGGAACAGACTGCAGACATAATATAGACTATGCCCGCATGCTGCTCTGTCATACAGTGATCTTTCCCGCCTCACTAGAAGGGCTTATGCCCTGTGTTAGTGTATTAATGATAATAAAATGTATTGGGAGCATGTATATAACATGGGGGCACCTGGTTAGGGGCTGCACGAGTGGGGCTGCGTTCACACTAGCGTTTTGGTACTGTGCGTTGTGAAGCGTAGCAATCCTGATCCAGATTAGATCTCTATACTTAACATAGGGATGCACGGACCTGCGTTTGCATCAGGGTTTTCCATGTTCTCCGAAAATGCAGCTTGTTGTGAATTTTGGGTGTTAAAAAAAATCTGTAGACATCCTGATATGTGTCAGCAAAAACATATGATTGTCAATGTAGACGCACCTGAATCAGGATGCCTGCGTCCAATCTGCATGTGGATTTCATACTGCGCAGGCTCTGAGGCCCATTTTCTTTTTTTCTTTCACCAGTCTCTCTCCCCTCTCCTCTCCTCTCTCCCCCTATCCTCTGCCCCAGAAGTCAGAATTTCACATTTCCAACCAAATCCTCATTAGGGCGCAGTTCCAAGCGTTTGCATCCATTTGCAGAAAAAACACGGATGCGAATAAATCGCGTCCAAGAGGGAATGACTGCAGCAATGAAGGTGCGGACTCCTAGTCTGGGGGAATAGACGTCCCGCTGGGCTACTGCTGGTTCATTATCAGATCACCAGGGCCGATATGAAACTATTCTTACTGCACATGACTTTATTACACTGCAGTAATAGGGGAGTCAGGAGGAAGGGTGCCAGTGGGGGAACAGAAAGGATCTTTTCAGTGTAATATGGAAACAAAACTGGCCCTAGTCCAAATCATTTTGCAGGCTTCAAATAAGTGCACCTGCGAGGTTGTCCATGACTTTAATGCTGGCTAACCTTAAGGTATTGTCACACTTAGCGATGTACCAGCAATCCCGACCAGCGATTTGACGCGGTCAGGATCGCTGGTGCATCGCTAAGTGGTCGCTAGTGAGCTGCCACACAGGCAGATCTCACCAGCGACATCGCTGGGGACGGGGGTCGCTACTTACCTGTCACACTAGGCGATCCTGCGTCCTCCCGCCCGGCTCCACGCGTCGCTCGTCTCTCCACAGGAAGCGCCGCATTAAGCTGACGACGAGAAACAGTCCAGGACGTTCTCTCGCGATCAGCGATAACCAGCGGGGGAGCGGTCGGAGGTAAGTATCAGACACAGCGATATAGCTAGCAATATCGCTATAACGTCACAAGTTATAGCGATATTGCTAGCGATATCGCTTAGTGTGACAGTACCTTTAGAATAGGTCAGCAATGTCTGATCAGTGAGGGTGCGACACCAAGCACCCTGGCCAGTCAGCTGCTCTTAGTGTCTGATTTTACCATTCAGTATGCTTTGCTTACATATTTTGGAGTGTGTGTTGGCACAGTGCTTCCAACATACCTTTTACGGATTATACTCTTATACAGCGCCAACACAGATTGCAGCACTTACTAATCCAGACAGGACATGTACAAAAAACACCACAGATTAGAAAGGAATACATGGTAAGACTGTCTGCAACCAAGGAGCCAGGGCCTGATCACAAGAGCTGACAATCTGAGGAGACAGCAATGCTGAATAACAGTCTACACTGCGTCAATAGATCCTTATATAGGTGGAGAATGAGGCCCTCACTTTACAGGCAAAGACCTGGAACGATGACTGTGGAAAACGGATTAATATTAAAAAAAGAGCCGTTAAAAAAGCCGGCTCTTTATGGTGAGCTGAGCCGAATGACCCGGATCGCCAAAAAGAGCCGAACTTCCCATCACTACACAGGACCTGCGGACACTGAAGTTAGCAAGCTGGCACAGGACCTATGATCAGGTGACTGCAAGGGGGCGGGGCTTAGCATCCTGCTTTCAGATACGACAGGACACCATACAACAACTCAGAGTCAGGCAAAATGGAGGTCACAACAGTACGGGCAAATGGGGCACAGGAGGGACAAACAGACGGGTAGTCAGACAAAGCCAAAGGTCATACACAAGAGGGCGACGTGGTTCCAAGGGGACGAGCAGAGAGAAGTCGGGTCACAAGCAGAGAGTCATACATGAGAGGTAGCGCAGTACAAGAGGGGCAGGCAGAACTCGTAACAGGGACAGAACCGGATCAAATCCAAACAAGCAAGCAAGATATCAGGCACAAGGCACACGTACGCACAAGGTCAACTAACTAAGCCGAGGGCAGGAGTATAACTGACACCGGACCTAGGTCCAGTGAGCATTAAATAGCCGCCCTCTGCCAGAGAGAGGTGGATCAATTAACCCCCAGTCTGATCAGGATGGGCCAAAGCGAAACCCCGTCCTGGATCATGACAATAACATAGAGTACATACTCACCATCACTTGTCACTTTGATCCCCGAAGCCAGTGTCATCTGTAAAAAATATTAAAATAACAAACAACCAATATACTCCCTGATCTGCAGAAATCCACGAGTGTCCCACAACGATGATGCGACCACTCCCTAGGAGTCCCAGGAATACAATGACGGGAGATAGATATCCTTCCGCACTGTATTCCTCCGCCACTGTAAAAAAAATAGTCCCTAGTCTCACTTTTGGCATTGCTATGTGAGAAAGTTCCCACGCAGCTTTTGCCAAAAAGTGAGACCAGTGAACTATAGTAACCTCTCAGTGATGCCCTGCAGGAGATCGTCGTGGGACACTCGTGGATTTCTGTGGATCAGGGAGTATATTGGTTGATTGTTATTTTAATATTTTTTACAGTGAGATGACACTGTCTTCGGGGATCAAAGTGACAAGTGATAGTGAGTATGTACCCTATGTTATATGTACTGTATGTCTATATGTATGTATTGTATGAATGTATGAATGTATGTAGTATGTATGTAGTATGTATGTTGTATGTATGTAGCATGTTGTATGTATGTTGTATGTATGTAGTAAGTATGTAGTATGTATGTTGTATGAATGTAGTATATATGTAGTATGTATGTAGTATGTAGTATGTATGTTGTATGAATGTAGTATATATGTAGTATGTATGTAGTATGTATGTATGTATATTGTATGAATGTAGTATATATGTAGTATGTAGTATGTATGTTGTATGAATGTAGTATATATGTAGTATGTTGTATGAATGTAGTATATATGTAGTATGTATGTATTATGTAGTATGTATGTATGCAGTATGAATGTAGTATATATGTAGTATGTATGTAGTATGTATGTATGTTGTATGAATGTAGTATATATGAAGTATGTATGTAGTATGTATGCTGTATGAATGTAGTATATATGTAGTATGTATGTATTATGTAGTATGTACTGTATGTATGCTGTATGAATGTAGTATATATGTAGTATGTATGTATGTTGCATGAATGTAGTATATATGAAGTATGTATGTAGTATGTAGTACGTATGTTGTATGAATGTAGTATATATGTAGTATGTATGTATTATGTAGTATGTATGTATGCTGTATGAATGTAGTATGTATGTAGTATGTATGTATGTTGTATGAATGTAGTATATATGAAGTATGTATGTAGTATGTATGTATGTTGTATGAATGTTGTATATATGTAGTATATACAACAGGCTTCCCCTGACTGGTGTCCTAGTGGTTGGGACCCGGTCCTTGTCTGCCCTTATTCACACAGACGTCAACTTTGACACATGATAAGGTTATTAATACTAGACAGTGTAGGACCGCTCCGACCACAGAGTCACCTTGTCGATCGTGGGACGGCTTTTATGCTATGTTTGATCAAATACAGTATTACTAAGAACTCTGTATGATTTAAATGCACTTTTGCTTTTTACTTATTTAATTATAGCAGGGTTTTTTCCATTTTGTCCTTTGTAGGTTTTGTATGCTTTTTGGCCATGTGAACATGCATTTATATGCTGCATGTGTACCAACTCAAATCAAGCTCAATTTTTGTGTTTTTTCTTTGTATTTTTGCATTCTGTGCAAGCTGGGGTGTGGCCTCCCTCTCCTGAGCTGGAAATTGTATTTAAAGGCTTCCCCTGACTGGTGTCCTAGTGGTTGGGACCCGGTCCTTGTCTGCCCTTATTCACACAGATGTCAACTTTGACACATGATAAGGTTATTAATACTAGACAGTGTAGGACCGCCCCGACCACAGAGTCACCTTGTCGATGGTGGGATGGCTTTTATGCTATGTTTGATCAAATACAGTATTACTAAAAACTCTGTATGATTTAAATGCACTTTTGCTTTTTACTTATTTATTTATAGCAGGGTTTTTTCATTTTGTCTTTTGTAGGTTTTGTATGCTTTTTGGCGATGTGAGCATGCATTTATATGCTGCATGTGTACCAACTCAAACCAAGCTCAATTTTTGTGTTTTTTTTTATATGTAGTATGTATGTAGTATGTATGGGTTTTTTTTGGGTGTTTTTACATTCAACACATTAGCCGGATGATGGGACTACTACTACTGTCCCATCATTGACTAATGTGTCAATCACTGTCATTGTAGCAGGCATAGACCGATGGGACTTGTAGTCCCATCGGACGATGCCTGCACACACACAACCCCCGGCAGGCCCGCACAGACCCCCGGCAGGCCCGCACAGTCCCCCGGCAGGCCCGCACAGTCCCCCGGAAGCCCGCACAGACCCCCAGCAGGCCCGCACAGACCCTTCAGGCCCGCACAGACCCCTGGCAGGCTCGCACAGATCCCCGGCAGGCCCGTACAGACCCCCGGCAGGCCCGTACAGACCCCCGGCAGGCCCGTACAGACCCCCGGCAGGCCCGCACAGACACCCGGCAGGCCCGCACAGACCGCGCATCATGATGACATCATTTCAGCAGCCAATCACAGCCATGCCATTAGTTAACATGGCTAACACAGCTGGCTCATTGCATTATGGGAACTTCCAATTCCGGTATTCGATATTGTAAAAATATCGGAACTCGGTATCGGAACTCCGATACAGCGAATATCGGCCAATACCCGATATTTGCAGTATCGGAATGCTCAACACTAGGCGTGTGTGGTTCTCCATAACTACATAATGGCTAAAGAGCGACCCAACGTTCAACTTGATGAACCTGTTTCTAACCCATTGCCTGATTACCAGCAACACCCTCTGAGGTCCACAGTTGAAATAGGAGAAATGAGGGATAGATTTGCGGCCTATTTTGTTTCCAATGTTGGGAGTTTGTCATGGCAAGATCAAATGGTATAGTGTTTGTGGGCTTATTATTTACTTTTCTGTGCTGTTCATAAAAAACCTACTACCATTTTTGGTAATGTTGCTACCAATAAAATACACCTTTTTTAAAAAAAAAAATTTCAATTTTATGTTTCATTACATCTGGTGAAATTTACCTCCACATGTGAAATTTTCATAACATATTTAAAAAAAAACTGTAGAAAAATGTACTATCCTGAGTGCAAGAGTGCCGACAACTGGCAAGGTGACCTGACCCCCTCATCTTTGCGTTGTTTTGGACACCTCATAGCTCAATGAAAGATACCTAAAGCTGCCGAGCTAAAAACAAAGAAAAGTAGAGGAGTATATTGTACATTGGAACTGACACTGAAACATGAGGTGTCAAAAATCTTTTGTCTCTACGGCGCACGGTGTGTTGCTGGCGACGGGACAGTCAAAGAACAGTCATTAGTTGTTGAAAAAAAATACATTTATTTGTCAAAATTACTGATACTAAGGTGGATATTTATGGGGAAAAAGGGGGATTGCTAAGTGGGAGATTCGTTTGGGCTTGGCGAAGGGGATGTGCCAAGTATGCTTGCTGGAACTTCAGGGATATTGGGGGTTGACACATTGGGAGGTGAAACATGGGAAGGTATAGACAAAGGGGTCGATGATGCTGGAGGGGGTGATGGTGTAGGAGGTGATGGTGGAGATACATGGACAGTTCTCCTTTTTCTTTTTTTTGAATGGTGGCTCCGCTGTGTTTGGGTACACGGTCTGGTGGTGGGTGTGGTCAATGTACCCTGTGTCTGCTCGGTGTGGTGGTCTTGTGGCGCCCCCAGGAGTATGGCTGCCACAGTGGCTTTGCCTTCCTCCAGGGGAGGGTAATGCCAGGCTTGGAGGCAATGATGGGTCTCTCTCGCAGTCAATCCATACATGCAACACAGTTCCACTCCAGGCCAGCAGGGGGAACTCTGAACCAGAATTAAGGGGAGGAGTGCCGTCTGAGGGCCAGGAGGGAGGGGAAGTCAGTTAGTCTGTGGAGGGTGAAGTGTGCAGACGTGTAGAGAAAAGCTGGAGGTTGAGCTAGGAAGGAGAGCTCCCTCAGCTTGAGAGGGCACGAACTGGAGCCTGGTCTCCACGGCTGTACGGACACTAACGGTCCTACAGCAGATACCAGAGGAGTAGGAGGCTGTAAATGCCCTACTCCCATCTAAGACTTGATGCACAACAGCAGCTTGGATAGAGAGCCAAGACTCAGAGAAGGGAGTCCCCGAGAGAGGCTACAGCTGTCTGCCATGCAAGTAAGGTTCTTGGGAACATCTGACAGGAGGAACTTCAGAGTAACTTAGTGCTGGAGTACTTCATTCAAACAAGCGCTAGGAAGGAGACTGCACAGCCCGTCTGCTGAGAGAGAATCCCTGAGTTGCTTCCAAGCTAGCCTGCTCCGTTACCATCTGTAATCAGGACCCTGGACTGCAGTTATCAAGTAAAGGTACAGAAATTGCACCCGGCTGTGTCTTGTCTGCTTCCTACCTTTCCAGCACTGCTACATCCCCGTGCCAACCACATCTACACTGCCTTGGGGCTATAGCTTCACCTGTGGGGAGCTATTACATCTTTGCTGCACCATACCATCAGTCCCAGTGGATCTGTACGCAGCGTCGGCTTAACATCTCCCTGGCCGAGCACCACAGGTGGCGTCACGAACTATTCCATTCAATTAACTACATTCCCCCATTACTTGGGCGCCCAGGGCCACGGACCGGGTCACCGCTGCTGTGACACATTCCCCTGACACCGGCCCGGTACCGAGTACCCCACAGCCCTGGGAGGGCGACCCAATTTGGCGTCACGAACAGGATTACGGAGCCCGGTATCCCCGGGTCCTGTGTGCCATAGACTGTGTTTGTGCAAAAGACTGTGTGAAATTGGCGCCAGTTGCCGCCATTACTGTGCTGCTTGGCGCGCGCGGGAAGAAAGAGGTGGGCCTTCGTGGGCGGAGCCTGCAGCAGAGCGCAAAGAAGCGAAGTGCTGCATGGGAAGAGAGGACAGCGCATGAGAGAATTAGGAGCTGAGGCCTACAGCCCGGAGCGTCGGGCCTGTGAAGCGGCCGCCGGTGAGCTCACATAACCCCCGGCCCTGGCTAACATTAACTAGGGGGGAAGAGGATGTCCGCGCCGAACGACGATGCAGTGGCAGGCGCCGGTGCCAACCCCGCAGCACCGCCAGCAGGAGCGCCCGCCACAGCGGTCTCCATAATGCCGCTGTCTATGCCCTACAGACCGGGAGCGGCCTGGCTACCGCAGTACTCGGGTGAGTCACACACCCTGAGTGAATTTAAAGAGAGATTGTGCAGTTTATTTAAAGTATACCCTCTGTCTGAAAGCCAGAAAGTGAATATCCTGATTGGACAGCTAACGAGTGCAGCGCAGAGAGAAGTGAAAGCCTAGCAAGATACTGATAAAGAGACTGTTGCCAAGATCCTGGCCAAGCTGAGAAGCACCTTTGACACACGCACTTCAGCTGAAATCAAGATGAGGTTCTTTGGCTGTAAGCAGAGAGCACAGGACAGTATCAGGGATTATGCTCTCAACCTGCAGGAGGCGCTGCGAGCAGTTAAACAAGTTGATCCTGACAGCGTAAAGGAAGAAGATAAACTGTTGAAGGAGCAGTTCATTGAAGGACTCCTGTACAGTACCCACAGAGGACAGTTGCGTATTATAACCCTGCAAAACCCTGATCTGAACTTTGTTGATTTTAAGGACAGGGCTATTCGGGTACTGCAGGAGTCCACTGACAGCCGTCCAGCGCTCCCTAGGCGCCCAGCGATCACCTACCATCAGGAAGCAACATCTTTTCCATCCCTGTGGAGGCTGATGCACAGACTCTGGATAAAGATCCAACTGAGAAGCTGCATCTTCAAGTCCAGGAGCTGACCAAAAGGATGGCTGCTCTTACCAAAACCGTGCAGTCCCAACAAGTGTCCTCCGAAGAAAAGATCCAGCTTGCTTCCGGTCCAGAGGATGTCCCGTGGCTCCAGAGGAGGAGAACCCCGCCACTTCGAGGAAGGAACAGTGATCGGTATGACCAGGACGGACGTCCCATCTGTCATCGCTGCTACAAGGCAGGTCATCTTCCAGGTACTGTCCTTTAAACGAGCAACCCCTGGGGCAGAGGGCCAACCCCCAGGAGTAGGATCCCCAGGCCCAAAGAACTGGAGAGCCAAGTATGTGGGAGGGAGACCAATCCTTCCTGTGGTGATTGACGGCATCCCCAGGAACGCTTTGCTGGACACTGGCTCCCAGGTGACCACGATGCCGTACATTCTGTACAAGAGATATTGGGCTGATTCAGAGCTTACCCGTGGCCCAACTGATGAACTGACAGTAGTTGCTAGTAATGGTCAGTCTTTACTGCAGATAGGATGTAAAGAAATTACTGTTAAAGTGGGGCGGGTAGAGCTAAAGTATCAAGGTTTAATAGTTGTTGATATTGATCGACGTGAATGTAATCCCATGATGACTCTTGGTACAAATGTAATTGAAAACTGTCTGTCCAAGGTTATTGTCTTGTTGCAACAGGTGGCTGAGACTGATGGTTCCGGAGAACAACGAGTCCAGCAGAAGGAGATCCGAGCCCTGATGCAAAGGCAACAGGTAGAACTCTCTGGCGGAGAGATTGGCAGCGTCAGAGTGAGTGATGCTTTTCCCATTGTAATACCCCCCAGATGTGAAATGTTGGTTTGGTGTCGGGCAGCTATAGGTCTTAGAGGGAGGGATTACCAGGCGTTGGTAGAACCAGTATACTCCGAGAGCAGGCCCCCTGTGCTGACAGCCAGAGGGGTGGTTGATGTACGAAAGGGGAGAGTACCTGTACGCCTTTTGAATTAGGGGGAAGAGGAAGTCACAAAACCTCGGTATGCCACAGTTGCTAAGCTGCTCACCGTTAATAACAACTGTTTGCAGGCAGCAGAACCCTTGGTCTCATCCGATCAGAAGAAAAAAAAACTGCTTCTGCTGCTAGCGATTGTGCCTGTACAACACACCAGTCACTGTGTGTGCAGTGCAAGGGGAGGCTATATTGTGGTGTATCAGTGGTGTTGGTTGTTGGGCTGCCTTCTAAGGCTTCCTGACAGCTGCATTGCTGTTTACCCACTGCTCTGCAAACTGCTTTTTTAAAAGCAATCCCAATTTTTTTTTTTGTCCTGCTGAGGTACTGAGCTGCAAACTGCTTTTTTAAAAGCAATCCCAATTTTTTTTTTTTGTCCTGCTGAGGTACTGAGCGTGCATTTTTTCACACCATACAGCGGTGTACGCTCCTCACACAGTACCGTGTAACGGCTGTTATCACAGCCACAGTGAAGCTATCTGTGTCACTCTGTGAGAATAAGTCGAGGACATGTTCCGTTCTTACAGACCTGCACTCTGGGGAGATTCCTACTCTGCCCAATTCTACATACACCTTGTAGTTTGTGATACACTAGCCAATTTCTGCCTGTGATATAGCGCTGTGATATTCAGTGGGCCTCACACAATCCAAAAGTGTCCAGTGTCCACAAGTGTCTGCAGAAATTCAAAATCTCCCTTATCCTCTAGTCACTTTGGTCACAGCTGTGCCATCGAGCCTGTGACATAGCGCTCAGATATTCAGTGGGCCTCACACAATCCAAAAGTGTCCAGTGTCTGCAGAAATTCAAATTCTCATTTATCCTCTAGCCACTTTGGTCACAGCTGTGCCATCGAGCCTGTGACATAGCGCTCAGATATTCAGTGGGCCTCACACAATCCAAAAGTGTCCAGTGTCCACAAGTGTCAGCAGAAATTCAAAATCTCACTTATCCTCTAGTCACTTTGGTCACAGCTGTGCCATCGAGCCAGTGACATAGCGCTCAGATATTCAGTGGGCCTCACACAATCCAAAAGTGTCCAGTGTCCACAAGTGTCTGCAGAAATTCAAAATCTCACTTATCCTCTAGTCACTTGGCACAGCTGTGCCATCAAGCCTGTGACATAGCGCTCAGATATTCAGTGGGCCTCACACAATCCAAAAGTGTCCAGTGTCCACTAGTGTGAGCAGAAATTCAAAATCTCACTTATCCTCTAGTCACTTTGGTCACAGCTGTGCCATCGAGCCTGTGACATAGCGCTCAGATATTCAGTGGGCCTCACACAATCCAAAAGTGTCCAGTGTCCACAAGTGTCTGCAGAAATTCAAAATCTCACTTATCCTCTAGTCACTTTGGTCACAGCTGTGCCATCGAGCCTGTGACATAGCGCTCAGATATTCAGTGGGCCTCACACAATCCAAAAGTGTCCAGTGTCCACTAGTGTGAGCAGAAATTCAAAATCTCACTTATCCTCTAGTCACTTTGGTCACAGCTGTGCCATCGAGCCTGTGACATAGCGCTCAGATATTCAGTGGGCCTCACACAATCCAAAAGTGTCCAGTGTCCATAAGTGTCTGCAGAAATTCAAAATCTCACTTATCCTCTAGTCACTTTGGTCACAGCTGTGCCATCGAGCCTGTGACATAGCGCTCAGATATTCAGTGGGCCTCACACAATCCAAAAGTGTCCAGTGTCCACTAGTGTGAGCAGAAATTCAAAATCTCCCCTGTCCTATAGACACCTTGTACCTTGTTTTACATTACTATATAGTTTGTTGGATTTTGTCTACATTTCTACCAAAAATGAGGAAGGCTGGTGGAAGAGGCCGTGGAATTGGGCGGGGGTTGGTAGCTGGTAATGATGATGTTGGTGGTGGATCTGATGGTAGTGGCAAGAGCAAAATAGGACCGAATGCAGGAGGTGTTGAGCCTGCGTCATCGTCTGGCTCCATAAGGCTTCGAAGGCTTAGTTTTCTAGGAGTTGGCAAACTGCTTTTAAAGCCAGAGCATCAGGAAAAAGTTTTGTCTTACATTGCTGACTCAGCCTCCAGCTCTATCGCCTCCTCTTCTTCAGTTGTAAAAAGTAAAAGCACTGAGTCGTCATTGGAGGCTCATGTTCATGAACCACACCTTTCCTTGTGTCCTTCACCCCAACCAAGATTGAAGGATGACGCAGGCCATACTACTGATTACTCCATGGAGCTGTTTTCACATACCATGCCTGGATTATCAAGTCAAATGGTGAATTACCCAGGCCAAGATGAATCTGACATGGAGTGCACTGATGCACAGCCGCTGATGGATGATTCTGCTGGTACATTCACTCAGAGCACTACATTGTCCTCGCAGTGTACAGAGCCAGATTCTGACCCTGATGAGACTCAGGTGCCCCTTCCCGCACACTATACCACCATACACGGTGACACAGAGGAAGGTGCACATGACATTGAAGAGGAGGTGATGGATGACCCAGTTGTTGACCCAGATTGGCATCCATTGGGGGAAGAGGGTGCTGCTTCCAATAGCTCAGATGAGGAGCATCCACAGCAGACATCGACATCGCAACAGCTGTTATCTGGCAGGCCCGGAGCACTCCAAAGACAGGTTCCAAAAATCAAAAGAGTTGCTGGACAGCTTGTCCAGAGGGTCAAAAGATCACAGCGTGCTAGGCCGCAAAATGTCTGCCAAAGTAGGAAGAGTGCAGTGTGGCACTTTTTTGAACAAAATCCTCATGATCAGGCCAAGGTTATCTGTAAGAAGTGCGCAAAGACCTTTAGCCGAGGGAAAAATCTGAAAAATTTGAATACCAGTTGCATGCTTAGACATTTAAACACCATGCACTTGCAAGCGTGGACACAACACCAAACCTCAAGTGCCACATGTGCAACTGATCACAACGAAGGTAGTCAGCAACGCTACATTGTTTCCCCCACTGTAAGCCCACCGGTTAGCACAGCAGCAAATGTTGAGGTGTCATTGCAAGGCCACTGCAGTCAGGGAATCCCACTGTTATATCAACGAAAGACTGATTCTAGGCCATCAGAAAGAACACCAACTCCATCACCATCATCAACCCTCTCTCAGTCCGCCCTGTCCACCGCTACTTCCACCATATGCAGCTCTCAAGTCCAGCTCACCCTCCCAGACACTATGAGTAGGTCAAGAAAGTACTCAGTCTCTCATCCGCGTACACTGGGTTTGAACGCCCACATTGCCAAACTAATCTCGTTTGAGATGATGCCCTTTCGGTTGGTGGAAAGCACAGCTTTCCGCGAACTCATGGCCTATGCAGTACCACGCTATGACCTACCCAGTCGCCACTTCTTCTCTCGCAAAGCCATCCCAGCCCCCCACCATCATGTGAAAGACCGCATTGTCCATGCACTCAAGCAGTCAGTTGGCTGTAGGCGTTTGACCCTCCTCCTCCTCCTCCTCCTCCTCCTCCAGAAGCGAAAGCTCGTCCACAGAGCGCAGTCGTACGAGCACTCCATCTGCAGCTGCCACTGTTGCAAATGAGGTGTCCCCCTATCTAGCAGTTAGTGGAAAGCATCAGCAGGCTGTGTTGCAGATGATGTGTTTGGGCGACAGACACACCGCCAAGGTGCTGGCCGAGTACTTGAAGCGACAAACTGAGTCATGGCTGGGCAGTGTACATCTTGAGGCAGGCAAGGTAGTTAGTGATAACGGCCGTAATTTTGTGGCAGCCATAGCCCTTTCAAAACTCAGCCACATACCTTGCTTGGCTCACACCTTGAACCTGGTGGTGCAGTGCTTCCTCAAAAATTATCCGGAGTTAACAGCCCTGCTCCAGAAGGTGCGAAGACTGTGCGCGCATATCCGCCGGTCGCCTGTACACTCCGTTCGTATGCAGAAGCTGCAGCGATTGCTCCACCTTCCCAATCACCGCCTCATTATCGACATTGCAACAAGGTGGAACTCCACCCTGCACATGGTGGAGCGGCTGTGCGAGCAGAGGCAGGCCATAATGCATTTGTGGGAGGATACACGGCCAGGCACTTTGAGAGCAGACATGGAGTTGACAGGTGTGCAGTGGTTGAAGCTGAAAGACCTCTGTAAAGTCCTTCAGTGTTTTGAGGAATGCACACGGCTGGTAAGCGCAGACGACGCCATCCTAAGCATGAGCATCCCACTTATGCGTCTGCTCATGCAAACTTTGACGCACCTTAAAGAGCAGGCTTCTGCAGCCAATGTTGATGAGGAGGAAGAGGAGGAGGGAATCCTTGATGACATTCAGCCATTGTCTGCTCAGGGACCTCTCCTGGACGAGGTGGAGGAAGAAGAGGAGGAGGAGGAATATTTAGTTTGCAAAAGAGAAGACTGAGAGGAGACTTAATAGCTGTCTACAAATATCTAAAGGGCTGTCACATTGTAGAAGGATCAACTTTATTCTCATTTGCACAAGGAAAGACTAGAAGCAATGGGATGAAACTGAATGGGAGGAGACACAGATTAGATATTAGAAAAAACTTTTTGACAGTTAGAGTGATCAATGAGTGGAACAGGCTGCCACGAGAAGTGGTGAGTTCTCCTTCAATGGAAGTCTTCAAACAGAGGCTGGACAGACATCTGACTGGGATGATTTAGCGAATCCTGCTTTGAGCAGGGGGTTGGACCAGATGGCCCAGGAGGTCCCTTCCAACTCTACGATTCTATGATTCTATGATTCTATGAGGAGGAGGATGATGGGGATGATTACTTAGGGGAGGAGGATGCATCTCGTGGGGCAAGTGAAAATGTTGGCGTGGCAAGGTCTGGTACAGGGTTTGTGCGTGACTGGAGGGATGTGGATTTGCCAGAAAGTGCTCCTCCACCCAGCACTCGCAGTGCATCATTGACACCGGGAACATTGGCCCACATGTCAGATTATGCCTTGCAGATCCTAAAAAGGGACCCCCGCATTGCCAAAATGATGAACGATGACGACTACTGGTTGGCCAGCATCCTGGATCCACGCTATAAAGGCAAATTACAAAACATCATGCCACAGGAGAACCTTGACCTAATATTGGCTAATAAACAAGCAACTCTGGTAAATCGGTTGCTTGAGGCATTCCCAGCACACAGCAGCGGTGATGGTTCTCACACGAGCCGTACGGGCCGGGGTCAGCTTGGCAGAGGTGTTCGTGGTGCACACAGCAGAAGTGGCGTTGGAGACAGGGGTTTCATGACAATGTTGTGGACTGATTTTTCAAGTACCGCTCACACAACTGGTAATACAGCATCGATGGAAAGTGATAGGAGACAGCAGTTGTCAACTATGGTTACAAACTACTTTTCCTCTCATATCGATGTTCTCCCACACAGGTCATTCCCCTTTGACTATTGGGCCGCTAAACTGGACACCTGGCCTGAATTGGCACAATATGCCTTACAGGAGCTCGCTTGCCCAGCTGCAAGTGTGCTATCGGAAAGAGTCTTCAGTGCAGCTGGATCAATCCTGACAGAAAAAAGGACCCGTCTGTCAACCCAAAATGTGGATGATCTAACCTTCATTAAAATGAACCACGCATGGGTTTCCAAGGATTTTGTCCCACCTTCCCCTGATGACACATAGGGTGACAGAAAAATGGCTTGCTTTGGTCCACCTCTTCCTGGAACTTGACCTATTTCACCTTTTGCATCAGCTGAATGTCCAACATCAACATATGCCACTTTCTAAAACTCCCTAACTGTGCTGCCTCCCCCCCCTCAATGGCCGGGGTCACCACCTAGCGCACGACACCGTGCGAGTGCCGTTGCCCTGGACAGGTGGGTAGGCCGACTCTTGGGCGCGGGCAATGGCACAGGGTCTCTCATAGTGCAATCAAGTGTCTCTGACGGTGGTGGTGCACACCCGCCGTCAGACACACCGCCGTACTATGAGGGGCCCAGTGCCAGTACCGACGCCCACGAGTGGGCCCCCCTTGCTTGGGCAGGGCCCCAGCATTTGCAATCTTTACCTCTCCCTGCTCCTCCGCTGTGTAGTCTGGGCCGTCAAATCCATACTGTGCCTGACACCGTTTGAGCCTGCCTCCTGATGTATAGACATATATTTTGAATGTGTACGCTATCCATACATGTTATCTGGGGATACGGTACCCTTTCTCACCTTTGTGCAATCACGTGCAATCCATACTGGGCCTAACACCGTCTGAGCCTGCCTCCTGATGTATAGACATATATTTTGAATGTGTACACTATCCATACATATTATCTGGGGATACGGTACCCTTTCTCACCTTTGTGCAATCACGTGTAATCCATACTGGGCGTGAGAACGGCTGGCGAGCTGTTAAGCAAGCTACAGCACCTGTGGTTTGCATACTAAGTTTTTCATTTTTTCAGGAATGACGGTTAGGCCTAATTCCGGAACTGCGGTTGACCTGCACTTACTGGGAAATCATTGTTCGCGGGTAATAATTGTAATCAGTGATCCCCATCACTAAAGTTGTTCAGCGGGTTATCTGCACCTGTAAGCGACAAACGCTGACCTTTTCAGTGTAGCGCGCATGCAGCCACGGACATGTAAGGGCATGACACACCAGTTATTGGCCAATCTCATGTGCCAGAGCCTCACGTGTCCCTCTAGTAAGCCGGACTCGGACCGCGGGGCATGACGGAGTCTCATTCGTTAGCGGAATTAAGCTTGCAATGTGTGCATCTGTTCTGTAGCTGGCATGGTTGAGGTTTCCCAGGTGGAGTCGAATTTAACCGTAGGCTCCACTCCTGGTGGTGCCCTTCTGGACATTCCTTTAAGGTTCAGCTTTGCAACCATACTGCCCACGTAAAACAAACACTTTGCCTTCATGAACGCTGTTTGGAGGGTCGTGACTCGTGGGAATAACGTCGCCCAATCAGTTAACCTGCTAGAGAGATCGTTCGTTGCTCCCAAGCATGACATCACACTCCCTAGGAAGAAGGTAATGCCACTGTGGCGACCGTACTCCTGGGGGCGACACAAGTGCACTGATGCCCAGCCACTGCTCGATGAATCTGCTGGTACATTGACCCAGACCACTACATTCCCCTCGCACGCTACACGACCTGAATCTGACCCTGATGAAACTCAGGTTACCCTTCCCATATACAGTTCCATCTTACACGGTGACAAAGAGGAAGCTACAGATGAAAGTGCAGGTTCGGCGTACCCGCCATCAGACACACCACCGTACTATCAGGGGCCCTGTGCCAGTGCCGTCGCCAACGAGTGGGCCCCCCCTGCTTGCTCAGGATCACAGCACTTGCAAAGTTGAAATACTGTGCATTGAGATGGAAGATGGGGACGACGAGGAGTCCAGACAAGTACAGGGATTCCCTAGCGAGGAGACTTATTTGATTGTTTTCAATGTTGGGACAGCAATTTTTGGGGAGCACTATACTCTGGAGAACGATAGATGGGGCCCACCATACACTGGAACATTCCAAAGGTGGACATCAGACACTGGAGCAGCATTTACAGGGCCCATTATACACTAGAGCATTAGAAATGGGGCCCATTATGTTTGGAGCATTATTTGGGCCCATAAGACAGTGGAGCTTCATCCATGGGGACCAACATATACTGTAGCATTATGTGGAGCTCATCATATACTGTTTCAAACATTATATGGGACCAATGATTCTGTATGGAGAAATAGATGGGCCTCGTCATGAGATGTAAAAAGTGAAGTATTTTTCATTGTACTATACCGCTATTTCTCTGCCGTATCGGAGCATGATGAGTTGTGGTATGTGTTAAAGGGGCGCTCTTTCGCCCAGGGCACATGAAAACCTGGAGCCAGCCCTCCCCCCCCACAACTGTAGCCAAATAACCCCCATTTTTCAGTGCGTAACTTGTATTATGAAGTTAATTAAGGTTGACAAGCTTAAGTAAGAAGAATTGATGCTTTTGGCATTCAAATGGGCACTGTTGGTGTGTTTCCTGTCCTCCTCTCACTGCCGACTTTTATTCCCCATTGACTTACATTGGGTTTCGTGTTTCGGTACGACCCCGACTTTTCCCTATAATCGGACGATCTTGCTCGACCCGACTTTTGGAAAAGTCGGGTTTCACGAAACGAAACGCGACCCTAAAAAACCAAAAGTCGCTCAACTCTACTAATTACTTTTCCACCTTGGATCTCACTAGTGGGTATTGGCAGGTTCCCGTGGCAGAGGCAGACAAGGAGAAAACAGCATTTACCACTCCAATGGGTCTCTGTGAGTTCAATTATATGCCATTTGGGCTCTGCACTGCTCTAGGAACATTTCAACGGCTCATGGAGTGCTGCCTGGGACACATGAACTTTGAGACGGTCCTGTTGTATCTGGATGATGTCATTGTTTTCTCCAAAACCTATGAAGATCATCTGGAACACCTGGCTGAAGTGTTTGAAACTTTGTCCAATTTTGGCCTGAAGGTGAAGCCCTCCAAGTGCCACCTCCTGAAGCCCAAGGTGCAGTACCTCGGTCATGTGGTCAGTGCAGAAGGTGTGGCACCAGATCCTGATAAGGTCACAGTCATCCGGGACTGGCCGAAGCCCAGCAACCTTCATGAAGTACGCCAATTCCTTGGACTGGTAGGCTACTATCGAAGATTCATCAAGGGCTTTACTGAAACAGCCACTGTAACGGGGTCTACCAAGCTGGGGTACCTTTTTCAGTACCACCCCGTGTTTTCGGAGGTCTGCTCTGCGTTGGCTGGAGTCTGAATGAATGACGCTGGCTGGAATTCCTTGTTTTCATGGGTGCATATAAAAGATCACTGCTTCTCCATGTATTTCCAGTCTGACAACACTTTACTTACAGGACACTGAATATATCATGCAGATACAGAGGGCAGGCCAATAGAAAAGCGGCAGGCCCAACATGCATTACAAAAGCCGCAGGTGGCCGGAGCCTGCCAATGTTTACTGTGGAAATTACAAAGGTGGAGGGAGGGCGGACAAAAGGGGAATGCTGATGCATTAGGGACATGCATCTCAAATAGAACCTATTATCCATACATATAACTGCACAACATATTCTGGGTGTTGAGTGGTTCTGTAACACGTAACACGGCTCCCCTTTTCAGCGACGCGATCGACATACACAGTCTGATCCTCAACGGATCGGTTTGGGGATGACCGAAGTTTATGGGGTTGGTACAAGTTCTGTTTGTCGACTTAGTCCATCGGCGTTACCGTTTTGTTTGCCGGGTCTGTGGTGGATGGTGAAGTCCAGAGGTTGTAGGGCTAAACTCCACCGCAGCAATCTGGCGTTGTCTCCGGAGACCCGATTAAGCCAGACTAGCGGATTATGGTCCGTTAGGAGGGAAAACTGTCGTCCATACAAATATGGTTGCAACTTCTCGAGTGCCCATACTACCGCCAGGCACTCCTTCTCGATGGCCGCATAGCTTATTTCACGGGGCAGTAGTTTTTGACTAAAGTAAGCTACCGGGTGTTCTTGGCCATCCGGCCCGACTTGGCTCAGTACTGCCCCCAATCCAAACATAGAAGCGTCTGTGTGAACCAGGAAACGTTTAGTTGGATCGGGTGCGGCCAATACAGGGGTATTGGTGAGGGCGTCCTTTAGTTGGCAGAAGGCTTCCTCACACTCTGGGGTCCAGGTTACCTGGCGGGGTTGGTTCTTACGGGTCAAATCAGTGAGGGGCTTGGCTACGCTGCTGTAATTGGGAACGAATTTCCTGTAATACCCCGCTGTCCCTAGAAACGCCATGACCTGGGTTTTAGTGCGTGGGATGGACCATTTGGCTATGGTCTCAATCTTGGCTGGTCCTGGTCGTTGTTTCCCACTTCCCACCCAATGCCCTAAATACTGAACCTCTGCTTTGCCCATGTGACACTTGTTTGGGTTCAGGGTGATTCCGGCCTGGTGGATCCTGTCCAATACTGTCTCTAGGTGATTTAGATGCTCTTCCCATGTCGCAGTGTAGATGGCGATGTCGTCCAGGTAGGCACAAGCATAGTCCTGGAGACCATCCAGAAGCCGGTCAGCCAGCCTTTGGAAGGTCGCCTGGGCATTCTTAATCCCGAATGGCATAACTCGAAACTGGAATAAGACGAACGGGGTGACAAATGCCGAATTGGGAATAGGGTCAGGACTAAGGGGAATCTGCCAATAGCCTTTGCATAGATCGATGGTGGTCAAATACTTTGCCCCCGCCAGCCGGTCTAACAACTCATCCACACGTGGCATGGGATATGCATCCGTCACTGTTTTCTTATTGAGCTTACGATAGTCTACACAAAACCGTGTAGTCCCATCCTTCTTGGGCACTAACACTACGGGGGATGCCCAGGGACTATCTGACTCTTCAATGACCCCTAAACGCAACATCTCTTGTATCTCTTGCCGCATCCCCTCTCGTACAGACTCAGGGACGCGGAAGGGGTTTTGTCGCAGGGGGGTCTGATCCTGGGTCTCAACCTTGTGTTGTGCCAGGCGAGTGTACCCCGGTCTCTCTGAAAACATCCTCTGTCGCAGCCTCAACAACGCCTCCGCCTGCTGTCTCTCCCGGGGGCCTAGGTCTTCACCCAAGTGTACCTGGTCCCATGTTTTAGACTGAATCCTTTCCCCTAAGACATCCGGCAAGGGAAGTCCGGCTAAATCCTCTGCTTCAGGTGCACAGATGGCCACTACCTCTTCAGGGCGCTCCCGGTAGGGCTTCAGCATATTCACGTGGAACATGCGGATAACCCTGGGGTCGTCACAATCGGCGACATTATAGGTTATGTCGGCTATTTTCCCCACTACCTGGTAGGGCCCCTGCCATGCAGCTTGAAACTTATTCTGCTTAGTGGGCTCTAACACCAGGACCTTCTGTCCTATTTCCAAAGTGCGCTCTCTGGCCCTCCGATCGTACCATATGCGCTGGCGCCACTGGGTCGCCTGCATGTTCTCACGTACAGCCTGAGTCAGCTCCTGTAGGTGGTCCCGGAATTCCAGCACATAGGGTACAATAGGTACCCCTTCTATGAGGCCCTCCCCTTCCCAGTGTTCCAGGACTAAGTCTAGGGGTCCCCTTACCCGTCTCCCGTATACTAGCTCGAACAGGGAGAACCCCGTGGATTCTTGGGGCACCTCCCGATAGGCAAAAAGGAGGTGTGGCAAGAATTTCTCCCAGTCCCTGTAGGTCCTGGTAAAAGTCCTAATGAGCTGTTTTAATGTCCCGTTAAAGCGTTCACACAACCCATTGGTTTGCGGGTGGTACGGGGCGCTTCTAATGTACTTCACGCCGCACAGCTTCCACAGTTGGTTGGTCACCTCTGCTGTGAACTGGGTACCCTGGTCAGAGATAATCTCCCGGGGAAATCCAACCCGTGAGAAAACCTGGAGCAGGGCGGCCGCCACCGTCTCTGCCAGTATGTTAGGTAACGCAACCGCCTCTGGATACCGTGTGGCATAATCTACCACTGTCAATATATACTTTTTCCCGGACGGACTGGGTTTGGCTAACGGCCCTATCAGATCGACCGCTACTCGGCTAAATGGTTCCTCCACAATGGGAAGGGGGCGTAATTTGGCCTTGCATCAATCCCCCCTCTTGCCAATGTGCTGACAACTGTCACAGGTCTGGCAGTACTGACAAACATCATAGGTTACCCCCGGCCAAAAGAAGTTTTGTGTCAGACGATGCCTGGTGCGACTGACGCCGAAGTGCCCGGCCAAGGGTATATCATGAGAGATTCGCAGTAGCTCCTGCCTATACTTCTTGGGAACTACCAGCTGTTGTTTTATAATGGGGCTCGTCCCTGTGTGGTGCTGCTCTGTGATCCGGTAGAGGAGTCCCTGCTTCCATACAAACTGTTCCCCTTCCAGTGCTCCTCTCCCCTCCTGTGCCTTCCCACGATATCCCTCTAATGAAGGATCCTCAAGTAACTCCCTCTTAAATTCATCAGGGGTGGCCCAAGAAATGTGTCTGGCTAAGGGAATACGTGCAGGGCTGGGATGTCTTACCTGGGCCTCCTCTGAGTGTGATTCCGCCTCCGCAGCTCGAGCTTGTCTCCGGGTGGTCACAGGATAGGTCTCAGCCAGAGGGGCAACGGAGAATGCAGACAACATGGGCCCCAAGTCATTTCCCAGCAAGACGTCTGCAGGCAAATACTCCATCAAGCCGACCTCAACAAGGCCATCCCCGACTCCCCAGTTCAGGTGAATCCTGGCAGTGGGTAGTCGATGTATAGCTCCCCCTGCTACACGGACTGCCACTGTCCGGTCCGTCTTCTCTTGGTCCCTGACGAGATGAGGCTTCACAAGGGTCAAAGTTGCCCCGGAATCTCTTAGTCCCTGCATACGTTTCCCATTAACCCACACGACCTGTCGATGCTGTTGTCGATTATCTGCCCGGGCTGCCTGCACGGGGTCTACTTCATGCAGCACTTCCTCCATCTCTTCCACCCCTTGGTTAGTCGTAGCCCTCAATGCCGGGTTAACTTCGCCTTGGTAGCAGTGTACAGCAGCCCGGCTGAAGGTAGCTGTTCCCGCCTTTGGCCACTGGGTATGCTGAGTCCGGTTGGGGCATTGTCTTTGCAGTTGGCCCAGCTGACGGCAGGTGTGGCATCGTGCCCCAGGGGGACTGTGGTAGGCCGGGTTTCTAGCTGGTCCCCCTACAATCTTCGGTGGTTTGGGGCCCTCCAGGTCCATGGGCTGGCCCCTAGTGACCACCTTTGATCCGGAGAACTGCGGCCTCCTGGCATCATGATGTTCATCGGCCAGACGAGCGGCTTCCTCAAGAGTCATTGGCCGCCTGTCCTGAAGCCATTCCTGTGTCTCGGGGTTTAGTCCATTAAAGAATCGTTCTAACAGGAAGAGCTGGAGGACGTGCTCCTTAGTGGTTGCTTGGCTCTCTTGTACCCACTGTAGCAGTGACCGCCATAATTTACAGGCCCATTCAGCGTGGGTATCGGTTACGCGTTTTATAAGTCCACGGAACTTTTGACGGTAGGCCTCTGGTGTCAGCGCATACCGGGCCAAGATCACTTCTTTGATCCGCTCATAGTCCATACAGTCCTCATCAGGTACCGTGCTATAGGCGTCCGCTGCCCGGCCTGTCAGCTTGCTGGCCAGAATCTGAACCCGTTCCTCCGGCTTCACTTGATGAAGGGCACACTGCCACTCAAAGTCCTGCAGAAAGCCATCAATGTCTTCCTCTGCTTCCCCCAACTGTCGGAAGGCATTATACTGGATCTTTTTGTGGCTTACTGTTGAAGGTACTTGGTCGAAGGCCAGAGCTCCCCCTGCTCGCTGGCTCTCCTCTCTCCGCTCTGCCATCTCCATCTTGGCCAGCTCCACTTTGGTCCGCTCTGCCATCTCCATCTTGGCTAGCTCTATCCTGGTCCACTCGGCCATCTTTTACTTCAGATCAGTACGCACATCAGCCATCACCTCTCGTATGATCTCTACTGCAGGGTTTAGGCCATAGAACACCAGTCTGTTCTTTACCTCCCTCTGGAATTCGGTCTTCTCCACGCTCACATTGGGGGGCGCTGCACTGTCGTGTTCCATGATGGCTGCTATCAAATCCGCTTTTGTTTTGTTGCTGGCGATCAACCCTCGGGCTTCCACCAGATCTTTTAATGTAGTCCTCTTTAATTTCTGGTAGTTATTTTCCATTCATTCCTTTCCTCCTGTAGAAGGGGTATCAAATCCCGCTGTCTGAAACCAGTGTAACGGGGTCTACCAAGCTGGGGTACCTCTTTCAGTACCACCCCGTGTTTTCGGAGGTCTGCTCTGCGTTGGCTGGAGTCTGAATGAATGACGCTGGCTGGAATTCCTTGTTTTCATGGGTGCATATAAAAGATCACTGCTTCTCCATGTATTTCCAGTCTGACAACACTTTACTCACAGGACACAGAATATATCACACAGATACAGAGGGCAGGCCAATAGAAAAGCGGCAGGCCAGACATGCATTACAAAAGCCGCAGGGGGCCGGAGCCTGCCAATGTTTACTGTGGAAATTACAAAGGTGGGGGGAGGGCGGACAAAAGGGGAATGCTGATGCATTAGGGACATGCATCTCACATAGAACCTATTATCCATACATATAACTGCACAACATATTCTGGGTGCTGAGTGGTTCTGTAACACGTAACAGCCACCCCTATGCAAAATCTCCTGGTGGGGCAGTCCAAGAAGACCAAGCAGAAGAATTCCACCTATGATTGGACTGAAGAGTTGGAAAGGTCCTTCACCAGATTGAAAATGGCTCTCACAGGAGACGAAGTTCTGGCCTACCCAGATTATGACAAACCCTTTGTGCTGTACACAGACGCCAGCAACGTGGGACTAGGAGCAGTACTGTCGTAGGTATAGAATGGGAAAGAAAGAGTGATCTCCTATGCCAGTAGGAAGCTGCGCCCCACGGAAAGGAACGCTGAGAATTACAGTTCTTTCAAGCTGGAGTTCCTTGCCATAGTCTGGGCTGTCATAGACCAACTTCCTTCCACCGGCCACTTGCAGCCCAGCGTGCTCAAGGAGTGAGAAACAGACGGTCTGGCTTGAAGGAGGTCACCCTGAACCCATTGCCCCATCTTGATTGGGCAGAAACGCAAGATAGTGACCCTGCAGTCCACCTGGTGAAAGAGCTGCTGACACGAGCTGACTCACCTCCAGAGTCGGATGCTCCTGAAGAAACTCAGCAGTTGTGGAAGGAGAGGGGCCGGCTGTTCATTTATGAAGGGAAGCTGTGTCGGAGGAGTATCAATGCCCACTCATGAGCTCGTTTGGCAGGTGGTAGTCCCAAAGAGAGAGGCATCAATGGTCCTGGAAGCATACCACAATGGAGCTGGACACTTCTGATGGAAGAAGTTGGAAGTATTGCTCCGAGAGAGGTTCTACTGGGCTGGTATGAGGAAAGCCATTGAGAGATGGTGCCGGGAATGTGGACAATGTAACCTGCGCAGAAAGGATTGGGAAAGCCAGAGAGCTCCCCTACAGCCAATCATCACCAAACAGCCCCTTGAGTTGGTAGCCCTGGACCATGTGAAGCTGGTTCCAAGCCGGTCAGGCTACATCTATGCACTTACCATTGTGGACCACTACTCAAGATTCCTGGTAGTTGTGCCTGTCAAAGATCAAACTGCCAGGACAGCAGCCAGAGCATTCCAACAACACTTCTGTAGACCACATGTGTATCCTGAAAGAGTGCTGACAGATCAAGGTCCAGCTTTCGAGGCAGAAGTGTTCCAAGAATTCTGTAACCTGTATGGTTGTAAGAAGATCCGGACAACGCCGTATCACCCACAGACCAATTGTTATGAATGGGTCACCGAGGAGAAAAAAGCAAAACACGCTAAGCCACAGAAAACCAGAGTGGTTGGTAACTGCAGATTGCAGATCCCTGATCTTACCACACAACTAGCAGTAGCCGAGGAGCATGCCTACGATGAACCTAGACGCCTTGTCACGGCCGGAGGACTACATAAGCCTAAAGCAAGAAAAGGAAAAACTAACTGCCCCAGAGCAGACCCCAAAAGAATAGATAGCCCCCACACATGTATTGATGGTGAAACAAGATGAAGGCACAAACACAGGCAGGAAAATAGGCTGAGCAAATGATGGGGCCCAAACTAACTAGACAGGAAAGGAAAGGGAAGACACTGTCTGCAACCTGCAAAAACCCTACAAAAATAATGTCCAACACTTCTGATAGAAAAATTAACCCTGAAGTCACTAGACTTCTCCCACTATATCAGCACTCTGAAATATTCTGAGACAGAGCAAAAAGAGACCGAACTAGTAAGGGACAAAAAGCCAATTGGCAAAATACTGATAAATAAGAGTAGAAATTCAGCTCAGCCCCTAGCCAGGGCTGGCAGACCACACAAAAAAACTGAATAGACCAACAAAATCAAGTGTGAACATTAGCAGAAAAACTTAGCTTTAGATGACTGGAACAGAGCTGAAAACCAAGAGCTGACAAGCCAGAAGGAATCACCAGCAACTGAATAGGGTGTTGGCTGTCTTAAATCCAATCTGAGAATCCTCAGATCCAATCGTCATCCTCATTCTCAGGTGGCAGATCTCCACCGATCAAACCAGCCGCACCACCTCCCGTCACCACCAGAGGGAGTCCAGAAGGGGAACTCACAACTGGTGAACCAGAGAATGAACTCACAACATCAATGGCATGTGTGAGAAGATGAACCAGGTAGTGAGTGACCTCCTGAAGACTTTGCCCTTGGAGAAGAGGAATCTGTGGCCAGAGAAGTTGCCCGATCTGGTGGACCTCTACAACCATATCCCAGTGAACTCCACCAACTGTACCCCAGCCTATTTAATGAGAGCCAGACCTGGTAAACTGCCTATTGACTTAGACATGGGAGTCCTGACGCCAGATGCTGATTGGGACACGGAGAGGCAGCAACAGTACCGGAGAGTTCAAAAATGCGTGGAAAGGTGTCTGGCTCAGGCAAGGCAAAAGCAGGAGAAGCTTTACAATCAAAATGCACCTGCCGTTCCTTTGTCACCAGGGGAGCAAGTCCTGAAAAGGAAGAGAAGATTGCACAAGTTGGATGATCAATGGGAAGCTGAAGCTTATACCATTCTGCCCTCGAACTTTGATAATACTAAGGTATGCCTTGTGAGTAAAGATGGAGGGGAGACCTCAGCAGCGGTATCGAGAGATCACTTGAAGTTGTGTCCTGACCAGTTGAATGAAAGGAAAGAAGAACCAGATAACATCCAGCCCATAGTGGAAGAAGAGAAGGTCAGCACAGTGCTTGGAGAATTCCCTGTGAATTGGACTAAAGTAAACAATGCTATAGTGGTGCCAGTGTTGATATTTCTTCAAGTGGTAGCACAAGAAGAAGTGACTCAAGAAAATCAGAAAAATCAGGTAGCAGATGCCACACCAGTGGAGCCAGAGAACCCTCGCCCTGCCCCTGGTGAGTCTAAGAGTCGGTAGGAGAATTCTACCCAGTTTACCCACACTAGAGTTACGCAGGTCTACATGCACCACACAAGGTATACCACCCCTTAGATATCGCATATAGCAAAGTTAATGTAAATGTTGAAATTTTGTAAATATGTAACTGTTTTTCAAGTTTTGTGCCTACAGGTAACCTGTAAAAGTTTCCTTTGGAGTTTGTTTTATGGACACTGAACCACAGGACTTGTGTGTGGTCAAAAACTTTCCTTGTAAATATTTCACAATTTGCCCAGGAATGGACCATGGACATCGATGCTGGACTTATCATCATAGGACCATTTTTGAAGCACTTGGTTTTGTACATTTTTCATTTTTAAATCTTGAACAATTGTTATTGTCTAATTGTTTTACATGTTATCCATGTTTTCTTTTGTTCAGCCCAGGAGTGCTGACTTGCACTAGGGGGGAATGTGGCGCCCCCAGGAGTATGGCCACCACAGTGGCTTTGCCTTCCTCCAGGGGAGGGTAATGCCAGGCTTGGAGGCCATGATGGGTCTCTCTCGCAGTCAATCCATACATGCAACACAGTTCCACTCCAGGCCAGCAGGGGGAACTCTGAACCAGGATTGAGGGGAGGAGTGCCCTCTGAGGGCCAGGAGGGAGGGGAAGTCAGTTAGTCTGCGGAGGGTGAAGTGTGCAGACGTGTAGAGAAAAGCTGGAGGTTGAGCTATGAGGAGAGCTCCCTCAGCTTGAGAGCGCACGAACTGGAGCCTGGTCTCCACGGCTGTATGGACACTAACGGTCCTACAGCAGATACCAGAGGAGTAGGAGGCTGTAAATGCCCTACTCCCATCTAAGACTTGATGCACAACAGCAGCTTGGATAGAGAGCCAAGACTCAGAGAACGGAGTCCCCGAGAGAAGCTACAGCTGTCTGCCGTGCAAGTAAGGTTCTTGAGAACATCTGACAGGAGGAACTTCAGAGTAACTTAGTACTGGAGTACTTCATTCAAACAAGCGCTAGGAAGGAGACTGCACAGCCCGTCTGCTGAGAGAGAATCCCTGAGTTGCTTCCAGGCTAGCCTGCTCCATTACCATCTGTAATCAGGACCCTGGACTGCAGTTATCAAGTAAAGGTACAGAAATTGCACCCGGCTGTGTCTTGTCTGCTTCCTACCTTTCCGGCACTGCTACATCCCCGTGCCAACCACATCTACACTGCCTTGGGGCTATAGCTTCACCTGTGGGGAGCTATTACATGTTTGCTGCACCATACCATCAGTCCCAGAGGATCTGTCCGCAGCATCGGCTTAACATCTCCCTGGCCGAGCACCACAGGTGGCGTCACAAACTATTTCATTCAATTAACTACATTCTCCCATTACTTGGGTGCCCAGGGCCACGGACCGGGTCACTGCTGCTGTGACACACTCCTGTTATGAGCTCATTTTCTGCTCCACCAGCTGGGAGTTCTCCTTCCGTTCTCCCTCTGGTTGTGACAGGAGGTAGTGAGGTTAGTTTAATTGGTAATGGTCTGCCACCTGACGAGGAGGATAGTGATTGGATCTCTGGAGTATCAGACTGGATATAAGACAGCCAACGCCCTATCCTGTTGCTGGTGATTCAGTCGGGTTCTCAGGTCTTGGACTTCATCTCTGCTCCAGTCATCTCAAGTTAAGTTTGTTTTTTGCTAATGTTCACACTTGCTCTTGTTGGTCAACTCAGTTTTTGTGTGGTCAGCCAGCCCGGCTGGGCTGTGCTGAATTTCCACTATTATTTATCTGTATTTGCCAATTTGCCTTTTTGTCCTTTATTAGATTGGCCTCTTTTTGCTCTGTCTCAGAATATTCCAGAGTGCTGATATAGTGGGAGAAGTCTAGTGACTTCAGGGTTAATTTTATTATCAGAAGCGTTGGACATTATTTTTGGTAGGGTTTTTGGCAGATTGCAGACAGTATCTTTCCTTTCCTGTCCTTTCAAGTTAGTTTGGCCCCATCGTTTGCTCAGCCTATTTTTCTGCCTTTGTTTGTGTTTTCATCTTGCTTCACCGTCAATACATGTGGGGGGCTGTCTTTCCTTTGGGGTCTGCTCTGGGGAGCTAGTTTTCTTCTTTTCTTACTTTAGGCTTATTTAGCTCTCTGGTTGTGACGAGGCATCCAGGACCACCGTAGGCACGCTCCACAACTGCTTCTAGTTGTGTGTTAAGATCAGGGCTCTGCAGTCTGCATAGTTACCAACCTCTCTGGTTTTCTGAGACTTAGCATGTGTTGCTTTTTTCCTCCTCGGTGACCCATTCATAACACATTCCCCTGACACCGGCCCGGTACCGAGTACCCCACAGCCCTGGGAGGGCGACCCCGTCTGGCCTGGTGGTGGTGCACCTCCGCGCATGACCAGGACCCAGCATCTGCTCGGTATGGTGGGCTGGCCTGGTGGTGGTGGACCTCCTTGTATGACCATGACCCAGCGTCTGGTCTGTGTGATGTGCTGGCCTAGTGGTGGTGGACATCCTTGCATGAGCAGCACTCGACGGAGCGGTGTAGTGGCGGTCCCCAGCACCCGGCATGGTGTAGTGGTGTTGGGCGGCTGTGGGCATGGTGGTGGACGCACAATGATCTGCAGCAGAACTCGGTATTAGACTTGACAGCTGTTGTACTGGTGGAAAGGCTGCCACTGGTGGTGGCTGCATGAACCGAGTCTGCTGCATAGCATTCACATATGCTGCATTGCAGGCCTGCATCACAGTAAGCTGGAGTTCCGGCGTTAAGTTTTCCGACATGCCCTGCTCTATGGCACTAAATAAATGTCTTGCCGGTCTCTGGAGCTCGACTTCCAGTTGTTCAAGGCGTCGGGTGACATTGTAAAAACCAGTTTGCACTGTATCACCCAGCGCCTTGAAGCAATTCTGGAAGACCGTGCCCAAATGTACAAACTCAGGCATGAGTGGCCTGTCCGAGCCCCGCTGCCGCTGGCGGGAAGACCCATAAAAAGGAGGGGCAGAGGACTCAGACAGGGGAAGACTGGATGGACCAGCTGCCGGTTCTCCAGACTGTGCTGCAGGCCTACTTACCCCTTCGCTGTGGGATGTCTGGGATGGGTCCGATGGCGTTTCATGAAGGACAGATCCTGATGCCGGTCCAGTTTCTAAGGTGTTGCTATGGGTTCTGTGAAAACAAAAGAAAAGGAAACATTACTATACAAAAATTTCAATTTTAAATTCGCCAACTCCTGTGGAATATAAAAATTCTGATTAGGTAAACACAACACAATGGAATCCAACAAGAAAATACTTACACTCTGCGAGCAAGGACCGGTCTCAGGAAGCTGAGGAGACGATGGTACTTATACTTCCTGGTCCTTGCCCCAGCACCGCTTCGAACCTGGCCCTCCTGCCTCAGGTCCCTATTGAAGCGGTCCTTCATGGAACATCTAGTTTTGACTTTCTTCACTGTGAAAGGAAACAAAAAAAATGTAACAATAGCAATTTTGGCTGTGATAAAACAACCGTATGTGATGCAATAAACTCGCAGGAGTTCATAACGTCACACACGGTTGTGTGATCACGGCCAACTTTATCACTGCAGCGTTGTCATAATACTTACGAAAGTCCTTTTGACCCCTAGCTGAGGCATTGTCCCATCCATCCCACAGCGATTTGGCCACCTCGTTCCACAGCCGCCGTATCACCACTGCGTTGAAATGCAGAGGATCACGGTTGTCCCACAACGGAATCCGTTCATGGACAGATGTGGTGAGGAGGTCATTATTCACCTCCTCCTCCTCTTCCCACTGTGGAACCTAGAATTGAAAGAAAGACATGAATGATATAATATTTTAACCCATTTACTTGCAAGGGGGGTTTGCATGTAAATCACCGGGCCAATTTTTACAATTATGTCCAATGTCCCTTTATGAGGTAATAACTCTGGAACGCTTCCATGGATACTGGTGATTCTGACATTGTTTTCTCGTGACATATTGTACTTCATGAGTGGTAAAATTGCATTAATTTCATTTTTCCATAACAGGTGATAAGGGGGGGTTGGATTTAGTATTTAGAGCAGGTTTTTATTTTTGACAGCTGTCGCACGATAAAAGACGCTTTTTATTGTAAAAATAGTTTCTGCATCACCATATTTTTACAGCTATAATTTTCACATATTTTGACCCACCGAGTCATGTGAGGTCTTATTTTCGGTGTGACCAGTTGACGTTTTTTTATTGGTAACATTTTGGGGCATGTGACATTTTTAATCGCTTTTTATGACAATTTTTGGGACGCAGAATGAACAAAAACCATCATTTCCAGAAATTCTTTTGGGGGTACAATGTTCTGTGTGCAGTAAAATTGATATAGCAGTTATATAGTTGATAGCAGTTGATATAGCAGTACGGTTACAGCGATACCTCATTTATGTAGTTTATGTTTTGCCGCTTTTATGCAATTAAAACAATTTGATATAAAAATAATCATTTTTGCATCACTAGATTCTGTGAGCTATAAGTTTTTCATTTTTTTGCTGATTACGCTGTGTGACAGCTCTTTTTTGCAGGACAAGATGACGTTTTCATCGGTACCATCGTTATTTATATTCCTCTTTTTGATTGCGCGATATAGCACTATTTGTATGATAATAAAGCATTATCTTTTTGCTTTTAATTTTTTTTTTTTTTTACGACAATTTTATAAGGCTTGTCGTCACGGATGGGGCGATAACGGTAATTTCTTGTAAATTATTTATACCTTTTTATAAACAATTTTTTTTACATTGTCACATACAATGTCACAGGGGGGACATAACTGTCATGTGACAGATCGCTGATCTGTCACATCACACATCAATGTGACAGAGCAGCGATCTGTCACAGGCACTGCTGCAGACTTCATCATTGGGTTAAAAAAACAAAAAAAAATACTTACACGCCGTGTTGCCACCGATGCTCGGCCCTGAGTTGGCTGCTCCTGTCTTTCCTCACCACTTGAAGACCTCTGTGAAGAAAAAGTAATTTTAGTATTTTATGTTTTTTAAATGTTCAAAAAAAGAATTTATTGTGGAATAATTTTTTTTAATTTTTTTATTTCTTTTGCAATTTCTTTTAAATTATTTATACCCTTTTTATAAATGATTTTTTTTACATTGTCACATACAATGTCACAGGGGGGACATATAACGTCATGTGACAGATCGCTGATCTGTCACATCACACATCAATGTGACAGAGCAGCGATCTATCACAGGCACTGCTGCAGACTTCCTCATGGGGTTTAAAAAAAAAAAAACTTATATGCCGTGTTGCCACCGGTGCTCGGCCCCGAGTTGGCTGCTCCTGTCCTTCCTCACCACTTGAAGAGCTCTGTGAAGAAAAAATAAAATTTTACACATGTGTAGAAGTGACAGTGAATACTTACAAACAGTTGATAATGTACTCACTTCACTTGGTTGTCCACTGTGGGAATTCTCACTGATTGACGCCATGAGCCTCCTGAATTCTGCAAGAAAAATTGCACCAAAAAAAAATTTCAATATACTGCAGGGCAAAAAACAAAACAAAAAAAAACATTAGCTGGTATACTTATATGTCCCAAAGCTGTGCTGTCCTCTCCAGAGTCAGTAGAATTGTGATGTACAAACAGTGCCCACCCACTATATTTATGTATCTTTTTTGGGGGGTTGGTCTAGACAGTCCGTGCTCAGACAACGCATGCATACGCTAACGCAGTCGTGGGCATGTCACTGCGCACATAAGCGCTCCCATAGACTTTAATGCGTTTTTTGCGCACTCCGTGCGCAAGAGTGCACATGCGTTTTTAGACTGAAAATTGGCCCCAGAAAAATGCAACATGTTGCGTTTGGCGCCACACGAAGCACTCGACCAGAAGACGCATGCGCTGCAAAATGCATACGAATGCGTGCAAACGCAAGTCCATGTGCCCCACATGTTAAAGATAGGGGCGCATGTGCATCGATGCGCCGCAAATGCAGCGCACAAAAACGCTAATATGAAACCACCCTAATTTTGATGGTAACAAACTGCAGTGAGGAGCGTTCCTTCTCAAAACTCAAATTAGTTGAAAACCGATTAAGGACATCCATGAAGCAGGAATGACTTGTAAATTTGGCTATCATGATCATCGAGTCAGATATACTGCGTGAATTGGACTTTAATTACATCATTAGTGATTTTGCAGCATGAAAATCAAGGAAAGTGCCTGGATTGTAAAAAATGAATGATTTTACCTGAATTACTCTGGGTAAATGATTTGTGTTTTTGCATTACATATTGCAACACCTTGAAAACTGGGCCTCCCTCCAAAAGGGGCCCCGGGCCACCCACGTCTTAAATCCTGCCCTGTATGTAACATGTTTGTACCCTTTTCATATGTACAGCACATGGGAAATAATGGTGACTTCTAAATATATATATATATAAAAATGAGTGTGTATATGTATGTGTGTGTGAATAAGCCACACCCACTCCACATAGCAACCAATCACTAAGCATCTTTCATTTCACCAGAGCTGTTTAAAAGAAGCTGAGCTGTGTTTGGTTGCTGTGAGCAACAGTTTTCATTGTAGACAGTTGTGGTAACTGAGGCCTAATATTCTTATCATTTCTATGGTGTTATTGTCCTTCTGTAAAGCTGGAAATAACACAATTTATTACTGTTCTGACACAGACCACCCTCTGACACAGACTGCAGGAGGAGCCCAGTGTCAGGATCCTGTCAGCGTCGGCAAACTGCCATGGCTGAGCAGGGTGACTTACCCACACTACGGGAGGGCCCGGGGTCCGATACTGCAGTGAATGTTCAAGCAGACAGGACCTGCGACACTGAAAGTAGTAAGGAGTACAAGGACCTACGGTCATGTGACTGCAGGGGGCGGGGCTTAGCATCGTACTGCTGCAGATGATGTAATATACTTACTGCAGGGATACTGTAGTAGAGGAGAGGGAAACGCAGGTCAGACAAGCAGAGGTCATACACAGAGAGGGCGGCGCTGTAACAGAGGGACGAGCAGAGAATAGTCAAGTCACAGGCAAAGAGTCATACACAGAGAGGGTAGCGCAGTACAAGGGGGACAGGCAGAACTCGTAACAGGGACGGAACCACATCAAAACCAAACAGGCAACAAGTTATCCGGCACAAGGCACACGTACGCAAGGGGTCAACTAACTCAGCCGAGGGCAGGAGTGTAACTGACACCGGACCTAGGTCGAGTGGCCACTAAATAGCCGCCCTCTGCCAGAGAGAGGCAGAAACAATTAACCCCTGTCTGACCAGGACGGGCCAAAGACAAAACCACGGCCTGGATCATGACACCCAGTTTCACACAGGATAGAATTAGATACACGGCTCAGCAGACAGTAACCACAGGATAGGATTAGATACATGGCTCAACAGACAGCATCACCAGGGCCGGTTTTAGGCAAAGTGGGGCCCTAGGCAAAGTTTAAAAGGGGGCCCCAAATACTAACATATTGCACCTCACAAAGAAGCATTTCGGTTGTATTTACATGTGCTGAGTACAGACCGCTAAATGACTGTGATCGACACTTGTTTCCTGGCCTCTTTCCATCGTCTGAGAAAGAATGATGGGTATAGAACGATCACTAATAGATCAATATGTTCCCATACAGTATCATGTTAGCAGCATATCTACAGTTTACAATGGCGATGTGCTGCTGAGAACAAGAATTTTTGTTCCGGCATAAACAATCCAATCACGCATTTTGCTTGTTTAGTATTATACACTCCATAGTCCTCCATATATTATAATGTGCACCACAGTACTCCATATTGTAAAATGCACACCCCATAGCCTTCCATATAATATAATATGCCTCATAGAAATCCATATAGTATAATACACTCCTCAGTCCTTCATATAGTATTATACACTTCCCATAGTTCTCCATATAGTATAATACACGCCTCATAGTCCTCCATATATTAAAATACACTGCTCAGTCCTCCACATAGCATAATACACTCCTCATAGTGCTCCATATAGTATAATGCACTGCCATAGTCATCCATGTAGTACAATTCACTTCCCATAGTATAATGCACCCCATAGTTCTTCATATAGTATAATGTATTCCCCATAGTCCTTGATACAGTATAATGCAGATCACATATAGTATAAATCAGCCACCCCATAGAGCATAATGCAGCCACCCACCCCACAGAGTATAATGCAGCCACCCCACAGAGCATAAGGCAACCACCGCAGAGTATAATGTAACCCTCCATAGAATATCATGCAGCCCCCCTCATATAGTATAATGTAGCCCCCTCATAGAGTATGATGCAACCACCCCTCATAGAACATAAATATAATACAGCCCCCCATAGAATATAATGCAGCCCCGAATAGAATATAATGTAGCCCAATCAAAGAGTATGATGCAATCCTCCCTCATAAAATCTAACAGCCCCCCATATAATATAATGTAGCACCCCATAGAATAAAAAACATCCCACCTCCCCATAGTATATAATGTAGCCCCCCATAGAATATAATGCAGCCCCCATAGTGTATAACACAGCCTCCCCCACATAGAATATAATGGATCCCCCATAGTATATAACACAGCCCCCCATAGAATATAATGTACCCCCCATAGTATATAACACAGCCTCCCCCATAGAATATAATGTACCCCCATAGTATATAACACAGCCTCCCCCATAGAATATAATGCACCACCATAGTATATAACACAGCCTCCTCCATAGAATATAATGTACCCCCCAATAGTATATAACACAGTCAGATAGTATATAACACAGCCAGATAGTGTATAACACAGCCTCCTCCATAGAATATAATATACCCCCCATAGTGTATAACACAGCCTCCCCCATATAATATAATATACCCCCCTGTTGTGAACACCTTTAACCTGGCTTCTGAGTGTGGGCTCCCTCTGGTGGTTGCAGCTGGTAATGGAGCTGGTCTGGCTGACAGAAGTCAATCACCTGAGGATGATGATTGGAGGTCAGGTGTTAAAGACTGGAGAGATTTAAGTGAGCATCCTTCCCTCAGTTGTTGCTGGTGAATTGGTTTGCTTCCTGAGCATTTTGGAAGTCTGCTTGCCTCCTGCTCTGTCCTGCATCTTTCAGATAAGTTATTTGTCTGCTTGAATCTTTTCTGCATTTTGATTCATTTTTGCTGTTCTCTGATTTTTGCTCTGCTGGTGTGAGCTCAGTCCCTGTTGGGACCTGTGCTGGACTCTGTTTCATATGCCACAGCTTGTGTCAGTCTTTTCTGTATCTCTAATCCCCTGTTATATCGGTATCTTAGTTTTGCGCCCAGTTCACACCAGATTTCTGATTTAGTGGGGGAGAGGTTGTGTGGCCTCAATATTTTTGCATATCAGACATGTTGGATTTTTCTTAGGGTTTTTTGCATTATTGCAGACATTATCCTTTTCTGTCCTGTTCTATTTAGACAGTTTGGGCCCCATCATTTGCTTACTCTATTTTCTGCCTGTGCTTTGTGCCTCATCTTGTCTCACCGGCAATATATGTTTGGGGGCTATCTATGCCTTTGGGGGTCTACTCCGGGGCAGTTTAGCTTTCCCATTTCTCTCTTTAGGCTTAGTTAATTCTTTGGCTGTGCCGAGGTGTCTAGGGCATCGTAGGTACGTCCCACAGCTAATTCTAGTTGTGTCGTCAGTTTAGGGGTCTGTAATCCGCTAAGCTACCAACCTCTCTGGTTAGGCCTGTTTCACACTTCAGTTTTTTGTGTCAGTTAAAATCCGCCAAAATGGCGGAAAGCGGATCCGTTGCTAAACTGATGTGAACGGATGCCACCAGACCGTTTTTTTTACGGATCCGATGAGAGAGAGAATTTTTTTTTTCCCAGCCGCCAGAACAGACTTTAGGGTTAATTTTCAGGCTGAGTGAAGTCTTTCGGGCATGCACAGTGTGAAGTGCGGATCCTGCCGCCCGAAAAAACGTTACATGCTCCGTTCGGGCATGTCGGCGGACGTCAAAATTTTGGCGGATCCGCAAAAAAACGGATCCAACGGATGGCCATCCGTCAAGATCCGCCGGTAATGCAACTCAATGGTAAAAAAACGGATCTGCCAAGCAAAATGGCTGATCCATTTTTTTTCAAAATGGCGAATCTTGACTGATGGACAAAAACTGAAGTGTGAAACAGGCTTTATCTGGTAACCTAGCCTATTTACCTGCTATCCTCCTTGTTTACCTAATCCTAACACCCCCCCAATAGTATATAACACAGCCTCCCCCATAGAATATAATATACCTCCCAATAGTATATAACACAGCCTCACCCATAGAATATAATATACCCCCCAATAGTATGTAACACAGCCCACATAGTATATATGTTAGGCGTCGGATTCCTGGCACTGCACAGCGGGAATCCAGAGCCAGACATCCTGCGGTCTCCCATTCTCCTCCGGCCGCTCGGACTCCTGCTCAGCAATCACGGCGAGCCAGGCATTCTCCTCAGACTCGTTCTGTGAGCCTGGATGTTGCTGCCACCTCCGGTGCAGCAATGGTAGCGCAACCTGCTTTGCAGGGAACCACTCCAGAGGCTAAGTCTTCGCGCCGTGCTACTGGGCATGCCGGCAACGTGCCCTCTCAGTGGAGAGCAGGGGTCACATGTGCAGGTCCTGTGTTGGATCTGATTGGTCCTTCCTAAAGTATTGGAAGGTCCCGGAAGTGCATGGCTATAAAAGCCCCGCATGGCGGCTCGGCCATGCGCTAGTGTAGCATATTATTCTGTGTGTGTATGGTGATGGATGCATGGACTGGTGTCTGACTCATTATGAAACCCCTACCCTCTGATATTACGAGTGGTGACTGATTGTGTATAGTCAGCTCCAGGGTTGTGGCAAGGTACACGCCACTTGCTCCACGCTTACACTAGCGTCCGTCGGCGCCCGGTTCTCGGCGCCGACGCTTGCGACTTTAGCTGCCGCTGCGCTGCAATACCAGCAGCTATTGGTGTTCACGGCTGTGACGCCACACGCCGGCTCCTGTGACGTTAACAGGGCCAGCGCCTTTGCATATATTTTTGCCAAGCGACTCTGTGTCTGAACAGAGCCGCTCCTAGCGTTCGGGTGACGTTAACCCGTGCGCACTACGGCACCTTCTGGTGCATCTGCCATTTGTCCAGCAGCGGTCTAGTCACCTACCGCACGGTGGACCCCGGGCGGCGAACGCACCTCCTATTATTTATATTTGGTGCGTTCCGCTGTCCCTAACATTACACTAGCGCCAGGGTCTGGCTGGCAATGGCAGACATGCAGCAGTTGCAGCGCTATATTCGGCAGCTGGAGAGCAGGTTGACGGCTATTGAGAGCGCCAACTCAGCAGCGAATACCGCGCTAGCTGCTGCCCAGACAGTCGCCGAGGCTGTCTCACGTGCGCCCGCTCTTTTGCCCATGCCGACACTTTCTCGCCTCCCGCTTCCCGACAAATTTTCGGGTGACATCGCCACCTGTAGGGGATTCGTCAGTCAGTGCTCAATTCAGCTTGAGTTACTGGCTGCACGGTTTCCTACAGAACGGGCTAAGGTGGGGTTTATTGTGTCACTTTTGTCTGGCAGAGCATTACAGTGGGCCACGCCATTGTGGGAACGTGATGATCCCGTGGTTCAGGGTGCTGCGCAGTTCCTCGCGACCCTGAAGCAGGTCTTTTTGGGACCACGGATCACGCACGACACCTCTTTACAATTACTCTCCCTAACACAGGGGTCACTCTCGGTCAGCCATTATGCCGTCCGGTTCCGGACATTGGCTTCCGAGTTAGAGTGGCCGGACAAAGCCTTAGTCCCGGTGTTTTGGAGAGGGTTGGCTGAGCACGTTAAAGACGCTCTAGCTACCAGAGAGGTTCCCACAAGTCTGGAGGATTTGATTGCCGTTTCCACCCGCATTGACCTCCGGTTTACGGAGCGCGGGCTGGAACGGGCACAATCCAGACGTAGGGTTAACTTGGCTCCCACATTCACCGAACCACTAATATACCCCGCACAGGAGCTTTCACCCTCTGAACCTATGGAGGTGTCTCGCACCGGCTCTAAGCCACGACCGATGCGAAGCTCTGCACGTTGCTATCAGTGCCAACAGTTTGGTCACCCGGCTAGCACGTGTCCTCTGCGGGCGAAAAGGCGTCCACACCCAGTCCAATATGAAACCCTTCTCACCCAAACTGGTATTCCGGGGCATCTTAGACAGTGGGTCCTCCACCTGGGAGGCAGAGGTTACCGTGGACTCTGGGGCCGAGGGGAACTTTATGTCTTCTACCTTCGCCCAGAAACACGCCATTCCCCTGGTATTATTACCTCAGCCTCTGACCATCAGGGTGGTTAACGGAGCACCGTTACCCACTCAGGTGACCCATCAGACAGCTCCACTAGGGCTCACTATCTCACTCTCTCATCATGAGACTCTGTCCCTGCTAATCCTGCCAGACGGCATCGATCAGGTGCTGCTCGGGGTTCCCTGGCTTCGGTGCCACTCTCCTCATATCGAGTGGGCGACAGGGAAGATACTGGCCTGGAGCAAGGACTGCGAGGGGAGATGTCTGAGGGGCAGTCTTCAGGTGGCTTCCACTGAAGTGCCTGAGGATCTCTCCGCACTACCTAAACCCTACCACCAATACGCGGACGTCTTCTCCAAAAAATCTGCAGAGACGCTCCCGCCGCACCGTCCTTACGACTGCCCGATAGACCTCATGCCAGGCACAGAACCTCCTAGAGGCTGTGTGTATCCACTATCTCTCCCTGAAACTGAAGCTATGTCACAATACATCCAGGAGAACCTGGCTAGAGGCTTTATCAGAAAGTCGGTGTCACCGGCTGGTGCAGGGTTCTTCTTCGTTCAGAAGAAGAGCGGAGAGTTACGCCCCTGCATTGACTACAGAGGTCTCAATGCGATCACGGTTAAAAACAAATACCCTCTACGGTTGATCTCTGAGTTGTTTGACAGGTTGCGAGGGGCCCAGATCTTTACTAAGTTGGATCTGCAAGGGGCATACAACCTGATCCGCATTCGCGAAGGAGACGAATGGAAGACAGCTTTTAATACCAGGGATGGCCATTACGAATATCTGGTTATGCCTTTTGGCATTTGTAATGCGCCAGCTGTCTTCCAGGATTTTGTCAACGACGTCTTCCGCGACATGCTTTCTACCTCGGTGGTGGTATATCTGGATGATATACTCATTTTTTCGCCAGATTTGACTACCCACCGGAGGGACATCTGCAGTGTCTTCGACCGTCTGCGGGCGAATTCCCTCTTTGCCAAGCTGGAGAAGTGCCGGTTTGAGCAGGAGTCCTTGCCGTTCCTGGGCCCAGGGGCTGGCCATGGATCCTGCCAAACTGCAAGCGGTAATGGACTGGCAAGAACCTCATTCACTCAAAGCGGTGCAGCGCTTTCTGGGGTTCGTGAACTATTACCGCCAGTTTATACCACACTTTTCCACCCTGGTAGCTACTTTGGTTGCTCTCACCAAAAAAGGAGCTAACCCCAATGCTTGGTCTGAACAGGTCTCCAAGGCCTTCTCGGCTATAAAGTCTCATTTTGCTGGCACTCCCATCCTACATCGTCCCGATGTGAACAAGCCATTTATACTAGAGGTAGATGCCTCCTCTGTCGGTGCAGGAGCAGTTCTTTTCCAAAAGGACGCTCAAGGTCGGAAGCATCCCTGCTTCTTCTTCTCAAAGACCTTCTCACCGGCAGAGAAGAATTACTCCATCGGTGACAGGGAACTGCTAGCCATTAAGTTGGCCTTTTCAGAATGGAGACATCTCCTGGAGGGGGCTCCGTTTCCCTTCCAGGTATATACGAACCATAAAAATCTGGTCTATTTACAGACTGCCCAGCGCCTGAACTCCCATCAGGCTAGGTGGTCGCTCTTCTTTTCCCGCTTCTGCTTCACCCTGCACTACCTTTCTGGAGAGAAGAACGTCCGTGCGGATGCTCTCTCACGCTCGGTGGTCTCGGCGGAAGAAGGAGAGGCTGAGCCTCAGTTAATTCTCCCGCCGGAGAGTTTTACGACCGTGGCTCCAGTCGCTCTCGAGTCAGTGCCACCAGGCAAGACCATGGTGCCTCCTCAGCTACGGCCGGAGGTCCTCGCCTGGGCACATGCCTCCAGGGTGGGTGGTCATTTTGGCAATAAACGGACCACCGAACTCCTGGAAAGGTCATATTGGTGGCCACATATGGCTCGAGATGTCAAGGAATACGTGCAAGTATGCGTCTCGTGTGCTCGAAACAGACCCTCTAGACAGAGGCCGGCGGGGCTGTTGTATCCCCTGCCAGTGGCGGATAGACCATGGGAGATGGTTGGCATGGATTTCATAGTTGGCCTGCCCAAGTCTGGTGGCAGTACGGTCATCTGGGTGGTCACCGACCATTTTTCCAAAATGGTGCACCTGGTGCCACTCGCACGCCTGCCTTCCGCTCGAGGTCTGGCCACTTTGTTTATTTAGCACGTATTCCGTTTGCATGGCATGCCGGACAAAATCGTGAGTGACCGAGGTCCCCAGTTTGCGTCTCGGTTTTGGAGGGAGCTCTGCAGCCTACTCCGCATCGAGCTAAATCTGTCCTCCGCCTACCATCCTGAGACGAATGGCTTGATTGAGAGAGCCAATCAAACCTTGGTCACCTATCTACGGCATTTTGTCTCTGCCAGGCAGGATGACTGGGCATCCTTGCTACCTTGGGCTGAATTTGCCCTAAACAATGCGGTGGCTGATTCCACTGGACAGACGCCCTTCCTCTTAAACTACGGTCAACATCCACGTGTCCCTGTCCCGATGCCAGTGTCCTCCACTGACTCCAGGGTGGCAGACTGGGCAGTGGAGGCCCGGGACATTTGGGATCGCACTCAGGATGCTATCCGGGCATCTAAAAAAAGGATGAGGGCGTCCGCTGACACGCATCGGCGGCCCGCGCCAAGCTTCTCCCCTGGCGACATGGTATGGCTCTCTACCCGAAATATTAAACTGCGGGTCGAGTCTCCCAAGTTCGCACAGCGATACATTGGACCATTCAAGGTCCTCGAGCGACTTAGCTCGGTGGTCTACCGCCTGGCTCTTCCTCCACATTTGGCCATTTCGGACATGTTCCATGTGTCCCTCCTCAAACCAGTTCACATGATCCGGTTTTCTGAGTCATCTGCCGGGTCATGAGACTTATCGTCTGACGAGTTTGAGGTTAACGCCATCCCGAGGCTCGGACCTGGGAACCGGTGGAAAACATTCATGCACCGCTCCTGATCGCGGCCTTTGAGTGCAGTGAGGCTCAGAGGTGGGGTAATGTTAGGTGTTGGATTCCTGGCACTGCACAGCGGGAATCCAGAGCCAGACATCCTGCGGTCTCCCATTCTCCTCCAACCGCTCGGACTCCTGCTCAGCAATCAGGGCAAGCCAGGCATTCTCCTCAGACTCGTTCTGTGAGCCTGGATGTTGCTGTCACCTCCGGTGCAGCAATGGTAGCGCAACCTGCTTTGCAGGGAACTGCTCCAGAGGCTAAGTCCTCGTGCCGTGCTACTGGGCATGCCCGCAACGTGCCCTCTCAGTGGAGAGCAGGGGACACATGTCCAGGTCCTGTGTCGGATCTGATCGGTCCTTCCTAAAGTATTGGAAGGTCCCGGAAGCGCATGGCTATAAAAGCCCCGCATGGCGGCTCGGCCATGCGCTAGTGTAGCATATTATTCTGTGTGTGTATGGTGATGGATGCATGGACTGGTGTCTGACTCATTATGAAACCCCTACCCTCTGATATTACGAGTGGTGACTGAGTGTGTATAGTCAGCTCCAGGGTTGTGGCAAGGTACACGCCACTTGCTCCACGCCTACACTAGCGTCCGTCGGCGCCCGGTTCTCGGCGCCGACGCTTGCTGCTTTAGCTGCCTCTGCGCTGCAATACCAGCAGCTATTGGTGTTCGCGGCTGCGACGCCACACGCCGGCTCCTGTGACGTTAACAGGGCCAGCGCCTTTGCATATATTTTTGCCAAGCGACTCTGTGTCTGAACAGAGCCGCTCCTAGCATTCGGGTGACATTAACCCGTGCGCACTACGGCACCTTCTGGTGCATCTGCCATTTGTCCAGCAGCGGTCTAGTCACCTACCACACGGTGGACCCCGGGCGGCGAACGCACCTCATATTATTTATATTTGGTGCGTTCCGCCGTCCCTAACAATATAGCACAGCCCGCATAGTATATAACACAGCCGCCTAGTATATAGCACAGCCTGCATAGTATATAACACAGCCTGCATAGTATATAACACAGCCCCCATAGTATAAGGCACAGCCCGCATAATATATAGCACAGCCCGTATAGTATATAGCACAGCCCGTATAGTATATAGCACAGCCCTCATAGTATATAGCACAGCCTGCATAGTATATAGCACAGCCCACATCTTCCCCCCAGAATGGCCCCATGAACAGTCCAGTACTCACGGTTATAGTTTAAAAAAAAAAGCCACATTCATCTCCTCTCTTCATGCCCGCACTGTTCCCGACTCCTGTCTCCACGGCTGCACTGCTGGCACACAGTGAGTGCGCAATGACGTCATCGCACACCCGCCGTGTCAGAGGCAGAGCGGGGAATGATGGGAGAGGGCGCTTCAGTTAACACTCTCTTCTGCATCATGGCTTTGAACTGTATCGGCAGACGCCAGTATAGTTCAAAGAGGCGGAGGCGGGGGGAGGCGGCCCCCCCACCTCATGGGCCCCATAGCGGCTGCGTGAAGTGTCGCTAGCTGGGGGCCCCTTGGGGAGCATGGGCCCTAGGTAGCTGCCTGGTATGCCTGCCCCTAACGTCGGCCCTGAGTATCACACAGGAAAGGATTAGATACACGGCCCATCAGACAGTAACACATAGGATAGGATTAGATACATGGCCCATCAGACAGTAACACATAGGATAGGATTAGATACACGGCCCATCAGACAGTAACACATAGGATAGGATTAGATACATGGCCCATCAGACAGTAACTCATAGGATAGGATTAGATACACGGCTCAGCAGACAGCATCACACAGGATAGGATTAGATACACGGCTCAGCAGACAGTAACACACAGGATTAGATTAGATACACAGCTCAGCAGACAGTATCGCACAGGATAGGATTAGATACACGGCTCAGCAGACAGTATCACACAGGATAGGGTTAGATACTGTGATGACTCCTGGAGTGGACCCTCTGGGTCATGGCACCAACCTTCCCAGGGCGAGCTGGCCTAATAAGGACCATCCCCTATACGGGGAGTGTCAGGGGCAAGCCCCGGGGGTATGGTACCACGACTGCTGGCACCAGGTGGCCGGCTCACAGGAGACACGAGTGAGTGTGTCTAGGAACCGGGGTGTGCAGAGTTCCAGAGTGTGCAAAGCATGGACACAGGGACTTGCAGAGTAAATAGGATGAGTGTACGGGAGCACAGAGAGTACAGGACAATACTAGGAGTGTACACAGGAGTGCTCTGGGTGCTAGATAGTGCAAGGCGAGTACACGAGAGCACGTATGGTGTGTACAGGCAAGCACGCCCAGGTGAAAGCAACGTAGGGTGCGTGCAAAGGTGCACGCCACAGTACAAAGTCAGACAGAGCGTGTGTGGAGAGCACGCTGGAGTGCAGAGTTAGACAGAACACAGAGCAGAGTGTATGCACGGAGCATGTACTGGGAAGTACGGCTAAGGCTGGTTTCACACTTGCGTTTTTTTGCGCTGCGTTTATGCGCATGCGGTTTTTTCCCTACACTTAACATGGGTATGCATAGTCATGCGTTTGTACGCGTTTGTATGCGCATGCGTTTTTTTGTAGTGTGTGCCCGGGAGCACAAAATGCATCCTGTTGCATTCTATGGGCATCCGACCTGTCTCAAAAAAACGCATGCGCACGCAATGCACACAAAATTCACCCAAACACCCATTAAAGTCTATGGGTGCGCTGACATGCGCATGGTCATGCGCACGTCAGCGCAAAAAAACGCATGCGGTTTTTCCAAAAACCATGTGCAAAAACACAAAAAAAGCACATGAGTACAAGAACTTCCAGGTCAAGTCCTCCAGTATCATAGAGAGGACAAGACCGAAAACAGAGCTGGGCAGAGCGCGCGTGCGTGTGGTACTTGCAGGTACGCAGGATGCAGTGACGAGTCGCGAGACGGTTTGGTGCTTTTTATAATAACGTTTATAGGCCTAGAGGTAACTATCCTCAGTCACAGCCTGATCAACAAAAAGGGGTAGCAAGGGTTGCCCTCGCAGGGGCTCAATAGAAGCAAACACAACCAGAGTAGAACACGACTACGTCCGGTGGAAGCCGGTCACTATAGGGCCGCGGTATGGCCGACTACGGGTCCTTAACTACAGTTGTGGCCAAAAGTATTGACACCCCTGCAATTCTGTCAGATAATACTCAGTTTATTCCTGAAAATGATTGCAAACACAAATTCTTTGGTATTATTATCTTCATTTAATTTGTCTTAAATGAAAAAACACAAAAAGAAGTGTCCTAAAGCCAAATTGGATATAATTCCACACCAAACATAAAAAAGAGGGTGGACAAAAGTATTGGCACTGTTCGAAAAATCATGTGATGCTTCTCTAATTTGTGTAATTAACAACACCTGTAACTTACCTTTGGCACCTAACAGGTGTTGGCAATAACTAAATCACACTTGCAGCCAGTTGACATGGATTAAAGTTGACTCAACCTCTGTCCTGTGTCCTTGTGTGTACCACATTGAGCATGGAGAAAAGAAAGAAGACCAAAGAACTGTCTGAGGACTTGAGAAACCAAATTGTGAGGGAGCATGAGCAATCTCAAGGCTACAAATCCATCTCCAAAGACCTGAATGTTCCTGTGTCAACCGTGCGCAGTGTCATCAAGAAGTTTAAACCCCATGGCACTGTGGCTAACCTCCCTAGATGTGGACGGAAAAGAAAAATTGACAAGAGAGTTCAACGCAAGATTGTGCGGATGTTGGATAAAGAACCTTGACTAACATCCAAACAAGTTCAAGCTGCCCTGCAGTCCGAGGGTACAACAGTGTCAACCCGTACTATCCTTCGGCGTCTGAATGAAAAGGGACTGTATGGTAGGAGACCCAGGAAGACCCCACTTCTTACCCCAAGACATAAAAAAGCAAGGCTGGAGTTTGCCAAAACTTACCTGAAAAAGCCTAAAATGTTTTGGAAGAATGTTCTCTGGTCAGATGAGACAAAAGTAGAGCTTTTTGGGCAAAGGCATCAACATAGAGTTTACAGGAGAAAAAAAGAGGCATTCAAAGAAAAGAACACGGTCCCTACAGTCAAACATGGCGGAGGTTCCCTGATGTTTTGAGGTTGCTTTGCTGCCTCTGGCACTGGACTGCTTGACCGTGTGCATGGCATTATGAAGTCTAAAGACTACCAACAAATTTTGCAGCATAATGTAGGGCCCAGTGTGAGAAAGTTGGGTCTCCCTCAGAGGTCATGGGTCTTCCAGCAGGACAATGACCCAAAACACAATTCAAAAAGCACTAGAAAATAGTTTGAGAGAAAGCACTGGAGACTTCTAAGGTGGCCAGCAATGAGTCCAGACCTGAATCCCATAGAACACCTGTGGAGAGATCTAAAAATGGCAGTTTGGAGAAGGCACCCTTCAAATATCAGGGACCTAGAGCAGTTTGCCAAAGAAGAATGGTCTAAAATTCCAGCAGAGCATTGTAAGAAACTTACATTGTAACTTACATTGTAACTTACATTGTAAGACAAATTAAATGAAGATAATAATACCAAAGAATTTGTGTTTGCAATCATTTTCAGGAAGAGACTGAGTATTATCTGACAGAATGGCAGGGGTGTCAATACTTTTGGCCACAACTGTATATAGTCAACTTAGCTGTCCTGATGTCCCTCAGCGTCCTGGACGGTGGTTCTTTGGCGGAGCAGCCGCTGGGCCCAACTGCTGAAGAGTCGACGTAGTCTTCGAGCATTCCGATGCTCCTGTGACACTGGGGCACCTCCGGCCCCGGAGGAGTCCATGGATGAGTGGGCCGCGGCCCCCGGGCTGGGGTAAGCGGTAGCGGTGCGGGGTGGCGTGTGGCAGGCCACCTGTGCAGCTAGCAGCTGCGACTGGGAATCCACGGCAAGCAAAGGCTCGGCTCTTGCCGCGAATCAGAGCGGGACAGTGGTGGCCGCCAGCGGCACTGGACTTGTCGCAACCACAGGTGAGGGCAGAGTGGCTGCGGACGGCTGGACACAGGCCACAGCCGCGGGCTGGAGTGAGGCAGCAGCGGCCGCTGGTGTCCGCGGGCAGGCCGCAGCCGCAGGCAGGAGCGAGGCGGCAGCGGCCGCTGGTCGACACGGGGCAGCGGTTCTCGGACGGTCATCTCGGCGCCGTCCCACTGATGTAGAGGGGAAGTATCTCTCCTGTCTCTGGCCTCCTTCCTGGCTCTGGTGAGTCGCTCTGGCTCTGTCGCTCCCACGATCTCCTGCTCCTTCTGTCTCGTTCTGCTGACTCACTGTGACTCATGCTCCTTTTATATTGGCTCCTCCCCCAGTCCACCTGTCAGTCTCCACGGTCCATCCCTGAACTCTGTCCCCCGGAAACAGTTTTCCCCGGAACCCAAGTGACGGTCCCCTTGGTTCCGACCTGGACACTCGACGGGGACCCTCTCTCCCACATGCGCACTGGAACATAGCGTAACCATGGAGGCTAGGAGTGAGAGGTGCGCGTGCAAACCCGACGGGAGCCTCAGAGCGGCCGCAGTACAGAAAGTGGTGATGATGGGCCCGGGGTCACGCCCCCAGGTGGGAGCGGCGTGACAGAGATACAGCTCAGCAGACAGTGTCACACAGGAGATGATTAGATACATGGCTCAGCAGACAATATCACACACGATAGGATTAGATACACAGCTCAGCAGTCAATATCACACAGGATAGGATTAGATACACAGATCAGCATACAGTAGCACACAAGATTAGATACACAGCTCAGCAGACAGTATCACACATGATAGGATTAGATACACGGCTCAGCAGTCAGTATCACACAGGATAGGATAAGATACACACAGGGCTGCCACTAGGAATTTCGGGGCCCCATACTGGCAAAATATATGGGGCCCCCCTTGAGACTCCTCCCAGGCTCCACCCCCCAGTTCCACCTCCACCCTAGCACCTCCACCACGCAAACCTTCCAAAATCCCTCCGACCTTTCACTTCTAAGCTACTGGATTATCCTGAGCACTGCTGCCTTATGTTATCATTGGGCATTTGGTTTTCCAGCATATCAGGATCATCCAGTAGCTTATATATACATTGCTACTGGGGAGTCGAAGGGGGAGGGGGAAGGAATCATTATACAATCATTCCTTCCCCCTTCGACTCCCCAATAGCAATGTATACAGTGGGGAAAAAAAGTATTTAGTCAGTCAGCAATAGTGCAAGTTCCACCACTTAAAAAGATGAGAGGCGTCTGTAATTTACATCATAGGTAGACCTCAACTATGGGAGACAAACTGAGAAAAAAAATCCAGAAAATCACATTGTCTGTTTTGTTTTCATTTTATTTGCATATTATGGTGGAAAATAAGTATTTGGTCAGAAACAAAATTTCATCTCAATACTTTGTGATATATCCTTTGTTGGCAATGACAGAGGTCAAACGTTTTCTGTAAGTCTTCACAAGGTTGCCACACACTGTTGTTGGTATGTTGGCCCATTCCTCCATGCAGATCTCCTCTAGAGCAGTGATGTTTTTGGCTTTTCGCTTGGCAACATGGACTTTCAACTCCCTCCAAAGGTTTTCTATAGGGTTGAGATCTGGAGACTGGCTAGGCCACTCCAGGACCTTGAAATGCTTCTTACGAAGCCACTCCTTCATTGCCCTGGTGGTGTGCTTTGGATCATTGTCATGTTGAAAGACCCAGCCACGTTTCATCTTCAATGCCCTTGCTGATGGAAGGATGTTTGCACTCAAAATCTCATGATACATGGCCCCATTCATTCTTTCATGTACCCGGATCAGTCGTCCTGGCCCCTTTGCAGAGAAACAGCCCCAAAGCATGATGTTTCCACCACCATGCTTTACAGTAGGTATGGTGTTTGATGGATGCAACTCAGTATTCTTTTTCCTCCCAACACGACAAGTTGTGTTTCTACCAAACAGTTCCAGTTTGGTTTCATCAGACCATAGGACATTCTCCCAAAACTCCTCTGGATCATCCAAATGCTCTCTAGCAAACTTCAGACGGGCCCGGACATGTACAGGCTTAAGCAGTGGGACACGTCTGGCACTGCAGGATCTGAGTCCATGGTAGCGTAGTGTGTTACTTATGGTAGGCCTTGTTACATTGGTCCCAGCTCTCTGCAGTTCATTCACTAGGTCCCCCCGCGTGGTTCAGGGATTTTTGCTCACCGTTCTTGTGATCATTCTGACCCCACGGGGTGGGATTTTGCGTGGAGCACCAGATCGAGGGAGATTATCAGTGGTCTTGTATGTCTTCCATTTTCTAATTATTGCTCCCACAGTTGATTTCTTCACTCCAAGCTAGTTGGCTATTGCAGATTCAGTCTTCCCAGCCTGGTGCAGGGCTACAATTTTGTTTCTGGTGTCCTTTGACAGCTCTTTGGTCTTCACCATAGTGGAGTTTGGAGTCAGACTGTTTGAGGGTGTGCACAGGTGTCTTTTTATACTGATAACAAGTTTAAACAGGTGCCATTACTACAGGTAATGAGTGGAGGAAAGAGGAGACTCTTAAAGAAGAAGTTACAGGTCTGTGAGAGCCAGAAATCTTGATTGCTTGTTTCTGACCAAATACTTATTTTCCACCATAATATGCAAATAAAATGAAAACAAAACAGACAATGTGATTTTCTGGATTTTTTTTTCTCAGTTTGTCTCCCATAGTTGAGGTCTACCTATGATGTAAATTACAGACGCCTCTCATCTTTTTAAGTGGTGGAACTTGCACTATTGCTGACTGACTAAATACTTTTTTTCCCCACTATATATACGGTAAGTACAATCACATACTGAAATGGTGGACAAACGAATACATGGACTTGTTACTTACTCACATAGCCGGTGTTGCCACCGATCCCACCACCCAGTCAAGAACAATCTAATGGTCGTCTCAGCCTGCCCACCGCTGCCGCCTCAGCCTGCCCACCAAATGAATGGAAAGTGTATATTATTGCATATATAATCACTGATTATGCACTACAAAAAAATATCTTTACTGGTAATTATTAAAAACCGATAAATTATAGAACGTAAATACACCTCAAAACGTAACTGTAAGTGATTATGTAAAAAAAATAAAAATAAAATAGGAGTCAAGAGTAAAGGGCTGATCACCCCATTTAGTTAGGGTATGTTCCGACAGTCAGTAAACGCTACGGTAAAGTAGACCCCTTAAGGAACTTATCTAGATGTGTGGTGAGCACTTTGAACCCCCAAGTGCTTGACAGTTTATAATGTAACATAGTAACATAGTTTTGAAAGCTGAAGGAAGACCTTATGTCCATCTAGTTCAGCCTATTTTTAGTGCAGCTGATCTGCATTGTTGATCCTGGGGAAGGCAAAAAACCCACAGAGTAGAAGCCAATTTTCTCCATAGGGAAAAAAATTCCTTCCCCTAAGCTGGGTCAATCATCTACCTATAATATTATGTTATTCATAACCTTCTATACTGTTACTCACAAGAAAAGCATCCATTCCTTTCTTAAATTCATTCAGTGAGTTGGCCATCACCACTTCCTCAGGAAGAGAATTCCAAAGCCTCACTGCTCTTACCGTGAAGAACCCTCTTCTATGCTGGTGCAGAAATTGTCTTTCCTCCAAACGAAGAGAATGCCCCCTTGTTCTTGTCACAGTCCTTGGTACAAACAGTTCATTGGAGAGATCTCTGTATTGCCCTCTGATATACTTGTACATATATATTAGGTCTCCCCTAAGTCTTCTCTTTTCTAGAGTAAATAGACCTAATTTTGATAACCTTTCTGGGTATTGTAGTGAACCAACTCCATTTATCATTTTAGAAGACCGCCTTTGAACCCTTTCAAGTTCAGTAATGTCTTTCTTGAGCACCGGTGTCCAAAATTGCACACAATACTCGAAGTGTGGTCTGACGAGTGATTTGTATAGAGGGAGAATTATGTTTTCATCTCGTGTCCCCAGACCTAATGCATCCCATGACCCTATTTGCTTTGGTGGCAGCTGCCTGACACTGGGCACTCCAATTTAGCTTCTTATTGACTAAGATGCCTAAGTCTTCCATGTCCATGTCTGATTTCCCCAGCAGTATCCCATTTAGTAAGTAATTGTAGCATCTGTTTCTCCTTCCCATGTGCATAACCTTACACTTATCTGTGTTAAACCTCATTTGCCATTTTTCAGCCCAATTCTCCAATTTACTCAAATCTGTCTGTAGTTGCAAACTGTCCTCCTTTGTGTTAACTACCTTACATAGTTTTGTATTATCTGCAAATACTGATATTTTACTGTGTAAGTCATCCACTAGATCATTAATAAATATATTAAATAGTAGGGGGCCCAATACAGAACCCTGTGGTACCCCACTAGTAACCCTGGCCCAATCTGAGTATGCACCATTAACCCCTTAATCCCATATGACGTACTATCCCGTTCATGTGCCCTGGGACTTAATTCACAGGGACGGGATAGTACGTCATAGCGATCAGCGGCGCCCACGTGGTGAGCGCCACTGATCGCGGCCGGGTGTCAGCTGATTATCACAGCTGACACCCAGCACAATGTGTCAGGGGCGGTCACGGACCGCCCCCGACACGTTAACCCCTTGCACACCGCGATCAAACACGATTGCGGTGTACCGGGGGTTAAAGGGAAGCATCGGCAGGGAGGGGGCTCCCTCCGTGCTTCCCTGAGCCTCCCATGGCAGCGCAATGTGCAGCGCTGCTGTGGGGGGCTCCTTCCCTGCAGGCCCCCAAATCCAAGATGGCGACGGGGACCTTCAGGGGCCTGCAAGGAGCTGGCTTCCTCAGTGCCTGCAAAGCGCAGGTACGAGGAAGCCTGCTGCACTGCCTGTGACAGATCGCTGATCTGTCACAGTGATCTGTGATGTGACAGATCAGCGATCTGTCACAGGACAGTGATGTCCCACCTGGGACAATGTAATAAAGTTAAAAAAAAAGTGTTAAAATAATTTTTAAAAAAATCGCCAAATAAATTAGAAAAAAAAAAATATTCCCCCAATAAATTCATTTTTTGGAAATAAAAAAACAATAAAAGTACACATATTTGGTATCACCGCGTCCGCAACGACCTGCCCTATAAAACTGTTCCATTAGTTAACCCCTTTAGCGAACCCCTTAAAAAAAAAAATAAAAAACGAAGCAACAAATAATGATTTATTATCATACTGCTGAACAAAAAGTTCAATAACGCGCGATCAAAAAGACACATATAAATATCCATGGTACCGCTGAAAACGTCATCTTGTCCCACAAAAAACGAGCCACCATACAGCATCATCAGCGAAAAAATAAAAAAAAGTTATAGCTCGCAGAATAAAGCGATGCAAAAATAATTATTTTTTATATAAAATAGTTTTCATTGCATAAAACTGATAAAACAAAAAAAGATGAAAATGAGGTATCGCTGTAACCGTACAGACCCGAAGAATAAAACCACTTTATCAATGTTATCGCACGAGGAACGGTGTAAACGCACCCCCCCCAAAAGAAATTCATGAAACGCTGGTTTTTGTTCATTCTGCGTCCCAAAAATCGGAATAAAAAGCGATCAAAAAATGTCACGTGCCCGAAAATGGTACCAATAAAAACATCAACTCGTCCCGCAAAAAATAAGACCTCACATGACTTGGTGGGTCAAAATACGGAAAAATTATAGCTCTCAATATGTGGTGATGCAAAAACTATTTTTACAATAAAAAGCGTCTTTTAGCATGTGACAGCTACCAAACATAAAAACTGCCATAAATAGTAAATCAAACCCCCCGTTATCACCCCCTTAGTTAGGGAAAAATACTAAAATTAAAAGAAAATGTATTTATTTCCATTTTCCCATAGGGCCAGGGCTAGGGTTAGGGCTAGAGTTAGGGCTAGGGCTAGGGCTAGGGATAGGGTTAGGGTTAGGGCTAGGGTTACGGCTGAGATTAGGGTTAGGGGTGTGTTGGGGCTAGGGTTGGAGTTAGAATTGGGGGTTTCCACTGTTTGGGCACATCAGGTGCTCTCCAAATGCAACATGGCATCTGATCTCAATTCCAGCCAATTCTGAGTTGAAAAAGTAAAATGGTGGTCCTTCCCTTCCAAGCTCAGCCATGCGCCCAAACAGTGTTTCACCCCCACATATGGGGTATCAGCCTACTCAGGACAAATTGAAAAACAACTTTGGGGGTCCAATTTCTCCTGTTACCCTTAGGAAAATAAAAAATTTGGGGCAAAAATATCATTTTTGTGGAAAAAAATGATTTTTTTTATTTTCACGCCAGGGCATTATAAACTTCTGTGAAGCACTTGGGGGTTCAAAGTGCTCACCACACATCTAGATAAGTTCCATGGGGGGTCTAGTTTCCAAAATGGGGTCACTTGTGGGGAGTTTCAATAGTTTAGGTACATCAGGGGCTCTCCAAACGCACATGACACCCGCAGACCATTCCATCAAAGTCTGCTATCATGATCCAGGCTGGATCTGACAAGTTAAATGGATAAGTGAACTTTTTTTCCTTTGGCTAGGTGCCAAAGTGATGTGATTGCCCCCGGTGGCCATTAGAATTATCACACGTGGTGTCGTTCATTCTGAGTTGCCCCGGTGGTGGTGAGCGGTAGTGCACTTTAGTTTCTTTGGTTAAATGTGCACGTAATTATAAAACAGGTGTTAGGCTCTATAAAAGAGTGCCAGGTGTGTTTAATAACTGTTGGTGATATTGTGTGTTCATTTGGCAAGTAAGCCTGGGGTGAGGAAGGAGCTGAACATGAGTCCTGCGCAGCCCAGCCACAGAGGACGAGTGGCAGCTATGTGGTCTGCAAGAAGGGCTCGCATGGCATGGTGGAGTCACAGTTTATGGTGTTGGCAGGAAGTGCTTGCATGGCTTGGTGGAGTGGAGACTATGGAGAGAGTTGCACTCAGCATGCGGGACTTGGTTGCTGAGAGCTGGACTCAAGCATGCTTGACTTTTTGGGCAGGAGCTGAACTCATCTTTGGGACTCTGTTACTGGACTTCTGCAATTGGTGGTGGACTCTGCTCCAAGGCTGCACTATGGTGAAGGATCCAGTTATGGTGATGGATCCAGGTGGAGGAGAATTGCACGCAGGTGGTGGGCTCTGTTGCTAGGAGCATACGCAACAGAGCAAAGCTAAGTAGTGTTTCCCTTGTTTTGGCATCTTTCCTCATGTGTGTTTTAGTGCAGTGGTGGGATTAGTTTCCACACCGACCACTTCCCTAGTGAGGGTTTAGGTCAGGGCGAGCTAGGGTTTTTAGGTTCCTGTTGCGCGCCCGGTGCGGAACCGGCATAGGGAACGTTAGGAGTGCAGGGACACTGGCTCAGGGGAGCTCAGGAGGTCTCCACTTCCCTATTCCCTATCGCAGGGCCCACCATTGTTAATGTTTCCCAGGTTTCCCTTATTGTTTAAATTCGCCTTACTGGAGGCGGGGTTTCCAGACTTGTATATACGTGTAATGTCTAAATTACATAGTAACATAGTTATTAGGTTGAAGGGAGACTTTAAGTCCATCTAGTTCAACCCATATCCTATCCTAACTTGCCCTAACATGTTGAACCAGAGGAAGGCAAAAAAAACCCATGTGGCAAACAGTAAGCTTCACATTGGGGAAAAAAATTCCTTCCCGACTCCACATACGGCAATCAGACTAGCTCCCTGGATCAACGCAACACTAAGGAAACTAGTGTATATACCCTGTAATATTAGACTTTTCAAGAAAGGCATCCAGTCCCTTCTTACATTTTAGTAGGGAATCACTCATTACAACATCATATGGCAGAGAGTTCCATAGTCTCACTGCTCGTACAGTAAAGAATCCGCGTCTGTTATTATGCTTAAACCTTCTTTCCTCCAGACGTAGAGGATGCCCCCTTGTCCCCTTCACAGGTCTAAGAGTAAAAAGATCATTAGAAAGGTCTTGGTATTGTCCCCGCATATATTTATACATTATAATAAGATCACCCCTAAGCCTTCGATTCTCCAAACTAAATAACCTCAAGTGTAATAACCTGTCTTGGTATTGCAGACCCCCCAGTTCCCTAATAACCTTGGTCGCTCTTCTCTGCACCTGCTCCAGTTCAGCTATGTCTTTCTTATACACCGGAGACCAGAACTGTACACAGTATTCTAAGTGTGGTCGCACTAGTGACTTATATAGAGGTAAAATTATGTTCTCCTCCTGAGCATCTATGCCTCTTTTAATGCGTCCCATTATTTTATTTGCCTTTGCAGCAGCTGCCTGACACTGGCCACTAAATGTGAGTTTGTCGTCCACCCATACACCCAGGTCTTTTTCAGTGACAGTTTTGCCCAGTGTTTTACAATTAAGCACATAATTATACATCTTGTTCGTTCTACCCAAGTGCATGACCTTACATTTATCCCCATTAAAGCTCATTTGCCATTTATCAGCCCAAGCTTCTAGTTTACATAAATCCTCCTGTAATATAAAATTGTCCTCCTCTGAATTGATTACCCTGCAGAGTTTAGTGTCATCTGTAAATATTGAAATTCCACTCTCTATGCCCCTAACAAGGTCATTAATAAATATGTTAAAAAGAAGCGGGCCCAAAACTGACCCCTGTGGTACCCCACTGCTATCCGTGACCCAGTCCGAGTGTGCTCCATTGATAACCACCCTTTGTTTCCTATCCCTGAGCCAGCTCTTAACCCACCTACACATATTTTCCCCTATCCCCATTGTTCTCATTTTATGTATCAACCTTTTGTGTGGCACCGTATCAAAAGCTTTTGAAAAGTCCATGTACACCACGTCCACTGCATTCCCTTGGTCCTGTCCGGAACTTACCTCTTCATAAAAGCTTATCAGATTAGTCTGACAGGAACGGTCCCTTGTAAACCCATGTTGATATTGGGTCATAAGTTTATTCTTCTCCAGATACTCCAGTATAGTATCTCTTAGAAAACCCTCCAGAATTTTTACCCACAGTTGAAGTTAAACTCACTGGCCTATAATTTCCAAGTTCAGTTTTTGTCCCCTTTTTGAATATTGGCACCACATTTGCTATACGCCAGTCCTGTGGTACAGACCCTGTTATTATGGAATCTTTAAAGATTAAAAATAATGGTCTATCTATGACTGTGCTTAATTCCTGCAGTACTCGGGGGTGTATCCCATCCGGGCCCAGGGATTTGTCAATTTTAGTGATTTTTAGACGCCGCCGTACTTCCTGCTGGGTTAAGCAGGTGACATTTAATGGACAATTTTTATCCCTGATCATGTTATCCGTCATGGGATTTTCTTGTGTAAACACTGTTGAAAAAAAGTCATTTAGCATATTGGCTTTTTCCTCATCCTCCTCCACCATTTCACCCAGACTATTTTTAAGAGGGCCAACATTATCATTTTTTAGCTTCTTACTATTTATGTAGTTAAAGAATATTTTGGGATTATTTTTACTTTCTCTGGCAATGAGTCTCTCTGTTTCAATCTTTGCTGTTTTGATCTGCTTTTTACAGAATTTATTTAATCTTCTGTATTTAGTTAATGCCTCATCACTACCTACTTGCTTTAATTCTCTAAATGCTTTATTTTTATCTCTTATTGCTCCCCTTACAGCTCTATTTAACCATAGTGGTTGCCTCCTATTTCTAGCATGTTTATTCCCATATGGTATATATTGTGCACAGGTCCTATTCAGGATGCTAATAAACGTCTCCCATTTTCTTTGTGTATTTTTATGTCTCAGGATATCGTCCCAGTTAATTGCACCAAGATCATCTCTCATCCGTTGGAAATTTGCTTTCCTGAAGTTTAGTGTCCTTGTAACCCCTCTACTACACATCTTATTAAAGGATACACGAAAACTTATTAATTTGTGATCACTATTACCCAAGTGACCCCCAACCCTTACATTTGATATGCGGTCTGGCCTGTTGGTTAATATTAGGTCTAGCAGTGCACCCCTCTTGTTGGGTCCTGAACCAGTTGTGAAAGGTAATTGTCTCTCATAGTTGTCAAAAACCTATTACCTTTGCTGGAACTGCAGGTTTCGGTTCCCCAATGTATTTCAGGGTAGTTGAAGTCCCCCATAATAATGACTTCTCCTTGAGTCGCTGCTTCATCTATTTGCTTTATGAGGATATTCTCTGTTGCTTCCATTATTTTTGGAGACTTGGCCAGTTGGAGGCGGTGTATCCAGCTGCATGTGTTTATTATTTAAATTCGCCCCACTGGAGGCGGTGTATTCAGGGTCACATGTGTCACATGGGTTCGCCTTTGCGGTACTCGCTGCGTCCAGACACACGTGACCGTGACATTATCACCAACCCTACTTTTTTTTTCTGGTGAGCCTTGGCCATGTGGAGACCTGTGAGTAATTGCTCCCGGGCCTCACTGAGGTGAGTGAGGAGCGGCATGGTGTGTTAGAGCTGCTGCAGCAGCAGTTATCAGGGTCTGGGGCCTCTGCTCAGATAACCAGGAAATCAAAATGGCGGCTGCGGTCTGGCAAAAAGCCCCCTAGAGTCGCTGCTGGGAAGCGGGACTTGTTCATATAGGCGGACATAACCAGACAGGTGGGTGGAGTTGGTGATCCCCATGGTGCTGTCTGGGGTTCCCCGAGGTGAAGGGGTACGTCCCTGTAGTGAGCAGACTGCTGTATAGTCCGCGGGGCTCACGCCAAATCTTCCATACCATTGAAGAAGCTGCCCCCTCCTGGTCGTGTGGAGGCAACCAGAGAGTGTATTTTTCCTCCATATTCTTGCGGCTCTGGCACTGAAGCCTCCTATAGTCGCTGCTAGGGAGCGGGACTTGTTCATACAGGCGGACGTAACCAGACAGGTGGGTGGAGTTGGTGATCCCCATGGTGGTGTCTGGGGTTCCCCGAGGTGAAGGGGTACGTCCCTGTAGTGAGCAGACTGGTGTTATAGTCCGTGGGGCTCACTCCAAATCTTCAATACCACCGAAGAAGCCGCCCCCTCCTGGTCATGTGAAGGAAGGCGACCAGCGAGTGTATATTTCCTCCATATCCCGGTCCCTTCTCCTCCAGGTGTGAGCAGCAGGTGTGCTGCGGGGGAGTGGGGGCATATCTCAACCCTCGCCATTAGCCAACCCTGGGAGGCGTAGATCTCATGGTGAAAGGGTTGGAGGGTGGTGTCCCTTGGTGAATAGCGGGGGTGTGAGTGTGGACACAGGGGACGCCTCTGTTGTCAAGTCCAGAATGAGTTCACCAAAATATGGCAAACGAATGTGTGGCAATAAACATTCAGGTCCGGACCTGTGTGTGAACGAGCATGTATGGGTGGCCACCAAAATACATCTTGTGGATCAACTCATAGCAAACATACACATGCATAAACTCGTTCCCCAGGTCGGTGCTGTGGAGATAAATGGTGCCTCCAGAACATGTATTGCCAATACCAGCGGTGCGTTTGTCATAAACCTGAGGTGTCAGGTGGGGGTGGGGTGAACTCTGGATCTGGGCGTCCCCGCTGTAGGTATTTCCCTTATGAGGAGTGGTCTTGAGGGTCCAGAGGCCCCTCATTAAGGAGGGGGTACTGTCATGATCCAGACTGGAGCTGACAAGTTAAATGGATAAGTGAACTTTTTTTCCTTTGGCTAGGTGCCAAAGTGATGTGATTGCCCCCGGTGGCCATTAGAATTATCACACGTGGTGTTGTTCATTCTGAGTTGCCCCGGTGGTGGTGAGCGGTAGTGCACTTTAGTTTCTTTGGTTTAATGTGCCCGTAATTATAAAACAGGTGGTAGGCTCTGTAAAAGAGTGCCAGGTGTGTTTAATCACTGTTGGTGATATTGTGTGTTCATTTGGCAAGTAAGCCTGGGGTGAGGAAGGAGCTGAACATGAGTCCTGCGCAGCCCAGCCAGAGGGGATGAATGGCAGCTATGTGGTCTGCAAGAAGGGCTGGCATGGCGTGGTGGAGTCACAGTTTATGGTGTCGGCAGGAAGTGCTTGCATGGCTTGGTGGAGTGGAGACTATGGAGAGAGTTGCACTCAGCATGTGGGACTTGGTTGCTGAGAGTTGGACTCAAGCATGCTTGACTTTTTGGGCAGGAGCTGAACTCATCTTTGGGACTCTGTTACTGGACTTCTGCAATTGGTGGTGGACTCTGCTCCAAGGCTGCACTATGGTGAAGGATCCAGCTATGGTGATGGATCCGGGTGGAGGAGAATTGCACACAGGTGGTGGGCTCTGTTGCTAGGAGCGTACACAACAGAGCAAAGCTAAGTGGTGTTTCCCCTGTTTTGTCATCTTTCCTCATGTGTGTGTTTTAGTGCAGTGGTGGGATTAGTTTCCACACCGACCAATTCCCTAGTGAGGGTTTAAGTCAGGGCGAGCTAGGGTTTTTAGGTTCCTGTTGCGCGCCCGATGCGGAACCGGCATAGGGAACGTTAGGAGTGCAGGGACACTGGCTCATGGGAGCTCAGGAGGTCTCCACTTCCCTATTCCCTGTCGCAGGGCCCACCATTATTAATGTTTCCCAGGTTTCCCTTATTGTTTAAATTCGCCTTACTGGAGGCGGGGTTTCCAGACTTGTATATACGTGTAATGTCTAAATTCGCCAGTTGGAGGCGGTGTATCCAGCTGCACGTGTTTATTATTTAAATTCGCCCCACTGGAGGTGGTGTATCCAGGGTCACGTGTGTCACATGGGTTCGCCTTGAGGTACTCTCTGCGTCCAGACACACGTGACCGTGACATCTGCATTCCAAAACGTCACTTCCCTTCGAGACCCGACGTGTGCCCATACAGTAGTTTTCTCCCACATATGAGGTATCAGCGTACTCAGGACAAATTGGACAACAACTTTTGGGGTCCAATTTCTCCTGTTACCCTTGGGAAAATAAAAAAAATGGGGACTAAAAGATCATGTTTGTGGAAAAAATACGATTTTTTTATTTTCACGCCCGGCGTTATAAACTTCTGTGAAGCCCTTGAGGGTTCAAAGTTCTCACCACACATCTAGATAAGTTCCTTGGGGGGTCTAGTTTCCAAAATGGTGTCATTTGTGAGGGGTTTCCACTGTTTTGGTACATCAGGGGCTCTCCAAACGCGACATGGTGTCCGATCTCAATTCCAGCCAAAAACGTCAAATGGCGCTGCTTCCCTTCCGAGCTCTGCCATGCGCCAAAATAGTGGTCTACCCCCACATATGGGGTATCAGCGTACTCATAACAAATTGCACAATAACTTTTAGGGTCCTGTTACCCTTGGGAAAATAAAAATTGGGGGTGAAAAGATCATTTTTGTGGAAAAATATGATTTTTTAATTGTACCGCTGTACGTTATAAACTTCTGTGAAGCCCTTGTGGGTTCAAAGTTCTCACCACATATCTAGATAAGTTCCTTGGGGGGTCTAATTTCCAAAATGGGGTCACTTATGGGGGGTTTCCACTGTTTAGGTACATCAGGGGCTCTCCAAATGTGACATGGCGTCCGATCTGAATTCCAGCCAATTTTGCATTGAAAAAGTCAAACGGCGCTCCTTCCCTTCTGAGCTCAGCCATGCGCCGAAACAGTGGTTCTCCCCCACATATCAGGTATCAGTGTACTCAGGACAAATTGCACAATAAATTTTGCAGTCCAATTTCTCCTGTTACCCTTGGTAAAATAAAAAAAATTGATCCTGAAGTGTTTTTTTTGTGAAAAAAAGTTAAATGTTCATTTTTTTTTTTAAATATTCAAAAAATTCCTGTGACGCACCTAAAGGGTTAATAAACTTCTTGAATGTGGTTTTGAGCACCTTAAGGGGTGCAGTTTTTAGAATGTTGTCACTTTTGGGTATTTTCTATCATATAGACCCCTCAAAATTCAAAGTTGAAAAATCGCAAAATTTTCAAAATTTTCGCCAAATTTCCATTTTTTTCACAAATAAACGCAAGTTATTTGAATGAAATTTTACCACTAACATGAAGTACAATATGTCACGAGAAAACACTGTCAGAATCACCGGGATCCATGGAAGCGTTCCAGAGTTATTACCTCATAAATGGACAGTGGTCAGAATTGTAAAAATTGGCCCGGTCATGAACGTGCAAACCACTCTTGGGGCTTAAGGGGTTAATAACTACTCTTTGTTTTCTAGCACTAAGCCAGCTACCTATCCATCTACACATATTTTCCCCTAGCCCAAGCTTTCTCATCTTACTTACCAATCTTTTATGTGGGACAGTGTCAAATGCTTTAGAGAAGTCGATATAAATGACATCCAATGATTCTCCTTGGTCCATTTGAGAGGTTACATCCTCATAGAAGCTGATCGGGGTAGTTTGACAGGAGCGATCCTTCATAAATCCATGTTGATATGGAGTTAAACATTGATTAACATTGAGATATTCCATAATGGTATCCCTTAAAAACCCTTCAAAAATTTTACCCACAACAGATGTTAAGCTTACCGGCCTATAATTTCCAGGTTCCCTTTTACACCCCTTTTTGAATATTGGTACCACATTTGCTTGCCGCCAATCAAAAGGAACAGACCCTGTTTCTATAGAGTCTTTAAATATAATGTAGAGCCATAAAAATCAAAAATATAATTTTATTTTCACAAAAATGATCTTTTCACATCCAATGTTTGTTTTTCCCAAGTGTAACATGAGAAATTGGACCCTATATAGGACTACGGGCTGAGCTGCAGGTGGAGACTGTTAGCGTGGGTGGTCTGGAGCAGGAGACTCCGGGAGTGGACCCTCTGGTCCGTGGCACCGAGGGACCCCGTGCGAGCTGCCAGGTGGAGCCGACCCCTATACAGGGACCGTTAGGAGCAGGCCCAGGGGTTCGAGTACCACGGTAGCCGGTACCGAGATGGGCGGCTCAGGATGGACCAGAGTAAGACTGAGACTGGAGTAATGAGTGACAGGAGTAGGAACACTGGAGACAGGAGTGGAGTAGGACGGCAGGAACACTGAAAGCAGGACTGGAGTAGGACGGCAGGAACACTGGAGGCTGGACTGGAGCAGGACGGCAGGAGCACTGGAGGCAGGACTGGAGTAGGACGGCAGGAACACTGGAGGCTGGACTGGAGCAGGACGGCAGGAGCACTGGAGGCAGGACTGGAGTAGGACGGCAGGAAAACTGGAGACAGGACTGGAGTAGGACAGCAGGGACACTGGAGGCTGGACTGGAGCAGGACGGCAGGAGCACTGGAGGCAGAACTGGAGCAGGACGGCAGGAACACTGGAGACAGGACTGGAGTTGGACGGCAGGAACACGGGAGGTTTAACTGGAGCAGGACGGCAGGTGTACTGGAGGCAGGAATGTGGAAGAGAACAAGGAACACGGGTAGCAGGACTGAGAAGCTGCTGCGGGGAGCATCCGAGAACGAAACTGCATGAGCAGAGTGCACACAATGGAGCGAGGCCAGAGTGCTAGGAAACACAGCAATCAGGCGCCTCCCTCAGGGGAAGCGGCCTGATATGACCCCGTCTGGTCAGCCATTGGTCCAAAGGTGCTTCCGGGTCAGGGCAGAGTCGGAGCATAAGAAGCAGGAGGGAGGAGCGGCCGCGGCCCATGGCGCATGCGCATAGCATGCAGGGAAGGCATCGGTCGCGAGCCCGTCTCAGGTGACCGCCGCGGCCTTCGGGTGGAGAGAGGCTGCAGCGTGGGAGTGGAGGCCGACTGCGGCATGGGAGCGGAGGCCGAGTGAGTATGGTGGAGCGGTGTCACAGTACCCCCCCTAAGCCGTCCTCCCCGGAGGTTAGCAAGAAACCTCCTGAGGATACGGAGAGCATTGATATTCTCCCGAGGCTCCCAGGATCTCTCCTCAGGACGAAAACCCTTCCAATCAACAAGAAAGAAAGTCCTACCTCTAACCCTTTTCACAGCGAGAATGTCCTGCACTTCAAAAACATCGTCGGCACCCACCGGCTGAGGACCAGGATCAAGCGAGGAATGGAAGCGATTCAGCACCACAGGTTTCAGGAGAGAGACATGGAAGGTGTTCAGGACCCGGAGCGAAGCAGGCAACCTCAATTTGTAGGCGACTTCGTTGATACGTCCAAGAATTTCAAACGGACCTATGTAGCGTGACCCCAACTTGTAGGAGGGCAGTTTCAACCGGATGAATTTGGATGAGAGCCAGACCTTGTCCCCAACACGATAGGGTGGAGGATCCAATCTCTTCTTGTCGGCAAAATTCTTCATCCGATCAGCGGACTTCTTGAGTGACGTGTTGGGCTCGGCCCAGATCTTGGAAAACTCAGAGAACAAAGCGTTGGCCGCGGGTACCTCGAAGGCAGGAGTTATCGGAAGAGGAACACCAGGATGTTTGCCAAAACAATGAAAAACGAAGACTTGGCCGAAGACTCACCAGCATGGTTGTTATAAGCGAACTCTGCCCCGGGGAGTAAGTCGACCCAATCGTTCTGGTGGGCATTGGAGAAGTGCCGTAATTACCCCGTAAGCGTCTGGTTGGTACGCTCTACCTGTCCTTTGGACTGTGGATGGTAGGCCGAGGAGAAGTCGAGGGAAACGTTCATGAGCTTACAAAGCGAACGCCAGAACTTGGAGGTAAACTGAACCCCTCGGTCAGACACAATGCGTCGAGGTAATCCGTAAAGTCTGAAGATTTGACGAATGAAGACCGGGCAAAGGGACGAAGTGAGCCATCTTGGAAAAACGATCCACCACCACCAGGATGACTGTGCAGCCCGCAGAGCAGGGTAGGTTGGTGATGAAATCCATGGCGATGTTCTCCCAAGGAACCGTAGGGACGGGCAACGGAAGCAACAAGCCGGACGGAGGTCTCCGTGGCACTTTATTTCTTGCACAGGATGGACAAGAAGCCACAAAGTCGAGTACATCTTGACGAAGCGTGGACCACCAGTAGTGATGCGTGATAATATCAAGGGTCTTCTTAGTTCCGGCATGGCCGGCCAGTTTGGAGGAGTGCCCCCATAGAAGAACCTTTTGCTTGAGATTCTCTGGCACAAGCGTCTTGCCAGGTGGGGGAGTAAGCCAGTTCACCGGAGCCACGGTGATGATCCTAGTGGGATCAATGATGTGCGAAGGTTCTTCCGTGGATTCGTGTGGCTGGAAGACCCTGGACAGGGCGTCGGCTTTGGAATTCTTGTTGCCAGGACGGAATCGGAGCTTGAAATCAAATCGGGCGAAAAATAGGGACCATCTGGCCTGGCGAGTGTTAAGTCTCTGGGCAAACAGGAGATAGGCCAGATTCTTGTGGTCCGAGAAGATGACAAAAGGATGGACAGCTCCTTCCAGGAGGTGGCGCCATTCCTCCAAGGCCAACTTGATGGCCAAAAGTTCCCGGTCGCCGATCGAGTAGTTACACTCGGATGGAGAAAAGGCCTTCGAGAAGAAGCCACAAGGGTGTAGGCAACCGGAGACGGTTCTCTGGGACAGTACCGCCCCGGCACCCGTTGAGGAAGCGTCCACCTCATGTACAAAAGGTCGATCGCTCTCAGGGCGATGCAGGACCGGAGCCATGGAGAAAGCCCGTTTTAGGGTCAGAAAGGCCTCCTCTGCCTCAGGAGACCAATCCTTGGAAGTAGACCCTTTACGGGTGAGCGCAGAAATGGGTCTTGTGATCGCGGAGAAGTGGGAGACAAATTGCCGGTAATAGTTGGCGAACCCGAGGAATCGTTGTATCGCCTTTAATCCGACGGGGCGAGGCCATTTGAGGATGGCAGACAACTTCTCGGGATCCATCCTTAGACCAGCGTCGGAGATAATGAATCCCGGAAACGGTAGAGAGGTCTGTTCAAAGAGACATTTCTCGATCTTCGCATACAGGCGGTTCTCCAGAAGACGCTGAAGCACCAGGCGGACACTCTTTCTGTGGGACGAGAGGTCCGGCGAGAAGACGAGGATGTTGTCTAAGTACACGACCACACAGGAGTACAAGAGATCCCGGAAGATCTCATTGACGAACTCTTGAAAGACTGCAGGAGCATTGCAAAGACCGAAGGGCATGACCAGGTACTCGTAATGGCCATCTCGAGTGTTGAAAGTGGTCTTCCACTCGTCACCTGCACGGATACGGACCAGGTTGTAGGCTCCTCTGAGGTCCAGCTTGGAAAAGACCCGAGCCCCTCTGAGACGGTCAAACAGCTCCGGAATGAGTGGAAGAGGGTACCTGTTCTTGATGGTAATCTCATTCAAGCCCCTATAGTCAATGCATGGCCGTAGAGTTCCGTCCTTCTTTTTGACGAAGAAGAACCCGGCTCCTGCCGGCGAAGAGGATTTCCGTATAAAGCGTTTGGCGAGGTTCTCTCGGACGTACTCAGACATGGCGGTGGTCTCTGTGGGAGACAGAGGGTAGATTCTGCCCCTTGGAGGGGTTGAACCGGGAACAAGTTCAATTGGGCAGTCAAACGGGCGGTGTGGACGCTTCCTTCTTATGAAAAACATCGGCGTAGGAGCTGTAAGCTGGAGGAAGACCCGGAAGGTCTGGAGGTGACCGAGGAGCAACCGCCAGGCGGACAGGAGTCAGACAGCAAGCTTGGCACGGATGCCCCCAGCGGAGTATCTCCCCAGAAGACCAGTCGAGAACAGGCTGATGAGTCCTTAACCATGGAAGACCGAGTAGAATGGCGTGAGAGAGCTTAGGCAAAACGAAAAAGGCTATCTTCTCTCGATGTAAGGCTCCGACTTGCAACTCCACTTCTTCAGTGACCAAGGTGACGGTCACCTGTAGCGGTTTGCCATCCACGGTGGCAATTTGAATTGGGTTAGATAGAGAGACTACAGGAATTTGGTATTTGTCCACTTCTTCCGGCCGAATGAAGTTACCCACTGAGCCCGAATCCACGTAGGCCACCTCGGACCCACCCTTCCCTCCTGAAACAAAAAGCACATAAATCGTAAGGGGTTGAGAGGGATCATTATCACCTAGGGAGGCCTCTCTTACCTGACCTAGGTGGAGTCGTTTCCCTGTCTCTTAGGACAGGTGCAGACATAGTGTGATGAATCACCGCAATAGAGGCACAGACCTTGTGCCCGTCTCTCTCTCTGATGCAACTTGGTCAACCTGAGACGGTCTATCTGCATGGGCTCACCCGACGAGAAGGAAGAGGACCCGACCGAACGGGAGCTGGCAGACCGGGTGAAAGGAGAAACTGACCTGGAGGGCCGCCTGTCTCTCGCTGACTCCCGAGCGCGCTCCAGGAAGCGCAGGTCAAGGGGGTAGCCAGCGAGATAAGGTCCTCTAACTTGGAAGGTGTATCTCGACCTGCGAGTTCATCCTTTATTCTACTAGAAAGACTGCGCCAGAATGCCCCCACCAAAGCCACGTTATTACAGCCGAGCTCGGAGGAGATAGTGCGAATAGCGTACTGTCCGACCGTGAGAGAGCCCTAGTGTAAGTTAAAGAGTGACTCAGTGAGAGAGGCTAACCGGCATGGCTCATCGAAAACCTTACGAAACGTATCCAGGAAAAGCGGGAGACTCTAGATGACCGGGTCGTCACATTCCCATAGCGGGTTTACGCAAGAGAGGGCCTCTCCCTCCAGATGGGACATGATGAAGGCCACTTTGGCCCGATCAGAGGGATATTTCTGTGGCAGCCATTCAAAGTGGAGACTACACTGATTTAAGAACCCCCTACAGAGCTTGGGAACCCCGGTGAAATGAAGCGGCTTGGCGAGGTGGGGTGTCGGGAGAGCAGTAGACGCGGGAGGAGGAGTCGGCACTGCAGTGGCAGCCTGGAGTGCCGACAAGCGACTATCAAAGGAGGCCATGTAGGACAAAATGTGGGCTTGAGTATCTTGCTGCTGACCCAGCTCCTGTTGGAGACTGGCCAGCCGAGTGGCATTTCCAGGATCGGCCACCTGTAAGGCCGACAAACGGGTGTCCATCGACTTCATGACTGACAAAATGCGCCCCTGATTCTCCCGTAGGAATAGTAACTCTTTCTGGGTAGCAGCCGTAGTACCGGCGGAGTCCATGGCCTGATCGTAATGTTAGCATGGGTGGTCTGGAGAAGGAGACTCCGGGAGTGGACCCTCTGGACCGTGGCACAGAGGGACCCCGGGTGAGCTGCCAGGTGGAGCCGACCCCTATACAGGGACCGTTAGGAGCAGGCCCAGGGGTTCGAGTACCACGGTAGCCGGTACCGAGAGGGGCGGCTCAGGATGGACCGGAGTAAGACTGAGACTGGAGTAATGAGTGACAGGAGTAGGAACACTGGAGACAGGAGTGGAGTAGGATGGCAGGAACACTGAAAGCAGGACTGGAGTAGGACGGCAGGAACACTGGAGGCTGGACTGGAGCAGGACGGCAGGAGCACTGGAGGCAGGACTGGAGTAGGACGGCAGGAACACTGGAGACAGGACTGGAGTAGGACAGCAGGGACATTGGAGGCTGGACTGGAGCAGGACGGCAGGAGCACTGGAAGCAGAACGGGAGTAGGACGGCAGGAACACTGGAGACAGGACTGGAGTAGGACGGCAGGAACACTGGAGACAGGACTGGAGTAGGACGGCAGGAACACGGGAGGCTGGACTGGAGCAGGACGGCAGGAGTACTGGAGGCAGGACTGCGGAAGAGAACAAGGAACACGGGTAGCAGGACTGAGAAGCTGCTGCGGGGAGCAGCCGAGAACGAAACTGCAGGAGCAGAGTGCACACGATGGAGCGAGGCCAGAGTGCTAGGAAACACAACGATCAGGCGCCTCCCTCAGGGGAAGCGGCCTGATATGGCCCCGTCTGGTCAGCCATTGGTCCAAAGGTGCTTCCGGGTCAGGGCACAGCCGGAGCATAAGCAGGAGGGAGGCGCGGCCGCGGCCTATGGCGCATGCGCATAGCATGCAGGGAAGGCATCGGTCGCGAGCCCGTCTCAGGTGACCGCCGCGGCCTTCGGGTGGAGAGAGGCTGCGGCGTGGGAGCAGAGGCCGACTGCGGCGTGGGAGCGGAGGCTGGGTGAGTATGGCGGAGCGGTGTAACTGAGACAGTCAACATGCTGGTACTGGTCAGCACAGTCTGTGATAACTAAAAGGATAGGACTACAGGCTGAGCTGCAGGTGGAGACAGTCAACATGCTGGTACTGTGCATGTGCCGCACAGTGTGTGCTGACGAAAAGGATAGGACTACGGGCTGAGCTGCAGGTGGAGGCAGTCAACATGCTGGTACTGTGCATGTGCAGCACAGTCTGTGCTGACGAAAAGGATAGGACTACGGCTTGAGCTGCAGGTGGAGACAGTCAACATGCTGGTACTAGTCAGCACAGTCTATGCTGACAAAAAGGACAGGACTACAGGCTGAGCTGCAGGTGGAGACAGTCAACATGATGTTTGTACTGGTCTCCGCACAGTGTGTGCTGATTAAAAGCATAGGACTACAGGCTGAGCTGTAGGTGGAGACAGTCAACATGCTGGTTCTGTGCATGTGCAGCACAGTCTGTGCTGACAAAAAAGATAGGACTACAGGCTGAGCTGCAGGTGGAGACAATCAACATGATGTTGGTACTGGTCTTAGCACAGTGTGTGCTGACTAAAAGGACAGGACTACAGGCTGAGCTGCATGTGGAGACAGTCAACAATGTGCCTACTAATCATGGATGCTGGAGAGTTGTCCCCCTGGGCCCTGGCCCACCCCATCAGCCCCCTGGCTCACTCCATCATCAGCCGAGCCTCCTGGCTTCCCCCCATGAACAGCCGGGCCCCTGGGTCCCCACAGGACCCCCTCGCTCCCCAGGACCCCACAGGATCCCCACAGGACCCCCTGGCTCCCCAGGACCCCACAGGATCCCCACAGGACCCCCTGGCTCCCCAAGACCCCACAGGTTCCCCATAGGACCCCCTAGGATCCCCATGAACAGCCGGGCGGGCCCCCGGGTCACCATGAACAGCCGGGTGGGCCCCCGGGTCCCCCATGAACTGCCGGGCGGGCCCCAAGGTCTCCCACCATCAGCCACCCGGGCCCCTGGGTCCCCCACCATCAGCTGGGCCTCCTGGGTCCCCCACCATCAGCCACCCGGGCCCCTGGATCCCCCACCATCAGCCAACCTTGCCCCTGGGTCCCTCAGACCCCGACCATCAGCCACCCAGGGACCTGGGTCCCCCACAATCAACCGCCCGGGCCCCACAGGACCCCCAATGTCCCTCATGATCAGACAGCAACTGTCCGGCCTTGCTGGGGCCTCCAGACTCCCCCCCCCAGCCCCATGATCACAACAACCGGCAACGGGCCCCCAGACTCCCCATGATCAGCACAGCCAGGGCCCCCGACACAGACAGACAAAAAAAGAATATTCACTTTCCTGCTCGCTAGCCGTCCATCACACCGTCAGACCATCGCCCAGGGACCGTTGTCTTCTGCTCTGCTGCAGCCGCTCGCCTCCCAGTCCCATGCCGATGCCACGTGCACATTGCTCTTCTGCTTGCTCAGGAATGAGGAAGTGAAGAGCAGCGTATGAGGTGCTGGAGTGGACTATGGTGCACTGGGGGGGAGGGAGAGAGGAGGAGGAGCCAGGTGCTTCCCTGCCAATCTAGCCATCATGTCACAGTGAATAAGAAGGGGAGAAAAAGCCAGGGCAAGGTTAGGGGGGGCCCGAACCGCTGAACAAAGTGTAGGGGGGGCCCGGCCGGGACCTCAGCGGCGAGCGCGGACCAGGCTGCAGCTCCCAATATGCTCAGGCACCGCCGGGCCCGGGTGGGCCCCCCTAATCACCGGGGCCCCATACAGCTGTAATACCTGTCATGCCCTGATAGCAGGCCCTGGATATACAGCTCAGCAGACAGTAACACACCGGAGAGTATTAGATACACGACTCAGCAACAGGATGTGCCAAATGAGAGGACATTTTCATTCCAAGAATTCCACTCATTCCATCTGATTTGCCTTTTGATTTTAAACATCTCCAGTTTCCATTTCGACTGGCATTTGAAATGTCCATTAACAAGGCTCAGGGACAGTCCTTGAAAGTAGTAGGGATTGATTTGAAATCTCCATGCTTTTCTCATGGTCAACTTTACGTGGCCTGTTCAAGAGTTGGAACTGCCAAAAATCTGTTCATCTTTGCACCGAAAGGAAAAACCAAAAATGTTATTTACCAAAAGGCTCTTGAATGAGTTGAAAATAAAATACTATCAATACTTGGGTAATAGTTTAGTTAATTTGTGTTGCAAATCTGTAGTGTTGAATATATGATGTGAAATGTTTTATGTGCAATATAATCATTATAATTTGTTGTAACTAACCACAGTTAGTTACTATGCCCAGGCAACGCCGGACTCTTCAGCTAGTAATAATAATAATATAGGATCTGCAGATCATTGGGCAGCAGAATAAGTTTTGCATTTTAATTTGCCTGTTATGATACCTGGAAATGTATTATTAAATATTTCTCATTTATTAAAATTTTGAGAAACTGTCAAAACGCTCCAATAGGTTTTTTTTTTTACATTTTCTAAGGCCTCCTTCACATGCCCATTTTTTATGTCCGTATGGGGTCCGTTTTTTAAGGACTGCAATACAGACATACACACCCATTATTTTCAAAGGTGGCGTGCACATATCAGGTTTTTCACATGAGCCGTGTGTATTAGGGTGCCAAGGAAAAATGAACTTTGCAAATTGGTAAGTCTTGCCCCTCAAATTTGTTCCTTTTGGCATAAGGATTCACCATGTAAAATATGTTGACATTAAATTTAGATTTACCACTTGCTCAAGTATATATTATATATACTGTGTGTATATATATATATATATATATATATATACATATATATATATATATACACACTCGAGTATATATATGTGTGAAAAAAGGGAAAAAGCAACACAAAAAATGAACAGACAATGCGGGTGCAAGCCTTGCAGGCATATACCAAACCTCAAAAATTGTCCTTAAGATGAAAGCAGCACACCAAAAGAAATGCAGTCAAAGTGCTATTTGTTAGCCCATCTGGCTAGTTGCCCATACAGCGATGTTTCGGTCCTGGGAATTGTGTACCTTTCTCAAGCAGTGTAACAATACAATGTGAGTGCTATTTAAAGCTCACCAATCATACAGGTATTTACAAACAATTAGATAATGTACATTGTGCAATACATAGTTTTACAAAACATAAATAACAATCAAAAAGTGCATTTATAGTGCAATGTGCAAAAGTGCCTCAATTGATGAAAAGATATTAATCTCCACTTAAAAACCATTAATATCTAGTAATGTCCTGTAATTTCAAATCAGCGGCAGCTGTATTAACATATAAATGAGTATGACTCACCCCATAATAACCATTGTAATCGCGCCATGTATCGGCGTCACACTGCGCAATGCGCAGGACCAGAAGTCCAACATGTAAACATCACATTATCAGTGTCAGCGCCATCTTTAATGGGGGAAAGAAATACAGGGAAAGTCTGTGTGCGTCTTTTGTTTGATAGAGAATCACGTCATCTGACATAATTCAAATATATAGGCGCTCCAATAATAGCGCAACAAATCAAAATAAATTCAATAAAGAAAATAATGAATAAAAAAATGAGTGCAATGCCATTTTTGTAGCTTATAGCAAAAGGGGACTCACAGTAAGTGGATTCATCCATGTAGGTAATAGGCACACCTCCCATTAGCTGGGATAGGTAACCTACACCTAAATCGGGGAAGAGAAGTGGTGAACCTCGCTAAAGGCCCCACACTCCACCTCTCCCAAAAAAATAGACATTTTGTTCCAAAAAAACGTTAGTTCAAATCCCAATATAGGCACATTCACCACGAAAGAATAAATAAATAAAAAATATCATAGAAACAACAGAAAATTTTAAACCAGATTTTGCGCATATAACATGTTTTTATTGAAAAATACATATATTTTGTTTTCATTCAAAAGGAGAGTCATGCATTCCAATATCAGTCTGCTGTCACATGATCTGCAAAAAACAAACATACAGGTAAAATAAATAGTAAAAGTATGCCAGCTCACCAGCCACCTGCGCAGATCCTCGGAACCCCGTGTGGACAAACGTGTGGATAATGATACTGAAGAAGCAAATGGTTCCAGCTGCGTATAAAATTCTATCTTCTTTATTCAGAAACTTGTTAAAATACACATATGTGCTCTCCAAAAAAGTGCTAATACAGACAGAGGCTACGCATTTCGACCTAGATAGGTCTTTAACCAAGCCATACTAGTACTTATGCAGCTTGTCAATATGTAGAGCATTACAACCAATCACAGCACAAATATCACATGACAAATTCAGCAGGTCCTATATACATTTTGTTAAAAGTATTAACCACAATACATTATAACAAGACGAAAAAAGTAAAAAAAACATGGTGATCTAACAATAATGTAACATTAGATCGTTTCTTTTATTTAATCCGCCAGGACATCTGGTATTTAACCGGTAAATCCAGTAAGCTTCTCGGGTAAGGAGACGACGCCTAGCATCTCCCCCCCCCCCCCCGAAATGGTATTGAGACACATTCTTACTCCCTGTACCTGAAATTGAGCTGTATTGCGGGCATGTTGCGATATAAAATGATAAGAAGCTGCTGAAACATTACGATTTGTACTATTAGCATTAGTGATATCACTAAGATGTTCCCCGATTCTTGTTTTCAGAGTCCTAGATGTGCAACCGATATATGATAAATTACAGATCATGCAATCTATTTTGTATACTGTGTTAGTAGAATTACAATTAATGTAGCTATTTATTTTAAAATTGTGTGTATTATCAATACTGGAAAAATTCTTAGAAATAAATGCATGTTTACATGTCTTGCAATTATTGGATCCGCATTTATAGAAACCTGTGCAGTTCAGCCAATTTCCCTGCGATTTTTTATTGTCAAGAAAAAACAAACTTGGTGACAATTTATTGCCTAATGTTGGAGCTCTCCTGGACATTACATTAATACCAGGAGTTAGGATTTTGGCTAATTTGTCATCTTCAAATAAAATAGGCAGATATTTATCCACAATATGTTTAATTTGTGAAAAATATTGTGAATATTGGAAACAAATATATGGTTTGTTCGTTAAGGTTTCATTTGCTCTATTATTAATTGATTTAATTAGATCAGCATGATTTTTTTGTTTTACAATCTTCTGTGCTCTGTTAAGTGCCCAACATGGATATTTGCGTTTTTTTAATTTGTGTGAAGCATGGTCAAATTCCTGTCATGGTTAGGACATGGTTAATGTCCTGTTCTCACAGGGTTAACTTTTGCCGGCCTCTCTTTGGATCTGGGAGGGGTATTTATACTCACTCCAGACTAGGATTCCCTGTCAGCTATACTGTTATTCTGGCTGTGTGTCTGACCCCCATGGTGTGCATGGATACTGCATTGCTTGTTTGATTCCCGTGAATGACCCGGTCTGTCCCCTCACTCTGAACTCCGTCTCTCGTTTTGGTACTATTGTCTTCTTCGGTTCTGACCTCCTGGCTTGGCTATTGTTACTCCGTTACAGTTTGTTCCTATTGTACCGTCCGATGCCCGTTCTGGTTTTCTGATCTATTGCTACGTCCTGACTATTCGCTCTGTCTAACCCTTTGGTACTATCCTGCTATCTCGTGCTTTGACCCCGGCTTGATCTGGTTTCTGTCTCTGTCTATGCTCCTTGGTAACTTGTCCCGTAGTTACCTTTCTAGGAGTTTTCCCTGCAGCTCCTAGGTCTGTGGAGCTTAGGTCACGCCCCCAGCAGTCACGTGCTTCAGATCCTGATAGTCTGAAGCACGCATCGTCACAGCTGCTGTCCCGCTCCACAGGTATCTTTGAGCACTCTTTTTGTACTCAGGACACGCGCACTGGCTCAGTGAGCAAGTGCAGTGCAGTGTTCCTGACATTATAGCTGACCATTTCATTTTTTTTTTTCCTATGAAGGAAAAAAAAAGTGAGTTATCCTCATGGATCCCATACAAGCACCTGACCCAAATGTTCCACAAACTTAATGTGGAACAGCGCACGATGGCCCATAACCAGGAACAGTTGGTGGATACTGTGCAGGGGGCTGTCGCTGCAGGGGCTCCTAGTGCTGGGGATAGAGATGTGTCATTGGCATCCCCCGAATCTCTGGTCAAATTGCTAGACCCTTTCTCAGGGGATAAAAGGGAGTTCAGGTCGTTCAGAGAAGGATGCAAGCTTTTTTTTCTCTGAGGCCCCGCTCCTCCGGGGATGAGTTCCAGAGGGTGGGGGTCGTCATTTCCATACTTCGAGGGGCTCCACAGGCATGGGCTTTCTCTCTCTCTTCCTCTGCTCCTGAACATATGTCTGTGAATTTGCTCTTTGAGGCTCTGGGGCACATTTATGATGAGCCTGATAGAGTGCGTCTGGCAGAGGATATGTTGATGAGTGTGACACAGGGGAGGCACTCTGCTGAATGGTTCTGCTCAGAGTTTAGACATTGGACGTCCGAAGTATCATGGAACGCCGCCGCCCTGAGGGGGTTGTTCCGCAGGGGCCTGTCTGACCGTCTGCAGGATGCTCTGGCATTACATCCTCCTCCTGATACCCTGGAGGACGCCATGATGCAGGCGGTCCATATGGACCGGAGACTCTGCGCTAGAGGAATGATGCAACAAGAGTCTCCCTTGTACCCCAAATTGTGTGAAACTGCACCTGTAGCTGAGCCCATTGAGGTTGGGTCAGTCTCGGTTAAGGAGAAAGAGAGAAGGCACCGTAGAGACAATCCACTATGCTTTTACTGTGGAGCCTCTGGACATTGAAAAAGGAATTGCCCCTCCTGCCCTTCTTCAAAGAAATGACTGAGTCTGGGCAACAATTGAAGAGGTTGTCCAGACTCCCAGGTACATTTTTTCTCACGTACAAAATTGGTGCTCCAGGTTGAATTGGAAATTGCTGGCGGTCCTGTTATGACCACTGCCTTTGTTGACTGTGGTTCCTCCATTAATCTGATTGATGCCCAAGTTGTGACTCTTAATAAGATAGGGACAGTCAGGTTAAAAGACCCTGTTAAAATTGTGGCTGTGGATTCATCCCCTCTTACCCGGGATGGAATTTGTTTTATGTCTGAAGTTTTTTCTATGAAAGTGGGTTCCACTCATGTGGAAAATTTAAGTTGTTTCATTATGAATAATCTGCCTGCAGGACTGGTATTGGGAATGCCCTAGTTGCAACGCCACAATCCTCTTATTGATTGGGTGAATGTGGAGATCACCTGATGGGGATGTAATGATAATGGTCTGTGTTGTAACCCGGTTCCTTTTGTCAATCCGATAAAATCTGTATCTGTGTCATCTGTCGGTCTGGAGAGTATTCTGGAGTACCTGAGAGACTTTGAAGATGTGTTTTCCGAAAGCAAGGCTGAGGTGCTCCCACCACATAGACCATATGATTGTGCTATCGATTTAGTACCTGGAGCCAAATTACCCAGAGCTCGTTTAATTTGTCCGGGCCTGAGCGCCAAGCTATGAAAGAGTACATCAAAGAAAGCCTTCGCAAGGGGCATATTCGGCCCTCGGTCTCACCCGTGGCAGCGGGGGTTTTCTTTGTAAAGAAAAAAGATGGTGTGTTGCGACCATGCCTCGACTTTCGGGAACTGAACAAAATTACTGTTAAGAACACGTACCCTCTCCTGTTGATTCCTGATCTATGCAATAACTCACGGGGGACAAATGGTTTTCTAAGCTTGATCTACGAGGGGCTTATAACCTTATAAGGATCCGGGAGGGGGACGAATGGAAAACAGCGTTCCTGACAACTGAGGGGCTGTTTGAAAACCTGGTTATGCCCTTCGGCCTCTCTAATGCTCCTGCTGTTTTTCAGAACTTTATTAATGTTTTTTTCTGACTCGATTGGACGTTATGTGGTCATTTACCTAGATGACATCTTGATTTACTCTGAAGACAGTCAGTCACACTTACACCATCTACGTACGGTTCTTATGAGACTCCGGGAGAACCATTTGTATGCTAAGCTGGAGAAGTCCCCTTTTTTTATGCAAGAACTATCTTTTCTGGGTATAATTGTATCCGGGGAAGGATTCCGCATGGATCCAGGGAAGGTTCAGGCCATTACAGATTGGGTGCAGCCTCATGACCTGAAGGGGTTGCAGCGGTTCTCGCAGGTTGTCTAACCCTTGACGGACCTCACTCTTAAAGTGGCAGATGTAAAAAAATTGGTCCATGGCCGCAAAAAATTCCTTCCTTATATTAAAGAAGTGTTTTACTACAGCCCCTGTGTTGGTACAACCCGATTCGTCAAGACCTTTTATTGTCGAGGTTGACGGTGGGGGCAGTATTGCAAAGGGCCCCCCTACCCTGACTAACCTCAAACCCTGTGCCTTTTTCTCTAAGAAGTTCTCTTCATCCGAGAGAAACTATGATGTCGGTAACAGGGAATTGTTAGCAGTTAAATTGGCCTTCGAAGAATGGAGGCATTTTTTGGAGGGGGCCGTTCATCCCATTACGGTCATCACTGATCATAAAAACCTGGCCTATATCGAGTGTGCTAAGAGGTTGACCCCAGACAGGCTTGGTGGGCACTTTTTTTTTTCTCGATTTCATTTTACCATCACGTTCCGACCAGGGTCTAAAAATGTAAAGGCGGATGCCTTATCCCGAAGTTTTGATTCTGTATCCCCTCTAGAACCTCCTTCCTCTATTCTTCAACCGGGAGTGGTTGTAGCCGAAATCTCCTCTGAGCTACAGAGAGAGATTCTGGAAGCACACAAGCTCCCAGGAATAAACCCCCATGTAAATTGTTTGTACCCGAACAATTCCGTCTCACACTCCTTAAAGAATTTCATGATTCTGTGTTAAGTGCACACCCTGGTATTGCAGCTACCGGGGGGCAGTAGCTAGGGGTTTTTGGTGGCCCTCTATGGGTACTGATATAAAAAGGTGTTGTGAGTTCATTTTTCCTTCGTCACTGAGGTCTGGTGAACTCCCTATTCTGGTAAAGGAAGGTAATGAGCCTGATTATCAGGCACCTGAGCCTAATGATGATGACTGGCTGAGTGGAGTCACGGACTGGATATAAGGCTGCCGACGCCCTTCTGCCCTGCGGGTGATTTCTCTGTGGACTTCTAGGATACCAGTCTGATTCCTGCTCCTCTAAAGCTAAGTTTTCTGCTTTGCCTCTTAGCATTTGTGTTTTGTTTTTGTTTGCCCTGCTTTTCTGGATTCTGCCATTCCCTGCTGGGGTGAGCTGAATCTCATTTTGCCGGTTGCTCTGTCTTCAGAATATTCCTGAGTACTGACAGTCTTTTTGAAGCCTAGCGTCTTCAGGGCCTTTTTCCCTGTCAGTCTGTTGGCTCTTATTTTCTTAGGGTTTTTCACGGATTGCAGACAGCAGCCTTCCTGTCCTTTCCTATCTAGTTAGCTTGGGCCCCGTCTTTGCTCAGTCTATCTTTCTGTCTGTGTTGTGTTCTTTCTTCTTGCTTCACCGTCATTATATGTGGGGGGCTGCCTTTTGCTTTGGGGTCTGATCTGGGGCAGTTTAGATTTCCCTTTCTGTCTTTAGGCTATTTAGTCCTCCGGCTGTGATCGAGGGGCCTAGGGCATCGTAGGAGCCCCCCACGGCTACTGCTAGTTGAGTTGATAGGTTGATAGGTTCCCCTGGAATAATGAATGTTTTGAATTTTCTCCAAAAGTAAAGTAGTTGCAAACTCATCCTTTTAGAAACTTGTTTGGGCTGTTCAGAGGAGTAAAAACCATCAAAAATTTCAATCCTGCATGATTCTACCAAGAAATGTGATTCTTCATTCAAAACGCTGGTTTTTGCTATTGGGCTCTATTGAATAATGAATGTTTTGAATTTTCTCCAAAAGTAAAGTAGTTGCAAACTCATCCTTTTAGAGACTTGTTTGGGCTCATGAGAGGAGTAGAAAAACATCAAAAATTTCAGTCCTGCATGATTCTACCAAGAAATGTGTGTTCATTCAAACCGCTGGTTTTTGATAGTTTGGGCCCTATTGAATAATGAATGTTTTGAATTTTCTCCAAAAGTAAAGTAGTTGCAAACTCATCCTTTTAGAAACGTGTTTGGGCTGTTGAGAGGAGTAAAAAACAATCAAAAATTTCAATCCTGCATGATTCTACCAAGAAATGTGATTCTTCATTCAAAACCTGATTTTTGCTATTGGGCTCTATTGAATAATGAATGTTTTGAATTTTCTCCAAAAGTAACGTAGTTGCAAACTCATGCTTTTAGAGACTTGTTTGGGCTCATGAGAGGAGTAGAAAAACATCAAAAATTTCAGTCCTGCATGATTCTACCAAGAAATGTGTGTTCATTGAAACCGCTGGTTTTTGATAGTTTGGGCCCTATTGAATAATGAATGTTTTGAATTTTCTCCAAAAGTAAAGTAGTTGCAAACTCATCCTTTTAGAAACTTGTTTGGGCTGTTGAGAGGAGTAAAAAACCATCAAAAATTTCAATCCTGCATGATTCTACCAAGAAATGTGATTCTTCATTCAAAACGCTGGTTTTTGCTATTGGGCTCTATTGAATAATGAATGTTTTGAATTTTCTCCAAAAGTAAAGTAGTTGCAAACTCATGCTTTTAGAGACTTGTTTGGGCTCATGAGAGGAGTAGAAAAACATCAAAAATTTCAGTCCTGCATGATTCTACCAAGAAATGTGTGTTCATTGAAACCGCTGTTTTTTGATAGTTTGGGCCCTATTGAATAATGAATGTTTTGAATTTTCTCCAAAAGTAAAGTAGTTGCAAACTCGTCCTTTTAGAAACTTGTTTGGGCTGTTGAGAGGAGTAAAAAACCATCAAAAATTTCAATCCTGCATGATTTTACCAAGAAATGTGATTCTTCATTCAAAACCTGATTTTTGCTATTGGGCTCTATTGAATAATGAATGTTTTGAATTTTCTCCAAAAGTAAAGTAGTTGCAAACTCATCCTTTTAGAGACTTGTTTGGGCTCATGAGAGGAGTAGAAAAACATCAAAAATTTCAGTCCTGCACGATTCTACAAAGAAATCTGTGTTCATTCAAACCGCTGGTTTTTGATAGTTTGGGCCCTATTGAATAATGAATGTTTTGAATTTTCTCCAAAAGTAAAGTAGTTGCAAACTCATCCTTTTAGAAACTTGTTTGGGCTGTTGAGAGGAGTAAAAAACCATCAAAAATTTCAATCCTGCATGATTCTACCAAGAAATGTGTTTCTTCATTCAAAACCTGATTTTTGCTATTGGGTTCTATTGAATAATGAATGTTTTGAATTTTCTCCAAAAGTAAAGTAGTTGCAAACTCATGCTATTAGAGACTTGTTTGGGCTCATGAGAGGAGTGGAAAAACATCAAAAATTTCAGTCCTGCATGATTCTACCAAGAAATGTGTGTTCATTGAAATCGCTGGTTTTTGATAGTTTGGGCCCTATTGAATAATGAATGTTTTGAATTTTCTCCAAAAGTAAAGTAGTTGCAAACTCATCCTTTTAGAAACTTGTTTGGGCTGTTCAGAGGAGTAAAAAACCATCAAAAATTTCAATCCTGCATGATTCTACCAAGAAATGTGATTCTTCATTCAAAACGCTGGTTTTTGCTATTGGGCTCTATTGAATAATGAATGTTTTGAATTTTCTCCAAAAGTAAAGTAGTTGCAAACTCATCCTTTTAGAGACTTGTTTGGGCTCATGAGAGGAGTAGAAAAACATCAAAAATTTCAGTCCTGCACGATTCTACCAAGAAATGTGTGTTCATTCAAACCGCTGGTTTTTGATATTTTGGGCCCTATTGAATAATGAATGTTTTGAATTTTCTCCAAAAGTAAAGTAGTTGCAAACTCATCCTTTTAGAAACTTGTTTGGGCTGTTGAGAGGAGTAAAAAACCATCAAAAATTTCAATCCTACATGATTCTACCAAGAAATGTGATCCTTCATTCAAAACCTGATTTTTGCTATTGGGCTCTATTGAATAATGAATGTTTTGAATTTTCTCCAAAAGTAAAGTAGTTGCAAACTCATGCTTTTAGAGACTTGTTTGGGCTCATGAGAGGAGTAGAAAAACATCAAAAATTTCAGTCCTGCATGATTCTACCAAGAAATGTGTGTTCATTGAAACCGCTGGTTTTTGATAGTTTGGGTCCTATTGAATAATGAATGTTTTGAATTTTCTCCAAAAGTAAAGTAGTTGCAAACTCATCCTTTTAGAAACTTGTTTGGGCTGTTGAGAGGAGTAAAAAACCATCAAAAATTTCAATCCTGCATGATTCTACCAAGAAATGTGATTCTTCATTCAAAACGCTGGTTTTTGCTATTGGGCTCTATTGAATAATGAATGTTTTGAATTTTCTCCAAAAGTAAAGTAGTTGCAAACTCATGCTTTTAGAGACTTGTTTGGGCTCATGAGAGGAGTAGAAAAACATCAAAAATTTCAGTCCTGCATGATTCTACCAAGAAATGTGTGTTCATTGAAACCGCTGTTTTTTGATAGTTTGGGCCCTATTGAATAATGAATGTTTTGAATTTTCTCCAAAAGTAAAGTAGTTGCAAACTCATCCTTTTAGAAACTTGTTTGGGCTGTTGAGAGGAGTAAAAAACCATCAAAAAATTCAATCCTGCATGATTCTACCAAGAAATGTGATTCTTCATTCAAAACCTAATTTTTGCTATTGGGCTCTATTGAATAATGAATGTTTTGAATTTTCTCCAAAAGTAAAGTAGTTGCAAACTCATGCTTTTAGAGACTTGTTTGGGCTCATGAGAGGAGTAGAAAAACATCAAAAATTTCAGTCCTGCATGATTCTACCAAGAAATGTGTGTTCATTGAAACCGCTGGTTTTTGATAGTTTGGGCCCTATTGAATAATGAATGTTTTGAATTTTCTCCAAAAGTAAAGTAGTTGCAAACTCATCCTTTTAGAAACTTGTTTGGGCTGTTGAGAGGAGTAAAAAACCATCAAAAATTTCAATCCTGCATGATTCTACCAAGAAATGTGATTCTTCATTCAAAACGCTGGTTTTTGCTATTGGGCTCTATTGAATAATGAATGTTTTGAATTTTCTCCAAAAGTAAAGTAGTTGCAAACTCATCCTTTTAGAGACTTGTTTGGGCTCATGAGAGGAGTAGAAAAACATCAAAAATTTCAGTCCTGCACGATTCTACCAAGAAATGTGTGTTCATTCAAACCGCTGGTTTTTGATATTTTGGGCCCTATTGAATAATGAATGTTTTGAATTTTCTCCAAAAGTAAAGTAGTTGCAAACTCATCCTTTTAGAAACTTGTTTGGGCTGTTGAGAGGAGTAAAAAACCATCAAAAATTTCAATCCTGCATGATTCTACCAAGAAATGTGATTCTTCATTCAAAACCTGATTTTTGCTATTGGGTTCTATTGAATAATGAATGTTTTGAATTTTCTCCAAAAGTAAAGTAGTTGCAAACTCATGCTATTAGAGACTTGTTTGGGCTCATGAGAGGAGTGGAAAAACATCAAAAATTTAAGTCCTGCATGATTCTACCAAGAAATGTGTGTTCATTGAAACCGCTGGTTTTTGATAGTTTGGGCCCTATTGAATAATGAACGTTTTGAATTTTCTCCAAAAGTAAAGTAGTTGCAAACTCATCCTTTTAGAAACTTGTTTGGGCTGTTCAGAGGAGTAAAAAACCATCAAAAATTTCAATCCTGCATGATTCTACCAAGAAATGTGATTCTTCATTCAAAACGCTGGTTTTTGCTATTGGGCTCTATTGAATAATGAATGTTTTGAATTTTCTCCAAAAGTAAAGTAGTTGCAAACTCATCCTTTTAGAGACTTGTTTGGGCTCATGAGAGGAGTAGAAAAACATCAAAAATTTCAGTCCTGCACGATTCTACCAAGAAATGTGTGTTCATTCAAACCGCTGGTTTTTGATATTTTGGGCCCTATTGAATAATGAATGTTTTGAATTTTCTCCAAAAGTAAAGTAGTTGCAAACTCATCCTTTTAGAAACTTGTTTGGGCTGTTGAGAGGAGTAAAAAACCATCAAAAATTTCAATCCTACATGATTCTACCAAGAAATGTGATCCTTCGTTCAAAACCTGATTTTTGCTATTGGGCTCTATTGAATAATGAATGTTTTGAATTTTCTTCAAAAGTAAAGTAGTTGCAAACTCAAGCTTTCAGAGACTTGTTTGGGCTCATGATAGGAGTAGAAAAACATCAAAAATTTCAGTCCTGCATGATTCTACCAAGAAATGTGTGTTCATTGAAACCGCTGTTTTTTGATAGTTTGGGCCCTATTGAATAATGAATGTTTTGAATTTTCTCCAAAAGTAAAGTAGTTGCAAACTCATCCTTTTAGAAACTTGTTTGGGCTGTTGAGAGGAGTAAAAAACCATCAAAAATTTCAATCCTGCATGATTTTACCAAGAAATGTGATTCTTCATTCAAAACCTAATTTTTGCTATTGGGCTCTATTGAATAATGAATGTTTTGAATTTTCTCCAAAAGTAAAGTAGTTGCAAACTCATGCTTTTAGAGACTTGTTTGGGCTCATGAGAGGAGTAGAAAAACATCAAAAATTTCAGTCCTGCATGATTCTACCAAGAAATGTGTGTTCATTGAAACCGCTGGTTTTTGATAGTTTGGGCCCTATTGAATAATGAATGTTTTGAATTTTCTCCAAAAGTAAAGTAGTTGCAAACTCATCCTTTTAGAAACTTGTTTGGGCTGTTGAGAGGAGTAAAAAACCATCAAAAATTTCAATCCTGCATGATTCTACCAAGAAATGTGATTCTTCATTCAAAACGCTGGTTTTTGCTATTGGGCTCTATTGAATAATGAATGTTTTGAATTTTCTCCAAAAGTAAAGTGGTTGCAAACTCATCCTTTTAGAGACTTGTTTGGGCTCATGAGAGGAGTAGAAAAACATCAAAAATTTCAGTCCTGCACGATTCTACCAAGAAATGTGTGTTCATTCAAACCGCTGGTTTTTGATATTTTGGGCCCTATTGAATAATGAATGTTTTGAATTTTCTCCAAAAGTAAAGTAGTTGCAAACTCATCCTTTTAGAAACTTGTTTGGGCTGTTGAGAGGAGTAAAAAACCATCAAAAATTTCAATCCTGCATGATTCTACCAAGAAATGTGATCCTTCATTCAAAACCTGATTTTTGCTATTGGGCTCTATTGAATAATGAATGTTTTGAATTTTCTCCAAAAGTAAAGTAGTTGCAAACTCATCCTTTTAGAAACTTGTTTGGGCTGTTGAGAGGAGTAAAAAACCATCAAAAATTTCAATCCTGCATGATTCTACCAAGAAATGTGATTCTTCATTCAAAACGCTGGTTTTTGCTATTGGGCTCTATTGAATAATGAATGTTTTGAATTTTCTCCAAAAGTAAAGTAGTTGCAAACTCATGCTTTTAGAGACTTGTTTGGGCTCATGAGAGGAGTAGAAAAACATCAAAAATTTCATTCCTGCACGATTCTACCAAGAAATGTGTGTTCATTCAAACCGCTGGTTTTTGATATTTTGGGCCCTATTGAATAATGAATGTTTTGAATTTTCTCCAAAAGTAAAGTAGTTGCAAACTCATCCTTTTAGAAACTTGTTTGGGCTGTTGAGAGGAGTAAAAAACCATCAAAAATTTCAATCCTGCATGATTCTACCAAGAAATGTGATTCTTCATTCAAAACCTGATTTTTGCTATTGGGCTCTATTGAATAATGAATGTTTTGAATTTTCTCCAAAAGTAAAGTAGTTGCAAACTCATGCTTTTAGAGACTTGTTTGGGCTCATGAGAGGAGTAGAAAAACATCAAAAATTTCAGTACTGCATGATTCTACCAAGAAATGTGTGTTCATTGAAACCGCTGGTTTTTGATAGTTTGGGCCCTATTGAATAATGAATGTTTTGAATTTTCTCCAAAAGTAAAGTAGTTGCAAACTCATCCTTTTAGAAACTTGTTTGGGCTGTTGAGAGGAGTAAAAAACCATCAAAAATTTCAGTCCTGCATGATTCTACCAAGAAATGTGTGTTCATTGAAACCGCTGGTTTTTGATAGTTTGGGCCCTATTGAATAATGAATGTTTTGAATTTTCTCCAAAAGCAAAGTAGTTGCAAACTCATCCTTTTAGAAACTTGTTTGGGCTGTTGAGAGGAGTAAAAAACCATCAAAAATTTCAATCCTGCATGATTCTACCAAGAAATGTGATTCTTCATTCAAAACCTGATTTTTGCTATTGGGCTCTATTGAATAATGAATGTTTTGAATTTTCTCCAAAAGTAAAGTAGTTGCAAACTCATGCTTTTAGAGACTTGTTTGGGCTCATGAGAGGAGTAGAAAAACATCAAAAATTTCAGTACTGCATGATTCTACCAAGAAATGTGTGTTCATTGAAACCGCTGGTTTTTGATAGTTTGGGCCCTATTGAATAATGAATGTTTTGAATTTTCTCCAAAAGTAAAGTAGTTGCAAACTCATCCTTTTAGAAACTTGTTTGGGCTGTTGAGAGGAGTAAAAAACCATCAAAAATTTCAATCCTGCATGATTCTACCAAGAAATGTGATTCTTCATTCAAAACGCTGGTTTTTGCTATTGGGCTCTAATGAATAATGAATGTTTTGAATTTTCTCCAAAAGTAAAGTAGTTGCAAACTCATGCTTTTAGAGACTTGTTTGGGCTCATGAGAGGAGTAGAAAAACATCAAAAATTTCAGTCCTGCATGATTCTACCAAGAAATGTGTGTTCATTGAAACCACTGGTTTTTGATAGTTTGGGCCCTATTTAATAATGAATGTTTTGAATTTTCTCCAAAAGTAAAGTAGTTGCAAACTCATCCTTTTAGAAACTTGTTTGGGCTGTTGAGAGGAGTAAAAAACCATCAAAAATTTCAATCCTGCATGATTCTACCAAGAAATGTGATTCTTCATTCAAAACGCTGGTTTTTGCTATTGGGCTCTATTGAATAATGAATGTTTTGAATTTTCTCCAAAAGTAAAGTAGTTGCAAACTCATCCTTTTAGAAACTTGTTTGGGCTGTTGAGAGGAGTAAAAAACCATCAAAAATTTCAGTCCTGCATGATTCTACCAAGAAATGTGTGTTCATTGAAACCGCTGGTTTTTGATAGTTTGGGCCCTATTGAATAATGAATGTTTTGAATTTTCTCCAAAAGCAAAGTAGTTGCAAACTCATCCTTTTAGAAACTTGTTTGGGCTGTTGAGAGGAGTAAAAAACCATCAAAAATTTCAATCCTGCATGATTCTACCAAGAAATGTGATTCTTCATTCAAAACCTGATTTTTGCTATTGGGCTCTATTGAATAATGAATGTTTTGAATTTTCTCCAAAAGTAAAGTAGTTGCAAACTCATGCTTTTAGAGACTTGTTTGGGCTCATGAGAGGAGTAGAAAAACATCAAAAATTTCAGTACTGCATGATTCTACCAAGAAATGTGTGTTCATTGAAACCGCTGGTTTTTGATAGTTTGGGCCCTATTGAATAATGAATGTTTTGAATTTTCTCCAAAAGTAAAGTAGTTGCAAACTCATCCTTTTAGAAACTTGTTTGGGCTGTTGAGAGGAGTAAAAAACCATCAAAAATTTCAATCCTGCATGATTCTACCAAGAAATGTGATTCTTCATTCAAAACGCTGGTTTTTGCTATTGGGCTCTAATGAATAATGAATGTTTTGAATTTTCTCCAAAAGTAAAGTAGTTGCAAACTCATGCTTTTAGAGACTTGTTTGGGCTCATGAGAGGAGTAGAAAAACATCAAAAATTTCAGTCCTGCATGATTCTACCAAGAAATGTGTGTTCATTGAAACCACTGGTTTTTGATAGTTTGGGCCCTATTTAATAATGAATGTTTTGAATTTTCTCCAAAAGTAAAGTAGTTGCAAACTCATCCTTTTAGAAACTTGTTTGGGCTGTTGAGAGGAGTAAAAAACCATCAAAAATTTCAATCCTGCATGATTCTACCAAGAAATGTGATTCTTCATTCAAAACGCTGGTTTTTGCTATTGGGCTCTATTGAATAATGAATGTTTTGAATTTTCTCCAAAAGTAAAGTAGTTGCAAACTCATCCTTTTAGAGACTTGTTTGGGCTCATGAGAGGAGTAGAAAAACATCAAAAATTTCAGTCCTGCACGATTCTACCAAGAAATGTGTGTTCATTCAAACCGCTGGTTTTTGATATTTTGGGCCCTATTGAATAATGAATGTTTTGAATTTTCTCCAAAAGTAAAGTAGTTGCAAACTCATCCTTTTAGAAACTTGTTTGGGCTGTTGAGAGGAGTAAAAAACCATCAAAAATTTCAATCCTGCATGATTCTACCAAGAAATGTGATTCTTCATTCAAAACCTGATTTTTGCTATTGGGCTCTATTGAATAATGAATGTTTTGAATTTTCTCCAAAAGTAAAGTAGTTGCAAACTCATGCTTTTAGAGACTTGTTTGGGCTCATGAGAGGAGTAGAAAAACATCAAAAATTTCAGTCCTGCATGATTCTACCAAGAAATGTGTGTTCATTGAAACCGCTGGTTTTTGATAGTTTGGGCCCTATTGATGAATGTTTTGAATTTTCTCCAAAAGTAAAGTAGTTGCAAACTCATCCTTTTAGAAACTTGTTTGGGCATCAAAAATTTACCAAGAAATGTGTGTTCATTCAAACCGCTGGTTTTTGATATTTTGGGCCCTATTGAATAATGAATGTTTTGAATTTTCTCCAAAAGTAAAGTAGTTGCAAACTCATCCTTTTAGAAACTTGTTTGGGCTGTTGAGAGGAGTAAAAAACCATCAAAAATTTCAATCCTGCATGATTCTACCAAGAAATGTGATTCTTCATTCAAAACCTGATTTTTGCTATTGGGCTCTATTGAATAATGAATGTTTTGAATTTTCTCCAAAAGTAAAGTAGTTGCAAACTCATGCTTTTAGAGACTTGTTTGGGCTCATGAGAGGAGTAGAAAAACATCAAAAATTTCAGTCCTGCATGATTCTACCAAGAAATGTGTGTTCATTGAAACCGCTGGTTTTTGATAGTTTGGGCCCTATTGAATAATGAATGTTTTGAATTTTCTCCAAAAGTAAAGTAGTTGCAAACTCATCCTTTTAGAAACTTGTTTGGGCTGTTGAGAGGAGTAAAAAACCATCAAAAATTTCAATCCTGCATGATTCTACCAAGAAATGTGATTCTTCATTCAAAACGCTGGTTTTTGCTATTGGGCTCTATTGAATAATGAATGTTTTGAATTTTCTCCAAAAGTAAAGTAGTTGCAAACTCATCCTTTTTGTTTAAATATTTTTATTAAAGTTTCAAGTATAGAGGGAAAGGGTAAATGGACAAAGTAAAAAGTAGAGAACTCTACTCTACGTGTTACATCACACATGAAATAAAATTGTTTAATACAAGTAGTGTACATAAGAAACAAATATAATACATCGCTTGAATGCAATTCTCTCAAAAAAGGAACCAACATTGTCATATTGAGTTTACAGTAGAATGTTAGATAACATAAATTAAGAAAATTTCAAATTCCAAACATCCCATTTAGTGTGATATTTATGGAGAGTACCATTAATAAAGGCAAATCTTTTCTCCATAGAATTATGAGTCCGTAATTTACCTAAAATATCAGCAAAAGAAGGTAAATCAGTTTTAAGCCACCAGAAAGCTATAGCGTTTTTGGTCACCAAAAAAGTATGTATCATTACAAATCGAATAACAGGATTTATTTCTTCAGTGCCCAAAGAAAGTAATGCCATTTGTGGGTTGACCTTCACTGCGTTGTCAGAGAGAGTATTTATATGATTCGTAACTTCTTTCCACAATCTCTTCAATTTAGGACAGCTCCAGAAAATGTGGTACAGGTTACCTGGTAAACCACAATTCCTCCAGCATAGAGGGGAGTATTTATTATCTATATGAGCTAACCTAATCGGAGTGTAATGCCATCTAATTAAAGTTTTAAAGAAAGACTCCTGTAAAGTCGCAGAAATAGTAGATGCATTTGAAAACCTTATGGTCTTCCCCCATTGGTCTTCATCAAATTTTATGTTAAAATCCCTTTCCCATCTTTGAATGTATACATTTTTAAAGAGTTCGGTGTCGTCATTAAGGTGGGAATATATGTTTTTAAGACTCCAAGTCGACTTAAGAGCAACATTTGCAAACATGGAGGCCACAATATCCGAATTCAAAGCTCTACTAGTCAAAAATTTCCGCAGAAGATCTTTCAGAAGTAGATAAGAGGTGAAATGTGTAGACGGGACATGAAATTTATTTTTAATTTCATTAAAGGGTAAAAAATTTTGTCCGTCCCATAAATCCCCTACCGTATTAATTTTAAAGCTGCACCACTCCTCTGGAACTGGACATTTATATATTTTTGATAATAATTTTAATGGGAATTTTTTCAAAATGCTTTTCCTGTCGTCGCCTTTCTTTAATTTTGTGAAACTCCTCCACATAGTCAGTATAGAATTTACAACAGGATGTTGATAAGTAATGATCGAAGGAGATAGCAGATCTTTAAAGAAAAAATCTGATATTGAACTAGTCCCATAATGTTCTAGCTCAAGGTCCAACCAAGCGGGAAGTGTTTTCGTAGAAAACCACTGTTGACTCTGAAGAATAAGAGAAGCTTGAAAATAGATTTGAATATTGGGGAGTGCAAGGTCTCCATTTCTCTTTTTCTTATATAAAATTTCAGTAGCAACTCTAGGTTTCTTCCCTTTCCAGATAAAAAGGTTAATTGCTTTTTGGATTTTAAATAAAAGGGAAGTGGGAATCGTAAGAGGTAAATTCCTAAGTACAAAAAGAATTTTAGGTAAAATATATGTTTTTATTACCAAGGTTCTTCCCATCAGGGATAGATCGCAATTATTATAACCAGAAAGGTCTTTTAAGATTTTCTTACTGAGATGTTCCATATTCTTAGAAACAATGAGTTTCAAATCTTTAGGGAAAATTATCCCCAAGTATTCTAGTTCAAAATCTTCCCAGTAAAATTCAGATAATTCTTTAAAGGCTTCAATTTTAGAGGGACGTAAATTAAAATGTATTATTTTAGATTTTTGGGGATTTATTTTAAAATATGAGACCTTAGAGAACTCATCTAAAATGGTGATTAAAGCGTTAAGTGAATTAGCCGGATCAGTGACTGATAACATAAGGTCGTCAGCAAATAAGGTTAACTTGTGATGATAATTTTTTGTTTTAAAACCCGAAATATCAGTACATTGTCTGATCATTTCCGCCAAGGGCTCGACTGCCAAGGCAAATAAAAGGGGCGAAAGGGGGAAGCCCTGTCTTGTTCCATTAGTGATGTTGAAATTCCTAGAAAGGTGATTATTAGTATAGGTTTTAGCATTAGTATTAGAGGACAATGCAAATATAGATGTTATAAAGCGATTGTCAAAACCAAACTTTAGTAAAGTAGCTTTAAGATAATCCCAATTCACCCTATCAAAAGCTTTTTGGGCATCCAACGAGATAAATAGTGAAGGGAGATTATTAGAGCTAGCTATGTTAAACAAGTTCAAGATTCTTCTGGTACCGTCTGTTACTTGTCTTCCGGAGACAAACCCTACTTGATCATTTTTAACAAGATCAGGTAAAAGATTCTTTAATCGATCCGCTAAAATTTTCGAATATACTTTAATATCAGTGTTAATTAAAGAGATCGGACGATAATTTTTAACTTCTTCTGGGTTTCTAATGTCTTTGGGGATCAAAATGATAGTTGCCTCCGTCATTTCTTTGGGGAACGATCCAATACTAGAAGCGTGGTCAAAAAGAGATTTTAGGCAAACTCATCCTTTTAGAGACTTGTTTGGGCTCATGAGAGGAGTAGAAAAACATCAAAAATTTCAGTCCTGCACGATTCTACCAAGAAATGTGTGTTCATTCAAACCGCTGGTTTTTGATAGTTTGGGCCCTATTGAATAATGAATGTTTTGAATTTTCTCCAAAAGTAAAGTAGTTGCAAACTCATCCTTTTAGAAACTTGTTTGGGCTGTTGAGAGGAGTAAAAAACCATCAAAAATTTCAATCCTGCATGATTCTACCAAGAAATGTGATTCTTCATTCAAAACGCTGGTTTTTGCTATTGGGCTCTAATGAATAATGAATGTTTTGAATTTTCTCCAAAAGTAAAGTAGTTGCAAACTCATCCTTTTAGAAACTTGTTTGGGCTGTTGAGAGGAGTAAAAAACCATCAAAAATTTCAATCCTGCATGATTCTACCAAGAAATGTGATTCTTCATTCAAAACGCTGGTTTTTGCTATTGGGCTCTATTGAATAATGAATGTTTTGAATTTTCTCCAAAAGTAAAGTAGTTGCAAACATCCTTTTAGAGACTTGTTTGGGCTCATGAGAGGAGTAGAAAAACATCAAAAATTTCAGTCCTGCACGATTCTACCAAGAAATGTGTGTTCATTCAAACCGCTGGTTTTTGATATTTTGGGCCCTATTGAATAATGAATGTTTTGAATTTTCTCCAAAAGTAAAGTAGTTGCAAACTCATCCTTTTAGAAACTTGTTTGGGCTGTTGAGAGGAGTAAAAAACCATCAAAAATTTCAATCCTGCATGATTCTACCAAGAAATGTGATTCTTCATTCAAAACGCTGGTGTTTGCTATTGGGCTCTATTGAATAATGAATGTTTTGAATTTTCTCCAAAAGTAAAGTAGTTGCAAACTCATCCTTTTAGAAACTTGTTTGGGCTGTTGAGAGGAGTAAAAAACCATCAAAAATTTCAATCCTGCATGATTCTACCAAGAAATGTGATTCTTCATTCAAAACGCTGGTTTTTGCTATTGGGCTCTATTGAATAATGAATGTTTTGAATTTTCTCCAAAAGTAAAGTAGTTGCAAACTCATCCTTTTAGAGACTTGTTTGGGCTCATGAGAGGAGTAGAAAAACATCAAAAATTTCAGTCCTGCACGATTCTACCAAGAAATGTGTGTTCATTCAAACCGCTGGTTTTTGATATTTTGGGCCCTATTGAATAATGAATGTTTTGAATTTTCTCCAAAAGTAAAGTAGTTGCAAACTCATCCTTTTAGAAACTTGTTTGGGCTGTTGAGAGGAGTAAAAAACCATCAAAAATTTCAATCCTGCATGATTCTACCAAGAAATGTGATTCTTCATTCAAAACCTGATTTTTGCTATTGTTCTCTATTGAATAATGAATGTTTTGAATTTTCTCCAAAAGTAAAGTAGTTGCAAACTTATGCTTTTAGAGACTTGTTTGGGCTCATGAGAGGAGTAGAAAAACATCAAAAATTTCAGCCCTGCATGATTCTACCAAAAAATGTGTGTTCATTGAAACCGCTGGATTTTGATAGTTTGGGCCCTATTGATGAATGTTTTGAATTTTCTCCAAAAGTAAAGTAGTTGCAAACTCATCCTATTAGAAACTTGCTTGGGCATCAAAAATTTACCAAGAAATGTGTGTTCATTGAAACCGCTGGTTTTTGATATTTTGGGCCCTATTGAATAATGAATGTTTTGAATTTTCTCCAAAAGTAAAGTAGTTGCAAACTCATCCTTTTAGAAACTTGTTTGGGCTGTTGAGAGGAGTAAAAATCCATCAAAAATTTCAATCCTGCATGATTCTACCAAGAAATGTGATTCTTCATTCAAAACCTGATTTTTGCTATTGGGCTCTATTGAATAATGAATGTTTTGAATTTTCTCCAAAAGTAAAGTAGTTGCAAACTCATGCTTTTAGAGACTTGTTTGGGCTCATGAGAGGAGTAGAAAAACATCAAAAATTTCAGTCCTGCATGATTCTACCAAGAAATGTGTGTTCATTGAAACCGCTGGTTTTTGATAGTTTGGGCCCTATTGAATAATGAATGTTTTGAATTTTCTCCAAAAGTAAAGTAGTTGCAAACTCATCTTTTTAGAAACTTGTTTGGGCTGTTGAGAGGAGTGAAAAACCATCAAAAATTTCAGTCCTGCATGATTCTACCAAGAAATGTGTGTTCATTGAAACCGCTGGTTTTTGATAGTTTGGGCCCTATTGAATAATGAATGTTTTGAATTTTCTCCAAAAGCAAAGTAGTTGCAAACTCATCCTTTTAGAAACTTGTTTGGGCTGTTGAGAGGAGTAAAAAACCATCAAAAATTTCAATCCTGCATGATTCTACCAAGAAATGTGATTCTTCATTCAAAACCTGATTTTTGCTATTGGGCTCTATTGAATAATGAATGTTTTGAATTTTCTCCAAAAGTAAAGTAGTTGCAAACTCATGCTTTTAGAGACTTGTTTGGGCTCATGAGAGGAGTAGAAAAACATCAAAAATTTCAATACTGCATGATTCTACCAAGAAATGTGTGTTCATTGAAACCGCTGGTTTTTGATAGTTTGGGCCCTATTGAATAATGAATGTTTTGAATTTTCTCCAAAAGTAAAGTAGTTGCAAACTCATCCTTTTAGAAACTTGTTTGGGCTGTTGAGAGGAGTAAAAAACCATCAAAAATTTCAATCCTGCATGATTCTACCAAGAAATGTGATTCTTCATTCAAAACGCTGGTTTTTGCTATTGGGCTCTAATGAATAATGAATGTTTTGAATTTTCTCCAAAAGTAAAGTAGTTGCAAACTCATGCTTTTAGAGACTTGTTTGGGCTCATGAGAGGAGTAGAAAAACATCAAAAATTTCAGTCCTGCATGATTCTACCAAGAAATGTGTGTTCATTGAAACCACTGGTTTTTGATAGTTTGGGCCCTATTTAATAATGAATGTTTTGAATTTTCTCCAAAAGTAAAGTAGTTGCAAACTCATCCTTTTAGAAACTTGTTTGGGCTGTTGAGAGGAGTAAAAAACCATCAAAAATTTCAATCCTGCATGATTCTACCAAGAAATGTGATTCTTCATTCAAAACGCTGGTTTTTGCTATTGGGCTCTATTGAATAATGAATGTTTTGAATTTTCTCCAAAAGTAAAGTAGTTGCAAACTCATCCTTTTAGAGACTTGTTTGGGCTCATGAGAGGAGTAGAAAAACATCAAAAATTTCAGTCCTGCACGATTCTACCAAGAAATGTGTGTTCATTCAAACCGCTGGTTTTTGATATTTTGGGCCCTATTGAATAATGAATGTTTTGAATTTTCTCCAAAAGTAAAGTAGTTGCAAACTCATCCTTTTAGAAACTTGTTTGGGCTGTTGAGAGGAGTAAAAAACCATCAAAAATTTCAATCCTGCATGATTCTACCAAGAAATGTGATTCTTCATTCAAAACCTGATTTTTGCTATTGGGCTCTATTGAATAATGAATGTTTTGAATTTTCTCCAAAAGTAAAGTAGTTGCAAACTCATGCTTTTAGAGACTTGTTTGGGCTCATGAGAGGAGTAGAAAAACATCAAAAATTTCAGTCCTGCATGATTCTACCAAGAAATGTGTGTTCATTGAAACCGCTGGTTTTTGATAGTTTGGGCCCTATTGATGAATGTTTTGAATTTTCTCCAAAAGTAAAGTAGTTGCAAACTCATCCTTTTAGAAACTTGTTTGGGCATCAAAAATTTACCAAGAAATGTGTGTTCATTCAAACCGCTGGTTTTTGATATTTTGGGCCCTATTGAATAATGAATGTTTTGAATTTTCTCCAAAAGTAAAGTAGTTGCAAACTCATCCTTTTAGAAACTTGTTTGGGCTGTTGAGAGGAGTAAAAAACCATCAAAAATTTCAATCCTGCATGATTCTACCAAGAAATGTGATTCTTCATTCAAAACCTGATTTTTGCTATTGGGCTCTATTGAATAATGAATGTTTTGAATTTTCTCCAAAAGTAAAGTAGTTGCAAACTCATGCTTTTAGAGACTTGTTTGGGCTCATGAGAGGAGTAGAAAAACATCAAAAATTTCAGTCCTGCATGATTCTACCAAGAAATGTGTGTTCATTGAAACCGCTGGTTTTTGATAGTTTGGGCCCTATTGAATAATGAATGTTTTGAATTTTCTCCAAAAGTAAAGTAGTTGCAAACTCATCCTTTTAGAAACTTGTTTGGGCTGTTGAGAGGAGTAAAAAACCATCAAAAATTTCAATCCTGCATGATTCTACCAAGAAATGTGATTCTTCATTCAAAACGCTGGTTTTTGCTATTGGGCTCTATTGAATAATGAATGTTTTGAATTTTCTCCAAAAGTAAAGTAGTTGCAAACTCATCCTTTTTGTTTAAATATTTTTATTAAAGTTTCAAGTATAGAGGGAAAGGGTAAATGGACAAAGTAAAAAGTAGAGAACTCTACTCTACGTGTTACATCACACATTAAATAAAATTGTTTAATACAAGTAGTGTACATAAGAAACAAATATAATACATCGCTTGAATGCAATTCTCTCAAAAAAGGAACCAACATTGTCATATTGAGTTTACAGTAGAATGTTAGATAACATAAATTAAGAAAATTTCAAATTCCAAACATCCCATTTAGTGTGATATTTATGGAGAGTACCATTAATAAAGGCAAATCTTTTCTCCATAGAATTATGAGTCCGTAATTTACCTAAAATATCAGCAAAAGAAGGTAAATCAGTTTTAAGCCACCAGAAAGCTATAGCGTTTTTGGTCACCAAAAAAGTATGTATCATTACAAATCGAATAACAGGATTTATTTCTTCAGTGCCCAAAGAAAGTAATGCCATTTGTGGGTTGACCTTCACTGCGTTGTCAGAGAGAGTATTTATATGATTCGTAACTTCTTTCCACAATCTCTTCAATTTAGGACAGCTCCAGAAAATGTGGTACAGGTTACCTGGTAAACCACAATTCCTCCAGCATAGAGGGGAGTATTTATTATCTATATGAGCTAACCTAATCGGAGTGTAATGCCATCTAATTAAAGTTTTAAAGAAAGACTCCTGTAAAGTCGCAGAAATAGTAGATGCATTTGAAAACCTTATGGTCTTCCCCCATTGGTCTTCATCAAATTTTATGTTAAAATCCCTTTCCCATCTTTGAATGTATACATTTTTAAAGAGTTCGGTGTCGTCATTAAGGTGGGAATATATGTTTTTAAGACTCCAAGTCGACTTAAGAGCAACATTTGCAAACATGGAGGCCACAATATCCGAATTCAAAGCTCTACTAGTCAAAAATTTCCGCAGAAGATCTTTCAGAAGTAGATAAGAGGTGAAATGTGTAGACGGGACATGAAATTTATTTTTAATTTCATTAAAGGGTAAAAAATTTTGTCCGTCCCATAAATCCCCTACCGTATTAATTTTAAAGCTGCACCACTCCTCTGGAACTGGACATTTATATATTTTTGATAATAATTTTAATGGGAATTTTTTCAAAATGCTTTTCCTGTCGTCGCCTTTCTTTAATTTTGTGAAACTCCTCCACATAGTCAGTATAGAATTTACAACAGGATGTTGATAAGTAATGATCGAAGGAGATAGCAGATCTTTAAAGAAAAAATCTGATATTGAACTAGTCCCATAATGTTCTAGCTCAAGGTCCAACCAAGCGGGAAGTGTTTTCGTAGAAAACCACTGTTGACTCTGAAGAATAAGAGAAGCTTGAAAATAGATTTGAATATTGGGGAGTGCAAGGTCTCCATTTCTCTTTTTCTTATATAAAATTTCAGTAGCAACTCTAGGTTTCTTCCCTTTCCAGATAAAAAGGTTAATTGCTTTTTGGATTTTAAATAAAAGGGAAGTGGGAATCGTAAGAGGTAAATTCCTAAGTACAAAAAGAATTTTAGGTAAAATATATGTTTTTATTACCAAGGTTCTTCCCATCAGGGATAGATCGCAATTATTATAACCAGAAAGGTCTTTTAAGATTTTCTTACTGAGATGTTCCATATTCTTAGAAACAATGAGTTTCAAATCTTTAGGGAAAATTATCCCCAAGTATTCTAGTTCAAAATCTTCCCAGTAAAATTCAGATAATTCTTTAAAGGCTTCAATTTTAGAGGGACGTAAATTAAAATGTATTATTTTAGATTTTTGGGGATTTATTTTAAAATATGAGACCTTAGAGAACTCATCTAAAATGGTGATTAAAGCGTTAAGTGAATTAGCCGTATCAGTGACTGATAACATAAGGTCGTCAGCAAATATGGTTAATTTGTTATGATAATTTTTTGTTTTAAAACCCGAAATATCAGTACATTGTCTGATCATTTCCGCCAAGGGCTCGACTGCCAAGGCAAATAAAAGGGGCGAAAGGGGGAAGCCCTGTCTTGTTCCATTAGTGATGTTGAAATTCCTAGAAAGGTGATTATTAGTATAGGTTTTAGCATTAGTATTAGAGGACAATGCAAATATAGATGTTATAAAGCGATTGTCAAAACCAAACTTTAGTAAAGTAGCTTTAAGATAATCCCAATTCACCCTATCAAAAGCTTTTTGGGCATCCAACGAGATAAATAGTGAAGGGAGATTATTAGAGCTAGCTATGTTAAACAAGTTCAAGATTCTTCTGGTACCGTCTGTTACTTGTCTTCCGGAGACAAACCCTACTTGATCATTTTTAACAAGATCAGGTAAAAGATTCTTTAATCGATCCGCTAAAATTTTCGAATATACTTTAATATCAGTGTTAATTAAAGAGATCGGACGATAATTTTTAACTTCTTCTGGGTTTCTAATGTCTTTGGGGATCAAAATGATAGTTGCCTCCGTCATTTCTTTGGGGAACGATCCAATACTAGAAGCGTGGTCAAAAAGAGATTTTAGGCAAACTCATCCTTTTAGAGACTTGTTTGGGCTCATGAGAGGAGTAGAAAAACATCAAAAATTTCAGTCCTGCACGATTCTACCAAGAAATGTGTGTTCATTCAAACCGCTGGTTTTTGATAGTTTGGGCCCTATTGAATAATGAATGTTTTGAATTTTCTCCAAAAGTAAAGTAGTTGCAAACTCATCCTTTTAGAAACTTGTTTGGGCTGTTGAGAGGAGTAAAAAACCATCAAAAATTTCAATCCTGCATGATTCTACCAAGAAATGTGATTCTTCATTCAAAACGCTGGTTTTTGCTATTGGGCTCTAATGAATAATGAATGTTTTGAATTTTCTCCAAAAGTAAAGTAGTTGCAAACTCATGCTTTTAGAGACTTGTTTGGGCTCATGAGAGGAGTAGAAAAACATCAAAAATTTCAGTCCTGCATGATTCTACCAAGAAATGTGTGTTCATTGAAACCGCTGGTTTTTGATAGTTTGGGCCCTATTGAATAATGAATGTTTTGAATTTTCTCCAAAAGTAAAGTAGTTGCAAACTCATCCTTTTAGAAACTTGTTTGGGCTGTTGAGAGGAGTAAAAAACCATCAAAAATTTCAATCCTGCATGATTCTACCAAGAAATGTGATTCTTCATTCAAAACGCTGGTTTTTGCTATTGGGCTCTATTGAATAATGAATGTTTTGAATTTTCTCCAAAAGTAAAGTAGTTGCAAACTCATCCTTTTAGAAACTTGTTTGGGCTGTTGAGAGGAGTAAAAAACCTTCAAAAATTTCAATCCTGCATGATTCTACCAAGAAATGTGATTCTTCATTCAAAACGCTGGTTTTTGCTATTGGGCTCTATTGAATAATGAATGTTTTGAATTTTCTCCAAAAGTAAAGTAGTTGCAAACTCATCCTTTTAGAGACTTGTTTGGGCTCATGAGAGGAGTAGAAAAACATCAAAAATTTCAGTCCTGCACGATTCTACCAAGAAATGTGTGTTCATTCAAACCGCTGGTTTTTGATATTTTGGGCCCTATTGAATAATGAATGTTTTGAATTTTCTACAAAAGTAAAGTAGTTGCAAACTCATCCTTTTAGAAACTTGTTTGGGCTGTTGAGAGGAGTAAAAAACCATCAAAAATTTCAATCCTGCATGATTCTACCAAGAAATGTGATTCTTCATTCAAAACCTGATTTTTGCTATTGTTCTCTATTGAATAATGAATGTTTTGAATTTTCTCCAAAAGTAAAGTAGTTGCAAACTTATGCTTTTAGAGACTTGTTTGGGCTCATGAGAGGAGTAGAAAAACATCAAAAATTTCAGTCCTGCATGATTCTACCAAAAAATGTGTGTTCATTGAAACCGCTGGATTTTGATAGTTTGGGCCCTATTGATGAATGTTTTGAATTTTCTCCAAAAGTAAAGTAGTTGCAAACTCATCCTATTAGAAACTTGCTTGGGCATCAAAAATTTACCAAGAAATGTGTGTTCATTGAAACCGCTGGTTTTTGATTTTTTGGGCCCTATTGAATAATGAATGTTTTGAATTTTCTCCAAAAGTAAAGTAGTTGCAAACTCATCCTTTTAGAAACTTGTTTGGGCTGTTGAGAGGAGTAAAAAACCATCAAAAATTTCAATCCTGCATGATTCTACCAAGAAATGTGATTCTTCATTCAAAACCTGATTTTTGCTATTGGGCTCTATTGAATAATGAATGTTTTGAATTTTCTCCAAAAGTAAAGTAGTTGCAAACTCATGCTTTTAGAGACTTGTTTGGGCTCATGAGAGGAGTAGAAAAACATCAAAAATTTCAGTCCTGCATGATTCTACCAAGAAATGTGTGTTCATTGAAACCGCTGGTTTTTGATAGTTTGGGCCCTATTGAATAATGAATGTTTTGAATTTTCTCCAAAAGTAAAGTAGTTGCAAACTCATCCTTTTAGAAACTTGTTTGGGCTGTTGAGAGGAGTAAAAAACCATCAAAAATTTCAGTCCTGCATGATTCTACCAAGAAATGTGTGTTCATTGAAACCGCTGGTTTTTGATAGTTTGGGCCCTATTGAATAATGAATGTTTTGAATTTTCTCCAAAAGTAAAGTAGTTGCAAACTCATCCTTTTAGAAACTTGTTTGGGCTGTTGAGAGGAGTAAAAAACCATCAAAAATTTCAATCCTGCATGATTCTACCAAGAAATGTGATTCTTCATTCAAAACGCTGGTTTTTGCTATTGGGCTCTATTGAATAATGAATGTTTTGCATTTTCTCCAAAAGTAAAGTAGTTGCAAACTCATGCTTTTAGAGACTTGTTTGGGCTCATGAGAGGAGTAGAAAAACATCAAAAATTTCAGTCCCGCATGATTCTACCAAGAAATATGTGGTCATTGAAACCGCTGTTTTTTGATAGTTTGGGCCCTATTGAATAATGAATGTTTTGAATTTTCTCCAAAAGTAAAGTAGTTGCAAACTCGACCTTTTAGAAACTTGTTTGGGCTGTTGAGAGGAGTAAAAAACCATCAAAAATTTCAATCCTGCATGATTTTACCAAGAAATGTGATTCTTCATTCAAAACCTGATTTTTGCTATTGGGCTCTATTGAATAATGAATGTTTTGAATTTTCTCCAAAAGTAAAGTAGTTGCAAACTCATGCTTTTAGAGACTTGTTTGGGCTCATGAGAGGAGTAGAAAAACATAAAAAATTTCAGTCCTGCATGATTCTACCAAGAAATGTGTGTTCATTGAAACCGCTGGTTTTTGATAGTTTGGGCCCTATTGAATAATGAATGTTTTGAATTTTCTCCAAAAGTAAAGTAGTTGCAAACTAATCCTTTTAGAAACTTGTTTGGGCTGTTGAGAGGAGTAAAAAACCATCAAAAATTTCAATCCTGCATGATTCTACCAAGAAATGTGATTCTTCATTCAAAACGCTGGTTTTTGCTATTGGGCTCTAATGAATAATGAATGTTTTGAATTTTCTCCAAAAGTAAAGTAGTTGCAAACTCATCCTTTTAGAAACTTGTTTGGGCTGTTGAGAGGAGTAAAAAACCATCAAAAATTTCAGTCCTGCATGATTCTGCCAAGAAATGTGATTCTTCATTCAAAACGCTGGTTTTTGCTATTGGGCTCTAATGAATAATGAATGTTTTGAATTTTCTCCAAAAGTAAAGTAGTTGCAAACTCATGCTTTTAGAGACTTGCTACCAAGAAATGTGTGTTCATTCAAACCGCTGGTTTTTGATATTTTGGGCCCTATTGAATAATGAATGTTTTGAATTTTCTCCAAAAGTAAAGTAGTTGCAAACTCATCCTTTTAGAAACTTGTTTGGGCTGTTGAGAGGAGTAAAAAACCATCAAAAATTTCAATCCTGCATGATTCTACCAAGAAATGTGATTCTTCATTCAAAACCTGATTTTTGCTATTGGGTTCTATTGAATAATGAATGTTTTGAATTTTCTCCAAAAGTAAAGTAGTTGCAAACTCATGCTTTTAGAGACTTGTTTGGGCTCATGAGAGGAGTAGAAAAACATCAAAAATTTCAGTCCTGCATGATTCTACCAAGAAATGTGTGTTCATTCAAACCGCTGGTTTTTGATAGTTTGGGCCCTATTGAATAATGAATGTTTTGAATTTTCTCCAAAAGTAAAGTAGTTGCAAACTCATCCTTTTAGAAACTTGTTTGGGCTGTTGAGAGGAGTAAAAAACCATCAAAAATTTCAATCCTGCATGATTCTACCAAGAAATGTGATTCTTCATTCAAAACGCTGGTTTTTGCTATTGGGCTCTATTGAATAATGAATGTTTTGAATTTTCTCCAAAAGTAAAGTAGTTGCAAACTCATCCTTTTAGAGACTTGTTTGGGCTCATGAGAGGAGTAGAAAAACATCAAAAATTTCAGTCCTGCATGATTCTACCAAGAAATGTGTGTTCATTGAAACCGCTGTTTTTTGATAGTTTGGGCCCTATTGAATAATGAATGTTTTGAATTTTCTCCAAAAGTAAAGTAGTTGCAAACTCGTCCTTTTAGAAACTTGTTTGGGCTGTTGAGAGGAGTAAAAAAACATCAAAAATTTCAATCCTGCATGATTTTACCAAGAAATGTGATTCTTCATTCAAAACCTGATTTTTGCTATTGGGCTCTATTGAATAATGAATGTTTTGAATTTTCTCCAAAAGTAAAGTAGTTGCAAACTCATGCTTTTAGAGACTTGTTTGGGCTCATGAGAGGAGTAGAAAAACATCAAAAATTTCAGTCCTGCATGATTCTACCAAGAAATGTGTGTTCATTGAAACCGCTGGTTTTTGATAGTTTGGGCCCTATTGAATAATGAATGTTTTGAATTTTCTCCAAAAGTAAAGTAGTTGCAAACTCATCCTTTTAGAAACTTGTTTGGGCTGTTGAGAGGAGTAAAAAACCATCAAAAATTTCAATCCTGCATGATTCTACCAAGAAATGTGATTCTTCATTCAAAACGCTGGTTTTTGCTATTGGGCTCTATTGAATAATGAATGTTTTGAATTTTCTCCAAAAGTAAAGTAGTTGCAAACTCATCCTTTTAGAGACTTGTTTGGGCTCATGAGAGGAGTAGAAAAACATCAAAAATTTCAGTCCTGCACGATTCTACCAAGAAATGTGTGTTCATTCAAACCGCTGGTTTTTGATATTTTGGGCCCTATTGAATAATGAATGTTTTGAATTTTCTCCAAAAGTAAAGTAGTTGCAAACTCATCCTTTTAGAGACTTGTTTGGGCTCATGAGAGGAGTAGAAAAACATCAAAAATTTCAGTCCTGCACGATTCTACCAAGAAATGTGTGTTCATTCAAACCGCTGGTTTTTGATATTTTGGGCCCTATTGAATAATGAATGTTTTGAATTTTCTCCAAAAGTAAAGTAGTTGCAAACTCATCCTTTTAGAAACTTGTTTGGGCTGTTGAGAGGAGTAAAAAACCATCAAAAATTTCAATCCTGCATGATTCTACCAAGAAATGTGATTCTTCATTCAAAACCTGATTTTTGCTATTGGGCTCTATTGAATAATGAATGTTTTGAATTTTCTCCAAAAGTAAAGTAGTTGCAAACTCATGCTTTTAGAGACTTGTTTGGGCTCATGAGAGGAGTAGAAAAACATCAAAAATTTCAGTCCTGCATGATTCTACCAAGAAATGTGTGTTCATTGAAACCGCTGGTTTTTGATAGTTTGGGCCCTATTGAATCATAGAATCATAGAATCATAGAATCGTAGAGTTGGAAGGGACCTCCTGGGCCATCTGGTCCAACCCCCTGCTCAAAGCAGGATTCACTAAATCATCCCAGTCAGATGTCTGTCCAGCCTCTGTTTGAAGACTTCCATTGAAGGAGAACTCACCACTTCTCGTGGCAGCCTGTTCCACTCATTGATCACTCTAACTGTCAAAAAGTTTTTTCTAATATCTAATCTGTGTCTCCTCCCATTCAGTTTCATCCCATTGCTTCTAGTCTTTCCTTGTGCAAATGAGAATAAAGTTGATCCTTCTACAATGTGACAGCCCTTTAGATATTTGTAGACAGCTATTAAGTCTCCTCTCAGTCTTCTCTTTTGCAAACTAAACATTCCCAAATCCTGCAACCTTTCCTCATAAGACAGGGTTTGCAGACCGGTCACCATTCTGGTCGCTCTTTTCTGAACTTGCTCCAGTTTGTTGATGTCTTTTTTAAAATGTGGTGCCCAAAACTGGACACAATATTCCAGATGAGGTCTGACCAAAGAGGAGTAGAGGGAAATAATGACTTCACGTGATCTAGACTGTATGCTTCTGTTAATACATCCTAGAATTGCATTTGCCTTTTTTGCTGCTGCATCACACTGTTGACTCATATTCAGTCTGTGATCTATTAGTATACCCAAGTCTTTTTCACATGTGCTGTCACTTAGCCCTATTCCTCCCATTCTATATATGCTTTTTCCATTTTTATTGCCCAGATGTAGTACTTTGCATTTCTCCCTGTTAAAAACCATTCTGTTAGTTGCTGCCCACTTCTCCAGTTTATTTAAATCTTTTTGAATCCTCTCTCTCTCTTCTCTAGTATTAGCTATCCCTCCTAGCTTTGTGTCATCAGCAAATTTAATCAGTTTACCATCAATTCCTTCATCTAAATCGTTGATAAAGATGTTGAACAATACAGGGCCCAGGACAGAGCCCTGTGGTACCCCACTTGAGACATTCTTCCAACTGGATGTGCAGCCATTTACGACCACTCTTTGGGTCCGATCACTAAGCCAGTTATGAATCCACCTAACAGTTGCCTTGTCCATTCCATACTTAATCATTTTTTCAATAAGGATTGTATGAGAGACTTTGTCAAATGCTTTGCTGAAGTCAAGATATACTATATCTACAGCATTTCCTTGATCCACCCAATCAGTGATACCGTCATAGAAGGAAATTAAGTTAGTCTGACATGACTTATTAGTTACAAACCCATGCTGACTCTGTTTATTCACTTCATTCTTATCCAGGTATTGACATACATGTTGTTTAATAATTTGTTCAAAGATCTTTCCTGGTATAGAAGTCAGACTCACCGGCCTATAGTTACCTGGGTCCACCTTCTTCCCCTTTTTGAAGATAGGAACAACATTTGCTCTTCTCCAGTCTTCTGGCACTTCTCCTGTTCTCCAAGAATTTTCAAAGATTATAGAGAGGGGTTCAAAAATTTCTTCTGCTATCTCCTTCAGTACTCTGGGGTGTAATTCATCTGGACCTGGAGACTTGAATTCATTTAGGCTAGCTAAGTGTTTCCTCACTATCTTTCTGTTTATAGATATCCTGGATTCTTCTATTCCCTTAATAGGACAGTGAATAACAGTTGATGTTACATTTCCTTTCTGAGAGAAAACAGATGCAAAATAGGAATTTAAAAGTTCAGCCTTCTCAACATCCTGTCTTACCATTTCATCATTTTCATCCTGTAAAAATCCTATAGCATCTTTGACTTTTCTTTTACTTTTGACATATCCCCAAAATCCTTTATTATTGCTTTTGACATCTCTTGCAAGCCTCAATTCATTTTCAGCTTTAGCTAATCTGATTTGTGCCCTGCAGGTTCTGCAGACAGCATTATATTCTTCTTTAGATATGCCTCCCTCTTTCCATTTTATAAACATTTTTTTCTTCCTTTTTAGCATGTGCTTAAGTTCTGTGTTCATCCATCCTGGTTTCCTTAACTGCTTCCTATTCTTCCCTCTTTTCGGAATTGTTAACAACTGTGCTTTGAGAATTTCATTTTTCAAGATTTCCCATCCTTCCTGGACATTTTTGTCTTTAAGGATATCCAGCCATTGGATCCCTCCAATTCTCTTTCTGAATCCCTTAAAATCTGCCTTTCTGAAATCTAACCTTGACGTCTGAGTCTTCACAGGTCTTCCGCCTCTAGTTATCCAAAATTCTAAAATAGCATGGTCGCTACCTCCTAGGGTCCCAGCCACTTTTACCTCCTCAACCATTTCCTCCCTGTTTATAAGGATTAGATCCAAGGTAGCAGTTCCCCTTGTTTTCTCCCTTACCTTTTGGAAGATAAAGTTGTCAGCAAGAGAGGATAAGAATTTCCTTGACCTGTTAGTTTTGCCTGAGAGAGATTCCCAACAAATGTCTGGATAGTTGAAATCTCCCATGACAACTATGTCATATTTTTTGGAGAACTTGGCCATTTGATGCATAAAGAGTTCATCCATAGCTTCAGCTTGCACAGGCAGCCTGTAGTAAATGCCTACAATGGTGTCCTTTCCATTGTTCTGTCCTTGTATTCTTACCCAAACAGTTTCCACAGAACTCCCAGTCTCTGAAGCTTCAATCTCTGTGCAGATATACGCGTTTCTAACATACAATGCGACACCCCCTCCTCGTTTATCAAGTCTGTTTCTTGCAAATAAGTTGTATCCTTCTAGTCTTGTATTCCAATCATGTGTATTGTCCCACCAAGTTTCAGTGATTCCAATGACATCATATTTCTTTTCCTGTGTTAGTAGTTCCAATTCTCCTTGTTTGTTGCCCATGCTTTGTGCATTAGTATAGAAACATTTTAGTTTGTGATTGGTTTCTCTTTCTCCAATATTTTTATTAATTAGATTCTTTCGTCTTTGTTCTTCCTTTCCACTTCTAATAGCAGAGTTCTCAATAGCATTTGTCAGGTGTATGGCTTTTTCTGGTCTTTTGCTTCCCTTCCCATGTTGTTCTAGTTTAAAGCTCTCCTTACAAGTGTAGCAAGGCGACTTCCAAATACATGCTTACCAGTCTTCGTAAGGTGCACCCCATCTCTAGCAAGTAGTCCATCGTATAAGTAGTTCACTCCGTGATCCAGAAATCCAAATCGTTGCTGATGGCACCATCGACGTAGCCAGTTGTTCACCTGCAGAATCTTATTCCACCTCCTTGTTCCATGGCCATCCACTGGGAGGATGGAAGAGAAGACCACCTGCGCTCCCAGTTCTTTCACTTTCTTGCCTAAGTCTTCAAAGTCTCTGCAGATGGTTTCCAGGTCGTTTCTTGCAGTGTCATTTGTCCCCACATGTAGTAGCAGGAATGGGTAGTCATCTGTAGGTCTGAAGAGTCCTGATATCCTGTCAGACACATCTTTAATTTTTGAACCTGGAAGACAACACATTTCTCTTGAAGTTATATCCGGTCTGCAGATAGCGGCCTCAGTTCCTCTCAACAGGGAATCCCCCATGACCACCACTCTCCGTTTCTTCACAACATTTTTCTTTCTCCATCCAGGAGGACTCTGAAGGCGTACAAGGTTGCTGCTTGTTGGCAAAGTCTTATCCTGATGTATTTCTTCATTGTTTTCCTGCGTGGGAGCCTGGTACTGGTTTCTGAGCAGTATGGGTGCTGACTGCCTCCTGATCCTCCTGCTTCTCTGGGTCACATGTCTCCATTCCTCTGTTTCTTCAGGTGCACTTCGAATTTCTTCTCTTTCTGTAACATGAAGAGATAATTCTGCTCTGTCCAAGAACTCTTCACCTTCCTTAATGATCTTCAACGTAGCTAACGTCTCTTCGAAATTTTGCAACTTTTCCTCCAACAGGGACACAAGCTTGCATTTGTGGCATGTGAAGTTTGGCTTTTCCACTGGTAAGTCTGTGAACATGTAGCAAGAAATGCAGCTCACCAAATGGCTCCTGGCCTCTTCCATCTTGAGATTTCTTAAAAACGATGAAAGATGAGCCCAAATTCCTCTTTTCAGCTGCAACGGCCAAAACCCAGTGATTGTTGAGCTCGCGGAGACTCTTCACTTATCCCAGAAGGCACTGGGAATATGCAAATGATCTCCTCAAGACTCTTCCCCTGGTTTTCCGATTTCCTCTTTTCAGCTGCAACGGCCAAAACCCAGTGATCGTTGAGCTCGCGGAGACTCTTCACTTATCCCAGAAGGCACTGGGAATATGCAAATGATCTCCTCAAGACTCTTCCCCTGGTTTTCCGATTTCCTCTTTTCAGCTGCAACGGCCAAAACCCAGTGATCGTTGAGCTCGCGGAGACTCTTCACTTATCCCAGAAGGCACTGGGAATATGCAAATGATCTCCTCAAGACTCTTCCCCAGGTCTGCAATCCGATAGCTGCCAACCTCTCTGGTTTTCTAGACTTAGCTAGCATTTCTGATTTTGCCTCCTACGGTTACTCAATCATAACAAAAAGGTTTGTGAATACTTGTGGGGTGTGCGCTCGCTCTAAAAGCTCTCAGGTCCGGCCGGCCGGGGAATTGGTGCCTTTGCCAATTCCGGTTAAACCATGGACACACCTGTCCATGGACTTTATCACTAATCTTCCATCTTCCAAGGGCAACTCAGTGGTATGGGGGTCACGTTGTCATTCTCCTCTGCCTATCACCCGGAATCCAACGGACAAACTGAACGCACCAACCAGTCATTGGAGCAGATTCTGAGATGCCTGGCCTCCTCCAGACAGGGAGACTGGTGTGAGGTATTACCCATGGCAGAATTTGCCTTCAACTGTCGGATTAATCAGTCTACCGGAAAGTCTCATTTTCAGGTCAATTATGGGTTTGTTCCGCAGTTTGGGGAATTTTCCCGTATGGATTCGGATTGCCCTGGTGCCGAGGGGATGGTACAACAGTTAAAAATCCTCTGGAAGGAGGTGCAGGGGAACATCTCCAAAGCCCAGAAAAGTTCAAACATTTTGCGGACAGGAAGAGGGGGGGTGGTTCCTGCATTTACAGTGGGGGAAAAAGACTGGTTGTCCACCCGTAACATCAAACTTAAAATACCCTTTATGAAGTTGGGCCCCAAATTTATTGGCCCTTACAAGATTGTAGAGGTGATCAACCCGGTGGCATACAGATTACAGTTGCCCACCTTCTTCAAAATCTCTAACGTCTTCCACAGGTCCCTATTAAAACCTGTGGGGACAGTTAGAGAAGATCCCTCATCCGTGGTTCCACCAGTGTTGGTAGAGGGTCAACTGGAGTACGAGGTAGGGCGCGTCGTTGATTCACGGTGGGTGCGCCGGAAACTTCAGTACCTTATTCATTGGTAGGGATATTCCGTTGAGGATCAGTCATGGGTTCCGGCCAGTTCGGTGCACGCTGATCGACTGGTGCGGGCTTTTCATGCCAGATACCCTGAGAAACCTGGGGGTCCAGTGGCCCCCCCATTAAGAGGGGGGTACTGTCATGGTTAGGACATGGTTAATGTCCTGTTCTCACAGGGTTAACTTTTGCCGGCCTCTCTTTGGATCTGGGAGGGGTATTTATACTCACTCCAGACTAGGATTCCCTGTCAGCTATACTGTTATTCTGGCTGTGTGTCTGACCCCCCTGGTGTGCGTGGATACTGCATTGATTGTTTGATTCCCGTGTATGACCCGGTCTGTCCCCTCACTCTGAACTCCGTCTCTCGTTTTGGTACTATTGTCTTCTCCAGGTCTGACCTCCTGGCTTGGCTATTGTTACTCCGTTACAGTTTGTTCCTATTGTACCGTCCATTGCCCGTTCTGGTTTTCTGATCTATTGCTACATCCTGACTATTCGCTCTGTCTAACCCTTTGGTACTGTCCTGCTATCTCGTGCTTTGACCCCGGCTTGATCTGGTTTCTGTCTCTGTCTATGCTCCTTGGTAACTTGTCCCGTAGTTACCTTTCTAGGAGTTTCCCCTGCAGCTCCTAGGTCTGTGGAGCTTAGGTCACGCCCCCAGCAGTCACGTGCTTCAGTTCCTGATAGTCTGAAGCACCCATCGTCACCGCTGCTGTCCCGCTCCACAGGTATCTTTGAGCACTGTTTTTGTACTCAGGACACGCGCACTGGCTCAGTGAGCAAGTGCAGTGCGGTGTTCCTGACAATTCCCTCATAAGGTCCCCATTCACATTGCAGTTACGTTTAACCCTTGTATATTCTCCTACTGGAATAGATTTTATTGTGTGCCTACTGTGGCTACTAGTAGCATGCAATATGGTGTTTCCACTCAATGGTTTATGATAGGTTTTGGTGGATATAATTTGGTCATTTATTCCAGTTAACTGAAGATCTGAAAAAGAAATTGTCCTAGAATCAAATTTGTGCATAAACTTAATATTATATTATTGGAATTAAGATAATTAATAAATCCTGGTATGGCAGAAATATCTCCACCCCACACAATGAGGGTATCATCGATATATCTACCACACTAGTTTAAATGATCATGAAATGGATTGCTGGAAGAAAAAATAAATTCATATTCCCAAAAGGACATAACTAGGTTGGCTAGGGAAGGTGAATATTTGGCCCCCATTGCCACACCCGTTTTCTGTAAAAAAAATTCACCATTAAATGCAAAAAAATTATGTACTAGCAAAAACCGCACCACACATAGGATATAATTTTTCAGATCACTGGAATAATTACTAAACCAATCAATGTGACTACTTGGACTATAAGACAGTCCCTTGTGATCCTTGTATCGTTTGATGTAGTTTCGTTGTATACGTCAATCAGCCATGAATTAGGCCTTAAGTCAGTAGACAGGGTCTTAAATAACACTGAGTTTACATTTGAACAAAAAAATATTTTATTAAGTTTATTGGAATTGTTATTGTGCAATAATTATTTTTTATTTGAAGATGACTATTTTATCCAATTGAGAGGGACTGCCATGGGTGCCAACATGGCGCCCGCTTATGCAAATTTGGTCATGGCGGCCATGGAGGAGGACTTCATCTATGTGTCCCACCACTTTGATCATGTGCTCGGGTGGTGGAGATACATAGATGATGTCCTCCTACTTTGGACTGGTACAATGGTGGAATTGGAGACCTTTCATGGGATTTTGATCTCCATTAATGATGACATAAAATTTACTATGGTTTATTCAGAGACGGAGATCCAGTTTTTGGATATTTTGATCAAGAGGAAGGATGATGTTTTCCCCTCAAGCTTTAAACATGCCTCAATCACACCTATCCTCAAAAAGCCCTCTCTTGACCCATCCTCTGTATCTAGCTATCGCCCTATATCACTTCTCCCCTATGTCTCAAAACTACAGGAACAACACGTCCATCTTGAACTATCCTCCCACCTCTCTTCTTGCTCCCTCCTTGACCACTTGCAATCTGGCACCACTCCACTGAAACTGCCCTAAATAAGGTCACCAATAACCTACTAGCCACCAAGGCCAAGCGACACTACTCTGTCCTCCTCCTCCTGGACCTGTCCTCTGCCTTTGACACAGTGGACCATTCCCTATTACTACAGACCCTCTCATCTCTTGGTATCACAGACTTGGCCCTATCTTGGATTGGGTCATACCTAGCAGACCGGACATTCAGCATCTCCCATTCGCACACCACCTCCTCACCGCGCCCCCTATCCGTCGGAGTCCCACAAGGTTCTGTCCTAGGGCCCCTGCTCTTCTCTGTTTACACCTTTGGTCTCGGACAGCTCATAGAATCTCGTGGCTTTCAGTATCATCTCTATGCTGATGACACACAGATCTACATCTCTGGACCAGATATCACCTCCCTACTAAACAGAATCCCTTAATGTCTGTCTGCTATTTCATCCTTCTTTTCCGCTAGATTTCTAAAACTAAATATGGACAAAACAGAATTAATCATCTTTCGCCCATCTCACGTGACCCCCCAACAGACCTATCCATTAAAGTAAACAGCTGCCCACTCTCTCCAGTCCCACAAGCTCGCTGCCTCGGGGTTATCCTTGACACTGATCTCTCTTTCAAACCACATATCCAAGCCCTTTCCGCTTCCTGCTGACTTCAACTCAAAAATATTTCACAGATACGTACATTCCTCAACCAAGAATCTGAAAAAACCCTAGTCCATGCCCTCATCATCTACCGCATTGACTACTGCAACCTACTGCTCTGTGGCCTCCCCTCTAACACTCTCGCACCCCTCAAATCTATTCTTAACTCTGCTGCCTGACTAATCCACCTGTCCCCCCGCTATTCCCTGGCCTCTGTCAATCCCTGCACTGGCTCCCCATTACCCAAAGACTCCAGTTCAAAACCCTAACCATGACATACAAAGCCATCCACAACCTGAGTCCTCCGTACATCTGTGACCTAGTCTCCGGGTACTTACCTGCACGAAACCTCCGATCCTCACAAGATCTCCTTCTGTACTCCCCTCCTATCTCCTCTTCCCACAATCGCATACAAGATTTCTCCCGCGCATCCCCTCTACTCTGGAACTCTCTATCACAACATATCAGACTCTCGCCTACCATGGAAACCTTCAAAAAGAACTTGAAGACCTACCTCTTCCGACAAGCCTACAACTTGCAGTAACCACCGATCCACCAAACTGCTGCACGACCAGCTCTACCCTCGCCTACTGTATCCTCACCCATCCCGTTGTTGATTGTGAGCCCTTGCGGGCAGGGTCCTCTCTCATCCTGTACCAGTCGCGACTTGTATTGTTTAAGATTACTGTATTTGTATGTATTATATATACCCCTCCTCACATGTAAAGCGCCATGGATTAAATGGCGTTATAATAATAAATAATAATAATAACGACAGATTAGAGACAGAGATTTATGTGAAATCCACTGATAAAAATAACTTACTTTGCTATGATAGTCACCACCCAAGAAAAATGCTGGAATCCCTTCCATTTAGTCAATTACTCCGGGTAAGGAGGATTGTGAGTGAGTCTGATGCTGTGGATCAATCTTTAGACAATATGATCATTACATTTAGACAGAGAAAGTAGCCTGTGAAATTAATGGATGATGTTAAAATGAGAGTTAAAGAGAGAGCACGTAATGATCTTCTGTCTCAGAATAAGCGAACTAGGGATGTAAAATATAGGATTCCATTTGTTACCACGTATAATATTATAATAATAGTAATAATAAATTTTATTTCTATAGCGCCGACATATTCCGCAGCAGTTTACATTTCAGAGGGCATTTGTACAGACAATAGACGTTACAGCATAACAATAATCACATAGATCATAACATATACCAAGAGGAATGAGGGCCCTGCTCGCAAGCTTACAGTCTATGAGGAAAGAGGTAAACACAAAAGGTGGGTGGTAACAGTTGCCCTGATTGTATGGACCAGCCATAATGTTAAGTGTGTAACAGTATAGACACAGAGGGCTAATGGATGCATAAAGCATGTGGGAACATGATGCGGGGAACCTGGTTATGGTAAAACTTTTGGCTGTGCCACACAGGGATAGATTAGGTTAATGTGTTGAGGCGATAGGCCAGTCTGAATAAATGCGTTTTCAGGGCACGCTTAAAATTGTGGGGATTGGGGACTAATCGCATTGACCTGGGAAGTGCATTCCAAAGAATTGGCACAGCATGTGTAAAGTCTTGGAGACGGGAGTGGGAGGTTCTGATTATTGAGGATGCTAACCTCAGGTCATCAGCAGAAAGGAGGGCGCGGGTAGGGTGGTATACTGAAACAAGGTAGGAGATGTAGGGTGGTGCTGAGCCATGGAGGGCTTTGTGGGTGAGGGTAATAAGTTTATACTGAATTCTGGAGTGGATGGGTAGCCAGTGTAATGACAGGCACAAGGTAGAGGCATCGGTGTAACAACTGGTGAGGAATATGATCCTGGCTGCAGCATTTAAGACAGATTGGAGAGGGGAGAGTTTGGTAAGAGGGAGACCAATTAGAAGAGAGTTACAATAGTCGAGACGAGAATGAATAAGAGAAACGGTGAGGCTATGTGCCCACGTAGCGTTTTAGATGTGATTTTTTTTTTTCCTGAGCAGAAGCGCATACCCTTGCCAGGAAAAACGCATGCGGTTTTTGACGCGATTTTGACGCGTTTTTCATGCGTTTTTGTAAGCGATTTTTGACCCCAAATAAAGTTATTTATAAAAAAAAACAAAAAAAAAACAATGTGAGGTCATTTCCTTTTCCATCCTCTTTTCTCCATTTTGTTTTCAGGCTGATTTCAAAATGCCTCACGTGCAGGACCAGTGGAGTCTGAGCGAAGAAAACTTGTGGATTTTGCTGCTGACTTTGTTACTGAATCTGCTACACCTACACCATGACGAGCATGTAACATAATGTTATGCAATTTTTTGATATGTTTAATTTTTTATTACATATATGTATTTTTGACTAAAGTCTATATTCTCTCGTAGGAGCGCTCTAGGAGGAAGAGGAGGAGGAGGAGGAGAACAAGAATGTGGGTGCATCCGATAGTTCAAGAGCGGGCGGCAAAGGGCCACTTCCATCTCCTTTACCAGGATATACGGAGGTAAGATATATAATGGAAAATAGGTCTATTGGTAGCCATGTGAACCTAATGGATACTTAAGTTTATTTTTTGTTGTTATGTCACATTTTCATCTGTGTGGTTAATCGTAATTTTTCTTTTTTTCAGTCATTCGGAAAAATTCATACAATTCTGCAGGATCCCAATTGAAGCATTCGATCGGCTACTCGGCCTTCTTTCTCCAGCTTTAGATTATGAGGCTGCTCATCACCTTGCGGTAAGTATATTTTTGGGGGGGAGTTTTGGTAACACATTTGGCCCCCAAAAGACTGTTAGACACACAGCCCCCATACTGCTGCCAGCCACTGGCCTTTCCACTGCCCCCATACTGCTGCCAGCCACTGGCCTTTCCACTGCCCCATACTGCTGCCAGCCATTGGCCTTTCCACTGCCCCCATACTGCTGCCAGCCACTGGCCTTTCCACTCACCCCATACTGCTGCCAGCCACTGGCCTTTCCACTGCCCCCATACTGCTGCCAGCCATTGGCCTTTCCACTGCCCCCATACTGCTGCCAGCCACTGGCCTTTCCACTGCCCCCATACTGCTGCCAGCCACTGGCCTTTCCACTGCCCCATACTGCTGCCAGCCACTGGCCTTTTCACTGCCCCCATACTGCTGCCAGCCACTGGCCTTTCCACTGCCCCCATACTGCTGCCAGCCACTGGCCTTTCCACTGCCTCCATACTGCCGCCAGCCACTGGCCTTTCTACTGCCCCCATACTACTGCCAGCCACTGGCCTTTCCACTGCCCCCATACTGCTGCCAGCCACTTGCCTTTCCACTGCCCCCATACTGCTGCCAGCCATTGGCCTTTCCACTGCCCCCATACTGCTGCCAGCCACTGGCCTTTCCACTGCCCCCATACTGCTGCCAGCCACTGGCCTTTCCACTGCCCCCATACTGCTGCCATCTATATTTCAAATGTGCTATTTATGCCTGGCCTTTTTTTTGCTGATCAGTTTTTTTTTCAGGTTTTTGGCCACAGGAGAGAGCTACACATCACTGCACCTCCAATTTAGGGTTGGTAAAACCACCATCTCTAGAATTGCGAAAAGGAGATGAATCAAGTTTGAAGTACATAAAAAATCTTGTTCTTTATTTCAAACGTAGATTAAAAATATTATCCATAGCAGCATATTATAAGAATAGGCAGAGATAGGAAAAATTACTGCTGTAAAGCGCACGGCAAGACGCGTTTCGGCTAAACCTTTATCATTGCCATAATACACATTGCCATTTTTCTGGGATATAAGAAGGAAAAGATCCTAAGATAGGTGGTGCTATAGTTGATTAAGCGTTAATAGATCACACTTGTGGGCCCACTTGGCTCGCTGGATTCATGTCCTTTTCGCATTTATTGTTGACAAGAGCTCCTGTCATTTATCCGTTGCTGAGAGCCTATACAGTATAGCAGCTTATCTTTTGAACCAACCGGGTAAGCTGGCATTTTTTCTTTTTTATTGTTCCATGAGAGTTTTCTTTTGTCGTGCCTACCCTTATTAGGCAGAAGATTTTAATGATTGAACTCTAACATGAATACAGAACAGATAATTTTGGATGTGGATGACTATGCCAATAGACTAGACAGATCTGCACAAATCTTTAAAGCCAGTAATGTGAACAGGGTGCAACTTCCTGATGAATTGTCCACCATTATAAAAAATCTGGAATATAAAATGAGCAAGGAAATAAAAACTTGGTGGAATCATAACTCTCTAAATGTATATCTTGAAAAGGAGATGATTCCCTGTGGACTAAGATTACGGAAAAAAGCTACAGCTCATTTCAGTGAGGATTTCCAGAGAAAATGGGAGGACATTCTCAGCACATGTTCCCTGAAGCTTATTCAACTGATTATCAAGGAGGAGGAAGTTCACCTAACTTCCATACAGACAGATATCAAAGATCTTAAAAATGATCTGGCTAAATTTTCACAACATGTGGACTTTCAAAAATTACAAGACAAAATGAAATCAAACTTGGTTAAATTGGAAAATTCTATTACAGATATTAAGAAAAGAAAGTTTGAAAGAGATCTGAAAGACTACAAAGAAAATAAAGTCTATAATTGGCAATCTTATCCACGCCCTACACTAAAGAAAAATCTGTATACACAGAATAGAAACAAAGTGACTTTCTCAGATGGGAACAAAAGTTCAGATTCCTCTTCATACAATTCTACAGAGGACACTTTGGATTCTTCATCTTTATTCACTTCTATTGAAGAAAATGACGGCGTATACAATCCTGGAGTACAACAAAGGACTTTTTATTCTAGAAAGGTTTCAAAAAACGGAGGAAAAGAGGCGGGCGGAAACACCATAGTGCCAGCAAGAAGAAATCCGCAAAGGAACAAAAATCGGAGGTATTAGAGGTTCCTTTATGGAACCTCTCTAGTTATATACTAACGGAAGATCAAATTTCCCTGTTATCTAGAGGACTAGGCTATTGTCCGACGTATAACTTTGATTTATATAAAACCTTGTTAGATGTTAACAAATTGGCACGCAATTTTACTATTAAATTGTCATTTTTCTGATGATAATGTTACTAAGTTATATGATGATATGCTTATTATAGATGAAGATATTATGTTATCCTATGAAGAACAAAAAACACTTTTGTCTGCAAAAAAACTACAATGTGAAAGTACAGATAGTTATATAGATCTGAATTCAACCTTTCATACAAAAAATCCTCAATTTTATCCCCTGAAGTCACGACCACCAGTCCTGGATTCTTTCCAGGAGCTGGTGGAAAGTGAACTTATAGAGCTGGATAAAGAAATTAGAAATAATCCTATAAATAGAAATAATTTATCTACAAAAGAAAGAATGGCTTTAAAGGATTTAATTAGTAATAAAGATCTGTTAGTACGTGAGGCTGACAAAGGGGGAGGAGTATTCTTAATGCAGGATTGTATGAAAAGTTGAATTTATTAGACCTTGAGAATTCTCATGCCTATCAAGAAATATTCTATGATCCTACTATTGAATTTAATGGGGAGCTTAAAGCATTGTTAGAGGAGGGCTTATTCAATGGGGCTCTAACACAGAGGTTATTTGACTATTTACATGTCGCCTGTCCAATTGTTCCTATTTACCATTCCCTCCCTAAGGTCCATAAGGATGTATTTCCACCTCCACTACGCCCTATAGTGGCAGGTATTGGATCTTTGGGAGAGAGATTAGGAGAATGGGTGGATCATTACTTACAGCCTCTGGTGAAAGAAATCCCTAGTTACATCAGAGATACCAAAGCTTTAGTTACCATGATGGAAAATTTTGTATGGGATGATCAATACTCCTGGATTACAAGTGATGTAGTTTCTTTATATCCATCGATCCCTCATGGGGTGGCCATAGATTCCTTAATTTATCACTTAGAAACATTTAGTAATTATGCTATAGAAATCAAGGATTTTTTGGTAATGGCAGTAAGGTTTTTACTCAGTCACAACTATTTTTCTTTTAATAGCAGATTTTTTCTGCAGAAGACTGGAGTCAGCATGGGGGCCAAGTTCTCCCCGTCTCTGGCAAATTTAGTTATGGCCAGATGGGAGGAATTAGTCCTATATGCTGACTCCAACCTTTTTTCTAAAAGACTGGTGTAGACAGGGCGTTATATAGATGACTTAGTCATTATATGGAAAGGAACACAGGAGGAAGCCTCCAGTTTTATAAACAGCATTAATGTGAATGATTTCAATCTAGCCTTTACACATTTTTGGAATAAAAACTCAGTGAATTTTCTGGATGTCACATTAACAGCAGGTCTAGATGAAAATGACAACAAAAAAATCTTTATTAGCCCCTATCGCAAAAGCACTGCCAAAAATACATTACTTGCAGCTGATTCTTGCCATCCTCAACATGTGATAAAAAATATCCCCATAGGAGAGCTTATAAGGTATAAACGAAATTAGACTGATCCAAAAACATATAAAAATGCACAGGAATTAGCTAATATGAGTCTAAAAAATAGAGGATATCCAAATTGGATGTTACAGAGAGCAACCAAAATAGTCAAGGATATTGATAGAAAGGATTTAATAACAAATAAAAAAACAACAAAAAAATCACAATTTCCAAATAATAAAAATATTTCTCTACTCCATATAGTCTTCAGTATAACAACATAGTTTCTATTATAAAGAAATATGTTCCAGTGTTAAGCCAGGATCCAAAACTAAAACAAATTATTGCAGAAAACCAAATTACTTATGTAGCAAAAAAAGCACCTACTTTGCAGGATAAACTATTGCCTAGTCTGTATTTGAATTCCTTGCGGGAAACCAGTGACACCTGGCTGAATTTAAAGGGGTTTTTTAAATGTGGAAATAAGAGATGTACTTGTTGTCAATATGCACATAAAATCAACAAATTTTCCTCATTCCATAGTAACAAAGAATATCCTATTAACAGTTTTTTGAACTGTAATTCCACCTACGTAGTATGTTTGATTGACTGTACATCATGTTGTAAACAATATATAGGCTGTACAACGGGAAAATTGAGGAAAAGAATTAGAAGACATATTTCTGATGCTATTAACACCTCCAGCTTCAATCCATCAGCGGTCTCCAGGCATTTTTCACATTATCATTCTGGCAATTTTGATAGCTTCAGGTTTAAAGCAATAGAGTTAGTAACACGGTCTACCAGAGGGGGCGATAGAAAACGTAAACTACTTAACAGAGAATCTGCTTGGATTTTTACTTTGGAAACTAGGATGCCAATTGGCTTAAACAATAGACAAGATTTAATTAAGTATGACTAATGACTAAGTATGGAATGGACAAGGCAACTGTTAGGTGGATTCATAACTGGCTTAGTGATCGGACCCAAAGAGTGGTCGTAAATGGATGCACATCCAGTTGGAAGAATGTCTCAAGTGGGGTACCACAGGGCTCTGTCCTGGGCCCTGTATTGTTCAACATCTTTATCAACGATTTAGATGAAGGAATTGAGGGTAAACTGATTAAATTTGCTGATGACACAAAGCTAGGAGGGATAGCTAATACTAGAGAAGAGAGAGAGAGGATTCAAAAAGATTTAAATAAACTGGAGAAGTGGGCAGCAACTAACAGAATGGTTTTTAACAGGGAGAAATGCAAAGTACTACATCTGGGCAATAAAAATGAAAAAAGCATATACAGAATGGGAGGAATAGGGCTAAGCAACAGCACATGTGAAAAAGACTTGGGTATACTAATAGATCACAGACTGAATATGAGTCAACAGTGTGATGCAGCAGCAAAAAAGGCAAATGCAATTCTAGAATGTATTAACAGAAGCATACAGTCTAGATCACGTGAAGTCATTATTTCCCTCTACTCCTCTTTGGTCAGACCTCATCTGGAATATTGTGTCCAGTTTTGGGCACCACATTTTAAAAAAGACATCAACAAACTGGAGCAAGTTCAGAAAAGAGCGACCAGAATGGTGACCGGTCTGCAAACCCTGTCTTATGAGGAAAGGTTGCAGGATTTGGGAATGTTTAGTTTGCAAAAGAGAAGACTGAGAGGAGACTTAATAGCTGTCTACAAATATCTAAAGGGCTGTCACATTGTAGAAGGATCAACTTTATTCTCATTTGCACAAGGAAAGACTAGAAGCAATGGGATGAAACTGAATGGGAGGAGACACAGATTAGATATTAGAAAAAACTTTTTGACAGTTAGAGTGATCAATGAGTGGAACAGGCTGCCACGAGAAGTGGTGAGTTCTCCTTCAATGGAAGTCTTCAAACAGAGGCTGGACAGACATCTGACTGGGATGATTTAGCGAATCCTACTTTCAGCAGGGGGTTGGACTAGATGGCCCAGGAGGTCCCTTCCAACTCTACGATTCTATGATTCTATTAGAATTTATTAAAAATCCTAAAATTATGATTCTTATGTTAATTATAACCTGCTCTGTATATATATTTTTTTGAGTAAAAATTATATTATGGAAGTATTGTGGTGGATAACATGAGAAGAAAATCTCTGTATACCGTATATACTCGAGTATAAGCCGACCCGAGTTTAAGCCGACCCCCCTAATTTTGCCACAAAAAACTGGGAGAACTTATTGACTCGAGTATAAGCCAAGGGTGGGAAATGCTCCATAGATTGTTCCCCCATATGCTGACCCCAGAAGAAGCTTCAGATTATTCCCCCATATACTGCCCCCATAAGAAGCTCCATAGATTATTCCCCCATATGCTGCCCCCGTGCTGCTGCTGCTGCATGTAAAAATAAAACAAATGACATACTCACCTCTCCGTCGCTGGGTGTCAGGTGCCGGTGTCACTGCTGGCACCTGAGATACTCACCGCTATCTGCCACATCATCAGTCAGTGACGTTCAGACTGCAGGGGGCGCGGCGCGCACTAACCACGTCACCGCGTCCTCTGCTGTCTGATGTCACTGACCGATGACAGACAGCAGCAAGCAGCCATGGACGCAGGACAGGTGAGTATCGCTATACTTACCCGTCCTGACGCTGTGTCTTGAGCCCCCAGCTTCTCCGCGCTCTCTCTTCCTGCCTTCAGCGGTCACGTGGTACCGCTCATTAAAACTCATGAATATGTGCATATTCATGAGTTTTAATGAGCGGCACCACGTGACCGCTGAAGGCAGGAAGAGAGAGCACGGGGAGAAGCTGGGGGCTCAAGACACAGCGTCAGCACGGGTAAGTATGACCTGACACCCCCGCCCCCCCTCCCCCTCTGACCCCCTTTGTATATGACTCGAATATAAGACGAGAGGGGGACTTTCAGCCCAATTTTTTGGGCTGAAAATCTCGGCTTATATTCGAGTATATACGGTATATATTCTATTATATCATGTATTGCAAAATATTTGTAAAATATATGGAAAAATTACTGCTAGCGTATTAGCTTTTGTTAGGGTTAATACTTGTTTTTAAATAGTTAATCTTATAGGTGGATGCCCACAAGTGTGATCTATTAACGCTTAATCAACTATAGCACCACCTATCTTAGGATCTTTTCCTTCTTATATCCCAGAAAAATAGCAATGTGTATTATGGCAATGATAAAGGTTTAGCCGAAACGCGTCTTGCCGTGCGCTTTACAGCAGTAATTTTTCCTATCTCTGCCTATTCTTATAATATGCTGCTATGGATAATATTTTTAATCTACGTTTGAAATAAAGAACAAGATTTTTTATGTACTTCAAACTTGGCTCGCTGGATTCATCTCCTTTTCGCATTTATTGTTGACAAGAGCTCCTGTCATTTATCCGTTGCTGAGAACCAATACAGTATAGCAGCTTATCTTTTGAACCAACCGGGTAAGCTGGCATTTTTTCTTTTTTATTGTTCCATCTCTAGAATTGTGAGGTGCACATGTGCCGTCATCTGGCAGAAGTTGCAGCCCATGGTGATGCCTTCCCCAACCGAGGAGACTTGGCTGCAGGTCGCTGCAGGCTTTCAGTCTGTGGCCAATTTCCCAAACTGCATAGGTGCTGTTGATGGCAAACATGTGAGAGTGCTGAAGCCACCACGATCAGGATCACGCTTCTTTAATTATAAGAAGTATTTTTCGGTGGTCCAGATGGCGGTGGCTGATGCACATTGCAAATTTGTTGCCATTGACGTTGGTGCTTATGGCAGTACTGGGGATTCTCGGGTGTTGCGAGCATCACAGATTGGACTGCAAATTCTTCAAGATGGTGGAACGCTCCCAGCCCCAAGACCTTTGCCGGGTTCCACAGATCCAGTGCCCTTTGTGATGGTATCGGATGAAGCGTTTCCCTTAAAGACCAAGCTGCTGCGCCCATACCCACAAAGGGCACTGGATGACCGGCGGAGGGTTTTTAAATATCGGCTGAGTCGTGCACGCAGATATGTGGAATGCACCTTCGGGATCATGTGTAGTCAGTGGCGGATCTTTCACACAGCCATCCAGTTGGATACGCAGACCGCTGACACAGTCATAATGGCATGCTGTGTACTCCACAACTACGCTCGAGAATATGCCACCGACGTAGATGAGGAGTCACAGCTGTCTGACTTAAATGCTGTTTCAAATTTAGGTCAAGGAAGGGTATCCAACTCGGGTGTGCGTGTGCGAGAAACCTTCACTGACTACTTCATGAGTCCTGAAGGTGCCGTGCACTGGCAATACTCCTGTGCCGGTGTTGAGGAGCCAGGACAGCAGAGAAGATCTGAAGACTAACTACAAGCAAGCAAGGTCTGTGGTTCTCTAATAAATGTGAAACTACAAAAAAGTTAATAAAAATTTAAACTTGGTTTGCAAAATAAAATATGGTCTTCATTATTTTTATTCAATAATAGTGGTTGTTGGTATGGGCAGCTATTGGGGGATGTTGGAAAACATTATGCATAGTGTGGTTAATTTTTGAAATGCCAGCAGCTCCGGTTTGCACTGAGGCACTGGAACTTTAACTTATCAGTTGTCATACCATTGTGTCAAGTAGGATTACAATAAGGCCAGGGTCACACTTGCGTGTGCAATGCGAGAATCTCATGCATCAATGCTGCTGCCACTCGGGACCGGAGTATGCAGCCGCATGTATTTCTATGCAGCCGCACACTCCCATCTCAGTGTTGACGGCAGTGCCGCTCATTGATGAGAGAGACTTGCGCAAGTTCCTTGTATTGCACACGCAAGTGTGACCCCGGCCTAAGGTAATGTTCACAAGCATTTTTTGGTGTGTTTTTGATACCAAAAATTAAATAATTAATGTTTTGAAAAAAACAAAACAAATATTTTTGACATAACAAAAATCACCCTGTCAACAGGACACAGTGGGGGGGTGGGACATAAAGATTGTTTTGTGGTGATACTATAAAATTTCTCACAAAGTCTGGTGTAACGGGGTCTACCAAGCTGGGGTACCTCTTTCAGTACCACCCCGTGTTTTCAGAGGTCCGCTCTGCGTTGGCTGGAGTCTGAATGAAGGACGCTGGCTGGAATTCCTCTGAGTGCATGGGCGCATATAAAAGATCACTGCTTCTCCATGTATTTCCAGTCTGACAACACTTTACTCACAGGACACAGAATATATCACACAGATACAGAGGGCCAGCCAATAGACAAGCGTCAGGCCAGACATGCTTTACAAAAGCCGCAGGTGGCCGGAGCCTGCGTATGTTTACTGTGGGAATTACAAAGGTGGGGGGAGGGCGGACACTGCTGATACATTAGGGACATGCATCTCATATGGAACCTATTATATATACATATAACTGCACAACATATCCTGGGTGCTGAGTGGTTCTGTAACACGGCTCCCTTTTTCAGCGACGCAATCAGTCTGATCCTCAACGGATCGGTTTGGGGATGACCGAAGTTTATGGGGTTGGTACAAGTTCCGTTTGTCGACTTAGTCCATCTGCATTACCATTTTGTTTGCCGGGTCTGTGGTGGATGGTGAAGTCCAGAGGTTGTAGGGCTAAACTCCACCGCAGCAATCTGGCGTTGTCTCCGGAGACCCGATTAAGCCAGACTAGGGGATTATGGTCCGTTAGGAGGGAAAACTGTCGACCATACAAATATGGTTGCAACTTCTTGAGTACCCACACTACCGCCAGGCACTCCTTCTCGATGGCCGCATAGCTTACTTCACGGGGCAGTAGTTTCCGACTCAGGTAAGCTACCGGGTGTTCTTGGCCGTCCGGCCCGACTTGGCTCAGTACTGCCCCCAATCCAAACATAGAAGTGTCTGTGTGAACCAGGAAACGTTTAGTTAGATCGGGTGCAGCCAATACAGGGGTATTGGTGAGGGCGTCCTTTAGTTGACGGAAAGCTTCTTCACACTCTGAGGTCCAGGTTACCTGGCGGGGTTGGTTCTTACAGGTCAAATCAGTGAGGGGCTTGGCTACGCTGCTGTAATTGGGAACGAATTTCCTGTTATACCCCGCTGTCCCTAGAAACGCCATGACCTGGGTTTTAGTGCGTGGGATGGGCCATTTTGCTATGGCCTCAATCTTGGCTGGTTCTGGTCGCTGTTTCCCACTTCCCACCCAATGCCCTAAATACTGAACCTCTGCTTTGCCCACGTGACACTTGTTTGGGTTCAGGGTGATTCTGGCCTGGTGGATCCTGTCCAATACTGTCTCTAGGTGATTTAGATGCTCTTCCCATGTCGCACTGTAGATGGCGATGTCGTCCAGGTAGGCACAAGCATAGATCTGGAGACCATCCAGAAGCCGGTCAGCCAGCCTTTGGAAGGTCGCCGTGGCATTCTTCATCCCGAATGACATAACTCGAAACTGGAATAAGCCGAACGGGGTGACAAATGCCGACTTGGGAATAGCGTCAGGACTAAGGGGAATCTGCCAATAGCCTTTGCATAGATCGATGGTGGTCAAATACTTTGCCCCCGCCAGCCGGTCTAACAACTCATCCACACGTGGCATGGGATATGCATCTGTCACTGTTTTCTCATTGAGCTTACGATAGTCTACACAAAACCGTGTAGTCCCATCCTTCTTGGGCACTAACACTACGGGGGATGCCCAGGGACTATCTGACTCTTCAATGACCCTCTAAACGCAACATCTCTTGTATCTCTTGTCGCATCCCCTCTCGTACAGACTCAGGGACGTGGAAGGGGTTTTGTCGCAGGGGGGTCTGATCCTGGGTCTCAACCTTGTGTTGTGCCAGGCGAGTGTACCCCGGTCTCTCTGAAAACATCCTCTGTCGCAGCCTCAACAACGCCTCTGCCTGCTGTCTCTCCCGGGGGCCTAGGTCTTCACCCAAGTGTACCTGATCCCATGTTTTAGACTGAGTCCTTTCCCCTAAGACATCCAGCAAGGGAAGTCCGGCTAAATCCTCTGCTTCAGGTGCACAGATGGCCACTACCTCTTCAGGGCGCTCCCAGTAGGGCTTCAGCATATTCACGTGGAACATGCGGATAACCCTGGGGTCGTCACAATCGGCGACATTATAGGTTGTGTCGGCTATTTTCCCCACTACCTGGTAGGGCCCCTGCCATGCAGTTTGGAACTTGTTCTGCTTGGTGGGCTCTAACACCAGGACCTTCTGTCCTATTTCCAAAGTGCGCTCTCTGGCCCGCCGATCGTACCATATGCGCTGGCGCCGCTGGGTCGCCTGCATGTTCTCACGTACAGCCTGAGTCAGCTCCTGTAGGCGGTCCCGGAATTCCAGCACATAGGGTACAATAGGTACCCCTTCTATGAGGCCCTCCCCTTCCCAGTGTTCCATCACTAAGTCTAGGGGTCCCCTTACCCTTCTCCCGTATACCAGCTTGAACGGGGAGAACCCCGTGGATTCTTGGGGCGCCTCCCGATAGGCAAACAGGAGGTGTGGCAGGAATTTCTCCCAGTCCCTGTAGGTCCTGGTAAAAGTCCCAATGAGCTGTTTTAATGTCCCGTTAAAGCGTTCACACAACCCATTGGTTTATAGGTGGTACGGGGCGCTTCTAATGGACTTTACGCCGCATAGCTTCCACAGTTGGTTGGTCATCTCTACTGTAAACTGGGTACCCTGGTCCGAGATAATCTCCCGGGGAAATCCAACCCGTGAGAAAACCTGGAGCAGGGCAGCCGCCACCGTCTCTGCCAGTATGTTAGGTAACACAACTGCCTCTGGATACCGTGTGGCATAATCTACCACTGTCAATATATACTTTTTCCCTGACGGACTGGGTTTGGCTAACGGCCCTATCAGATCGACCGCTACTCGGCTAAATGGTTCCTCCACAATGGGGAGGGGGCGTAATTTGGCCTTGCATCGATCCCCCCTCTTGCCAATGCGCTGACAACTGTCACAGGTCTGGCAGTACTGATGAACATCATAGGTTACCCCCGGCCAAAAGAAGTTTTGTGTCAGACGATGTCTGGTGCGACTGACGCCGAAGTGCCCGGCCAAGGGTATATCATGAGAGATTCGCAGTAGCTCCTGCCTATACTTCTTGGGAACTACCAGCTGTCGTTTTATAGTGGGACTAGTCCCTGTGTGGTGCTGCTCCGTGATCCGGTAGAGGAGTCCCTGCTTCCATACAAACTGTTCCCCTTCCAGTACTCCTCTCCCCTCCTGTGCCTTCCCACGATATCCCTCTAATGAAGAATCCTCAAGTAACTCCCTCTTAAATTCATCTGGGGTGGCCCAAGAAATGTGTCTGGCTATGGGAATACGTGCAGCGCTGGGATGTCTTACCTGGGCCTCCTCTGAGTGTGATTCCGCCTCCGCAGCTCGAGCTTGTCTCCAGGTGGTCACAGGATATGTCTCAGCCAGTGGGGCCACCGAGAATGCAGACAACATGGGCCCCAAGTCATTTCCCAGCAAGACGTCTGCAGGCAAATCCTCCATCAAGCCGACCTCAACAAGGCCATCCCCGACTCCCCAGTTCAGTTGAATCCTGGCAGTGGGCAGTCGATGTATGGCTCCCCCTGCTACACGGACTGCCACTGTCCGGTCCGTCTTCTCTTGGTCCCGGACGAGATGAGGCTTCACAAGGATCAAAGTTGCCCCGGAATCTCTTAGTCCCTGCATACGTTTCCCATTAAACCACACGACCTGTCGATGCTGTTGTCGATTATCTGCCCGGGCTGCCTGCACGGGGTCTACTTCATGCAGCACTTCCTCCATCTCTTCCACCCCTTGGTTAATCGTAGCCCCCAATGTCGGGTCAGCTTCACCTTGGTAGCAGTGTACAGCAGCCCGGCTGAAGGTACCTGTTCCCGCCTTTGGCCACTGAGTATGCTGAGTCCGGTTGGGACATTGTCTTTGCAGGTGGCCCAGCTGACGGCAGGTGTGGCATCGCGCCCCAGGGGGACTGTGGTAGGCCGGGTTTCTAGCTGGTCCCCCTACAATCTTCGGTGGTTTGGGGCCCTCCTGGTCCATGGGCGGGCCCCTAGTGACCACCTTTGATCCGGACAACTGCGGCCTCCTGGCATCATGATGTTCATCGGCCAGACGAGCGGCTTCCTCAAGAGTCGTTGGCCGCCTGTCCCGAAGCCATTCCTGTGTCTCGGGGTTTAGTCCATTAAAGAATCTTTCTAACAGGAAGAGCTGGAGGACGTCCTCCTTAGTGGTTGCTTGGCTCCCTTGTACCCACTGTAGCAGTGACCGCCGTAATTTACAGGCCCATTCAGCGTGGGTATCGGTTACGCGTTTTATAAGTCCACGGAACTTTTGGCGGTAGGCCTCTGGTGTCAGCGCATACCGGGCCAAGATCACTTCTTTGATCCGCTCATAGTCCATACAATCCTCATCAGGTACCATGCGATAGGCGTCCGCTGCCCGGCCTGTCAGCTTGCTGGCCAGAATCTGAACCCGTTCCTCCGGCTTTACTTGATGAAGGGCACACTGCCGCTCAAAGTCCTGCAGAAAGCCATCAATGTCTTCCTCTGCCTCCCCCAACTGTCGGAAGGCATTGTACTGGATCTTTTTGTGGCTTACTGTTGAAGGTACCTGGTCGAAGGCCAGAGCTCCCCCTGCTCGCTGACTCTCCTCTCTCCGCTCTGCCATCTCCATCTTGGCCAGCTCCACTTTGGTCCGCTCTGCCATCTCCATCTTGGCTAGCTCTATCCTGGTCCGCTCGGCCATCTTTTCCTTCAGATCAGTACGCACATCAGCCATCACCTCTCGTATGATCTAGATCGTAGATCTGCAGGGTTTGGGCCATAGAACGCCAGTCTGTTCTTTACCTCCATCTGGAATTCAGTCTCCTCCACGTTCACATCGGGGGGAGCTGCACTGTCGTGTTCCATGATGGCTGCTATCAAATCCGCTTTTGTGTTGCTGCTGGCGATCAACCCTCGGGCTTCCACCAGATCTTTTAATGTAGTCCTCTTTAACTTCTGGTAGTTGTTTTCCATTCATTCCTTTCCTCCTGTAGAAGGGGTATCATATCCCACTGCTGCCACCAGTGTAACGGGGTCTACCAAGCTGGGGTACCTCTTTCAGTACCACCCCGTGTTTTCGGAGGTCTGCTCTGCGCTGGCTGGAGTCTGAATGAAGGACGCTGTCTGGAATTCCTCTGAGTGCATGGGTGCATATAAAAGATCACTGCTTCTCCATGTATTTCCACTCACTCCACTCACTTTATTACTCACAGGACACAGAATACATCACACAGATACAGAGGGCCGGCCAATAGACAAGCGTCAGGCCAGATATGCATTACAAAAGCCGCAGGTGGCCGGAGCCTGCGTATGTTTACTGTGGGAATTACAAAGGTGGGGGGAGGGCGGACACTGCTGATACATTAGGGACATGGATCTCACATGGAACCTATTATATATACATATAACTGCACAACATATCCTGGGTGCTGAGTGGTTCTGTAACATCTGGTAATCAGGATCATATCCATAGGTTGGATAAATGTTTGCGGATGACATACTAGAGGTGGGTGAAGTATGGCCTGCAGTATGTGTGGATGGAGGTCGGCCAAAACCAGACGGTTCGCCAGCGTCATGCCTGTATGCTGGCGCCTGCCCAAAACGCTGCCATGCAGCTGGTGCTGGTGGTGGTGGAGGCCCACTTTGGGAATTAAAAATATTAAGAATCCCCGTCATTATAGCTGATGACGGGGGAATTGGGGATGGGACGTCAACAGTCATTAAGAGTAAATTGACTGCTGACATCAACGTATTCTGCCGGTCACGTGTCATGGATCTGAGGTGGCCAGCTAAAAATGAGCCAAATTTGTCTAGTTCGTCTTGCCTCGACGAAGTGTCGAGCATACTGAGGGTTCGACTAGTGAGGTTTTGTAACACACTACTCGAAGTCTCAGTACTGTTGTCCTTTTTGGGTGCCGCCCTTCTCGATGGCACGGGACGGGTAGAAGCAGCGTCCATCCTAGTAGGCCTTGACACGCCACCAGCAGAGCTACAGGCAGCGCCCGAGGCAGGAGCAGCAAAACAGGACTCTGCCTCGACCTCAACCACAGATGCGGAAGTTCCCGCAGCAGAGTATGATGGTATTGGAGATAATATATCTGTCGGGGGCAAGGATGATGTGCAGTCCTCAGAAACATCTGGTGAGAACGTATGATCCTCCACCTCCTCTCTCAGACCCTGCTCAGGGCTAGTTGGATGGGCCGGAGGAGTTTCGGCCCTGATGTTGCCGTCAGTTCTGTAGAAGAAAGAAAAAACCATGTTAATTACAGACTACTTGAAAATGTTGCATAAATTGTAAATAAAAATTTAATGTAAAATTTACCTCCGCAAGTTCCTGCTAGTTAAAATAAACTGGAGTTGGTCTGAGTACTGGACCCTTCCCTGCGGAGGTGAGCTTCCACTTGGAGGTTTTATTGACTTCATAAAATGATCCGTTACTGATCTCCATCGGTTCTTTACATCTTCCACTGAAATGAAACAATAAAAAAATGGTTTTTGAAAATTCAATCATTAAAAAAAATGGACAAATTCAATGTATGGAATACATACTAATCTTTTTTTGTCCAGCTGAAGACAGATGAGGCTACTGAGGATAAAGTTGTTTGACAATAGCCGGCCATACATCCCGCTTGGAACCCTTATATTCCTCACATGAGCGGTCCCATACGGCCGGATGTTTTTGAACTTGCAATAAAGTTAAGTTTGTTTTTTTTAAATTGTGGTGTAGTGAACAATATGAAGATTTTAACAATATCTACTTTTTCACACATCAATTAATATATATCCACACGGTAACACACTTTCAAAACCAAAATAGATATGTATGAATCCATGTACACATGTGCACACACACAATCACCCCAACACGGCTCTTTCAGTCTACTCTCCATTACGATGATGATTACCCTAACTCTAATCCCAACCCTAACCCTAATCTAATATATATATACACACACATACATTTATATAACCCATTTTCAACCCCTGTCCCCCCAAAAAAATTTGTTTTAAAATTATTTTTTCTGCTCGGGCGGAGGGGGTTAAAAATGGGGAATAAATATAAATATATATATATATATATTATATTTTTTTCGGGCAGGGGGAGTTAAGAATGGGGAATAAAAAAATATATATTTTTTTTAATTTTTTCGGGCGGGGGGTTAAAAATGGAGAATAAATATATATATATTTCTTGATACTTTTTTCGGGCAGGGGGGGTTAAAAATGGGGAATAAATATATATATTTTTTTAAATATTTTTTTCGGGCAGGGGGGTTAAAAATGGGGAATAAATATATATATATATATATATATATATATTTTAATATTTTTTTCGGGCAGGGAGGTTAAAAATGGGGAATAAATATATATATATTTTTTTTTTATATTTTTTTCGGGCAGGGGGGGTTAAAAATGGGGAATAAAAATATATATATATATTTTTAATATTTTTTTCGGGCAGGGGGGGTTAAAAATGGGGAATAAAAAAAAAATATATATATATATATATATATATATACTTTTTTTTAATATTTTTTTCGGGCAGGGGGTTAAAAATGGGGAATAAATATATATATATTTTTTTAAATTTTTTTTGGGCAGGGGGGTTAAAAATGTGGAATAAATATATATATATATATATAATATTTTATTCGGGCGGGGGGTTAAAAATGGGGAATACATTTTTTTTTTTTTTCGGGCAGGGGGGTTAAAAATGGGGAATATATATATATATATATATATTAATATTTTTTTCGGGCGGGGGGTTAAAAACGGGGAATAAATATATTTTTTTTTTTTTTTTTTTCGGGCAGGGGGGTTAAAAATGGGGAATAAATATATATATATTATTTTTTTTTATTTTTTTATTTTTTTTTTTTTAATATTTTTTTCGGGCAGGGGGTGTTAAAAATGGGGAATAAATATATATGTGTATATACAGTATATGTATGTTTTTTATTTTTTGAACAATATGAAGATTTTAACAATATCTACTTTTTCACACATCAATTAATATATATCCACAAGGTAACACACTTTCAAAACCAATATAGATATGTATGAATCCATGTACACATGTGCACACACACAATCACCCCAACACGGCTCTTTCAGTCTACTCTCCGTTACGATGATGATTACCCTAACCCTAATCCCAACCCTAACCCAAATCTAATATATATATGCACACACATACATTTATATAACCCATTTTCAACCCCTGTCCCCCAAAAAAAATTTGCTTTAAATTATTTTTTCTGCTCGGGCGGGGGAGGGGGGGGTTAAAAATGGGGAATATATATATATGCATATATATATTTTAAGATTTTTTGGGGGCGGGGGGGTTAAAAATGGGGAATAAATATAAATATATATATATATTTTTTTTTTTTAAATATTTTTTTCGGGCGGGGGGGTTAAAAATGGAGACTATATATATATATATATTTTTTTTTTTTCTTAATATTTTTTTCGGGCGGGGGGTTAAAAATGGGGAATAAATATACATATATATATATTTTTTAATATTTTTTTGGGCAGGGGGGTTAAAAATGGAGAATAAATATATATATATATTTTTTTTTTAATATTTTTTTCGGGCAGGGGGGGTTAAAAATGGGGAATAAAATATATATATATATTTTATATTTTTTTCGGGCAGGGGGGTTAAAAATGGGGAATAAATATATATATATTTTTTTAATATTTTTTTCGGGCGGGGGGGTTAAAAATGGGGAATAAAAATATATATATATATATTTTTTTAATATTTTTTTCAGGCAGGGTGGGTTAAAAATGGGAAATAAAAATATATTTTTTTTTTAATTTTTTCGGGCAGGGGGGTTAAAAATGTGGAATAAATATATATATATTTTAATATTTTTTTCGGGCGGGGGGTTAAAAATGGGGAATAAATATATATATATATTTTTTTCGGGCAGGGGGGTTAAAAATGGGGAATAAAAATATATACATATATATATATATTTTTTTATAGTTTTTTTGGGCGGGGGGGGGTTAAAAATGGGGAATAAATATATATATATTTTTTAATATTTTTTCGGGCGGGGGGTTAAAAATGGGGAATAAATATATATATTTTTTTTTTTGGGCAGAGGGGTTAAAAATGGGGAATAAATATATATTTTTTTTTTTTCGGGCGGTGGGGTTAAAAATGGGGAATAAAAATATATGTGTATATACAGTATATGCATGTCTTTTTTTTTTTTTTATTTCGCTATTTTTTTTTTGGGGGGGGGGAAGAAAAATAACCACACACTTTATTAATGAAATAAATACAACATTTTTGAAAAAAATAAATATTAAAAAAAAAAATGCACTGCGCAGGCGCCCTGGGTCACCTAAGATGAACTAATTGGCGTGGGAAAAATTCCCACGCTCCTGAGTTCACCTCAGGTGAACCTGGGAGTCTGCGCATGCACACACCGCACCGAGTTCACCCGAGCAGCGCGAGCTGCCTTCGGGTGAACTCGGTATACAATGAACCGGGGCGCTTTACGGCCCCGTTCATTGTAGCGACGTCCGTGGTTTAGAGCATGTTATGTGGCTGCTGTAAACTTTAGATCTTCGTGGGACACTCGTTTTTATGGGATGCTGCAGAGGGTAGGTATTTTTGTGTTCTCTTTTTTATAATTTTATTTAGGTGGAACATGGTCTTCGGGGAATTAACAGAAGAGGTGAGTACGGGTTTTTTTTTTTATTTTTTTTTTTAGGTGGCGACGTCGGTGACAGGTAATTATAATTTTTTTCCACAGGTAACCACTGGCCACAATGAAAAAAAATTTATTGGACACATTATTTAAGTTTGAAAAAAAAAATTATGAAAAAAATAAATTTAACAGAAGGGGGCCGGGCCATGAAAAAGGAAGGGGGCCGGGCCATGAAAAATATTATATATATATATATATATTTATTTATTTGGCTATAGGGGGATATTATATGGACCAACAGGGGGGGGCAGGGCGACAAAAAAAATGGTTGTTTTTTTTAAAGCAGAAACAGCTCGATGGGAAATACTGCTCCCATCGTGCTGAGCCTGCTGCCACAAGTGTATAGGGGAACAGACATAGGCCGATGGGAGTAGTAGTCCTATCGGCCTATGCCAGACAGCACACAGATGCCGCACACACACCACATATACACCGCACACACACCACATTGTAACAACCCTGCTGGCATCACTGCATGGCCTCCCATCCCCCGCACACCAACTTACTTTCTGCTTCAAGCCATGCTGTGAAATCTGTCTGTTGCCAGCCCTGAGCTCCTTATGCTATGCCTCTTGTTTTCCTGCTTGCTCTCCATGTTTCCTGACTGTGTGTATAGGGGGGCGGCGCCTGAACTCTCTGGTTCTTATGCAGTCTGGGTGCACCTGGCTAATGGGTCCCTGACCAATCTCCTAGAGCCCTGGGCTATTTTACCCTGCCACACCCACTGGAACATTGCCTGTGCAATGTCTAAACTCAGTTAGCTCCTTGCTGCTGAGCCAGCCAGGACCTGTCCTATGTCTTGCCTTCTCTGAAGGCTCTTACTGCGTACTCTTGCGTCTTGGTACCTTGCCTAGCATTTCTCTGTCCGCCTGCCAGGAGGCAGAATATCCTGGCCCTTGAGTCTTGTTCCCAGTGCCTTGTCTGTTCTCTGTCCGCCTGCCAGGAGGCAGAATATCCTGGTCCTTGTGTCTTTGTCCCTGTGTCTCTGTCTGAACTCAGTCTTACCTCTGTCTGTCAGTCTCCTTGTTTGTGGTTCCTTCTCTGCCGTGTCTTTCCTTGTGTCCTCCCTATCTGTGCATCTGCACCCTCGCAGCTTTATCTGTGCATCTGCACCCTCGCAGCTTTATCTGTGCATCTGCACCCTCGCCGCTTTATCTGTGCATCTGCACCCTCGCCGCTTTATCTGTGCATCTGCACCCTCGCCGCTTTATCTGTGCATCTGCACCCTCGCCGCTTTATCTGTGCATCTGCACCCTCGCCGCTTTAACTGTGCATCTGCACCCTCGCAGCTTTTTCTGTGCATCTGCACCCTCGCAGCTTTATCTGTGCATCTGCACCCTCACAGCTTTATCTGTGCATCTGCACCCTCGCAGCTTTATCTGTGCATCTGCACCCTCGCAGCTTTATCTGTGCATCTGCACCCTCGCAGCTTTGTCTGTGCATCTGCACCCTCGCAGCTTTATCTGTGCATCTGCACCCTCGCCGCTTTATCTGTGCATCTGCACCCTCGCCGCTCTGTCTGCACGGCTCTCCAGCCGCTCTGTCTGGACGGCTCTCTAGCCGCTCTGTCTGCACGGCTCTCTAGCCGCTCTGTCTGCACGGCTCTCTAGCCGCTCTGTCTGCACGGCTCTCTAGCCGCTCTGTCTGCACGGCTCTCTAGCCACTCTGTCTGCACGGCTCCCTAGCCGCTCTGCCTGCTCTGCACTCCTGCGGCTCTGCCTGCTCTGCACTCCTGCGGCTCTGCCTACCTGCACCTCCTGTGTGAACAGGTCCAAACCTGTCCCTTCATATTCCACTCTTTCCTGCCTCTATTCATACCTGCACCTCCTGTGTGAACAGGTCCAAACCTGTTCTCTCATATACCACTCCTGCTTGCCCTGTGTCTCAAGCCGTCACCTACCTATCCAGTGTCTCCAAGCCGTGCCCGCTTGCCCAGTGTCTTCAAGCTGTGTCCAGTGTCTTCAAGCCGTGCCCGCTTGCCCAGTGTCTCCAAGCTGTGTCCAGTGTCTCCAAGCCGTGCCCGCTTGCCCAGTGTCTCCAAGCCGTGCCCGCTTGCCCAGTGTCTCCAAGCCATGCCCGCTTGCCCAGTGTCTCCAAGCTGTGTCCGCTTTCCCAGTGTCTCCAAGCCGTGCCCAGTGTCTCCAAGCCGTGCCCGCTTGCCCAGTGTCTCCAAGCCGTGCCCGCTTGCCCAGTGTCTCCAAGCCGTGCCCGCTTGCCCAGTGTCTCAGCCGTGCCTGTCGTGTCTACCTGCCTGCCTGTCTATAGCACCTGTCCAAGTGACTTGTCCCCGAGTGGGATCAGCAGCCACAGCCAGACACCACCCTGGAGTGGCACCCGACAGCTATCTGCCGCACAAGCCTGACCTCACCATCAGAGGCTCCAGTGAAGACCGAGGTAGCTGCCGTAGTTACGCCCCTTCCAGGGTAGTCTGGTTTGTGGCACAGTGGGGCCACAACTCCCTGGCTCGCGCCATTCAGCCAAGGCGCGAGCGTGACAGTTTGCACAGGCCATGGTCCCCGCAGAGTCCCATGTCCTTCTGCTTGCAGAGCATGAGGGACTTTCTCTCTGCCAGTATGAGCATCTGGAAGAATTTGTTCCGCCCTGTGTGGTTCCGATTGTTGAGACTTCTGAACCCATCATTGTCTCCAATGACATCTACAACCAGCTCCTGGCTTATGAGAGGCTTGACCCTGAAGATCCTCCAAGGTTCTATGGAGATCCCAAGGAGTGCTAAGGGTTCCTGGAGCAGTGCCTGCGGTACATTGAGTGGAATTCAGCCTGTTTCCCCTCTGATTGGGTCAAAGTGGGATATATAATGTACTTAGCAGGAGAAGATTTGATGTGGATCTGTCCCCTCTGGGAAGCAGGGGATCCTATCATCACGGACCTAGAGGCCTTCCTAGTGGCCTTCCGTAAAGCCTTTGAAGTACCCAGTCCAGCTACGTCTGCCAAGTCGTCCCTTTCCAGATCTGAGAGGCGCGCCAGACGGGCGAAACCAGTGAAGAAACTGCCTCGTCAGACCGCAACCGCCGTCCGAAACCCTCTAGTTCCTCCACCTGTTAAAGCAGCTACTCGAGTTGAACCCAAGAAGACTGTTAAGAGTGGGCTGGCAAAGCAGCAGCCTGAAACCAGTCGTAAGATGGGCATACAGTATTGCTGCGGTTGTGTGGAACACCCGGACGGCTTCTATGCAAAAGGAGCGCAAGCTCCAAAACCTTGGGTCAGTGGGAGAGGCTGCCCTTGGTAAGAGTCCCTCCTCCTCACTAAGATCGGTGACTGTTCGTGTGCCTTGTGGGAGCTTCGGCCCTGCAGATATGCTAAAGCTGCAAGCCAGACGGAGTCTGTGTAGGGTTCCTGTTCCACAGCTCCTGAATCCGGTGACGGTGTTTGGTGATGGTCGTGCCCTACTTATGAACAGTCAAGTGTCGAAGGGACAACTACAGCTCCAAATCGGAGCATTATATTTGGAAAAGTTTATTTTACACCTGCTGACCAGTTTGCCCATCGGTCCTTCTGAGCCGGATACTCTACTGCCCGTTCTGGTCCGAAGACTCAGCGTGGTGCCGCACTTGGAGCTACCTAGTCACCAAAGGTATCTAGTTCCAATGTTACAAGGTCAGGCTACAGTGTTACCTTCCCCATCTGTTCTGCTGGCTATTGGGTCATGGTGTGCTGATGTCACTGAAGAAAAGGAAGCAGTGGCGCCCTCTCCACACACCTCCTGTGACCAGTTCCCAGAAGCATCCCTGTCGCTTGAAAATTTTTCTGCCATGGGCAGAAGATGGACCCTGTACGGATGCCTTCAGATTCCATGTGGCAGGTGGATGAAGAAGTTGGAGCAGAAGCTCTAGTACGTCTGCTTTTTACCAACCCAGAGGAACAGGTCCAGTTCTCTTCTGATAACGGGCGAAGGATGTTTCCAGTGTGGGTACCCTCAACTTCTAGTTGGCCGGCTAATGAAGATACTAAGGAGGAGGTCCAATTTACTTGGGATATCAGGCTGAAGTCGGACTCAGTGAAGGTCTCTTCTGTTTCCAGCTGGCCGGCTGATGTAGGGGTCAAGTCTGAGGCTTCCAGGTCCCTGCTTTCTGCTACCCAGGAGGAAGAAATCCAAGTCCTTATACCTTCTGTGTTGGAAGATGACTCAATCAGGCACCAAGAAGCTTGGCACTCTGGGATTCCTGATGGCACACTTATTCCACCCTACCTGAAGGATGTCGTGTCAACCTGGACTGTGTGTGGTCCCATACTCTTTTTTCTGGTCATTCTGGCAGGCTTGAGGAAGAGGGGCCTTAAAGGGGGGGTACTGTAACAACCCTGCTGGCATCACTGCATGGCCTCCCATCCCCCGCACACCAGCTTACTTTCTGCTTCAAGCCATGCTGTGAAATCTGTCTGTTGCCAGCCCTGAGCTCCATGTGCTATGCCTCTTGTTTTCCTGCTTGCTCTCCATGTTTCCTGACTGTGTGTATAGGGGGGCGGCGCCTGAACTCTCTGGTTCTTATGCAGTCTGGGTGCACCTGGCTAATGGGTCCCTGACCAATCACCTTGAGCCCTGGGCTATTTTACCCTGCCACACCCACTGGAACATTGCCTGTGCAATGTCTAAACTCAGTTAGCTCCTTGCTGCTGAGCCAGCCAGGCCCTGTCCTATGTCTTGCCTTCTCTGAAGGCTCTTACTGCGTACTCTTGCGTCTTGGTACCTTGCCTAGCATTTCTCTGTCCGCCTGCCAGGAGGCAGAATATCCTGGCCCTTGAGTCTTGTTCCCAGTGCCTTGTCTGTTCTCTGTCCGCCTGCCAGGAGGCAGAATATCCTGGTCCTTGTGTCTTTGTCCCTGTGTCTCTGTCTGAACTCAGTCTTACCTCTGTCTGTCAGTCTCCTTGTTTGTGGTTCCTTCTCTGCCGTGTCTTTCCTTTTCTATTTTTTTATTATTTTCTTTATTGAATTTATTTTGATTTATTGCGATAGCTATTATTGGAGCGCCTATATATTTGAATTATGTCAGAAGATGTTATTCTTTATCAAACAAAAGACACACACAGACTTTCCCTGTATTTCTTTCCCCCATTAAAGATGGCGCCGATACTGATAATGTGATGTTTACATGTTGGACTTCTGGTCCTGCGCATTGTGCGGTGTGAGACGCCGATACATGGCACGATTACAATGGTTACTATGGGGTGAGTCATGCTTATTTATATGTTAATACAGCTGCCGCTGATTTGAAATTATAGGACATTACTAGATATTAATGGTTTTTAAGCGGAGATTAATATCTTTTCATCAATTGAGGCACTTTTGCACATTGCACTATACACTCACTGGCCACTTTATTAGGTACACCTGTCCAACTGTGTGTTAAGACTTAATTTCTAATCAGCCAATCACATGGCGGCAACTCAGTGCATTTAGGCATGTAGACATGGTCAAGACAATCTCCTGCAGTTCAAACCGAGCATCAGTATGGGGAAGAAAGGTGATTTGAGTGCCTTTGAACGTGGCATGATTGTTGGTGCCAGAAGGGCTGGTCTGAGTATTTCAGAAACTGCTGATCTACTGGGATTTTCACGCACAACCATCTCTAGGGTTTACAGAGAATGGTCCGAAAAAGAAAAAAAATCCAGTGAGCGGCAGTTCTGTGGCCGGAAATGCCTTGTTGATGCCAGAGGTCAGAGGAGAATGGGCATACTGGTTCGAGCTGATAGAAAGGCAACAGTGACTCAAATTGCCACCCGTTACAACCAAGGTAGGCAGAAGAGCATCTCTGAACGCACAGTGCGTCGAACTTTGAGGCAGATGGGCTACAGCAGCAGAAGACCACACTGGGTACCACTCCTCTCAGCTAAGAACAGGCATCTGATGGCTACTTTCAGCAGGATAATGCGCCATGTCATAAAGCTCGAATCACCTCAGATTGGTTTCTTGAACATGACAATGAGTTCACTGTACTCAAATGGCCTCCTCAGTCACCAGATCTCAATCCAATAGAGCATCTTTGGGATGTGGTGGAACGGGAGATTCGCATCAGGGATGTGCAGCCGAAAAATCTGCGCAAACTGTGTGATGCCATCATGTCAATATGGTCCAAAATCTCTGAGGAATGCTTCCAGCACCTTGTTGAATCTCTGCCACGAAGAATTGAGGCAGTTCTGAAGGCAAAAGGGGGTCCAACCCGTTACTAGCATGGTGTACCTAATAAAGTGGCCAGTGAGTGTAAATGCACTTTTTGATTGTTATTTATGTTTTGTAAAACTATGTATTGCACAATGTACATTATCTAATTGTTTGTAAATGCCTATATGATTGGAGAGCTTTACATAGCACTCACTTTGTATTTTTACACTGCTTGAGAAAGGTCCACAACTCCCAGGACCGAAATGTCGCTGTATGGGCAACTAGCCAGATGTATATATATATACGTACTAGCTGAAGAGCCCGGCGCTGCCCGGGCATAGTAACTAACTGTGGTTAGTTATAGCAAATTATAATTATCCTCCATCCCATAGTCCGGTGCCCATATACCCATCATACATATCCACGATCCCATAGGCCCGTGCCCATATACCCATCATACATATCCTCCATCCCATAGTCTCGTGCCCATTTACCCATCACACATCCTCCATCCCATAGTCCCATGCCCATATACCCATCATACATATTCTCCATCCCATAGTCCCATACCCATATACCCATCATACATATTCTCCATTCCATAGTCCCATGCCCATATACCCATCATACATATTCGCCATCCCACAGTCGAGTGCCCATATACCCATCACACATCCTTCATCTCATAGTCCCATGCCCATATACCCATCATACATATCCTCCATCCTATAGTCCCGTGCCCAAATACTCATCATGCATATCCGCCATCTCATAGTCCCGTGCCCATATACCCGTGATACATATCCTCCATCCCATAGTCCAGTGCCCATATACCCATCACACATCCTCCATCCCATAGTCAACCATTATGACATCATAATGAGCGGCGGCGGGGCTTGCAACCTATGATGACATCAGTGTCGCCATGGCAACCATTGTGACATCATAATGAGGGGCGGGGCTTTATACGCACACACTGTTTCCCCAGTACGCAAATAGGGGCATTATGACATCACAATGAGGGGAGGGGCTTGACGCGCACACACTTTTTCCCCCAGTATGTAGACAGGGGAAAAATTGTTTGGTGAATTGGAACGCGCGGGGTTAAAATTTCACCTCACAACATAGCTTAGGACGCTAGCTGAAGAGCCCGGCGCTACCCGGGCATAGTAACTAACTACGGTTAGTTATAACAAATTATAATGATTTTATCTATATATATATATAAAGCTGAGTGTAGAGCCCTGCCCATTCCGCATAGCCACATTCACTATAATATCCCACATCATCCCATCAGCCAGAGCCACCGGACTACTATCCTTAATATCCCACATCATCCCGTCAGCCAGAGCCACTGGACTACTACTCCTAATATCTCACATCATCCCATCAGCCAGAGCCATCAGACAACTACCACTAATATCCCACATCATCCCATCAGAGCCACCGGATTATTACCCCTAATATCCCACATCATCCCGTCAGAGCCACCAGACTACCACCACTAATATCCCACATCATCCCGTCAGCCAGAGCTACCGGACTACTACTCATTATATCCCATGTCGTCCCATCAGCCAGAGCCACCGGACGTCTACCACTAATATCCCACATCATCCCGTCAGCCAGAGCTACCGGACTACTACCCATAATATCCCACATCATCCCATCAGCCAGAGCCACTCGACTACTACTCCTAATATCCCACATCATCCCATCAACCAGAGCCACCGGACAACTACCACTAATATCCCACATCATCCCCTCAGCCTGGAGTCAAAACCAGAGCGCTGAGTGGAACGGTCCTAACTTCCATAGTGGGGATCCCTTTAAGAGAGGCCTGGCGTCAGAACCAGAGCGCTGAGTGGATTTTCCCTGACTTCCATACCAATGATCCCTTTAAGAGGGGACTTGGGTCAGAACCAGAGTGCTGAATGGATTTGCCCTAACTTCCATACAGGGGATCCCTTTAAGAGAGGCTGGGATCAGAACCAGAGCGCTGAGTGGATTTGCCCTGACTTGCATACCAGTGATCCATTTAATGGAGCCGTGAGGTCAGAATCAGAGCGCAGAGGGATTTGCCCTAACTTCCATGCAGGAGATCCCTTTAAGAGAGCCTGGGGTCAGAATTAAAGCGCTGAATGGATTTGCCCTGACTTCCATACCGGAGATCCCTTTAAGAAGGGCCTGGGGTCAGTACCAAAGCGCAGAGTGGATTTGCCCTAAATTCCATACCAATGATCACTTTAAGAGACCCTGGGGTCAGAACCACAGAGCTGAGTGGAACGGTCCTAACTTCCATACCGGGGATCCCTTTAAGAGAGGCCTGGGGTCAAACCAAAGCGCTGGATGGATTTGCTCTGACTTCCATACCAATGATCCCTTTAAGAGGGAAGATGTGCCTATAGGATGGAGGATGTGAGATGGTATATGGGCAGGGAGGGGGGATTCATTTCTGTCATGTGCTCTGTGCTCCTTTCTGGGGGGCAGACATTGACTTATGTTCCCGAAGATGCTATATTTCTCCCACCATGTCAGTGTCTGCTGAGGTGTTGTCAAGTGGGAAAACTGTTGGTCATAGCAACCAATCACAGCTCAGCTTCTTTTAACCAGCTCTGGTGAAATGAGAGATGCTTAGTGATTGTTTGCAAGGAAAACTGTTGCTCATAGCAACCAATCACAGCTCAACTTCTTTTGAACAGCTCTGGTGAAATGAAAGATGCTTCGTGATTGGTTGGTGATACACACACACATTCATTTTTATATATAGAGATAGGTTAATTTGTGAACTAGGGTAGTGTAATATTTGTATGCAGATGAAAAGTGCCCCCCCCAAAGTCAATGTTACTGGTGGGCCCTTGGCACCCCAGTCCGACACTGCACGGATGACATCAACCCCCAATCCTATTACCCCACTTGCAGAGCGAAGCTGAGAGTCAGATTAGGTGTCACGCGGCGGCTGCCGCGCACTCCTTCCCTTACCTCCCCCCGGCCCCAGCTCACCCGCTCGCCGGTGGCCTCCTCGCTTCGGCGCCGGCTGCTGTGGGCCACGACGCGGTCTCCCCCGGCGATCCTTCCTCGGCCGGCGACCGTCTCCGTCCGGCCCTCTGGATCGCGCCAGGTGCGCGCCCCCGCTCCTCCTCCTCGGCGGGCGCGCGTCCACTCTATGGCTGGGCGCGCGCTCTCCTCCTCCTGAGGACGCGCGCCTCCTCCTCCAACTGGAGGTCACGAACCGGAAGGCCTCCCATTTCCCTATATCAGGCCGCCTCCTCCTGCGGGAGATGCCTGACTATCACTAGACCTTGCTAGTGACTCTGGCCCGCTCTCCTTGTGCTTCCCTGCCTCCAGACCTTCCGTTACTCATTCCTCCTTGTTGTCTCTCCTAGGCTCAGTGTCTCCAAGCCGTGCCTGTCACTTCAGTGTCTCCAAGCCGTGCCCATCACTTCAGTGTCTCCAAGCCGTGCCCGTCACTCCTGTGTCTCCAAGCCGTGCCGTCTCTCCTGTGTCTCCTAGCCGTGCCCGTCTCTTCTGTGCCGCCAAGCCGGGCCTGTCTGTCCGGTGTCTCCAATCCGGATCTACCTGTCTGTCTGCTGAAACGTTCCCTGGGTACCAGCTGCCATGGTGATAGTTACCCGCGGGCTTGCCCCATACACTCCCTGTATAGGGGGTGGTCCACCTGGTCAGCTCGCCCTCGGGAGGTTTGTTGCCACGGTCTAGTGGGTCCACCCCAGGAGTACCTTACAGTATAGTCAGGCCATGGATCCCGCTGGTACCTCGACCCCGACCCAAAAGGAACTTTTGTTCCTTCGTGAGAACCAGGCGAGGATCATGTCGTTCCTCAAATCGATGGAGTCCCGACTGTCGTCTTTGCAAACCTCCGATCCGGGAATTGCCTCCCAAATCTCCGGCTTACAGCAGGAACTGGCTCAGCAGCGCGACACCCAGGCCCATATTTTGAATTATATAGCCTCTGTAGATAACCGCTTACTAGCCCTACAGACGGCAGCCGCTGTCCCGGCGCCTGTGGCAGTTCCACACTCCTCCCCCCGGTTGGCCAAACCCCCACGCTATAGCGGAGATCCCAAACTGTCGGGGGTTCATTAACCAGTGCCAGTTGCATTTCGAGTTGGCACCCCTACAGTATCCTTCCGACCGGGCCAAGGTGGCCTTTATGATTTCCCACTTTGAGGGTGAGGCACTGGCCTGGGTAAATCCCTTGTGGGAGCGTGATGACCTGATAGTCTCCCAGCTCGCGACCTTCTTGGAGACCTTTCGTAAGGTCTTCGATGAGCCCGGTCGCCTGGTCTCCGCCACCGAGTCTTTATTTTGCCTTCGCCAGGGTACCCTCTCGGTGGGACAGTACGCCATCCAGTTCCGTATGTTATCCTCTGAGCTTGGGTGGAACAATGAAGCCCTGGTAGGGGCTTTTTGGCGTGGCTTGTCGGTCCGAATCAAGGACGAGTTGGCAGGCAGGGATACACCCACGTCGTTGGAAGATCTCATCTCGCTGGCGACACGAATTGATCTGCGTTTCCGGGAGCGTTCCCGCGAGGTCGCCAGGGAGAGAAGGCCCACTCGTTTTTCCCCTCCAACACAGCCCTCCACGCTCGCGGTCCTCCGCCTCGGCCGCAGCTCCCGAACCCATGCAAGTGGACCGACTCAGGCCCGCGGAGCTACGCCACCAGGAGAGACTCGCTCATGGTCTTTGTCTTTATTGTGGCAGCGCCTCCCATCTCCTGCGTTCCTGTCCTGTGAGGCCGGGAAACTCCTCCGCCTAGGACAGGTAAGAGAGGCCTCCCTAGGTGTCGTTGATACCTCTCTACCCCTGACCCTTTCTGTTTTGTTTCTCCTGGGCTCCAAACGTTTTTCGGAGATAGCCTATATTGACTCAGGGGCTGCTGGAAATTTTATCCAACTCGAGGCGGTGAAGAGATTAGGGATACCTGTCAGGTCCTTGGAGCTTCCCCGGCAGTTAGCTTCTGTCGACGGCGTTCCCTTGCGCGAGGCCGTTACCCTGGTCACTGAAGAGCTGGAGTTACAGATCGGGGTTCTGCACCGTGAAAGGATAGCCTTCTTCGTGCTGCCGTCTTTGTCCCACACAGTGCTCCTGGGCCTTCCGTGGTTGCGGATGCATGAACCTGTCCTGGATTGGCGGTCCGGAGACATTCTTCGCTGGGGCCGCTTCTGCCAGACTAGATGTCTCCGTCCAGTACAACCCCTCAAATGCTCGTCTCCTGTCTCGGGCCCTGCGGAGTTGCCTTCGGCTTACTGGGCCTTTGCGGACGTCTTCGATAAGAAGGAGGCAGAGGTCCTTCTACCGCACCGGCAATATGATTGTCCTATCGAGCTTGTTCCTGGTTCAACCCCGTCCCGGGGGCGGATCTATCCGTTGAGTCCACTCGAGTCCCAGGCCATGACCGAATATGTACAGGAGAATTTGGCCAGGGGCTTCATCCGGAAGTCATCTTCTCCCGCTGGAGCTGGGTTCTTTTTTGTCAAAAAGAAAGACGGGTCTCTGCGCCCCTGTATTGACTATCGAGGTCTCAACGAGATTACCGTTAAGAATAGATATCCTCTACCTCTCATCCCCGAGTTGTTCGACCGGCTACGTGGGGCGCAAGTCTTTTCTAAATTGGATCTCCGTGGAGCCTACAATCTCATCCGTATTCGCTCCGGAGATGAGTGGAAGACCGCCTTCAACACCAGGGATGGACACTACGAGTATCTCGTCATGCCCTTTGGGTTATGCAACGCTCCCGCGGTCTTTCAGGAATTTGTGAACGACATTTTCCGAGACCTTCTGTATTCCTGTGTGGTCGTGTACCTCGACGATATCCTTGTCTTCTCTCCTGATCTGTCCACCCACAGAAGAGATGTCCGCCGAGTACTGTTCCGTTTGAGGGAGAATCGCCTGTACGCCAAATTGGAGAAGTGCGCCTTTGAACAGTCTTCTCTTCCATTTCTTGGCTATATCATCTCCGACTCTGGCCTGCGTATGGATCCTGAGAAGGTCTCTGCCGTGCTTAACTGGCCACATCCTCAAGGGGTGAAAGCCATTCAGCGCTTTCTCGGCTTCGCAAACTACTATCGGCAGTTCATCCCCCATTTTTCCTCTTTGACTGGCTCTATCTCGTCTTTGATCCGTAATGGAGTCCAGTTCACCTCTCGCTTCTGGAGAGCCCTATACAGATCGATGCATGTCACCCTCGACTTCTCCTCTTCTTACCACCCACAGTCCAACGGTCAGGCTGAACGAACGAATCAAAGTCTGGTGAATTACCTCCGGCATTTTTCTAACATCCACCAAGATGACTGGTCTGAACTACTCCCGTGGGCTGAGTTCGCCTATAATAATCACGTCAGTGAGTCGTCTGGCAAGTCCCCTTTCTTTGTCGTCTACGGTCAACATCCTGGTGTACCTCTACCGGTTCCTCCCGCCTCGGGTGTACCGGCGGCTGATCTTCTGTCCGGTGAATTCTCCAGGATCTGGCAGGAGACCAAGACCGCTCTCGAGTTGGTACGTAACAGGGTTAAGAGACACGCAGACAAGAGGCGTCTGGATGTCCCGCCATATCACCCAGGTGATAAAGTTTGGCTAGCCTCCAAGTTTATTCTCCTCAAAATCCCGTCCCATAAGCTGGGTCCCCGCTATATTGGACCTTTTGAGGTCTTGTCCCGTATTAATGATGTCTCCTGCAAACTACGGCTTCCCGCCTCTCTCCGCATCCCTAATGCTTTTCATGTGTCTTTGCTTAAGCCAGTCATCTTCAATCGTTTCCTTTCTAAGGCCCCTCACTCACCTCCGCCTGCCTCCGCAGACGATGTATTTGAGGTTAGAGATATTTTGGCCATGAGAAAGCAAAAAGGGAAAACCTTTTTTTTGGTTGATTGGAAGGGTTTTGGCCCTGAGGAGAGGTCCTGGGAGCCCCAGGAGAATATCCAAGCTCCTCGAATCTTGGCTAAATTTTTTTCCGGTCTGCGGAGGGGGGCGCGTAAGGAGGGGGGTACTGTCACGCGGCGGCTGCCGCGCACTCCTTCCCTTACCTCCCCCCGGCCCCAGCTCACCCGCTCGCCGGTGGCCTCCTCGCTTCGGCGCCGGCTGCTGCGGGCCACGACGCGGTCTCCCCCGGCGATCCTTCCTCGGCCGGCGACCGTCTCCGTCCGGCCCTCTGGATCGCGCCAGGTGCGCGCCCCCGCTCCTCCTCCTCGGCGGGCGCGCGTCCACTCTATGGCCGGGAGCGCGCTCTCCTCCTCCTGAGGACGCGCGCCTCCTCCTCCAACTGGAGGTCACGAACCGGAAGGCCTCCCACTTCCCTATATCAGGCCGTCTCCTCCTGCGGGCGATGCCTGACTATCACTAGACCTTGCTAGTGACTCTGGCCCGCTCTCCTTGTGCTTCCCTGCCTCCAGACCTTCCGTTACTCATTCCTCCTTGTTGTTTCTCCTAGGCTCAGTGTCTCCAAGCCGTGCCCGTCACTTCAGTGTCTCCAAGCCGTGCCCGTCACTTCAGTGTCTCCAAGCCGTGCCCGTCACTTCAGTGTCTCCAAGCCGTGCCCGTTACTCCTGTGTCTCCAAGCCGTGCCGTCTCTCCTGTGTCTCCTAGCCGTGCCCGTCTCTTCTGTGCCGCCAAGCCGGGCCCGTCTGTCCGGGGTCTCCAATCCGGATCTACCTGTCTGTCCGCTGAAACGTTCCCTGGGTACCAGCTGCCGTGGTGATAGTTACCCTCGGGCTTGCCCCATACACTCCCAGTATAGGGGGTGGTCCACCTAGTCAGCTCGCCCTCGGAAGGTTCGTTGCCACGGTCTAGTGGGTCCACCCCAGGAGTACCTTACATTAGGCACATCTTATAGATGTGCTATTTCTGGGGCAGCTGAGGGCTGATGTTGGTAGCCTGGGAGTTGGGGCAATATCTCTGGCCTCTTCCCAGACTATTAATATCAACTCACAGCTGTCTGTTTAGCCTTTGCTGGTTTGAATTTATAGACGACCCTACATCATTTTTTTTTTCTGCGGTTCCCTTGAAATTAACAAGTAAAGGCTAAGAAAACGGCTGTGAGCTGTTATTAATAGCATGGGAACCTTTTGGGATATTGTCCCTTTTCCAAGATTATTAACATCAACCCTGACACATGGGTTTTCCCTCTGCTGGTTATGAAAATGAAGCCAGAGCACACATCATTTTTTAAATTTAATTCTAAATTTTACACAGGATGAACACAGCGGGTGCTGAATACATCTCCCATGATTGACGCCTGGTCGCTCTAGGTTCAGGGAGAAGGCAATGAGAGCAGCCTTCAGCACCCAGCATCGAGGATCAGTGCAAATATGGCGCCCTGCGTCTTTGTCACCACAAAAGGGTTAAATATGTACTGTTTTGTATGTGTTTTATGAGCAATGGGAAGTATGCTTTCTCTGCTAGAGACCACAACCCACACACACAATTTACCTCACTCCCTTACTTGTCTTAAGCTTAGAGCTTTGCAGACATACCCTAACTGGGAGGGGGAGGAGCCTAGTTGTTGTTTTCAGTGAAGGAAAAGGAGAGAATGGAGAACGCTCTTGGAAGCTGTATACTATGAGTTATTTTTAATGGTTTCAACACTCCAATTAATTATTTTACTAATATATATATCTATATATAATTCCCCCACATGTGCTCCGAAGCCCCTCCTCCAGCTTGCTGTATTTCTGCCATGTGGCACACATGAGGCCCCCTCCTCTAGCTTCCTTTATTATATACTGGTTAAAACAGGTATTGAGGGGATGTGTTTATAGCCAATGGACAATACACTTTTGACATCATTCCCCACATGGTGGGGCTGGACACACCTTTTAGCTGGACACATTAAAAGAACCAGGACACATGTGCTCGCTCTTTTGTCTCCTGGAGGATGAGTGGTCGACGTCTATCTGAATAATGTAACGTATGAATAATGCTTGTTTCTGATTAATGCATACAGTATGTATTTATAGTTTTATACTGTTTATTATTTGATCTTATCACTTATTAAGTAAATCAATTTAGTAAATTCAATTCTTGTGTGAGCATCTTCTTATTCATTACAATCCATTGGAAACCTTACAATACAAATTGGTGTCAGAAGTGGGATTGTTTTGAATAAAAATGTTTGCAAGATTGAATAAGTTTGTTAAGAGTAGGAAAGCAGTTGAGAGTAGTGTCAGATCTTTGCCAGAATGGGTGTTACCAGGAAAGAGGACCCCAATGGCACAGGAATGTAACAAATATATGGAGGGACAGCGCTTATCAAATCCCCAGGATGTGGCTGCCAAATTTGATCTCTCAAGGTATGATGCAAAAGAGCAGAAAGCTGCAGCAGCCGTTGGATGGATCTGTGTGCAAGTGTCTCAAAGCTTACAGGAAGAGATAGATAATGTGCGTTTAGCGCTGCAAACAGCTATAGAGCAAAGGATTAGCTTGCAATCAGCCATGAGAGACCAAATGAAACAGCATGACAATATGCAAAAGAATTTTGAAGCTTATGTAATGAAAAATGTGAATAAGAATAGGCGCAGGAGGAGACAGCGGCCAGTGTCAGATATTTGTACTGCACAGATTAGCACCATGATTGCACGTGAGAAATGGTCAGATTTGATAGAATGGGATGGCTGTGACAGTGAGACAGATGAGGAAGAAAAGCAAGCCAGACCGATTGTGACTACTAAAACTAGGAGAGAAGTCACACAGCGTAGTGGAGATAGGATGGATGCAGGAAACGTAGCTACAGGAGCAGAAGCTTCAATGACCGAGGAAACTAGGAATTATACAGCAGGAGAATTAACAGAATTAGCTACCAGGTACAGGCAGCAAGCAGGAGAACCTTTGTTAGCATGGATTCTCAGATTATGGGATCAGGGAGCCAATACTATAATCTTGAACCGTCTTGAGGCAGTAGGACTTTGTAGTATTTGTATTGATCCTATGGTGCGTCTAAAAATGAGACGTGCAAGGGACACTGTCATGATGTATATATTTTTCCCTGTCCTGTATTTGTATAATATGCCACGTAACTGTTCTCTGCTTGCATTTGCTGTGTTAGCCATGTTTCCCTTCCCCCCAATGCTTTGCAATGCCATGTGATGTGTGTAATTGTTCTCTGGTTCTATTAGCTGTAACTAACCTGACTTCATTCCTGAGACTATAATGTAATTAACTTGGTCAACAGATTGGGAGAGATTAGCTATTGTTTAGTAAGCAGAGGACTACTTTCAGTGCAAATCCTCCTAGACACAGCAGTGCCTTGCTGTGGGCCAAACCATTGCATAGGAGGAGTGGAACCCTCCTCCACTACACACATGGGCTGATCCAGGAGCAGAGCAACTCAGAGCAACTCAGTCAGATGTGAGTTGGATGCTGAAAGAGAAGGACGAGGCTGTCTGAGGAAGCCTCGGCCTCTGTGTGATCGGGGTGGATTTCTGGGACTCTTAAAGGACTATGGTTTTGTGATCTGGCACAAGGATTGTCGGGAGGTGCCCCCGAATCAGTTTCCCGTGGACTTATTTTGGGACTCTGCAAATTACCTTCGTGTTGTTCCTGTTTTCTGGTCAATAAATCTGTTGGATAGTTCCCACGCCTGTTGTCCCTCCTTGCTCTGGAGAATACTCCCGTCACAAACTGGTTGGCAGTGGTGGGATCAGAGCAGAAGAAATGGAGGACAACGGCCCATCAACATCGGGAACCAGCACCGCAGAGTACAAGAACTGGACTGCGGTGAACCTACTAACAAAGGCCCGTGAACTGGGAGTCAGCTACAAGCAGCGTCGGACTGGCCCACCGGAGAACCGGTGGATTCTCCGGTGGGCCCTGGCATCTGGTGGGCCCTGGCACCTGCTGGCATACAGGGCCAGCAGTTGCCTAGGGCCCCCGCTGTTCCAGGGGCCCCCAGCCAGTGGTGTGTTGCACACCATGCAGCTGCTATGGGGGCCCCTGCCAGCGGAGCAGCAGCGGGTGTCAGGAGGCAGGAGCCCCTGTCCCCGCTGCTAAAGAGAAATGAATATTCACTGCGAAGCAGTGAATATCATTTCAGGTCTCCACCCCCAGAGGCCCCGCCCCCAGCCCAGTAAGCCGCTCTGCAGACTACAGCTGTAAATCAGGGCCGGCGCCGCCCTCAGTCCTCTCTGCTCCTGGCTCACAGCCAGTGCGCGATGACGTCACTACATCGCGCACCCGCTGTGTGTCTGGCAGAGGGGGCAGCTCCTGACACTGAAGCCGGGATCAGCGTGGGAGCGAGGAGGAGAGGTGAGTATTGTGTTTTGTTTTGTTTTTTTTATATATCTCTCTCGCTCTCTCTATCTGTCTCTATCTATCTATCTATCTATCTCTATATATCTCTCTTATATCTATCTATCTTTCTATCTCTATTATCTATATCTATCTATCTCTATATCTATCTCTATCTATTATCTATATCTATCTCTATCTATCGCTCTATCTTTATATCTATCTTTCTATCTCTACATCTATCTCTATATCTATCTATCTATCTCTATATCTTTCTATATATATCTCTATATCTATCTATTATGTCTATCTATCTATCTCTATATCTATCTATTATGTCTATCTATCTATCTATCTCTATATCTATCTATCTTACTCTATCTCTATATCTATTATCTCTATATTTATTATCTATCTAGCTACCATCTATATCTATCTATCTTTATCTATATATATCTCTATCTAATATCTATATCTATCTCTATACCTATCTATCTATTTATCTATCCGTTATCTATCTCTATATCTTTTCTCTGTATCTATCTATCTCTATATCTATATCTCTCGCTATCTATCGCTCTATCTCTATATCTATATCTATATATCTATCTCTATCTATCCCTATATCTATCTCTATATCTATATCTATTTCTCTCTATATCTATCTCTATATCTCTCTCTCTGTATATCTATCTATCGCTCTATCTCTATATCTATCTTTCTATCTCTATATCTATATATCTATCTTTCTCTATCTATTTATCTCTATATCTTTTCTCTGTATCTATCTCTCTCTATATCTATATCTATCTATCTCTATATATATCTATTATCTCTATATCTATTTCTCTCTATATCTCTCTCTATATCTATCTATTTATTTATCTCTATCTCTATATCTATCTCTCTGTTTTTCTATCTATCTTTCTATCTCTATATCTATCTCTATATCTATCTATCTTTCTCTATCTCTATCTATCTATCGCTCTATCTCTATAGCTATCTTTCTATCTCTATATCTATCTTTCTATCTATCTCTATATCTATCTATATCTATATCTATCTATTATGTCTATCTATCTAGCTATCTCTATTATCTATATCTACCTATCTCTATATCTTTCTATCTTACTCTATCTCTATATCTATCTGTTATCTCTATATTTATTATCTATCTTTATCTATCTATCTCTATCTATTATCTATATCTATCTCTCTATCTATTTATCGATCTCTGTATCTATCTCTCTCTATATCTATCTCTCTCTATCTACCGCTCTCTATCTCTATCTATCTTTATATCTATATCTATCTATCTCTATATCTATTATCTCTATATCTATCTACCTACTGTATCTCTATATCTATCTCTATATCTATATCTGTTTCTCTCTATATCTATCTCTATATCTCTCTCTCTATAGCTATCTATATATTATCTCTATATCTATCTATCTATCTATCTATATATTATCTCTATATCTATCTATCTATCTCTATATCTATCTATCTTTATATCTATCTGTTATCTCTATATCCATATCTATCTATCTCTATATCTATCTTTCTATCTAACACTATATCTCTATATCTATCTCTATATCTCATTATCTATCTCTATCTCTCTTTATCTATCTATCTATTGATCTATCCATCTATCTCTATATCTATCTCTATATCTATCTATTATATCTATCATCTATATCTATCTATCCATCTATCTATCTAGCTATCTCTATCTATCTCTATATCTCTCTCTATATCTATCTATCTTTCTAACTCTATATCTATCTATCTCTATACATATCTCTATATCTAGCTATTATCTCTATAGCTATCTCTCTATATCTATCTGTCTCTATATCTATCTCTATATCTATCTATCTATCTCTATATCTTATCTCTATATCTATCTATCTCTATATATATCTCTATATCTATTTTTATTTATAGCCATCTATATATATTTATCTCTATATCTATCTATATATGTCTATATTATTATTATTATATCTGTATATCTCTATCTATTATCTATCTCTATCTATTATCTATCTCAATCTATATATCTATCTATCTCTATATCTTTCTATCTATAGCTATCTATCTCTATATCTATCTATCCATTATCTATTTTCTATCTATCTCTATATCTATCTACCTATCGATCTATCTATATTTCTTTCTATATCTATCTTTATATCTATCTCTATCTATCTCTATCTATCTCTATGAATCTTTCTATCTATATCTATCCATTATCTACTTTCTATCCATTATCTACTATCTATCTCTATATCTATTTCTACATCTATCTTTCTATCTATATCTATCTAACTCTATATCTATATATCTATATAGCAGTATTCCCTATGAGGGGGGCAGTATTATTCCCTATGAGGGGGTGCATTATTCCCTATGAGGGGGGCAGTATTATACCCTATGAGGGGGGCAGTATTATACCCTATGAGGGGGTGCATTATACCCTATGAGGGGGTGCATTATACCCTATGAGGGGGGCAGTATTATACCCTATGAGGGGGGCAGTATTATACCCTATGAGGGGGTGCATTATACCCTATGAGGGGGGCAGTATTATACCCTATGAGGGGGGCAGTATTATACCCTATGAGGGGGTGCATTATTCCCTATGAGGGGGGCAGTATTATACCCTATGAGGGGGTGCATTATACCCTATGAGGGGGCAGTATTATACCCTATGAGGGGGGCAGTATTATACCCTATGAGGGGGGCAGTATTATACCCTATGAGGGGGTGCATTATTCCCTATGAGGGGGGCAGTATTATACCCTATGAGGGGGGCAGTATTATACCCTATGAGGGGGTGCATTATACCCTATGAGGGGGGCAGTATTATACCCTATGAGGGGGGCAGTATTATACCCTATGAGGGGGCAGTATTATACCCTATGAGGGGGTGCATTATACCCTATGAGGGGGTGCATTATACCCTATGAGGGGGGCAGTATTATATTCTATGAGATGGCTGCATTATATTCTATGAGATGGCTGCATTATATTCTATGAGGGGTCTACATTATATTCTATGAGGGGGCTGCTTTATATTCTATGAGGGGGCTACCCCAACTCCTGCTACATAATTAAGACATGTACAACATTATATTATACCCGGATATTAGCGTGTTTTACCGCACAATTGGTGGTCTGGTATTTAACTCTATGCAGCTACATAGTGGGCCCCAAGAATGATTTTCTCTGGTGGGCCCAAGGTGTTCCAGTCCGACGCTGGCTACAAGGGACTCTCCAAGGAGCAGCTGATTGAGGCTTTGGAAGCAGTTCGCCTGCAAGATGATGCTGAGGAAGGATCCTCACAGCAAAGAGAGGAAAGACGGCAGCCGGAGGTAAATACCCAAAAAAGTCAGTGGGTTGTGTGGTACGAGGAGGAGATGGCCTTGCTGGGAGAAGAGGTCTCCATAGAATATAAGATGGAGGTCATGCGCAGAGCCGAGGAGAGGCAGTGCAGGATGGAGGAGAGGGCATTGCTGGAGGGGCAGAGGGCAATGCTGGAGAGGGAGATCGCTTTGGAGGCAGCGAGAAGCTCCAGACAGACTGTACCCACAGCATCCCCCATGAGGGAACTCCCCAGAGTGTCCCGCAAAGACTTCGAGCCGTTTAATGAGGCTTCCGGTGACATTGAGGGCTTCTTCCAGGACTTTGAGCATCAGTGTCGATTAATGGAAGTCCCGGAAAGGGAGCGTGTCCGACATCTTGTGGGGCTCTTAGAGGGTGGAGCTGCCGCAGCCTATAGAGCTATGGACCCTCGGTGGAACTGTGAGTATGCGGAGATTAAACAGACTATTCTAGAACATTGTGTGTGACCCCAGACACTTACAGGACTCAGTTCCGTACTTTAGCCTGTGATGAGGAAGTGTCCTTCAAGATGTATGCTCACAAACTCAAACATATATGTCATCGCTGGCTGGAGGCAGAGGTGGCCATAACCTGGGAGACGTGCCTGCAGGTCATCCTAAAAGAGCAGTTTTATTTTAAGTGCCCCGCTGAGATCCGGGAATGGGTGCGTGAAAGGAGACCAGCAACAGTGGAGGAAGCTGCAGCTCTAGCTGATGAGGCTCTCACCATCAAGCCTCAGTGGAATAAATTACTACTCAGGGAGAAAAACACTACCAGCCCATGGAGGAGTCGTCTTCAACCCCCTACAGCACCTTCAGGTGGGAGCCGACCGGCAGGTTCCCTTACTCCTCGCCCAACAGGACGCATTGGATGGAGTGAGACACAGCACAGATGCTATCGATGTGGGCAGCCGGGGCATCTGCAAGTCTCCTGCCCAGCTGTTCAAATGAGGATTGATCCTGTACCCAATCATATTATTAATTATGTACAGCCAAGTGCCATGGAGGAAGACGTGTCACCACTACGTGAGGACTGGCCTAGTGCCTCACCCACCCATGTTGCACCACTAGGAGTTTATGGTGTGCGACCCACAGCTATGACGACTTCAGCTCATCGAGGTAAGCACTTGCAGGAGGTCGTGCTGGATGGACAAAGACTTGTTGGATTTTGTGACTCAGCGGCTTTCCTCACGCTGGCTGATCCCCGAGTGGTTCGGCCTGAGGCAATCCATAGAGGACCTGGGATTGTCATTGAACTGGCTGGTGGACAATGGAGGACTATTCCCACAGCCACTGTGGATCTGAACTTTGGTTTTGGGGTAAGGCGATGTGTGGTTGGGGTGATGGGTGGTCTGCCTGCAGCTGTTCTCCTGGGCAATGATGTGGGAAAGCTACGATGCCAATTCGTGGCTGCATGAAGCCACATGTAAGTTACGCCATGCCTGTGTGTACTTAACCAGCGACCTGTAGAAGTCCCTAGTACGTACACAAATTGGGAGGGGAAGGGATTGTCATGATGTATATATTTTTCCCTGTCCTGTATTTGTATAATATGCCACATAACTGTTCTCTGCTTGCATTTGCTGTGTTAGCCATGTTTCCCTTCCCCCCAATGCTTTGCAATGCCATGTGATGTGTGTAATTGTTCTCTGGTTCTATTAGCTGTAACTAACCTGACTTCATTCCTGAGACTATAATGTAATTAACTTGGTCAACAGATTGGGAGAGATTAGCTATTGTTTAGTAAGCAGAGGACTACTTTCAGTGCAAATCCTCCTAGACACAGTGGTGCCTTGCTGTGGGCCAAACCATTGCATAGGAGGAGTGGAACCCTCCTCCACTACACACATGGGCTGATCCAGGAGCAGAGCAACTCAGAGCAACTCAGTCAGATGTGAGTTGGATGCTGAAAGAGAAGGACGAGGCTGTCTGAGGAAGCCTCGGCCTCTGTGTGATCGGGGTGGATTTCTGGGACTCTTAAAGGACTATGGTTTTGTGATCTGGCACAAGGATTGTCGGGAGGTGCCCCCGTGTCATGTCGGACGCTGTTCACACCACAGCATCCGGCAGGCAGAGGTAGTTCCACCTCCAGCCACTATAGCCTCAGTGGCGCCGGCCTGATCTTCAGGCTCTCGGGGGTTAATCCTGCTGGAGACCAGGTTGGATGGTTAGTCACGCCCACGGTCTTTAAATAGTCATGCTGGCCTATGGGCGTCGCCGATTATAGCTTGTGTTTCATACCAAGTGGTTCCGGTCTGGAGTGGAGGTGTTCAAGAGAGAGAGATTCATATCTGGTGTCGTATGATCCGTCGTTATCCTTTCTCCTTCCCATATTTGTGTTTAGTTGTGCCCTGTTCACATTACTGTTTATTCCTGTGTGTGTGCGGCGCAGTGCAGTTTAAGTTCTCCCTGTCTGTCATTATTTGTGTGGGAGCTTTGGTGGTGACTTCTCACTGGGTGGAGGGTGGAGGGTTAAGTGCAGGGCTGAGCAGGAGATAAGGAAAGGTCGGAGGCTCAGGCATTTGCACCTTCAGCAAAAACCCTGGGTTGAGGGTCAGACAGGGTTTCCCCTAGTAAAGGGACACCACAGGGGCCCCGGGTATTTCAGCCTTAGTTGAACTAAGCCCCCGTGACATTATAATCGGCCCACATTTTTTCAGGAGTCCATGGATCCATTAGATTCCATAACCCGCCAGTTGGCGGCGCTGTCCATACAGGTCTCCGAGTTGAATGGGGCAGTTCAGCAGCAGGGCCTGGTAGTAGCAAAGGTGCAAACGGCATCTGCAGGTATCGGTGCAGAGCCGAAGTTTCCGCTGCCAGAACGATTTTCAGGCGATCGCAGCAAATTTGTCGTATTTCGGGAGGCCTGCAAATTATACTTCCGCATGCGGCCAATATCCTCAGGTAATGAGGCCCAGCGAGTAGGGCTGGTGTTGTCATTACTGAGTGGTGACCCCCAAGCATGGGCATTTTCCTTACCACCTGACTCTGCTACATTTCATTCGGTCGATAATGTTTTTTCTGCCCTCGGGCTCATTTACGATGACCCTGACCGACTGGCTCTAGCGGAATCTAAAATCCGCGCCCTCCGCCAGGGGGAGCGCTTGGCAGAAGACTATTGTTCGGAATTTCGCCGCTGGGCTGTAGACACACAGTGGAATGACCCAGCACTGCGGAGCCAGTTTATTCATGGGGTATCAGGGAGGGTGAAACAAGCCCTCCTGATGTATGAGACTCCGGCATCATTGGAGTCTGCCATGAGTTTGGTGATACGTATTGATCGCCGTTTTCGTCAGGGGGCACAGGAGACGCTACCTCTGGGGGAAAACAGAGGTGCAGGTGTGGTTGAAGTAGATGAGTCCCCTGAACCTATGCAGATTGCTGGCGTGGCACAGGTTCAGCCTCGCGCTCCGGGAGTCCGGAAGTCCGGAGCATGTTTCTACTGTGGTAAAGGAGGTCATTATGTTAACGTTTGCCCGGTACTACCTAAGAGGGTCAAACCGGCGGAAAACTGTTAAGCTCAGAGGGTATGGAGGAGACCCAACTGAGCGTATGCATATCCTCCATGATGGTATCTCAATGTATGCTCCCTGCCAAGGTTATTGTCGCCGGCAGAGAGCTACCTATATCAGTGTTTGTGGATAGCGGTTCCGCCACCAATCTCATAGACGAGGAGTTTGCACACACCGCCGGGTTTAAGATTGAAAAACTTCCTCACCCCATACAGGTGGTGACCATTAATGCTGTTCCCCTCCCTCAAGGGGAGATTACTGAGTTTGTGGCAGAGGTGAAACTCCACATTGGGGTCCTACATTCTGAGTCGGTTACATGTAGGGTCCTCCGTAATCTCCCAGCTCAAATGGTCCTGGGTTTTCCATGGCTGTCCAGGCACAACCCGGTAATTGATTGGAAAACTCAGGACATAGTACAATGGAGTGGTTTCTGACAAGACAATTGCTTGGCCACATGTGTGTCCGCCGTGACGCCCAGCCTGCCGGAGGCTTTGCAGGATTTCGCGGATGTTTTCTCTGAGAAGGGTTGCTCAGAACTGCCTCCACATAGAGCCTATGACTGTGCTATTAGGTTAAAACCCGGGGCCAAATTACCTAAGGCCAGGATGTTTAATATTTCTGGTCCTGAGAGACAAGCTCTGAAAGACTACATCGCGGAGAGTCTGAGCAAAGGTCACATCCGGCCTTCGTCCTCGCCTGTAGCCGCGGGGTTTTTCTTCATTAAGAAGAAAGATGGGGGGTTACGCCCGTGTCTGGATTTCCGAGAGTTAAACCAGATTACTATCCGTGATCCCTACCCAATGCCGTTGATCCCGGATTTGTTCAACCAGGTAGCGGGGGCAAAATGGTTTTCCAAGCTGGACCTCAGGGGGGCGTATAACCTCATAAGGGTCCGTCAGGGGGATGAGTGGAAGACGGCGTTTAACACTCCTGAGGGTCATTTTGAGAGTCTGGTTATGCCGTTTGGGTTGACCACCGCGCCTGCAGTTTTCCAACATTTTATTAATGATGTCTTTGCTCATGTCCTGGGGAGATTTGTGATTGTATACCTGGATGATATCCTCATTTATTCTAGCGATCGGGACACTCATTTGCAGCATGTTAGGCAGGTCTTACAGTTGCTCCGGGAGAACCAGCTCTATGCTAAGCTGGAAAAATGTTTATTTTTTGTCCAGGAGTTGCCCTTTTTGGGATATATTGTGTCCGCAGCTGGTTTTAAAATGGACACCGCTAAGGTGCAAGCGGTGTTGCAATGGGAGAGGCCGGAGAGTCTGAAAGCACTCCAGCGGTTCCTTGGGTTTGCGAATTATTATAGGAAATTTATAAAACACTTTTCGACTGTCGCCAAACCGCTCACGGACATGACAAAAAAGGGTGCCGATCTGGCGAACTGGCCTGAGGTGGCTATACGTGCATTTGAGCGTCTGAAGAATAGTTTTGCTTCAGCCCCCATTCTGGTGCAACCAGACGTGTCTAAACCTTTTGTGGTAGAGGTTGATGCGTCGGAGGTGGGAGTGGGGGCAGTACTGTCTCAAGGCTCGTCCTTGAGCGAGATGCATCCATGCGCCTACTTCTCCAAGAAGTTGTCGCCGGCCGAACGGAATTATGATATCGGCAACAGGGAGTTGTTGGCCATCAAGCTGGCTTTTGAGGAATGGCGACACTTCTTGGAGGGGGCGGCTCACCAGGTCACAGTTATCACCGACCATAAGAATCTGCTCTACCTGGAGTCGGCCAAGCGTCTGTCTCCTAGGCAGGCTCGCTGGGCATTGTTTTTTACTCGTTTCAATTTTCTTGTGACGTACCGTCCCGGGGCTAAAAACACCAAGGCGGATGCTTTGTCTAGGTGTTTTCCGGGGGGAGAACCTCGGGAACAGCCGGTACCCATCCTCCAGAAAGGGGTAGTGGTCTCGGCTCTCACGACTGAGGTAGAGGCGGAGATTGCCGAGGCCCAAGAGGAGGTACCACCAGGACTTCCCGCCAACAAATCATTTGTACCCCTGCATCTTCGGCCTAAGGTGTTGAAGGAACACCACGATTCGGTACTGGCTGGTCACCCAGGGGTGAAGGGCACCTTAGAGCTGGTATCGCGTCGTTTCTGGTGGCCCAAAATCCGGCAGGACGTGGTCTCGTACGTGGCAGCTTGCATCACGTGCGCTAGGGCTAAGTCACCCCGAACCCGTCCTGCTGGCACGCTACAGCCTCTGGGGGTACCCAATAGGCCATGGACCGAAATCTCCATGGATTTTATCACTGACTTGCCAGCCTCAGCAGGGAACACGGTCATCCTGGTGGTGGTTGACCGTTTTTCAAAGATGGCGCATTTTGTGGCGTTGTCCTCTTTGCCCAATGCTAAGATGTTGGCTCAGGTATTTGTGAAGGAGGTGGTCAGACTCCACGGAGTACCGTCTGACATAGTATCTGATAGGGGTACGCAATTTGTGGCGAGGTTTTGGAAAGCTTTTTGCTCAAGGTTGGGGATCAAGTTGTCACATTCATCTGCGTTTCATCCACAGTCTAATGGACAAACTGAGCGCATGAACCAAAATCTAGAACAGTATTTACGATGCTTTGTGTCCGACAACCAGGAGGAGTGGTCTACTTTCCTTCCTCTGGCCGAATTCGCATTAAATAATCACCGCCAAGAGTCATCAGGAGAGTCTCCATTCTTTTGTGTGTACGGTCAACATCCTCAGTTTTGTACCTTACGTCAGGGTGACTCCGGGGGTGTCCCGGAGGAGGATCAGCTAGGAGCCCAATTGTCATCAGTCTGGAGGCGGGTGAAACAGCGTTTGTTGAGCATGAGTGCCAAGTACAAACGGGTGGCTGACAGTAGACGCGTGCCAGGTCCGGACCTGTGTGTGGGTGAATGGGTGTGGTTAGCTACGAAGAACATAAAACTCAAAATCCCTTCTTTAAAACTGGGTCCAAGGTTTATTGGGCCTTTTAGGATTTCTGCCATCATTAACCCAGTAGCTTATCGCTTGGAACTTCCCGCGGTGTACAAGATACACAACGTGTTTCACAGGGCTTTATTGAAAAAGGTGGTAGGCTTGGTGGACACGACGCCGATGCCACCTCCAGTCATGGTGGATGGCGAGTTAGAGTTCGAGGTCGCCAAGGTAGTGGACTCTCGAGTAGTACGCCGTACTCTTCAGTATTTGGTGCACTGGCGGGGGTATGGTCCAGAGGAGAGGTCTTGGGTTCCAGCCTCAGACATACATGCGGATCGGCTGGTCAGTTCTTTTCACCGTCGTCATCCGGACAAGCCGGGTCCTATGAGTCTTGAGGGCCCTGGGGTCCCTCGTAGAAGACGGGGTACTGTCATGTCGGACGCTGTTCACACCACAGCATCCGGCAGGCAGAGGTAGTTCCACCTCCAGCCACTATAGCCTCAGTGGCGCCGGCCTGATCTTCAGGCTCTCGGGGGTTAATCCTGCTGGAGACCAGGTTGGATGGTTAGTCACGCCCACGGTCTTTAAATAGTCATGCTGGCCTATGGGCGTCGCCGATTATAGCTTGTGTTTCATACCAAGTGGTTCCGGTCTGGAGTGGAGGTGTTCAAGAGAGAGAGATTCATATCTGGTGTCGTATGATCCGTCGTTATCCTTTCTCCTTCCCATATTTGTGTTTAGTTGTGCCCTGTTCACATTACTGTTTATTCCTGTGTGTGTGCGGCGCAGTGCAGTTTAAGTTCTCCCTGTCTGTCATTATTTGTGTGGGAGCTTTGGTGGTGACTTCTCACTGGGTGGAGGGTTAAGTGCAGGGCTGAGCAGGAGATAAGGAAAGGTCGGAGGCTCAGGCATTTGCACCTTCAGCAAAAACCCTGGGTTGAGGGTCAGACAGGGTTTCCCCTAGTAAAGGGACACCACAGGGGCCCCGGGTATTTCAGCCTTAGTTGAACTAAGCCCCCGTGACACCCCGAATCAGTTTCCTGTGGACTTATTTTGGGACTCTGCAAATTACCTTCGTGTTGTTCCTGTTTTCTGGTCAATAAATCTGTTGGATAGTTCCCAGGCCTGTTGTCCCTCCTTGCTCTGGAGAATACTCCCATCACAGACACTACAGAGACTTTCTCTTTGCTGCATTTGGTGAGGGATTCTGTGGCACAAGTGTATGACTCTCCCATGGAATTAATACCACAGACACGATGGGAGACTCTTGCAGATGGAGTTCAGAGATTGAGAGAAATCGCATGCATAGGAGGTATAACTCGCAATCCTTTGCCATATCTGAATGATCATTTTGCTGTTGTTGAGGATTGGAAGGGACCAGATGCTGCAATATTGACAGTATTGATGAAGAATAAGTTCATAGAAGGTGCCCCAGCATCATACAAAGCCCCATTGTTCACTATTTTCAGTGCACTTATGGGAAATTCCACTAATGTCTACACAGCATGCAATTTAATCTCCCAGCTATCTGCTCTAGAGAGAGCAAAAGTGTCAAAAAATAGTACAGTAGAGAGAGTAGATCAAGAAAGGAGAATAGAGGATGATACCCAAATTATAAAGAGCAGGAAGGAGTTGTTTTGTGACCTGATAGCTAGTGGAGTTCCTTTACAGGAGATAGATGGGATCTCTACAAGTGACCTGTTGAGAAGATGGCAAGATCTGAGGAGAAGTAAATTGCAATTCGCCAGGCCCAAGAGGGTGGTGACAAATGAGATAGGGGGATGGAAAGATAGAGGTGGGACACCTGATGGAGGCATGCAAAGCCCCCACTGTAACCGCCCCTTGCACTCTTCCAATACCATGGCATACTACACCCCCTGCCATGATTCCATCATGGACTAATTTTAAATGCAGATTTTAGATAAAAGTTGTGGAACATCCCTGAAAATTGTTGTTTGAACAGTTTTGCCATTTTTTGATGTCTAATGATGTTTGTTTTCGTCCTAGAGTTTCTTAAGAGAAATATTCCTGTGAGCATACTATGAAGTATGCGCTGGCTGATATATGAAGAGAAATACTCCTGTGAGCATACTATGAAGTATGCACTGGCTGATATATGATGAATTGGGTTTGGTCTTGGTGATGCATAAATGTGCATTCCTCACCTGAGGGTTTGTAATACACCTTGATGTTTTAAAAGGCAAAAGACCAAAGCAGATATAAGATGATTCTGTATGTGGGAGCCACGTGAGAGAAACATACAAGGAAAAGAGGGAGTGACACTACAGACAATGAATTTAAGACTGAACTAAAGTTAGATGACTGATAATATACTGGGGGATTGACAAGATAGTAGATGACTTATTTGTACTAAGTGTTGTCTTTGTCACTGTATGTGCTTTGTGTATTTGTCATGGATATCCCTTGATAAAATTGGTTCAAAGCCAAAAAAAAAATCCATGTGGTATTTTTATTTTTACTTTTTATTTGGTATATTTTTATTTTTTATGAGCTCATTTTTTGAATTTATTTGTACTGTGTTTAGCATTCTTGGTTTTTAAAGGAATTGTTTTTTTTTCTTTTTTCAGTCCACTACATGTTGGATTGGGGGGTGGGGGGTGTAATTAACCTTTTGTTTTCAGGAGTAAAAGAAGTAATCTTGGCCATTTAATTAACATGTAAATACAGTGCACAGTAAAATAGTTCATTTCTGCAGTAGTGAAAAAGGAGTCCATCTACCTAATATAAGATGATATTTTATGACTTATTTTTGAGTTTTAACATTTTTTATTTTTGGGGAGCTCCCGTGCAAATTGGGTTTTGAAGAACATATATGTTAAATGATTTCAATGAATGCTAGTTTGTTAATGTCGACCTTTTGTTCTTGATATAGCTTTGTTCACCTACACCTGAGTCATGCAATGCAAATGTGTGGGTACCCAAAGTGTGTGTTTGTCTATATGTAAATGAGAATCTCTCCTGCTTACTGAATGAATGCATTAGGTGAAGCCAGAGTGTGTGTTGATGTAATGTGTATATTATGATGTAAAAATAATAATTTGCTAGAATTGGGTTAATAGCAAATTGGTTTGGGTTCTGTTTTCATTAACATGTAATTGTACTGATTCTGATTAGTAGTAACATTATTTTGTGATCTCCATGAACATGATTGTACTGGTAATTATGATCATCGTTATTATGCAAATGTGATTGACATGAATTTGATGTGTTTTGATAACTGGTATCTGATATTTTGATATTAAGATTTATTTCAGTGTATAAGTCCATACACATATGATATATTTTATGTAGTAGTTATTATCTAGAGTAGAAATATTTGCTACAGTAGAAAATTTCAAAGGTCATTCTGGGCACATTTAATTTGGACCAACAAACCTAAAGTAATTTTGTTTGATTCATTTGATCAAGGGGTGGAAACCAAGCCACCAGGACTGAGTTATATTGAACAAGTTATTCTATATTGGACTGTGAATATATCATGGACTGAGTTATTTTGGACTGTTGCTTTGGACTGAGTTAGCTCTGCCAAGACTTTGGAACTTTTTCAAGTATAACTTTGAATTTCACTTTCCCACAGTGCAGGTTGTGTCTTGTGTGTAGACTGAAGATGTTCAATTGAGCGATGAGACTGAGCCCAGATGCTGCTAAAGCGTCACCAGGGTGAATAAGGCCCTGAACAACGGCAGCAATAGAAGATAAAGGTACTCTTATGCTCAGCCACTGGACACCTGCACCGAGGGGTTAATGTCATGAAGGGCAGGGACAGATTGCTCTTTAGAGTCTGTTCTTTTGCTAACCAGGGAAAGTAGTGAAGTCACCCCAAAGTGATGAGGGCATAATACTCCCCGTGCTTCCCTGCAACAGAGACCCATTTAAAAATTGTGGTTAAGAAGATCCGAAGAAAGAAGATTTCTACAGACATTTGATATTTCAGCACCTGCTGGTCCAATGTTGTTTTTGTTTTGATTTTTTCCGTTTTAAGCCCAGGATGTTGTTTTTTACCAAAACGGTTTTCTATTGGTAGCAAATAAATAAATATATATAGGAGCAATGCAAATAATGATAAATCGTATAGTTTAGTGGCAGGTTAATTAATTAAAGTGATTAAAACCAAGGGGTGGAATGTATACTATGAGTTATTTTTAATGGTTTCAACACTCCAATTAATTATTTTACTAAAATATATATATGTGTGTATATATATATATATATATCATAGAATCGTAGAGTTGGAAGGGACCTCCTGGGCCATCTGGTCCAACCCCCTGCTCAAAGCAGGATTCGCTAAATCATCCCAGTCAGGTGTCAGTCCAGCCTCTGTTTGAAGACTTCCATTGAAGGAGAACTCACCACTTCTTGTGGCAGCCTGTTCCACTCATTGATCACTCTAACTGTCAAAAAGTTTTTTCTAATATCTAATCTGTGTCTCCTCCCATTCAGTTTCATCCCATTGCTTCTAGTCTTTCCTTGTGCAAATGAGAATAAAGTTGATCCTTCTACAATGTGACAGCCCTTGTGATATTTGTAGACAGCTATTAAGTCTCTTCTCAGTCTTCTCTTTTGCAAACTAAACATTCCCAAATCCTGCAACCTTTCCTCATAAGACAGGGTTTGCAGACCAGTCACCATTCTGGTCGCTCTTTTCTGAACTTGCTCCAGTTTGTTGATGTCTTTTTTAAAATGTGGTGCCAAAAACTGGACACAATATTCCAGATGAGGTCTGACCAAAGAGGAGTAGAGGGAAATAATGACTTCACATGATCTAGACTGTATGCTTGCCTTTTTGCTGCTGCATCACACTGTTGACTCATATTCAGTCTGTGATCTATTAGTATACGCAAGTCTTTTTCACATGTGCTGTTGCTTAGCCCTATTCCTCCCATTCTGTATATGCTTTTTTCATTTTTATTGCCCAGATGTAGTACTTTGCATTTTTCCCTGTTAAAAACCATTCTGTTAGTTGCTGCCCACTTCTCCAGTTTATTTATATCTTTTTGAATCCTCTCTCTCTCTTCTCTAGTATTAGCTATCCCTCCTAGCTTTGTGTCATCAGCAAATTTAATCAGTTTACCCTCAATTCCTTCATCTAAATCGTTGATAAAGATGTTGAACAATACAGGGCCCAGGACAGAGCCCTGTGGTACCCCACTTGAGACATTCTTCCAACTGGATGTGCAGCCATTTACGACCACTCTTTGGGTCCGATCACTAAGCCGGTTATGAATCCACCTAACAGTTGCCTTGTCCAATCCATACTTAGTCATTTTTTCAATAAGGATTGTATGAGATACTTTGTCAAATGCTTTGCTGAAGTCAAGATATATTATATCTACAGTATTTCCTTGATCCACCCAATCAGTGATTCCGTCATAGAAGGAAATTAAGTTAGTCTGACATGACTTATTAGTTCCAAACCCATGCTGACTCTGTTTAATCACTTCATTCTTATCCAGGTACTGACATACATGTTGTTTAATAATTTGCTCAAAGATCTTTCCTGGTATAGAAGTCAGACTCACCGGCCTATAGTTGCCTGGGTCCACCTTCTTCCCCTTTTTGAAGATAGGAACAACATTTGCTATTCTCCAGTCTTCTGGGACTTCTCCTGTTCTCCAAGAATTTTCAAAGATTATGGAGAGGGGTTCAGAAATTTCTTTTGCTATCTCCTTCAGTACTCTGGGGTGTAATTCATCTGGACCTGGAGACTAGAATTCATTTAGGTTAGCTAAGTGTTTCCTCACTATCTTTCTGTTTATATATATCCTGGATTCTTCTATTCCTTTAATAGGACAGTGAAGAACAGTTGATGGTAAATTTCCTTTCTGAGAGAAAACAGATGCAAAATAGGAATTTAAAAGTTCGGCCTTCTCTACACCCTGTCTTACCATTTCATAATTTTCATCCTATAAAAATCCTATAGCATCTTTGACTTTTCTTTTACTTTTGACATATCCCCAAAATCCTTTATTATTGCTTTTGACATCTCTTGCAAGCCTCAATTCATTGTCAGCTTTAGATAATCTGATTTGTGCCCTGCAGGTTCTGCAGACAGCATTATATTCTTCTTTAGATATGCCTCCCTCTTTCCATTTTATAAACATTTTTTTTCTTCCTTTTTAGCATGTGCTTAAGTTCTGTGTTCATCCATCCAGGTTTCCTTAAATGCTTCCTATTCTTCCCTCTTTTCGGAATTGTTAACGATTGTGCTTTGAGAATTTCATTTTTCAAGATTTCCCATCCTTCCTGGACATTTGTCTTTAAGGATATCCAGCCATTGGATCCCTCCAATTCTCTTTCTGAATCCCTTAAAATCTGCCTTTCTGAAATCTAACCTTGACGTCTGAGTCTTCACAGGTCTTCCTCCTCCAGTTATCCAAAATTCTAAAATAGCATGGTCGCTACCTCCTAGGGTCCCAGCCACTTTTACCTCCTCAACCATTTCCTCCCTGCTTATAAGGATTAGATCCAAGGTAGAAGTTCCCCTTGTTTTCTCCCCTACCTTTTGGAAGATAACGTTGTCAGCAAGAGAGGATAAGAATTTCCTTGACCTGTTAGTTTTGCCTGAGAGAGATTCCCAACAAATGTCTGGATAGTTGAAATCTCCCATGACAGCTATGTCATATTTTTTGGAGAACCTGGCCATTTGATGCATAAAGAGTTCATCCATATCTTCAGCTTGCACAGGCGGCCTTGTAGTAAATGCCTACAATGGTGTCCTTTCCATTATTCTGTCCTTGTATTCTTACCCAAACAGTTTCCACAGAACTCCCAGTCTCTGAAGCTTCAATCTCTGTGCAGATATACGCGTTTCTAACATACAATGCGACACCACCTCCTCGTTTATCAAGTCTGTTTCTTGCAAATAAGTTGTATCCTTCTAGCCTTGTATTCCAATCATGTGTATCGTCCCACCAAGTTTCAGTGATTCCAATGACATCATATTTCTTTTCCTGTGTTAGTAGTTCCAATTCTTCTTGTTTGTTGCTCATGCTTTGTGCATTAGTATAGAAACATTTTAGTTTGTGATTGGTTTCTCTTTCTACAATATTTTTATTAATTAGATTCTTTTGTCTTTGATCTTCCTTTCCACTTCTAATAGCAGAGTTCTCAATAGCATTTGTCAGGTGTATGGCTTTTTCTGGTCTTTTGCGTCCCTTCCCATGTTGTTCTAGTTTAAAGCTCTCCTTACAAGTGTAGCAAGGCGACTTCCAAATACATGTTTTCCAGTCTTCGTAAGGTGCACCCCATCTCTAGCAAGTAGTCCATCTTAAAGGTAATTCACTCCGTGATCCATAAATCCAAATCGTTGCTGAGCATCTTCTTATTCATTACAATCCATTGGAAACCTTACAATACAGAATCCATAACATGCGCTTCCTCCAGTAGCAAAGCTAATAAGAATCAGTGAGCCAGCCCCTAGGCCATCCATGCTTTCAGAGCAGGGTGGTAAGCTGAGAGACTGTGTGAGTTTATACAACCAACAGCAGAGTGTTTTCCCCGGGAAGACTGCAGCAAACTAGGATCAGTGAAGGATTGTGCGAGAAGAAATGAGCTTCACACAGGATCCAAGCTACAAGTTGCCAGAGGAGGAATACACAGTGAGTATTTGCTATACTGAAAGTTCTAGACTCCGGGAAGCCTTGGTCCCAGAAGGGATTAGAATAGCAGGAAGCTTACACCGAGTCACAGCAGAGTGAAGGATAACTCCCATTCTGCAGAGCAGACTGTAACCTGGTGAGAGTTTTAATATCTCCTCTGAACCGCATCTGAACTACAGTAAATGATAAAGTGATTTTCCTTGTCTCCTGCCTTATTACTCCGTGCCTTCTACTTTCATCACAATCTCTGGGGAAGCCCTGGTTGGAGAGGGTTAAACATCTGCACTGCAATCATCATCTACTCCCCCAGGGATCATCTGCATTGCCGGCTATACTACAGTCGAACACTCCAACTGGCGTCACAAATCACTACATAACCTTTATCCCTAATCAATACTCCCCTTTTACATGACCACCTGGGGCCACGGACCGGGTCACTGCCACTATGACACATCCCTTTAAAACGACCAGCCCGGTATCGAGTACCCCATGGCCTCTGGGGCGCGTCACAAACTCTTCCACATTTTCCCAGGCGCTGGTACGTGTCACATGGACACACGGATGGAACATGGATGCCACACGGATGTGGCACACAGACACATGGACAGCAAACGAATACATGGATGTCATACATACATACGGAGGGCACATGGACACGGACCAGGGATCTCACTAGTATTGCTTTTTCTTGTATAGGAATCACCAGGACAGGTGAAGGAGGCCTAAGCCTGTAAGGATTTGGAAGTAGAAATAGCAGATCATCTGCAAATGTGACTTTTTGCAGATAGTTTGACAATTATGCCTGTATAGCGCTGTGGAATTAATGGCGCTATATAAATGAGTAAAATAAATAAAATTTGAAGCCTGGTTAAGTTCCAGAAGTCTCTCTATTACTAGGTTGAATGGGAAAGGGAACAGCGAGCTATGTGCCATTATTAATAAAAAAAAAATTGGAGACCGGGTTCCATTAACTTGGCATGAGGCAAAGAATGTAGAATACATATGGAATTAATGAAGCTTTCGTGTTGGCCAAAAAACTTGAACTTGTGGAGATTTAGTGGATCTGGCCAGATGTAGGCATGGAAGACGCGTGTGGAATCATTTAAAACCTTTTGAAACTCCAATTATTAGCATTTTGGAATACTTTAAAGGGTTGGAGAGAACTGGTGTTAAAAGCGTTAGGCTAATTTCACATTAGTGTTTGGAGGCGCAGTGGACGCTCGCCGTGAAGCTCTGCCCCCTGCCTTGCCTCCTCCGGTCTGCTCTGCCTATGGGCGCATGCTGCTGCATGTGGCCTGCGTACCCTATCTTTAGCATTGGGTATGCAGGCCGTACGCAAGTATGCTTTTGCTGCCGTATGAGTCCTTTTGACGGTGCAGTGATTGCACCAAAATGCAACACGTTGCGTTTGGCGCAGGTCGCCACACCATCAAAAGGATGCATGCGACGGCAAAAGCATGCCTGCGTACCCAATGCTAAAGATAGGGTTCGCAGGCCGCATGCAGCGGCTTGCGCCCATAGGCGGAGCTGATCGGAGGAGGCGTGGCAGGGGGTGGAGCTTCACGGCGAGTGTCCGCTGCGCCTCCAAACGCTATTGTGAAACCAGAAGCAACTGTTTTTTTGCTCTTCCTATAATGGAGATCTTGGGGAAGTTGTATATTTTTTGCATTTCATCAGGTGTGCACACCATTTTTTGTATTGGTCTTTTCCTCTCTCATATGATCTTGGGGAACCTCTCCACTTTTAACACTGAAATCTCCAGATTCACAAGTTTTTCTTGATGCTGGATGAGTCTGGAATTTATGGGCCACCATGGTGTGGAATCTTGTGGTTAAAGAGAAACTAGAAATGCCTTACTTATTAACTAAGTAGATAACACCATAAAGAACAATATGGAAACATTTGCTCTAAATCAAAGGGAACAGTTGTCAACATTCTGTGCCAGATAAGGACCATGGGCTATAAACAATAAATACCGTACATTATGTTTTCTTCTCATGTTTGGTATGTCTTATATGACTGAGTTGTAATTTACTAAACTCGTACATACTAAGATAAAGTACCTTTTCATTTTGTGATATAGCCACTGCAAGTGTAATGTTATATCATCCGCTACATCTAGTGCTTTGGCCGATCATTCAGCCGACCCTCCCAGACACAGGAGCACTCATTTGGCTGTGTTCTCTATGAGAGAGTGGTCACCAGACATGCATGGCAGCGGCTTATCTCTGGGAGACAATACTATTGGCAAAACCGAAATTGGACATGCCAGATCGATATTTATCCTGACAATAGACCGGGGCTCCAATAACAGTACACAATTATTACGATATCGACAGGTTGGCCACCATTAGTCTAATAGGTATCAAGGCCTTAAAGATGGGCTCATGCATTCAGGTTTTCCTGCTTTCTTCTGAATCTGTCATACAGAAAAATATCAAAAATAAGAATTTCCTAAGTGGGAAAACAATGGCACGAAAAGAAGCAGATGTAATAACAGAAAAGTAACATCATTAATGCATTTCATTGTTTATGTTGTACTGTTCCTAAAAACTGTTACAGCCAAGAGACAGAAACTTAGGGGTATTGGAGAGGTGGTCACATTAGACAATGCTAGTAAATGATGCATGGTATATTGGGGCCGTTTTATATTACACTTGCATTGGTGGCATTAAGTATTAATTTTTGCTCCTGCATAGAACTGCAGTCTCAATTCTGTTAATCATTAAAAAAAAAAAAAAAAATCAACGACCTCATCTACATACAAATTGTTACCAGATTACCTAAACTGCTTTAGCACAGTGGGATAGTGTGTACTAAAAGCTGATTACAAAAGCATGCGCCATACAAAAACAAGGAATAATGGGAAATGTCAGCCCTGACCTTACAGAATTGTGTATGCAGCTTTGCATTGTAAGAGCTCGATAGAACTAATGCTGTGCGATATTTTATCGGACACTACTCGGCCCAATGTTATACTATAGGGCAGCGCAGATCTGTGATGTTATACAATGGGACAGCGCAGATCTGTGATGTTATATTATGGGGCAGTGCAGATCTGTGATGTTATACTATGAAGCAGTGCAGATCTGCAATGTTATACTATGGAGCAATGCAGATCTGCGATGTTATACTATGGAGAAGTGCAGATCTGCTATGTTATACTATGGGGCAGCGCAGATCTGCGATATTACACAATGGGGCAGTGCAGATCTGTGATATTATATTATGGGGCAGTGCAGATCTGTGATGTTATACTATGGGGCAGTGCAGATCTGTGATGTTATACTATGGAGCAGTGCAGATCTGCGATATTATACTATGGGGCAGCGCAGATCTCGATGTTATACTATGGAGCAATGCAGATCTGCGATGTTATAATATGGGGCAGTGCAGATCTGTGATGTTATACTAAGGGGCAGTGCAGATCTGTGATGTTATATTATGGGGCAGTGCAGATCTGTGATGTTATACTATGGAGCAGTGCAGATCTGCAATGTTATACTATGGAGCAATGCAGATCTGCGATGTTATACTATGGAGAAGTGCAGATCTGCTATGTTATACTATGGGGCAGCGCAGATCTGCGATATTACACTATGGGGCAGTGCAGATCTGTGATATTATATTATGGGGCAGTGCTGATCTGTGATGTTATACTATGGGGCAGTGCAGATCTGTGATGTTATACTATGGAGCAGTGCAGATCTGCGATATTATACTATGGGGCAGCGCAGATCTCGATGTTATACTATGGAGCAATGCAGATCTGCGATGTTATAATATGGGGCAGTGCAGATCTGTGATGTTATACTAAGGGGCAGTGCAGATCTGTGATGTTATACTAAGGGGCAGTGCAGATCTGTGATGTTATACTAAGGGGCAGTGCAGATCTGTGATGTTATATTATGGGCCAGTGCAGATCTGTGATGTTATACTAAGGGGCAGTGCAGATCTGTGATGTTATACTATGGAGCAGTGCAGATCTGCGATGTTATACTATGGGGCAGTGCAGATCTGTGATGCTATATTATGGGCCAGTGCAGATCTGTGATGTTATACTCTGGGGTAGTGCAGATCTGTGATGTTATATTATGGGCCAGTGCAGATCTGTGATGTTAAACTAAGGGGCAGTACAGATCTGAGATGCTATACTATGGGGCAGCATAGATCTGTGATGTTATACTATGGGGCAGTGCAGATCTGTGATGGTATATTATGGGCCAGTGCAGAGCTGTGATGTTATACTAAGTGTTAGGAATGGCGGAACGCACTAAATAAAAATAATAATAAAGTGCGTTTGCCGCTCTGAGTCCACCGTGCAGTAGGTGTTACAACCGCTGCTGACTAATGGCAGACGAGTAATATGGCGATATAATGCGCACGGGTTCAACTTCAGCCGAAGTGCGCAGGGCGGGCTCTGTTCACACACAGAGGCGCCTCAACAAAAACATACAAAAGGCTGAGCCTGTTAGAGTCACAGGCCTCAGGTAAATGCACACACGGTATTAGGTCACAGGAGCAGGAACTAAGACAGAGGGGCTGCGTCCGTCTAGGCCTACCGTGTGTGCGGCGTCGCTACTGCGAACGCCAAGAAGGGCTGCAACTGCAGCGTGGCGCAGGACACTGCCGCTGGACGACACAGCTACAAAGCAGGCGCTATGTCGGACACTAGCGCAGAGGTGCTGTGTGCACTGTGGTCCAAGGCTTGCCACAGACTGGCGCAGACTACTGAACTAATTCCCTAACCACATGCGTAATATCAGAGGGAAAGGGGTTACATAATAAGTCAGTCACCAGAATCATACATCCGTCAGCATTCACACATAGCAGTATAGTCTATACTAGCGCATGGCGGAACGGCCATGCGCACCTTTTATAGTTGTGCGGGACATTCTAGATCTCTGAGATGGACCAATAAGATCTGGAACAGTACCTGGACACATGACTCCCGATCTCCAGTCGGAGATCGTCTCGTGAGCATGCCCAGTAGGAGCACAGAGGGACTTAGTCTCTGGAGCGGTCTGCTGCAAAGTAATCTCCTCTGCAGTAGAAAGACAGCAGGAGACCGCAGAATGTGAGGTTCTGGATTCCTGCAGAGCAGACTCAGAAACCTGACGCCTAACCTTACCCCCCCTCCTAGGGCCCCCTCCTCTTTGAGCCTTCCAGTCCACCACCCTGTGCCCATCAGAGGCATAGGCCTCAGACTCGTCCGAAGGCAAGTCTGGTGTCCCGGTAGGTGACACGGAAAACCGGGACACGTGGAAGGTATCAGAGGTGGCAAGATCGCCAGGTTTAAGAAGGGACACGTGGGAGACCACGGGAGCGGAAAAACCGCCCGGAGCATAAGTTGAAGTGGGACGCCGCAGTGTGTCGGCGGACGTCTCCACTCTCTGTTTAAGGAAGCTTACCCGAGCACATGAGGTGCATGCCTGAATATATTTTTTAATGTCCCGAGCCCTGTGCGGCCACCAATACGACCCTGCCAGGAGTTTTGTGGTCTGCATGTAGCCACAGTGACCACCTGCCCTGGACACGTGTGCCCACGCGAGAACCTTCGGCCGAATGCGAGGGGGGACAAAGGTCTTGCCCAGTGGCACAGAGATTGGCCTTTGCGGGGCCCCATTATCCTGGTAGACAGAGTGCTTACAGTGGCAGCCGTAAGTGGAGCTTAGTGCCGGACGCGCCTCGAGACTGGCGCGAAACACCTCCATCGGCTCTGGGAGTGAACACTTTGGCTCGGATGATTCCAGAGGTTCAAAGAAGTTGGGAGCCAGAGTAACCTTCCGTCTGGATTGAGCATGCTCCAGCCCGCGCTCCGAAAAACGGAGATCAATACGGGTGGCAATGGAAATCAGCTCCTCCAGACTTGCAGGAACCTCTCTGGTAGAAAAAGCATCCTTAACATGCTCAGCTAAACCTCTCCAAAACACAGGGATGAGGGCTTTGTCAGACCACTCCAGCTCGGAAGCCAGTGTCCGAAAACAAACGGCATACTGACTAACCGAGAGGGATCCCTGAGTCAAAGCCAGTAGCTGTGCAGAGGTGTCGTGCGGGACCCGTGGTCCCAGGAAGACCTGCTTAATAGCTGTTAAAAACAGCAGTGGTCCGAACCTCTGGGTCACCACGCTCCCATAGTGGCATAGTCCACTCCAACGCCTTGCCCGACAGAAGGGAAACAATAAACCCCACCTTGGCCCGCTCCATAGGGAATCGCGCAGCCAGTAACTCCAGCTGGATAGAGCACTGGCTGACGAAACCGCTACAGGAGGCGCTATCGCCAGAAAATTTATTGGGCAACGGGAGGTGGGTAACTGTCGGCGCGAGGGAGGACGTGGACATACGAGAAACCACCTCTGCGATCGCCTGTACAGCAGCCTCCGAAGACTTCGCCGCTGCGATAACACTCTCAAGAGTAGCCAACCGGCCTCTAGCTGGCGAATGCACTGAAGGAGTTGCTGCTGATCTGCCATCACTAGCCAGACCATGGCGCTAGTATAATGTTAGGAACGGCGGAACGCACTAAATAAAAATAATAATAAAGTGCGTTCGCCGCTCGGGGTCCACCGTGCAGTAGGTGTTACAACCGCTGCTGAGTAATGGCAGACGAGCAATATGGTGATATAATGCGCATGGGTTCAACTTCACCCGAAGTGCGCAGAGCGGGCTCTGTTCACACGCAGAGGCGCCGCAACAAAAACATACAAAAGCCTGAGCCTGTTAAAATCACAGGCCTCAGGTAAATGCACACACGGTATTAGGTCACAGGAGCAGGAACTAAGACAGAGGGGCTGTGTCCGTCTAGACCTACCGTGTGTGCGGAGTCGCTACTGCGAACGCCAAGAAGGGCTGCAACTGCAGCGCGGCGCAGGACACTGCCGCTGGATGACAGCTACAAAGCAGGCGCTATGTCGGACGCTAGCGCAGAGGTGCAGTGTGCACAGTGGCCTAAGGCTTACCACAGACTGGTGCAGACTACTGAACTAATTCCCTAACCACATGCGTAATATCAGAGGGAAGGGGTTTCATAATAAGTCAGTCACCAGAATCATACATCTGTCACCATTCACACATAGCAATATAGTCTATACTAGCGCATGGCGGAATAGCCATGCGCACTTTTTATAGTTGTGCGGGACCTTCCAGATCTCCGAGATGGACCAATGAGATCTGGAACAGGACCTGGACACATGACTCCCGATCTCCAATGGGAGATCGTCTCGTGAGCATGTCCAGTAGGAGCACAGAGGGACTTAGTCTCTGGAGTGGTCTGCTGCAAAGTAATCTCCTCTGCAGTACAAAGACAGCAGGAGACCGCCGAATATGAGGCTCTGGATTCCTGCAGAGCAGACGCAGAAACCTGACGCCTAACACTAAGGGGCAGTGCAGATCTGAGATGTTATACTATGGAGCAGTGCAGATCTGTGATATTATACTATGGAGCAGTGCAGATCTGTGATGTTATACTATGGAGCTGTGCAGATCTGCGATATTATACTATGGAGCAGTGCAGATCTGCGATGTTATACTATGGAGCAGTGCAGATCTGCGATGTTATACTATAGGGCAGTGCAGATCTGTGATGTTATAATATGGGGCAGTGCAGATCTGTGATGTTATATTATGGGCCAGTGCAGATATGTGATGTTATACAAAGGGGCAGTGCAGATCTGTGATGTTATACTATGGAGCTGTGCAGATCTGCGATGTTATACTATGGGGCAGTCCAGATGTGTGATGTTATATTATGGGCCAGTGCAGATCTGTGATTTTATATTGTGGGGCAGTGCAGATCTGTGATGTCATACTATGGAGCAGTGCAGATCTGTGATGTTATACTATGGGGAAGATAAATCTTTATGGATAAAGTATCTATCTCAGGCTTACTGTGCGCTGCTTGACCAGGATAAAAATACTACCACATGAGAAGTTTAACCATTTAATTCCCAACGCGTTTCAAAGTGTAAACCACTTCTTCCTCAGGGGATGACATGTAGTGAACGGATACAGCCTTCTCTGGTTAAATACATACAGTGTTTGAATTTAGGTGCCAAAAAAACACACGTGATGAAAGAACAGATGTCAAAGTTCAAGGGTTAATAGTGCGCAAGATGCATTTAAAATTATTCTTATTGATTTTAATTTTAACCTATTTACATTTCTATTACAGATAGTGTATTAAAAGGAAAGAAAAAATGAATAGAAAATGAAGGAAAAAACTTCAAATGTACCGAAAAAATGTTACACAGAAGGTGAAACGAACCCGCTGACAAAAAGTGTCATAAACCAGAGTCAATACCACTAGGCTGGAGTGGATTTCGTTTGGGAGGAGAAGATATATTTCTGGGAAGGAATAAATTATTAAAAATATATATTTAATTGGAATATATTCAAAATGTAAAAAACTCCCTCATTATAAAAAAATCAACTTTATTAAAAAATGCGAATACCGTATTTTTCGCTTTATAAGACGCTCCGGATTATAAGACGCACCACAATTTTTGAGGAGAAAAATAAGAAAAAAATATTTTTTAATAAAATGGTGGTGCCTCTTATAATCCTTGCATCTTATTGCTTACCGGGGTTGGTGGCTGCGGTGTAGAGGGGTCCCAGGCTCGCTGCTGGAGGAGGCAGGCGTGGAGTGATGCTGCAGGCCGCATTCAGGGATCCGATGTGTGCTGTTGCTGCTGCAGAGTCTTGTGCTGGTGTCAGGTTTCTCCACTTGTCCGGCGGTTGGAGGCCGGTGCTGCAGGTGCTCCGGTGCGGCGTTGTGTGTCCATCGATGCCCGGGGCTCTGCCGACATTGTTTGACAGACCAGAGCCCCAGCATTTCCTTGGTTCCCTGTATATGTGCTCTGAAGTGCCGGTAAAAAAAAAATGGCCGCCGGCGCGTGCGCAGATGGGATCTCGGGACCAGTTCTCGAGAGATGAGATCTGAAATCTCATCTCTCGAGAGCTGGGTCCCGAGATCCCATCTGCGCACGCGCGGCGGCCATTTTTTTGCAGGCACCACCGCGCGCACACAGGGAACCCAGGGAAAATGGCCGCCGGCGCGTGCGCAGATGGGATCTCGGGACCCACCTCTCGAGAGATGAGATTTCAAATCTCATCTCTCGAGAACTGGGTCCCGAGATCCCATCTGCGCACGCGCCGGCGGCCATCTTTTTACCGGCACACAGGGAACTGAGGAAATGCCGGGGCTCTGGCCTGTCGCACAATGTTGGCAGAGCCCCGGGCATCGACGGGCACACAACGCGGCACCGGACACACCCGCAGCAGCGGCCAGCAACCGCCGGACGCCCCCGATCACAGCCTAGGTAAGGCATGTCCGCTTTGTAAGACGCACCCCTGTTTTCCCCCCAAATTTTGGGGGAAAAAAAGTGCGTCTTACAAAGCGGAAAATACGGTATATATAATAAAAATATATATAATGAAAATATATAATAAAAATGTGTTAAAAAATATATATATATATAATAAATGCCCTAAGCAACTTCCGGTTGTAACAACTTCCGTCCAGTTGTAACCGGTGACGTCACCGCACACCTCTTTCCATGTTAACCCTCAACACACACACTCCACTCACCTTTCACCATCTCCACTCACCTTTCACCATCTCCACTCACCTTTCACCATCTCCACTCACGTCCACTCACTCTTTCACTCCACATACGACCCTTTCTCTCACTCCGTCTCTCATACTCACGCCGTCATCGCCGCTGATCCACAATCCCCGACATCTTCTTCCGCCGGCGCCATCCTGGATCCAGACGTCCTCCACGCCGGCGACATGTTCTTGCGGCGACGCCATTTTGGATCGGCAAAATCCCGCGATAGTCAAGATGGCGTCGCCGCAAGAACATGTCGCCGGCGAGGACGACGTTGGGATGCAAAATGGCGTCGGCGAAAACTCGCGAGATTTCGCCGACGCCATTTTGGATCCCGACGTCGTCCACGCCGGCGACATGTTCTTGCTGCGACGCCATTTTGGATCGGCGAAATCCCGCGATACTCAAGATGGCGTCGCCGCAAGAACATGTCGCCGGCGTGCACAACGTCTGGATCCAGGATGGCGCCGGCGGAAGAAGATGTCGGGGATCGTGGAGCAGCGGCGATGACGAGGGCAGTATGAGAGATGGAGTGAGAGAAGGGGTCGTATGTGGAGTGAAAGAGTGAGTGGAGATGGTGAAAGGTGAGATGAGTGTGTGTTGAGGAGTGTGTGTGTTGAGGGTTAACATGGCAAGAGGTGTGATGCTATCGCATCCTCCCGATGCGATAGCATCGGGCCATAATCTAGTATATATATATGTGTGAAAAATTATTGTGTGAGATTGTATCTGGAAAAAACATCAGAATGATTCGTGGTACACGGCAGAGAGAACGGACTCACAGAAACGTCCAACAGAAATCACTTCATGAAAATAAGATCGCCACCCAGAAACAGAAGCTACATTTAGTGTTAGCGATATTTTTAAAGGAAAATAGAATGAAGAGTATAATGAGAATCCCTACATTATTATGGATTACTCTGTACTGATATTTCATTACTTCAATAGGACCGCTCTACTGAAAGGAAGGGAAATATAAAAAACATTCTGTCAGAATATACACCAAAACAATTGTTAGAGGGAAAATATACCATTAAAAAATACAGTTATAAGAAAACTTCCGTGATTTCGTTGAGTCCGTTAGGTTTCAGTGTATTTAATCTATAGATCCAGAAAACCTCTTTGCGATTTAGTTGTCCAATTCTATCAGGATAATCACTGGGTATATGCTCAATAGGGGTGATTTTAAATCCATTATAGTTTTTTTCATGCTTTAAAGCAAAGTGTCTGGAAAGACAGTGCTGCATAAAACCTATTTTGATATTATGTCTATGGGAGTTAACCCTACGATGTAAGGGCTGGGTTGTTCTTCCTACATATTGCTTTTTGCAGTCACATTCAATTACATATATAACGAATTCTGTGGCACAACTTAAAAAACTTTTAATAGGAAAACATTCCTTAGTAAGAGTGGATTCAAAGGTTTTTTCTTTATGTGAAATAATTTTGCAGCATAAACAATTTCTTCTGCCACATTTGTATATTCCTAAAAATGGATTTGATGGGGAAGACAATGGCTCTATTCTAAGACGACTCGGAGCTACTAGATTTTTAATAGTGGGGGCTCTACGAAAAGTAATACTAGGATTTCTCGGAAGGATTTTACATAAAACAGGATCATTTAGAAGGATATGCCAGTTACGTGTCAAAATCTCCCTAATTTTGATATTCTCAGCACAATATCGTGTAATAAAGTTACTTGTGAATCTTCTATTATCAGTTGCGGTAATCTTCATTGGATTAATTAGTGATTTTTGTGAATTTTAGTTGCGGTACTATGGGGAAGCACAGATCTGTGATGTTATACTATGGGGCAGTGCAGATCTGTGATGTTATACTATGGTGCAGTGCAGATCTGTGATGTTATACTATGGTGCAGTGCAGATCTGTGATGTTATACTATGGGGCGGTGCAGATCTGTGATGTTATACTATGGGGCGGTGCAGATCTGTGATGTTATAATATGGAGCACCCAACGTTTCGACCCTCCCGCGTCTTTGTCATGAGGTTACTAAAAAACAAGAAAAGGGCATGTAAGATACAAATACAATATAGTTTAGACAAAAAAAGCAGAAGGTAACAGAACAACGAAAATAGCTCAGTAACAAATACCAATAGGTACAAAATGTGCTATAGTAATGCAACCAAATATTCAGGTTATGTCCTTTGCTAGTTTTTTTTTGGAAGGTCATATATGTAAAATCCATGCACAAAATTGGATAACCATATTAAACATATAGCATTAAGAAAATATAACACTAAAAAAGTAGCGATGTTGCTGTAAAAATATTCTCAGGAAAGAGGTAAGACAATTATAAGTATAACTTAGTAGTTTACCTTGGTTTCAGTAATAAGTGCAATATAAGGCAGGGAGAGGAGATGACAAGCCCCTTTGCACTCCCCAGATGCTGTAATGGACAATGGAGATGAAATGACAAAAATAGATACAAGGGGTAGTGGAAATGATATGATGGTAAGAAGTACCTTGTGAATAGAGTAAGTCCCTAATAAAGGTGGACGTCAATGAGGCAATGACAACCCACACATAAAAATTCACAAAAGCAAGAAACAATTGCAAATACAATAAAGGCCACTACTAAGTAGGTTACAAATATGATAAATTGTGACAGACACCATAAGCAAATCCTATATGGCTATAAGGTATAAAAAGTACCATATGGGCCCAAGAAACCACATAGTGACATAATCTTTTTCCTCATATTTTTTGGCCTTTATTGTATTTGCAATTGTTTCCTGCTTTGGGGAATTTTTGTGTGGGTTGTCATTGCCTCTATACTAATGTATGACTCATATAGGTCCTTTTGTATGTATTTTAAATGTGTTTAACAAAATGTGTGTGCTTTTTGTCTGTTTGTAATTTTGATATCTTTTAATAAAGTGCTGCATTTATAATTTTATGCAGTTGAGGTGCTCCCTTGCTATATGGGCATGATCTCTTCTTCTGGTTTGTAATAATGTAGAAGGCTGTTGCAGTCAGAAGGTTTGGTAAATAGGTCTGGTGTAAGATTCCCATGGATATCTTTGTGTACCATGGTATCCAAGAAGGAGATATGATTAGTGTCATAGTGAATGGTAAATTGAAGCTCAGGATAAATTGAATTCAAATGTTGATAAAATGATTATAGTGAATCAGGTGACCCTGTCCAAATAGAGTTGAGTGAAACAGGTCGGTCAGATTCAAAAGTCGCCGACTTTGGCCAAAGTCGGGTTTCGCCGAGCAAAAGCCGACCATAGCATGAGGTCGGCCATGCGGTCGCCCACCCGAGCGCCAAAGTCACGTTTCCCATAATGCTTACAGGAGCCTTTTCTCAGCCAATGAGCAAGGACGCACATTATGGGCAACGAGATTGCATGGGCAGCGGCCACCACCATCTTAGAGAAGGGCATTGCAGTGATTGGCTTGCTTTGTGTGGCGTCACAGTGGCTATAAAAGCCCTGACCGCCGACCGCCATCTTACTTCTGCCAATCTTAGCATAGGGAGAGGTTGCTGCCACTGTTTCTCAATAGGGAGAGTGTTAGGCAGGAAAGAAAAAAGATAGGCAGGAAAGAAAAAAGAATCTGTGCTTCTGCTGATAGCAATTGTGCTGTACAGTTAGTGTGCAGTGACAGGGGAAGATTTTCTTGTGTGCAGCAGTGCTGGTTATTAGGCTGCCTCATAGCTGCATTGCTGTGTGTACACTGCTGTGCAGACTGCTTTTTACACAGCACTCATACTTTTATTCTTTTTTTCTGCACAGTTACCGAGCGTTCATTTTTTCCCACACCGTATAGAGCTGTACGCTCCTTACACACTGCCGTGTACTGGCTGGTATCACAGACAAATACATGCTGACTATCTGTGTGTGACTCCAGAAATAAATATACGGATATTTAAATTTTCCCCTACACCGTATTGAGCTGTCCGCTTCTGATACAGTACCGTATATCTGCTGTTTGGATTACGGTCAAATCCATACTGAGACAGCGTCTGTGTGTGACTCCAGAAATAAATATACGGAGAATTAAATTTTCCCCTACACCGTATTCAGCTGTCTGCTTCTGATACAGTACCGTATATCTGCTGTTTGGATAACGGTCAAATCCATACTGAGACAGTGTCTGTGTGTGACTCCGGAAATATATACAGAGATTTAAATTTTTCCATACACCGACTGGAGCTGTACGCTCCTTACACACTACCGAGTACCAGCTGGTATCACGGACAAATACATGCTGACTATCTGTATGTGACTCCAGAAATAAATATACGGAGATTTAAATTTTCCCCTACACCATATTCAGCTGTCCGCTTCTGATACAGTACTGTATATCTGCTGTTTGGATTACGGTCAAATCCTTACTGAGACAGCGTCTGTGTGTGACTCTGGAAATAAATATACAGAGATTTAAATTTTCCCCTACACCGTATTCAGCTGTCCGCTTCTGATACAGTACCGTATATCTGCTGTTTGGATTACGATCAAATCCATACTGAGACAGCGTCCGTGTGTGACTCCGGAAATACATATACGGAGATTTAAATTTTCCCCTACACCGTATTCAGCTGTCCACTTCTGATACAGTACTGTATATCTGCTGTTTGGATTACGGTCAAATCCATACTGAGACAGCGTCTGTGTGTGACTGCGGAAATATATATGGAGAGTTAAATTTTTCCATACACCGTATAGAGCTGTATGCTCCTCACACACTACCGTGTACCAGCTGGTATCACGGACAAATACATGCTGACTATCTGTGTGTGACTCCGGAAATAAATACGGAGATTTAAATTATCCCCTACACCGTATTCAGCTGTCCGCTTCTGATACAGTACCGTATATCTGCTGTTTGACATTTAATCACCATGCGCTTGCAAGCGTGGACGGACTACAAAACCTCAGGTAGCACATGTGCACCTGCTCCGACTGAAGGTAGCCAGCAACGCTCCATCGCTTCCCTCACTGTAAGCCGAACGGTAAGCACACCACCAGCAAGAAATGTTGAGGTGTCGTCGCAAGGCCAAAGCAGTCAGGGAATCACAATGTTTTTGCAACGAAAGACTGAATCTAGGCCATCACCACCAGCACCACCACCATCACCAACCCCCTCTCAGTCCGTCAGGTCCACCACTTGTTCCCCCATATGCAGCTCTCAAGTCCAGCTCACCCTAGCACTCTGAGTAGGACAAGAAAGTACTCATTCTCTCATCCGCGTACACTGGCTTTGAACGCCTACATTGCCAAACTGATCTCATTAGAGATGATGCCCTTCCGTTTGGTTGAAAGCGCAGCGTTTCGAGAGCGCATGGCCTATGCTGTCCCATGCTATGACCTACCCAGTCGGCACTTCTTTTCTAGAAAAGCCATCCCTGCCCTCCTCCTGCATGTGAAAGACCGCATTGTCCATGCACTCAAACAATCAGTGAGTGGAAAGGTGCACCTCACAACAGATGCATGGGCCAGTAGGCATGGCCAGGGCCGTTACGTGTCCATCACTGCGCACTGGATTAATGTGGATGCAGGCTCCACAGGGGACAGCGGCAGTGGAACAGTGCTGCCTAGCCCACGGTATAGGAAACAGTTGGCTGTAGGCGCCCGACCAGTTGGCTATAGGCGTTCGACCAGTTGGCTGTAGGCGTTCGACTGCGCTCTGTCGACGAGCTTTCGCTTCTGGAGGAGGAGGAGTCATCCTCCAGAAGCGAAAGCTCACTGACAGAGCGCAGTCGCACGAGCACTCCATCCGCAGCTGCCAGTGTTGCACACGAGGTGTCCCACTATCGAACAGCTAGTGGTAAGCGTCAGCAGGCTGTTTTAAAGATGATGTCTTTGGACGACAACAGACACACCGCGGAGGTACTGGCCGACTACTTGCAGCGAGAAACTGAGTCATGGCTGGGAAGTCTACATCTTGAGCCAGGCAAGGTAGTCAGTCATAACAGCCATAATTTTGTGGCGGCCATAGCCCTTGCAAAACTCAGACACATACCTTGCCTGGCTCACACCTTGAACCTGGTGGTGCAGTGCTTCCTAAATAATTATCCGGAATTAACAGCCCTGCTCCATAAGGTGCGAAGACTGTGCTCGCACATCCGCTGCTTGCCTTTGAACTCCAGTCGTATGCAGAGGCTGCAGCAATCGCTCAACCTCCCCAAGCACCGCCTAATCATAGGCGTTGCAACAAAGAGGAACTCCACCATGTACATGGTTGAGAGGCTGTGTGAACAGAGGCAGGCTGTAATGCATTTGTGGGAGGATACACGGGCAGGCAGTTTGAGGGCAGACATGGAGTTGTCGGGTGTGCAGTGGTCAAAGCTGAAAGACCTCTGTAAAGTCCTTCAGTGTTTTGAGGAATGCACACAGCTGGTAAGCACAGACGACGCCATCATAAGCATGAGCATCCCACTTGTGCGTCTGCTCATGCAAACTTTGATGCACATTAAGGATCAGGCGTCTGCAGCGCAGGAGGAAGAGGAGGATGAACTGTCCTGGACAAGGTGGAGGAAGAAGAGGAAGAGGAGAATGAGGGAGATGATTATTTTGGGGAGGAGGATGCTTCTTGGGGGGCAAGAGAAAATGTTGGCTTGCCAAGGTCAGGTACAGGGTTTGTGCGTGACTGGAGGGATGTGGATTTGGCATAAAGTGCTCCTCCACCCACCACTGTTAGTGCATCATTGACACCTGGAACATTGGCCCACATGTGTGATTATCTCTTGCGGATCCTAAAATGGGACCCCCGCATTGTAAGAATTATGAAGGATGATGACTACTGGTTGGCCAGCATCCTCTATCCACGATATAAAGGCAAATTACAGAACACCATGCCACAGGAGAACCTAGAGCTAATATTGGCGAACAAACAAGCAACTCTGGTAAACTGTTAGAGGCATTCCCAGCACACAGCAGCGGTGCAGGTTCTACCACGAGCCGTACTGGGCCAAATGGAAGAGGTGTTCGTGGTGCACACAGCCGAACTGGCGCTGGAGACAGGGGTATCATGACCATATTTTGGACCGATTTCTCGAGGACCGTTCACACGAATGATAATACTGAATCGATTGCAACAGACAGGAGACAGCAGTTGTCAGCTATGGTTCAAAATTACCTCTCCTCCCCTATCGATGTTCTCCCTCACAGTTCATTCCCCTTTGATTACTGGGCCTGTAAACTGGACCCCTGGCCTGAATTGGCACAATATGCCTTACAGGAGCTCGCTTGCCCTGCTGGTAGTGTGCTAGCAGAAAGAGTCTTCAGTGCTGCTAGAGCAATCCTGACACAAAGAAGGACCCGGCTGTCGAACCAAACTGTTGATGATCTCACCTTCATTAAAATGAACCATGCATGGGTTTCAAAGGATTTTGTCCCACCTTCCCCTGATGACACATAGGTTGCCAGCAAAATGGCTCTCTTTGTCCTCTTCTTCCTCCGACTTCTCCAATTCCTCCATTTGCAGCTACTAAACGTCCAGCCTACACCTCAACATATGCCAGTTTTTCCACCTCCCTAACTGGGCTGTTCCCCCCCAGGGCCGGCGTCAGCACCTGGTGCACCCGGGCAAGTGCCGGGGCCCTGAGCAGGTGGGGGGGCCCAGTCGTGTGCGACGGCACTGGCACAGGGCCCCTCACAGTAGGCCGGTGTCTCTGATGGTAGGGGGCCCACTCGCCATTACAGACACCGTCGTACTTTGAGGGGCCCTGTGCCAGTGCCGTCGCTCAAGAGTGGGCCCCCCTGCTTGCTCAGGGTACCAGCACTTGCAATACTTACCTCTCCCTGCTCCACCGCTGTGACCTCTTCCGCGTTTCCTGACAGTGACATTCAAGTCAGAGAGCACGATGACATCACATCTGTATGCCCACTGCCTGAACAGTCCAAGTGCACAGAGCTGGAAGATGGCGATGCTGAGGAGTCTAGAGTAGAGCAGTGCCCAGCGAGAAGTATTTCATTTTTTTAATGTTTGGAGCAATATATGGGGAGCATTATACACTGGAGAATTATATATGGTGCCCATCATACACTTGAGCATCATAGATAGGGCCCATTATACACTGGAGCATCGTATGGGGCCCATTACATATGGAGCATTATATGGTCCCATCATACACTGGATCATTATAAATGGGGCCCATCATACACTGGAGCATCATCCATGGTGCCCATCATACACTGGAGCATCATATACGGGGCCCATTATACACTTGAGCATCATAAATGGGGCCCATTATATATGGAGCATTATACACTGTTTGCATAATTATTATTAGGCAAGTTTTATTTGAGAGGATTCTTTTTATTATTGAACAACAACTATGTTGTCAATCAACCGAAAAGACTCATAAATTTCAAAGCTTCATATTTTTGGAAGTTGGAGTGGTTTTTTTTTAAGATTTGGCTATCTTAGGAGGATATCTGTTTGTGCAGGTAACTATTACTGTGCATAATTATTAGGCAACTTAATAAAACCAAATATATACCCATCTCACTTGTTTGTTTTTACTAGGTAAACCAATATAACAACACAAAATTTAGAACTAAGCATTTCTGACATTCAAAACCAAAAAAAAAAAAAAAAAAGGGACCAACATCGCCAGGTTTCTTTACGATGACACTCAAAAGCCTTCCATCCACAGATTCTGTCAGTTGCTTAATCTGTTTACGATCAACATTGCATGCAGCAGCCACCACAGCCTCCCTGACACTGTTCCGAGAGGTGTAATGTTTTCACTCCCTGTAGATCTCACATTTTCTGAGGGACCACAGGTTCTCTATGGCAGGGGTCCCCAACCGCCGGTCCGCGGCCCAGCACCGGGCCGCTGCAGTGCCCTTGCCGGTCCGCGGACACAAGGGGAGCCAGGGGCGGTCAGTGGCGTAGCGGGGGCTGGGGCGGCGCGCAGCAGTTCTTAGCGGCGGCCAGGGAGCGATCCAAGCAGCTCCGCTGCCTGCAAGAGGGAATAGCAGGAGCGGAGCTGCAAGGACCCATCCAGCTTCCTGGCCGCCGCCCGCGCTTCTTGTCTCTGACTGACACAGAGAGGAGCGGGCGGTCGCTGCTGTGTCAGAGCGAGGAAGCGCGGGCGGCGGCCAGGTGAGAGGAGAGAGGTGGTGTGTGTGTGTATGTATAATGTGTATGTATAATGTGTGTATGTATGTGTGTCTGTGTGTGTACGTGTATATGTGTGTGTGTGTGTGTGTGTTGGTCTGTGTTTGTGTAGCCTGGCCCTGGAGGAGATGGGGACATGAGGAGAAGGCCATGAGGGGAGTGATGGAGAGACGGCAGTGATGGGGTGAAGGCAATGATGGGGAGAGGGGAGTGATGGGGTGAAGGCAATGATGGGGAGAAGGGAGTGATGGGGAGAGGGGAGTGATGGGGTGAAGGCAAAGATGGGGAGACAGCAGTGATGGGGTGAAGGCAATGATGGGGAGACAGCAGTGATGGGGTGAAGGCAATGATGGGGAGAAGGGAGTGATGGGGTGAAGGCAATGATGGGGTGAAGGCAATGATGGGGAGACAGCAGTGATGGGGTGAAGGCAATGATGGGGAGACAGCAGTGATGGGGTGAAGGCAATGATGGAGAGATGGCAGTGATGGGGTGAAGGCAATGATGGGGAGAAGGGAGTGATGGGGTGAAGGCAATGATGGGGAGAAGGGAGTGATGGGGTGAAGGCAATGATGGGGAGAAGGGGGTGATGGAGCACTTATTCAAAACCTATGGTGAGTTGAGTCACATTATAAATGTTATTTAATTATAAGTATGCACTGCTACACTACAACCGTGTCCATAGCCACGCCCCCTTATGACCAAAGCCCCGCCCCTGCCACACCTCCATCCCCGCCCTGCCGGGCCATGGAAGAATGGTCTTGCTTGAAACCGGTCCCTGGTGCAAAAAAGGTTGGGGACCACTGCTCTATGGGGTTCAGATCAGGTGAACAAGGGGGCCAAGTCATTATTTTTTTTTCTTTTAGACCTTTACTGGCCAGCCACGCTGTGGAGTATTTGGATGCATGTGATGGAGCATTGTCCTGCATGAAAATCATGTTTTTCTTGAACAATACCGACATCTTCCTGTCACTGCTTGAAGAAGCTGTCTTCCAGAAACTGCCAGTAGGTCTGGGAGTTGAGCTTCATTCCATCCTCAACCCGAAAAGGTCCCACAAGTTCATATTTTATGATACCAGCCCATACCAGTACCCCACCTCCACCTTGCTGGCGTCTGAGTCAGAGTGGAGCTCTCTGGCCTTTACTGATCCAGCCTCGGCCCCATCCATCTGGCCCATCAAGAGTCACTCTCATTTCATCAGTCCATAAAACCTTACAAAAATCTGTCTTAACATATTTCTTGGCCTAGTCTTGACGTTTTATCTTATGTTTCTTGGTCAAAGGTGGTCGTTTTAAAGCCTTCCTTACCTTGGCCATGACCCTGAATGTGGCACACCTTGTGCTTTTTGATACTCCAGTAACGTTGCAGCTCTGAAATATGGCAAAACTGGCGTCAAATGGCATCTTGGCAACTTCACGCTTGATTTTCCTCAATTCATGGGCAGTTATTTTGAGCCTTTTTTTATCAACACGCTTCTTGCAACCCTGTTAGCCATTTGCCATGAAACGCTTGATTGTTCAGTGATCACGCTACAAAAGTTTGGCAATTTCAAGACTGCTGCATCCCTATGCAAGACATCGCACAATTTTTTACTTTTCAGAGTCCGTCAAATCTCTCTTCTGACCCATTTTGCCAAAGGAAAGGAAGTTACCTAATAATGAAGCACACCTTATATAGGGTGTTTATGTCATCAGACCACACCCCTTCTCATTACAGAGATGCAAATCACCTGATTTACATAATTGACAGTTGGCTTTCAAGCCTATACAGCTTGGAGTAGGACAACATGTATAAAAAGGATGATGTGATCAAAATACTCATTTGCCTTATAATTGAGCACTCAGTGTATAGGCCCATCATACACTGGAGCATCATATGGAGCCCATCATATACTAGAGCATCATATGGGGCCCATTATATATGGAGCATTATATAGGCCCATCATACAATGGAGCATCATCCATGGGGCCCATCATATACTGGAGCATCATATGGGGTTCATTATTTATGGGGCATCATATAGGGTATGGAGCATTATATGGAGCACATATGAGGCCTATTCTGTATGGAGCATTATATGGAGCCCATTCTGTATGGAGCAATATATGGGGCCCATCATATACTGTCTGGAGCTTTATATGCGACTCATTATACTGTATGGAGCAATATGTGGGGCTCATTCTACTCTACTGGGACCATCCTATACTGTATGGCACATTATATGGGGACCATCATATACCGTAGCATTATGTGGAGTTCATCATATACTGAATGGAACATTATATGGGACCAATTATTCTGTATGGAGCAATATATGGGGCTCATTATTCTGTATGGCATACTATGTGGTGGCCATAATACTGTATGGAGGAATATACTGTCCGGTTTTTGCGCTATTGTAGAATTTAAAATAGATATCAGTCATGTAATGTAAGAAGTTGCTAGGCGTCGGGTCCCTGCAGAGGCAAAGCAGGAATCCAGAGCCTCACATTCTGCGGGCTCCCATTCCCCATCGACCGCAGAGGAGCTTGCTCAGCAGCCCCGTTGTTCCCGACGCTCTGCCCAGACCTGCTCTGTGGGTCTGGCTGTTGCTGCCACCTTTGGGCCAGCAATAGCAATGCAGGCTGTTCAGCAGCAAATCACTCCAGAGGCTAAGTCCTTCTGTCACTCCACTGAGCATGCTCACGAGACGATCTCCCATTGGAGATCGGGAGTCACATGCCCAGGTCCTTCTCCAGATCTGATTGGTCCATCTCAGGGATCTGAAAGCTTCCGGAAGGTCCTGGCTATAAAAGGTTCGCATGGCCCTATGTCCAAATAAAGAAGATATCATCGATGTAGTGGTGATAACATCTAGCATGTTGGTTAAACAGCTCCTCAGAGTAGATATAGTTCTCTTCAAACAAGATCATAAATGCGTTAGGGTAGGCCGGGTGCAACATTAGAGCCCAGCGCGGTCCCAGCTGATTGAATGTAATATACATCTTTATATGAAAAGAAATTCTTGTATAAAACTAATGTAAGAAGGTCTCCCACTTAAAAAGATGAGAGAGTCCTGTAATTGACATCATAGGTAGACCACAACTATGAGAGTCAAAATGAGAAAAAAAATCCAGAAAACCATCTTGTCTGATTTGGTAAGATTTATTTTGCAAATTATGGTGGAAAATAAGTATTTTGTCACCTAAAAGCATGCAGGATTTCTGGCTGTCATAGACCTGTAACTTCTTCTATAAGAGGCTCCTCTGTCCTCCACTCATTACCTGTAGTAATGGCACCTGTTTGAATTTCCTATCAGTATAAAAGACACCTCCCCACAACCTAAAACAGTCACACTCCAAACTCCACTGTGGTGAAGACCAAAGAGCTGTCAAAGGACACCAGAAACAAAATTGTAGCCCTGCACCAGGCTGGGAAGACTGAATCTGCAGTAGGCAAGCAGCTTGGTGTGATGAAATCAACTGTGGGAGCAATAATAAGAAAATGGAAGACATACAAGACCACTGATAATCTTCCTCGATCTGGGGCTCCACACAAGATCTCACCTCGTGGGGTCAAAATGCTCACAAAAACTGTGAGCAAAAATCCCAGAAGCACATTGGGGGACCTAGTGAATGACCTGCATAGAGCTGGGACCACCGTAACAAAGACTCCATCAGTAACACACTACGCTGCCAGGGACTCAGATCCTGCAGTGCCAGACGTGTCCCCCTGCTTAAGCCTATACATGTCCGGGCCCGTCTGAAGTTTGCTAGAGAGCATTTGGATTATCCAGAAGAGTATTGGGAGATACTTATACCCATTTTATTTTATGTCAATCCCCAAGCCCTCTCTTCTTTCCACATCTGTCATTTGATAATGATGTCTAATGTTTGTATATTTTTACAATTGTACATTGTTATAGCATCTATTTGACCCTGTAATGTGATATATTATATTTGTCATTGAGGCCAGATGTAGACTACACATGTTATTAACCCCTTAGTGACAGAGCCATTTTGCAGCTTAATGACCAGGCCAATTTCTACAATTCTGACCACTGTCACTTTATGAGACTATAAGGCTGCGTGCACACGCTGCGGATTCCGCTGCGTTTCCGCAGCGGTTTTGGCCGCTGTGGACCCGCAGCAGTTTTAGCTGCGGTGTACAGTACCATTCAAATGAATGGTATAAAAAAACCGCTGTGTAGACGTAGCAGAAAAATCAGTGCGGATTTGCTGCGGTTTTGAAACCGCAGAAAGAATTGACATGTCAATTCTTTCTGCGGAAACCGCTGCGGGTTCCTATCTCCACCATTGTGGAGATGGTGAATCCGCAGGACCAAACCGCAGGCAAAACCGCAGATAATCCGCAGGTCTTTTGACCTGCGGTTTATCTGCGGTTTTTGCAAAATCCATGCGGATTAATCCGCAGCGGATTCCGCAGCGTGTGCACGTACCCTAACTCTGGAACACTTAAACGGATCCCCCTGATTCTGAGAATGTTTTTTGTGACATATTGTACTTCATGCTAGTGGTAAAATTTCTTGAATATGACTTGTTTATTCATGAAAAAAACTGAAATATGGTAAAAACATTTTTTAAATTTTGCAATATTCAAATTTAAATTTGTATGCCCTTAAATCAGAGAGATTTGTCACACAAATCTATACATATAAAATTGAATGTATGTGTGTATCACCAACCAATCACAAAGCATCTTTAATTTCACCAGAGCTGTTTAAAAGAAGCTGAGCTGTGATTGGTTGCTATAAGCAACAGTTTTCCCACTCCACAACACCTCAGCAGACTGACATGGTGGGAGAAATCTAGCATCCCCGGAAACATAAGCTCCCAGCCATAAGGGGGTTTTACACTAAGCGATATCGCTAGCAATATCGCTATAATGTCACTGGTTTTGTGACGTTATAGCGATATTGCTAGTGATATCGCTATGTGTGATACTTACCAGCGACCGGCTCCCCCGCTGCTCATCGCTGATCGCGCGAGAATGTCCGGCTCCATTTCTCGTCGTCTGCTTCCTGCTGGGCTTCCTGCTGTGACGTCCAGCGACGCGTGGAGGCGGGCGGGAGGACGCAGGATCGCTGTGTGTGAAAGGTGAGTATCGTGCGCTGCGTCGCTGCTGCATCGCTGTGAGATCTTTCTGTATGAAAGCTCACTAGCGATCATTTAGCGATGCACCAGCGATCCTGACCGGGTCGGATCGCTGGTTGGATCGCTGGTGCATCGCTAAATGTAAAAGGGCCTTTAGAGTGATCAATGAGTGGAACAGGCTGCCACGAGAAGTGGTGAGTTCTCCTTCAATGGGTCTTCAAACAGAGGCTGGACAGACATCTAACTGGGATGATTTAGCGAATCCTTCTTTGAGCAGGGGGTTGGACCAGATGGCCCAGGAGGTCCCTTCCAACTCTACGATTCTATGATTCTATGATTTTTTGCTACGTTCATGTGAACCTTAGAAGGGAGCGGAGGGGCGCACATCCGACCTTCACCCCATTCACTGTCTATGGGGAAGCACGGCACTCGGCTTTCTCCACCAGCCCCATAGAGAATGGAGGGCGCGGTCACGCCCGCCGATCAGTAGGTTATCACCGGACACCCTGTGTAAGGCCACGTTCCCACTCCTGGTTTGACTTACAAATACTGAGGTAAAACACTGACCACATACTGAACGTGTGACCGCGGCCAAGACTTCTATGGGATCGTCTGCAGGATAAAGGCTGAGTGCAGATGTACTTTTTGGCCCTGCGGATTTTTCCGTGCAGAATAGAAGAAATCCGCAGGTCAAATAACCTGCATTTTTTCTGCGGATTTCTTCCATTTTTCCAGCGGTTTTCTTGCGGTTTTCCATTGCGGTTTTCCCCCTGTGGATTTGGAGACAGGGGAGGTGGAAAACCGCACAAAAGAAGTAACATGCTGCGGATTTTGTACCGCGGGAAAACCGCATGGAAAAATCCGCAGCGCCTGCACAGCGATTTTTTTTTCATTGCTTTCAATGCTACTGTACATCACAATGCGGATATGCAGCGTTTCTGCGCGGTAAAATCCGCTGCGGAACCGCTGGATATCCGCATCATGTGCACACAGCCAAACACGTTCCACAAAACGCTCAGAGGTCACCGATCCCGTGTCAGGGCAGCACAGTGACCGCAGGGCTCGGCTCTGAGGCCATGATAAATGTGGTACTTTACTGTTTTAAAACCAATATGACAAATTTTGTAAAGAAAACTTAAAACAAAACAAAAATTCCTCCTCAGACAGCTTCTTATCTGACAGCATGACCAGCAGTGTCAGGGAGCTTCTGAGCAGGGCGGCGCGTGCAGCAGCATCCGCACTGTCTGTACAGAACTGCACTGCCCGGCATCTACCTCCCGGGTGCCAGCACTAGGGCTCGGGTCACGTGCTGCCGGCAAAAGGGGGCGGAGCCTCCGCAGACAAGGAGAGAGAGGACAGAGGAGACTGAGGAGAGAGGTGCCGGCCAGGGGAGGGTCGGCCCGTGCACTGTGGAACGGCAGCATCAGGGACGGCGCCGCCGGGAATGTGACGGTAAGTGAGCGGAGCCTAGCCCGTGCCATCTGTCCGCACAACCGGGAGCATCCCCGGAGATGTGGGCAGCGCAGGACGGCGGGCTGTTATCAGCAGGAAGCAGCTGTGTGGAGGACAGAGTGATGAGGAGGGTCTCCAGTCCGGCTGTGGGGGGCTGCGTGTTTATCCCATGCTGGGATTGCGACATTGTGTGACCAGCGACCGTGCTGAAATAAAACACAGGCAGCTTGCAGGAGGCGCAGGGAGCCGGTAACTGCTGCACGAGATGCGCGTGCAGCTGTGTGGGGCAGTCACTGACATCAGGGGCCACAGAAGCCCCTGTGTGAGAACAGTAGTGGCCCTACAGCCAGACACAGGCAGGAGGCGCAGGGAGCCGGTAACTGCTGCACGGGATGCGCGTGCAGCTGTGTGGGGCAGTCACTGACATCAGGGGGCCACAGAAGCCCCTGTGTGAGAACAGTAGTGGCCCTACAGCCAGACACAGGCAGGAGGCTCGGGGAAGCTGGCAACTGCTGCACGGGATGCGTGTACAGCTGTATGGGGCAGTCACTGACATCAGGGGGACACAGAAGCCCCTGTGTGAGAACAATAGTGGCCCTACAGCCAGACACAGGCAGCTGGCAGGAGGCGCAGGGAAGCTGGCAACTGCTGCAGGGGATGCGGGGACAGCTGTGTGGGGCAGTCACTGACATCAGGGGGCGTCAGAAGCCCCTGTGTGAGAACAGTAGTGGCCCTACAGCCTGACACAGGCAGGAGGCTCAGGGAAGCTGGCAACTGCTGCACTGGATGCGGGGACAGCTGTGTGGGGCAGTCACTGACATCAGGGGGGCCACAGAAGCCCCTGTGTGAGAACAGTAGTGGCCCTACAGCCAGACACAGGCAGGAGGTTCAGGGAAGCCGGCAACTGCTGCATGGGATGCGGGGACAGCTGTGTGGGGCAGTCACTGACATCAGGGGGGCCAGAGAAGCCCCTGTGTGAGAACAATAGTGGCCCTACAGCCAGACACAGGCAGCTGGCAGGAGGCGCAGGGAAGCCGGCAACTGCTGCAGGGGATGCGGGGACAGCTGTGTGGGGCAGTCACTGACATCAGAGGGCCACAGAAGCCCCTGTGTGAGAACAGTAGTGGCCCTACAGCCAGACACAGGCAGCTGGCAGGAGGCGCAGGGAAGCCGGCAACTGCTGCACGGGATGCGGGGACAGCTGTGTGGGGCAGTCACTGACATCAGGGGGGCCACGGAAGCCCCTGTGTGAGAACAATAGTGGCCCTGCAGTCAGACACAGGCAGGAGGCTCAGGGAAGCCGGCAACTGCTGCACGGGATGCGGGGACAGCTGTGTGGGGCAGTCACAGACATCAGGGGGCCACAGAAGCCCCTGTGTGAGAACAGTAGTGGCCCTACAGCCAGACACAGGCAGCTGGCAGGAGGCTCAGGGAAGCTGGCAGCTGCTGCATGGGATGCGGGGACAGCTGTGTGGGGCAGTCACTGACATCAGGGGCCACAGAAGCCCCTGTGTGAGAACAGCAGTGGCCCTACAGCCGGCAGCAGGCAGGAGGCGCAGGGAAGCCGGCAACTGCTGCACGGGATGCGTGTACAGCTGTGTGGGGCAGTCACTGACATCAGGGGCCACAGAAGCCCCTGTGTGAAAACAGTAGTGGCCCTACAGCCAGACAAAGGCAGCTGGCAGGAGGCGCAGGGAAGCCGGCAACTGCTGCATGGAATGCGGGTACAGCTGTGTGGGGCAGTCACTGACATCAGGGGGCCACAGAAGCCCCTGTGTGAGAACAGTAGTGGCCCTACAGCCAGACACAGGCAGGAGGCTCAGGGAAGCCGGCAACTGCTGCACGGGTTGCGCGTACAGCTGTGTGGGGCAGTCACTGACATCAGGGGCCACAGAAGCCCCTGTGTGAGAACAGTAGTGGCCCTACAGCCAGACACAGGCAGCTGGCAGGAGGCGCAGGGAAGCCGGCAACTGCTGAACGGAATGCGGGTACAGCTGTGTTGGGCAGTCACTGACATCAGGGGGCCACAGAAGCCCCTGTGTGAGAACAGTAGTGGCCCTACAGCCAGACACAGACAGGAGGCTCAGGGAAGCCGGCAACTGCTGCACGGGATGCGGGGACAGCTGTGTGGGGCAGTCACTGACATCAGGGGGCCACAGAAGCCCCTGTGTGAGAACAGTAGTGGCCCTACAGCCAGACACAGGCAGCTGGCAGGAGGCGCAGGGAAGCTGGCAACTGCTGCACGGGATGCGGGTACAGCTGTGTGGGGCAGTCACTGACATCAGGGGGCCACAGAAGCCCCTGTGTGAGAACAGTAGTGGCCCTACAGCCAGACACAGGCAGCTGGCAGGAGGCGCAGGGAAGCCGGCAACTGCTGCACGGGATGCGGGTACAGCTGTGTGGGGCAGTCACTGACATCAGGGGGCCACAGAAGCCCCTGTGTGAGAACAGTAGTGGCCCTACAGCCAGACACAGACAGGAGGCTCAGGGAAGCCGGCAACTGCTGCACGGGATGCGGGGACAGCTGTGTGGGGCAGTCACTGACATCAGGGGGCCACAGAAGCCCCTGTGTGAGAACAGTAGTGGCCCTACAGCCTGAGACAGGCAGCTGGAAGGAGGCGCAGGGAATTGTTAACATTGATGGAAACTTAGCCTGAGTTAAAGGGTTAATTCCCATCTGCATCTATGGATGTTTTGGGATAGTGCTTGTAAATACAATTAGCCAATTTACAGCTTATTATAATTTGTATCCATTCTTGATATAGTATCACTTTTATATACAGCTTGTTGCCATGGAGACCAACCACTGCTGCAAAACATCACGAGATGGGCAATGCGCAGCGTTTCCAAGCTCTCTTCTATTCAGCTTTTAAGCACGGTTTTCAGGATCACATTAGAGATGTGTGTGCCCTCCTGTTTCTGGCCAACATCAGTACAGACGGCAGCGGTGGTCGGTCTCTGAAGCAACGAGCTGTTAAAAGAAGAAAAGTGTTTAATGTCTCAAGAAAGGCAGCAAATGTTAATAATCTGTAAACTGCAAGCGTGCTTATATCTAACAGTGTCGCCCTTCTGACTGGTGTCCCGACCTCCGCAGATAGTCTAAGAGCCACACGAGGTGAGACGCGATTGGTCTGGTCCAGAAACCAGGACTTATGGAGAGGACCAGATGTACTGTACCGTAGTTGTATTATTTGTTCTCCTGCACAATAGTAGGTAGCACCTAAGAACGTTGCATCTTTCTCTCCTTCACAAAAGGGCGGAGGACGTGCTATTATGTGCTGATCCACCTCCGCTCCTGTGTATCCCTAATATCGGCCCCTTATATTCCAGGAAGCTGGGACTCTTGTCATCTCCGTGTTACATTACTCTGCCTGATCTGGTGTAATCCAATGCTTCTGGAGCTCGCCGCTCCTAGCCATCGGGGTCAGTGGGCTCCTGAGGATTGATACTTTGGACCACTTGTTTTTACAAGCACTTTGCAATGTTACCAAGGTATTAAATTGAGACAACGGCTTTAATGTCACCACGGCAATAAGAGTACATCTGCATATAGAGTGTAATTATAGTACAGAAGTGAGCACTGTAATCGTTCCTCTAAATACAGAGCGATAATGACTATACCTGGGTCTTGTAAGAGCGCAGCCATGTTCTCCTGAGCACTGTAAATACAATGCTATACACTTTATTGATCCCAAGGGAAACTGACCATACAGTGTCTTGCGCCCTGAGCGATAAGCCTTTTTCTCACATATACGGTTAGATTAACGACAACCGGACATCTGATTGGTGCTGCCTGAACCTTGTGCCGCATGAATTAGGGACTGACTCCATTATTGCATACTTAGGCTTTACTCTAAACCACGGCTGCAGCTCAGAGAAATCGTATTTTTAGGACCCGGCCGGAGTGTAAAACTTGGCCATAGGGAGAGGCCTGACAGCCTAGGGGACCTCGGAAAGAAGAAGCTGCACACTTAAAGGTATACAGTATGTTATCTGAAATGCTGCAGCGTATCAGACAGAAAAAATACACGGTTGCATAATAGGAACCTGTCTCTGACTGGTGCGGCCTGAATTTTGGGCAGCATAAATTAGCTGCCAGGTTCCCCATGATACCAGCTTATTTGTGTTTCAAAATACAACTTGGTAAAAAAAAAAAAAGCTGCACACCTAAGCATGAAAACTTGTAAAGAACGGCTTTATTGGAAAACATAAGTACTAGACTGTGGTCTAAACAAAGTGACAACAGGCGGGGAAAAGACATTGTGGTCCATGGAGAATTGTATACAGTTAGATTGTTATATACATATGTTACAAATAATTACCCCACCAGTTATACAATAGATGTTCAATATAACAGTAGTCCCAGATAATACATCATATAGAACCCATCCTAATAAGTTTTTGTATTTTATTTTGTTTCTGACATGCACTGTCTATTTATTGTATATTCCCTTCATTGCCATATTTGGCCATTCACACTTATGCTTTCCAGGGCTGTGGAGTCGGAGTCGGAGTTAGTTTTGGTTGGAGTCGGTAGAAATGTACCGACTCCAGCTTTAAAAAAAATGTATTAATATTTCATAATTGAACTTTCATATGAATTTTATAAATGTTACTCAAATATATATGTTCTATCAAACTATGAACAACAGTGATAAGCAGTTCTGCTGGAGATAGAGACATTTCTTACTTCTTGTGTGTCACTGTTCTCCACTGCCCTTATCTAATCTTATACTTGGTTAACCTCATGCTGCCCCAACCCCCCTACTTACAATGTATGAAACTGAAAGTGAAAATGTGTTGCAAATTCTTAGTAGTAAAGCTCCTCCTCTAGACTAGATCATACTAGGTGTGCGTCTTCCAAGCATCTCACAGCTGCCTGCTACTCAGAAGAGGAAGACTGTAAGAAGTATTATCCTTTCAACAAACTTTGCATCAGTTAACTGTGAGTACATGAGGAATAATAACAGTATTACTGACCACTATATCAGTTGTACGACCTGGCAATAATTTTGTACAATTGTTTTTAGGAAAAACAATTGTCATTTGGATTATGAATGCAGAATTAAAAACCTGAGAATGTCAAAGAAGCATCACATTAAATCAGCTGTATTTGAACATTTCACCATCACTCAAGATAGAAAACATTATGTCTGTCAGTGTATGACAAATGATCCAGACGAAAACAAATGCTGTGAAGCCAAGATGAGTGCATATTCAGGCAAAGATAAAAATGCTCCTACCAGAGCTTCTAATCTAAAGAGACATTTACAGCGCTTTCATCCAGAAGTACTGAAAGCAGTGGATGAGAAAGACTGCATCCAAATCAATGAACCAGTGCCCAGCTCTTCCAGCCAAACAAAGGAGCAGAGAACTTTGCAGCCATCAGTTGCAAGATATTTTGTCAGTGACAAAGTTACTGTGACAATGACAGTAGATACATTTAAAAAACTGATCATAGAGCTTGTTGTAAAGGATAGTGTGCCTATTTCATTATTTTCACGACCAGCTTTTATGTGTCTGAATGGGGAAATGGCCCGCAAGCTTGGTGTTTCTCTGGAGAGAGAGAGTATCAGAAAATTAGTAATCGAAGAAGCTTTTAAACAAAAGGAAGAACTTAAAAAAAACTCTCAAGGGACGCTTTCTGTTTCTTAAAATGGATGCCTGCACACGTCACAGAGTGAACTATTTTGCCATCAATGTCCGATTTGTTTGTGACAACAATGAAATAGTTACCAAGACATTGGCAGTAAAAGACACCAAAGCTCATCACACCAGTGAGTTTCTCCAGGTCTTGGTGGAAAAGGTTCTGCAAGACTATGAACTTAAAAAAGAGCAAGTTCTTTCTGTTGTAACTGACAATGCTTCAAATATGATAAGTACTATTAAGCTAATGAATGAGAGTAATGATGGTGACCAGCAGCTAGAAGAACATTCTGGGTCCACAGACACAGAAATGTTTGAAATAGAGGAACACAGTATTGTAAGTGAGGAGCAAACTGAAGTTGCTTCAGATGAACAGCAACATGATAGTTTAGATGATCTTGTTGAAACTGTGTCTATATGTTCTTTCATTCATCACATGCGCTGTGTTGTGCATACGCTACAGCTGGCTATAAGAGACAGTCTGCAAGAAGGACATGCTGCTGCACTGATTGGCAAGGTGAGAAAATTGGCTACTGTTGCCAGAACCCCTAAAGTTGACTCAATTTTGAAGAGACGTGCTGGAAAAGGGGCAATTATTGATCAAGCCACACGATGGGGCAGTACTTAATGATTCAGCGCTTAGTTGAACTGAAAACCTTTCTTGTAGACATGGCTAACCCTCAACTGACGCTAAATGAAAATCAGTGGAATCAGGTGACTGAGCTGGAAAAATTGCTAGAGCACACATTTACAGTGACTAAAAAATTACAAGCAGAGGACTTAACTCCAGGTATTTTCTTAAAGGAGTGGAAGAACCTGATGTTTCACCTGTCCCAAAGAGGAGGGTTAATTGCAAGTGGCATTGCTACATCAATGAAACGGAGAGAGGAGCTACTATTACAAAATAACATTCTTTTGGCAGCTGTTTATGTAGACCCAATGCATCGGATTCTTCTAGATGATCAACAGCTAAGTAAAGGAAAAGAAGCTCTGTTTGAAATAGCAGTAAGGATGAAAGGGTTGCAGAACAGTCAGGAGGAACAAGAAGAATTTGGTCGTCCTGCCACATCTTCACCCTCATCAACTGATGAAGAATTTAATTTCGAAAAATATTTGGATCACAAGGACCGTGCAAAGCGTTCCCGCATAGAAGAAGAGTCATCCCCATCAAGGAACACAGCCAGTACATTTCAGCAGAATTTTTCATGTGCACTAAAAGAAATTGAGAAATTTGACCGTTCATCAAAAATAACAGTGCAACAAGCGATTCCTCTGTATCCTGACATTGTCAGAGATGTTGCCCGAGTGGTTACTGCTTTGCCACCAACACAAGTTAGTGTAGAGAGGTTGTTCTCTGCTCTCAAAATAATTAGATCAGATTTGAGGGCATCCATGAAGGAGGATCTGACAGAGGCAATACTTTTTCTGAGGACAAATTTATAGATTTCTTCTTATTAACTGCATAAAAGTGTTTATTGCATATTTACTTACAGTTTAGAAAAGTTTATAAAAGTTATTTGCTATATTCTAATTGTATTCTAATAAATGTAGTTTTTGCTTTAAGTGTTCTGATTACTTATATGATGGTGAGAAACTGAATAAGCACGATGTTTAATATTTTACAACAGTAAATTTGTTGTTATGAATTGGCCATTTATGAAGGAGTCGGAGCCGGAGTCGGAGCCTGATAAAATCCAGGAGTCGGAGTCGCAACTGTGGCTTACCGACTCCACAGCCCTGATGCTTTCAGTAGGTGACATGCACTTCCATCTTCTATTCCACAGGCAGCATACTTTACCTATAGTGCTTATGTTTTCTCCAGGTTCATTTGTCTCGCACATGTGCAATCATTCTCCCAGTCACCTTTGCATGATGTGCATCTGATGCTGTTCTCATGTCTTGGTGTCTACTGAATTACTTGTAACTGCACGTAATATATAAGGCCTGTTTCACACGTCCTGATATTTCCGGTACTGGAGATGTCCGTGTGTGTAATACTTGTGGCACACATGTGGCAACCGTGTGCCGCATCAGTACCACACGCACTGGTGCCAGGGAAGCAGCGGTACATTTAGTGCTGTTTCCCAGCGCCGGGTGCTGAAGACAGCTCTTATTATTCTCCCCTGCTCTACCAGTGATCAGCGTGAGCAGGGGAGAATGATGAGTTATATTCAGGTGATGACAGTGAGAGCACGCAGCGGCTGATGGGACTATTACTCCCATCAGCATACACCTGCTGCCGCTAATAACAGTGAGAGCAGGCGGTGGCTGATTAAAGTATTCATCAGCCGCCACCTGCGCTATAAATAAGAAAAAAAAATGGCGTGGGTTCCCCTGTATTTTTGATAATCAGCCAGGTAAAACTGATGGCTGCAACCCTCAACTCGAGCTGAGAGCTAGGTCCCGAGATCGCATCTGCGCAAGCGCTGGCGGCCATTTTTTACTGGAACCACCGCACACACACGGGAACCGTGGAAATGCCGGGGCTCTGGCCTGTCGCACAATGTCGGTAGAGCCCCGGGCAGCTCCGGACACACGCGCAGCACCGCTGGGCACCGGAGGCAACTGCCGGGCATCGGATAAACCCAGCAGCAGCACAAGACCCCCGCAGCAACGGCACACATCGGAGCCCCCCCTCATCCCTGAATGCGGCCTGCAGCATCACTCCACTCCTGCCTCCTCAAGCAGCGAGCCTGGGACCCCGCTACACTGCAGCCACCAGCCCCAGTAAGGCTAGTTTCACACTAGCGTTTTTGAGCGCAGCGACGGCCTGCGCACGGCCGCCGCTAATCCCCGCCCCCTGCCGCGCCTCCGCCGGTAGCTCCGCCTACCGGCGCAGGCCGTGTGCAGTATGCGTTTGGCGGCGCATGCGCCTTTTTGACGGTGCGCCGGCGCAACCAAACTGCAGCATGTTGCGTTTGGCGCAGGTCGGCGCACCGTCAAAAGGACGCATGCGCCGCCAAACGCATACTGCGCACGGCCTGCGCCCCCAGTGATAATGATAGGGGGCGCATGCAGCGTCATGCGCCGGTAGGCGGAGCTACCGGCGGAGGCGTGGCAGGGGCGGGGCTTAGCGGCGGCCGTGCGCAGGCCGTCGCTGCGCTCAAAAACGCTAGTGTGAAACTAGCCTAAGAAATAAGAAGCACCACTATTTTATTAAAAAATATTTTTTTGAATTTTTCTCCTCAAAATTTGCGGTGCGTCTTATAATCCGGAGCGTCTTATAAAGCGAAAAATACGGTATGCCTCCTTGTTATTTTTCATCATTACCTATTAGGATGGTGTCTCTCTTGGACAAGTGATATTCCTTATTAGAGTCTTATACTAATGTATTGTCCTCCTGGTATGCATCTTAGCCATAGTCATATGGTCATGTTTTTGCAGGATCAGTGGCGTCTTGTTTATGTAGCTATTTACATAATCTTTTGGGTGTATTTGACATATTTTATGTTAGCTGGCACTTTAAATTAATATTGATATGGTGATATTGTCATTATTGACTATTTTTCTTGTGTATGAACTTTTATACTAAACTAGCTGAAGAGCCCGGCGCTGCCTGGGCATAGTAACTAACTGTGGTTAGTTATAGCAAATTATAATTATCCTCCATCCCATAGGCCCGTGCCCATATACCCACCTTACATATCCTCCATCCCATAGGCCCGTGCCCATATACCCATCATACATATCATCCATCCCATAGTCCCGTGCCCATACCCATGACACATCCTCCATCCCATAGTCCCATGCCCATATACCCATCATACATATTCGCCATCCCATAGTCGAGTGCCCATATACCCATCATACATATCCGCCATCCCATAGTCCTGTGCCCATATACCCGTCATACATATCCTCCATCCCATAGTCCCGTGCCCATATACCCGTCATACATATCCTCCATCCCATAGTCCAGTGCCCATATACCCATCACACATCCTCCATCCCATAGTTCCATGCCCATATACCCGTCATACATATCCACCATCCCATAGGCCCGTGCCCATATACCAGTCATACATATCCTCCATCCCATAGTCCAGCGCCCATATACCCATCACACATCCTCCATCCCATAGTCAACCATTATGACATCATAATGAGCGGCGGCAGGGCTTGCGACCTATGATGTCATCAGCGTCGCCATGGTAACCATTGTGACATCATAATGAGGGGCGGGGCTTGATACGCACACACTGTTTCCCCAGTATGCAAATAGGGGCATAATGACATCATAATGAGGGGAGGGGCTTGACGCACACACACTTTTTCCCCCAGTATGTAGATAGGGGCAAAATTGTTTGGTGAATTGGAACGCACAGGGTTAAAATTTCACCTCACAACATAGCTTAGGACGCTCTCCGGGTCCAGACGTGTGACACTGCCAAATTTTGTGGCTGTAGCTGCGATGGTGCGGAAGCCTATCCCGGACATACATACATACACACTTTGAGCTTTATATATTAGACTAGATTGGTGCTAATTCCATTATATTGTTACCCATTGCATTACGTATTTTGCATTAGTTACCCTCGATGTGTTGGCAATCTTTCCTACTTGTATACATACATTGAACATCTATTGTATACCTGACTGGTGGTGTAATTATTTGTAACATATGTATATAATATATTTGTATACAATTCTCAATGGACCATCTTGTCTTTTTCCTGCTTGTTTTCAACTTGTTTATTTGTTTTCAATTGATTTTATTAGTTCTAAGGGTGTGTTCACACGTTGCGGTTTTTGCTGCGGCTTGTTCTACAGAGAAACCGCAGGATGAAATATACCTACGGATTATTAGTTTTTGTTCAGCAGATTTGATGCAGGTTCTCGTGCATGGAGGGAGGGGAGGGAGAGAGAAAGATTTTGTGTCCCAGAAAGGAATGCCGCTGCGGTTCCTCAAAAAAGAAGTGACATGTTGCGGAAAATAAACTGCAAAGAATCTGCGCTGAATTTTCAGCAGCATGTGCACAGTGGATTTGGTTTTCCATAGGTTTACATGGTACTGTAAGCCGCATGGAAACTGCTGTGGTTCCACAGGACCAAATCCACTGCGGATATGCAGCAAAAACTGCAAAATGTGCACACACCCTAACACTTATGTTTTTCAATAAAGCCATTCTTTACCGGTTTTCATGATTGGGTGTGCACCTTTTTCTGTGCAACTTCTTTTTTACCTGACTACTCCTTTTTTGCTCAGTCAGTTGTAGCACACTTTGTCTTTACACATTAAGAAAATAGTGGTCACCACAAAAAATGTGTTTTTCAGTATGCAACCCCTTACATACAAAAATATTTATTTCTGTAGCACCAACATATTCCGCAGCACTTTACAATTCATTTTCAAATAACTTTATTGAAGTTTTCTTAAAATAACAGTAATATTGTAACATTTAAACATCTTTTAAAAGTAGCAAAGCACTTTACAATTCAGAAGCGACTTGTACAGATAATATAAGACATTACATACAGTACTGTGGTAAAACACAGCTCAACAGATACCAAGAGGAGTGAGGGCTGTGCTTGCAAGTTGACAATCTATGAGGAAATAGGAGTAATAAAAGGTAAAAATGTAAAGTACTTCATGTGAGGTCCAGCCATCAGTATAATAGGGGCATTCAAATAACACTGCATGAACGGGTAAACAGTCAGTATCTGTACAGGTACAAAGTGCTACTAAATGCGTAGAAGAGACCACAGGGGATAATTGGTTACATTACAGAGGTAGTAGGTGTCATGATCCATGCTGGATCAGGACTGATATAAAGCACAGGTAACCTTTTTTTTTTTTTTCCTAAGCTGTGCTTAAGGTGTTTTTGCCCCCGGTGGCCAATAGGATTATTGCACTGTGTGTCGTTTGTTCTAAGTTTTCCCCCCCCTTGGTGGTGAGCGTCATTGCACTCTAGTTTCGTTAGTTAAGTGCACATGATTATAATGCAGGTGTGATTGCTGGCTCTGCTATAAGAGTCACAGGTGTTGCAATCAGTGTTGGTGATGGTGTTAATTTCAATCATCCTTGGTGGAGGAAGGAGGTGGAGAGCAGCTCTGACTGAGCCTGGTGTTAAAGGAGTCATAGGGGATTTCCTTAGCTCTGACAGAGCTTGGTGGCAGCAATTCAGGAGGAGAGCTGCATGCTAGTGGTGGACTCTGTTGCCAGGAGCAAGTGCAACAGAGTAAAGCTAAGTTGTGTTTCCCTGTTTGTGTTTTCTCCTTAGTGTGTATTATTGCAGCGGTGGGGCCAGTGCCTGCGCCACCCAGCTCCCTAGCAAGGGATAGGTGTAGGGTGTGCTAGGGCGACAGGTTCGTGATCGGCGCCCGGTGCGGAACCGGCATAGGGAACATTAAGAGCGTTAGGGACACTGACTCAGGGGAGTGCAGGAGGTTTCCACGTCCCTTTCCCCTATCGCAGGGCCCACCGTTGTAACTTTTCCCTACCCCTTGTCTTGTTGTTTTAGTTACTGGCCTGCGAGCCATCTCACACAGGACAGTATCACGTGCCGCGTCCTGTTGTTTTAGTTACCGGCCTGCAAGCCGCGTCACACAGGACGGCTCCACGTGACAGTAGGCCAGAGAAATGTGTTAGGGCACAACCCTGGAGATGTGGAAGGTTTATTATAGAGGTTAGTCTTCGGTCATTAATGGAATGGCGGACAGGTAGGGGATGTGGAGCTTCTTGGGTGAGAGAGAAGTTTATATTGTATTCTATAGCAGATGGTAATCAGGTGCAATAACTGGCACAGGGTAGAGGCATTGGTATAGTAGTTGGACAGAAATATAAATGTGGCTGCTGCACTTATGATATATTGGCGAGGGGAGAGTTTAGTAAGAAGGAATTGTAGAGTTGGAAGGGACCTCCAGGGTCATCGTGTCCAACCACCTGCTCAATGCTGTATTCACTAAACCATCTCAGACAGATGTCTGTCCAGCCTCTGTTTGGGAACTTCCATTGAAGGAGAACTTGCCGCCACCTATGGCAGTCTGTTCCACTCATTGATTACATCACCCTCACTGTAAAAAAAAGATTTTTTTTTTTTTTTTTTTTAAATATCTAATCTGTATCTTTTCACTTTTCAGTTTAGTTCCATTGCTTGTAATTTTTCCATGTGCAAATGAGTATGATGATCCCTCGACACGCGATCACGTGACAGGGGTCACCGATGGGCGGATTTCCGGCACGATTTCCGAAAGCGCATGTTAAATGCCGCTGTCAGCATTTGACAGCAGCATTTAACGGGTTAATAGCCGCGAGTGGATCGTGATTCCACCCGCGGTTGTTTCAGGCACATGTCAGGTGTTCAAAACAGCTGACGTGCCAAGAAAGATGTGGGTTCACCGCCGGGCCCACATCAAATGGAGGGATTTTCAAATCGGCGTAAACTTCGCCCAATGTCGGAAAGGGCTAAAAATCTCCTGTGATCACTAAGTCTTCCTTTTTTAGAACAGAGACATCTGATGTAAAAAGAGTTTATCCATATCTTCAGTCTGTAGAATAGTGTACTTTCTGTTCTTCTCTGCTTGTATTGTTACTCAAACAGTTCTGTAGCGCTACCGGTGTCTGAAACTTGGATCTCTGTGGAGGTATACGTTTTCCTATCATACAATGCAGCACCACCTACCCTCTTGCTAATCCTGTTTCTAATAAATAAGTTGTAGCCTTCAATGTTTGTATTACAACCATGTGTATCATCCCACCAAGTTTGAGTGATGCCTATGACATTCAATCTCTCTTCCTTTGTTAGCAGCTCCAATTGTCTTTGATTGTTTCCTATGGTCTGTGCATTTGTATAGACCAGTGTTTCCCAAACTCCAGTCCTCGCGGACCCCAACATGTCATGTTGTCAGGATTTCCTTAGTATTTCACAGGTGATGGAAGTATCATCAAGGCATCAGGACTTCTCTCACATGTGTAACACTATGGAAATCCGGAAAACATGACCTGTTGGGGTCCGCGAGGACTAGAGTTTGGGAACTACTGGTATAGACATGTTTCCAGGATGTCCCTCCTGACCGCACCATGGAGGTTGTCCTTCTTTCCTTATAGGGACAGGAAACACACGAGAGGTTAAAAAGACCCCTCCCACCCAAATTCCCCAGTGTTTTTTTCCTGTCCCTGTAAGGACAGACACGAGAGAAGAGGGGAGGTCGGGGATGGAGCTCTGGCGCTTCACGGTTTATCTTGCGGGCTCGGGAGTCCATCCTCTTTCCCCCTTTCAAGATGTCCAGGGCCTACACCCCCCGAAGGGGGGCTCCTCAGCCAGGTGCCCTGTTGAGCGAGACATCCGGGCTTGGAGTCATTTCCCTATGGTGAAGGCTCTCGGCGTCCATTGCTGGCAGATTGCAGCTGCATATGTCACTTCTGGGCGCGGCAGGAAATCTTCTGGTTGCCTTTCCGGTGACGTCTGATGTGGAGAAGCTGGTATACAGCCCAGGGGATTCCAAAAGGGGATCTGTCGGCGGTGAGAAGACAAGGTAGGAAATAAAAGCTGCCTTGGTAAGTGTGAGGCTGTGACAGAGAGAACCTCCGGATCAGCATGGAGGACACTGTGAGGAGTTCTGTCCCCCCTGAATCACCAGTGATTGTGAGTAGCAATAAAGGCAGGGGGATACAGTGCCAGAGGATACCAGGGGTTAATAGACGATCCTGTGTTTCTACCTGGACGACAGTGCCGGCCACGGTGACACCTGCGCCCAGGAGGACTGGCAAGTCCTTGGGGAAATCCAGGAGATGTGCCATCTGTAGTAGCAGGATGCACAGGCTAAACAGCTTTGTGAAAAATGCATCCTTAAAGTCATCAAGGACGAGCAGTCTTCCTTTCTGGCGGAAATGGGCACCATGGTTAGAGAGGAGGTTAAGGCTTCCATCTTGGGCTTCTTTTCAGCCCTGCAGGGTCCCTGTCCCAAGAGACCAATATGAGAAATGGACCAATCCTCAAAGGATGAGGACCAGTCCACATGATGGGACTCAGAGGAAGAAGGGGAGATTGCCTCAGAACCTCCGGAGGTGGGCAAGAAGTATCTTTTTTTTTTTCCCTCAGACGATACAGATAAGCTACTGCGGGCTATTAAAAACACAATGCAGATAGAGGAATCCCAGACAATGAATATGGAGGAGTGGGAGGACGCCGAGAAGCGTTTGGTCATCCCTCGGGATTTCAGGCTCCGTCTGCTGTTTGACCCGGACGATATAAAGGTCTGGGACGAAGTTCCAAAGATTGATGTTCCGGTAGCCAGAGTGTCAAGAAAGACTTCAATTCCATTTGAGGATTCATTGAGCCTCAGAGAGCCTATGGACAGGAAAGCAGATGAACTCCTTAAGAGGGTTTGGGAGGCATCAGCGGCAATAATAAAAGCTAATATTGCCATTCCATCAGTGGCCAGATCCATGCATATATGGATCGACCAGCTGGAGGTGCAATTAAGAGGGAAGACTTCTAGAAGTACAATATTAGAAGTTCTTTCCCTGTTAAAACTTGCCACCGGGTTTTTGGCAGATGCCTCAGCGGAATCGGTACGGTTTGCTGCCCTGAATAACTGTTTATCCAATGCGGCTCGTAGAGCCGTATGGATGAGGACCTGGTCGTGTCATTACCAGTCTAAAGATAAGCTTTGTGCCATAATATTTTCAGGTTTAAGGGTGTTTGAGCTAGTTCTAGATAATATACTAGAAAATGCCACCGACAAGAAAAAAGGGTTCCCTGAGGAAAAAACACGGAGATGTTATCTCTTTCAGAGGACCCGTCCCTCCCAGAGACAGAAATTTCGAGGGAGAGAGAAAACTAGTCGGTGGGACAACCCTAAGTGGGGTAAAAGTAGAGCTCCACCCTCTCGCTTTGGGTCCAGTTCATAGAGCAGAAGGCAATGACGCCAGGTCGGTAGGTGGTCGCCTGGGGATATCTATAGATTAATGGAGACTCGTCTCCCAAAATCATTGGGTCTTAAACACTATATCTCGAGGTTACACCTTAGAATTTGTCAGACCCCCCCCCCCCCACCACAAGGTTGAGGTGACAGCTCCGATCCGGAGCCGCAGTCTCTCCTGTTATGAATGGGTCACCGAGGAGGATGGCAGGAACAGGCTAAGCCACCATAAAACCAGAGAGGTTGGTAACTAAGCGGATTGCAGACCCCTGATCCTATCAACACAACTCGCAGTAGCCGTGGAGCGTTCCTACGATGCCCTAGACGCTTTGTCACAGCCGGAGAACTAACTAAGCCTAAAGCCAGAAAGGTGAAATCTAAACTGCCCCGAAGCAGATCCCCAAAGGAATAGACAGCCCTCAAACATATATTGTCTTTGAGGCAAGATAAAACACAAACACAGGCAGAAAACAGACTGAGCAAACGGTGGGGCGCAAGCTGTCTAGACACTACAGGATAGAAAAGATACTATCTGCAATCACGCACAAAACCCTAAAAAACTCCAACACTTCTGATATACAAAAAGCCTGAGGCCACACGACCTCTCCCCCGCTAGATCAGCACTCTGGTATAAACTGGAAGCAAAGCAAAAGATACTAACATAACAGGGGACTGAACAAACTGACACAAGTTGTAACATATGGAGCCGGGCCCAGCGCTGCCCCCAGCAGGGAGTATGCTGATCTCTAGCAACAAAGCAGAAAGCAAAAAAAAGGCACAACCAGATTAGATGCAAAGGATTAGCAAAAGAATCACTTAACAGAACCAAGCAGATCAGGCAGGGAACAAAAGAACTCCAAATGCACAGGGAGGAAATCAACAGCAACCCCCAAGAGCAGCCAGCTCAATGATATGCTCCCAGCCAGTAATCCCCAGGTTCCCAATTATCCTCGTCAGGTGGGGAACTTCCATCAACCTGGCCAGCTCCACTACTCTCAGTAACGAGCAGAGGGAGCTTTGGCTCAGAAGTCCGAGCAAGGGAGTTGACAACACTCTGTGGAAGGTCGTAAAGGACCTCTTAAAACCAGGAGTGATGGTCCCAGTTACTCAACACAACTAGATGTGGGTCTGGGACATTACTTAACCTTGTTCACATAAAAAAAAAAAAAAAACATCAGGAGAAAGCTGCACCACCATTGAATCTGAAGCCCTTAAATCGGTAGATAGTATACAAGAGGTTCAGAATGGAGTCTCTAATGACTATCATTCCCCTCATAGACAAAAACCCAGTGATTTGGACGATAGACCTAAAGAGCGCATACTGCCACGTTCCAATTCACACGCACTCACAAAGATACCTTTGGTTCGCCCTAAAACTAGGGAACAGGTGCTACTGTAAGGATTCCAGACTTTCCTTGTGCCTGTTCGCCCTGTTCCAAGGTGGAGTCTTGGATCTCGCAGTGTCATGGAACTTCCTGTCTGTCCTGATTATTTAAGTCCGGGTCATGTGTTCTCTTGTGCCTGAGTATTTTGTTGCTGTCTTATTCTTGCCCATCAGCTAGTGGACTCACTGCTGCGCCTGCTGCTCATTACTCGGTGTTCTTCCTCTCTACCTTCTACTGTCTACTGCCCTGCTGTGCTCAACTACTGTCTGGACTTCTGGTGTGGAGCTGCTGTGGCCAGTAAGGAATCCTGACGTTTGCCTTCTCCTTTGGGTCTGTGTCTGTTGGGGCTGCGTTGCTGGACTTGTGCGGGACTTTCAGCCCTATAGGTACATATAGCGACCTTCTCCTGTTTTGCCTCTCCTGTGTCACGCTGGACTTCTACGTTTGAGTACCGTGTGCATTTCACCCTTATGTTTGCTGGACTTATGCACCCTAGTGCTGTGTGCATGCTGATTTACTACATTGTGGGACTGCCTCATTAATACGGTGTACTTGCTTACAATCTGCTGCTGGACTCCTACATTCTGTGCCCTGTGCGCACTTGAGTATTAGTACTGTTGGACTGGTTATTATTAGCTGTCGTACCCCGCTCTTCAGTCACTTAGGACATTTCCATTTTGTGCTGAGTTTTTGTTACAATTACAGAAAGTGTACTGCCAGTTCTGTAATTCCATATTGTACTGTTACTGTTGCAGGAAGTACTCTGTTTAGTTTTGTCATTCTTGTGAAATATACTGTACTTATTTACTTCAACTTTGGTCTCAGTCTCATATTGTCCCTCGCAATCAGATTCTGTAGTACCCATATAATTATTACAGCTACCACTTCCAGTTCTGTGCTTATCCATTCGATCGTACTGTGGCACCTCGGGTATTCACAAAACTGGTCACCGAGGTCGTGACCTACCTGAGACAAAGGGACGTGGTCATTGTTCCATATTTGGATGATTTTCTACTAATATCAGGTTCAAAATCGCAACTAGAAGAACTCAAGATAGTGATTTTTACTGTAGAAGGCTTAGGTTGGATTCTAAACTAAGAAAAGTCAAACCTATTACTTGGAACCAGTAAGAAGTTTCTCGGGGTTATTCTGGACTCCAGACAGACTCTCGCTTCCTCCAGAGGAGAAACAAGAAATGGTGAAGAACAACGTCCATCTTCTTGTTCAGAATCATGTTTCCATAAGGACAACGATGAGTGTTTTGGGAACTCTTAACAGCTTCCATATTATGCGTTCATTGGGGTCAGTCCGATACAAGGGAGCTACAAAGGGAGATCCTTTCAGCCTTGGACAGAAGACAGATATCCTTGGACAAAGAGATTAGTTTATTCCCAACATTAAAATCGTCACTAAGATGGTGATGGTGGACCAATTCCAGAAACCTCACACAGGGAGTTCCTTGGATTTTATCTCCTTGCATGACGATTGTCATGGATGCAAGAAAGGATGGCGAGCCCATTTAGAGGGAAGGTACTGTCAAGGAATTTGGTCTCCAGACATCATGGTCCAATCCTCAAGCTTCAGAGAGTTACAGGAAGTTTGGGAGACCCTGAAGCGGAATCAGACCTACCTGCAGGGTCAGCATATAAAGAGCATGTCGGACAATATGAGGACGGGTTTTGTTCCTTTTTCACCAAGGAGGCCCAAGATATCGGGCACTTCAAGATATGCCGCAAGGATATTTGCCTGGGCAGAAAAGAATCAGGTCCGTATCAGCAGTTCATCTACAGGGGCTGATCACCTTAGCAGACGAAAGATTCAATACACCGAGTGGGAGCTAAGTGAAGAGATGTTCTGTTATCTGTGTTGTAAGTGGGGAACACCCCACCTAGACCTCTGCGACCAGAAAAAATGCCAAGGTCCAAAGGTTCTTCTCCCTCAATCCAACAGACAACCCGGAAGGGATCGATGCCTTTAACCAGGTATGGGGGAAAGAAATCCTTTACGCCATTTCCCCCCCCCCCCCCCCATTGCCATGATCCCAAGAGTCCTCAGGAAGATCCAAGAGGAAGGAGCCTTGGTGATGCTGGTGGTTCCGTTTTGGCCAAGACAAAGCTGGTTTTCCCTGCTGATGGCCCGCAGAGGTCTGCTATGGCTACCAAAAAGGGAGGAGCTGCTTTCCCAGTGTCCAGTTCTCCATCCAGATCCAAGGAGCCTTCAGTTATCAGCATGGATTCTGAAAGGAAGATCTTGAGAGCTAAAGGTTTCTCCGACCAGGTGATCTCTACCATCCAGGCCAGCTGTAAACCCTGTAACCTGCGCAATTTACAATAAGATCTGGAAGAAGTTCTGTCTGGAATGTGGTAGCTCTGTCATAGATTCTTTCCGGCCTGATATCCCAAAGATCCTAGATTTTCTCCAGGCACGATTTAATAAAGACTTAAAACCAAGCACGATGAGAGTGCAGATGGTGGCCCTGAGTATTTTTTTCAGTTTCATTCCCCTGTCATCACATCCATGGGTAGCGTGTTTTCCCAGAGCCACTCAGAGATTTAAGGCCCCGTCACACTAAGCGATCTCGCTAGCGAGAGCGCTGATTTTGTGACACATCAGCGATCTCGCCAGCGGTTATCGCTGATCGTGCTCGAGCGGCCTGGGCTGTTTTTCGATCGCTGGTCTCCTGCTGCCCAGCGCGCATCGCTGCGTGTGGCAGCGAGAGACCAGCGATCAGCGACGATGGTTGCTAATGTAAACGTCGGGTATCCAGGAGCCGCGCGGCTCCTGGATACCCGACGTTTACATTAGAAACCAGCGTCGCTGGTCCTGATCGCTGGGGCTGTCTAACGATGTCCCAGCGATCCCATCATGTCAGATCGTTGGTGGCATCACTGGGACATCGTTTAGTGTGACGGGGCCTTAAGGCCCACGATAAGGAAATCAGGCCCTCCATGGGATTTAAATCAAGTCCTCAATACCCTGTGTAGGCCCCCTTATGAGCCAGTGGAAGACATTAACATTGCGAAACTCACGCTCAATACAGTATTTTTAGTGGCCATCACCTCAGCTAAAAGACTAGGGGAAATTCAGGCTCTTTCATTCCAGAACCCTTATATTCGGATCTTTGACAATCGTATAATTCTAAGACTGAACCACGTTTTTTTTTTTTTTTGTTTTTTTTTTGCCAAAAGTTGTTCCCTCTCGAAACTTAAATCAAGAAATAATACTTCCCTGCTTCTGCCAGCCCCCAAAGAACCCTAGGGAAGAATTCTTCCACTCTTGGGATATTAGGCAGGCAGTCATTTCCAATCTAGGGGCGACTCGTGAATGGAGACAGGACACTAGGACACTAATCTGTTCATCCAGTATGAGGGTAAAAGTGAGGATAAAAAGAGCATCAAAAGCTACCTTAGCTAGATGGATAACAATAATAATCATCTTTATTTTTATATAGCGCTAACATATTCTGCAGCGTTTTACAGTTTGCACACATTATCATCACTGTCCCTGATGGGGCTCACAATCTAAATTCCCTATCAGTATGTCTTTGGAATGTGGGAGGAAACCCACGCAAACATGGGGAGAACATACAAACTCCTTGCCGATGTTGTTCTTGGTGGGATTCGAACCCAGGACTCCAGCACTGCAGTGCTATCCACTGAGCCACCGTGCTGCCCCACATAACAACCGCCATCTCCCTAGCTTACGAGGCCGAGAAATTGCCAATCCCCGAAGAGATGAGAGCCCATTCTTCCAGAGCGATATGAATATATTGGGCCGAAAGTGCAGGGGCCTTGGTGAATCAAATTTGCAGTGCAGCTACATGGTCTAGCTTAAGCACGTTCTGAAGGTATTATAAGCTAGATACCTTGGCAAATAGCTAGATGGCCTTTGGCCGGAAGGTTCTGCATGTAGTACAGTCCCACTCTAGGGTTAGCAGGGGTCCCCAACCACCGGTCCGCGGCCCAGCACCGGGCCGTTGCAGTGCCCTTGCCGGTCCGCGGACACAAGGAGAGCGGGCGGTGGTGCAGAAGCTGATACTCACCTAGCGGTCCCTGACGGCGCGGCGGCTTCATCCAGCGCTGAGCTGTCAAGTGTACCGCTCATTTAAGGTCATGAATATGGACGCCACTCATCTCCCATAGGCGTGGCGTCCATATTCATAGACCTTAATGAGCGGTAGCACGTGACCGCTCCGCACAGGAGCTGAAGCGCCGCGAGATGCAGGGAGGGAAGTTCAGCGACGGGAAGGAAGGTCAGCGATGTGAGGGTAAGTATGATGGGGGAGGATGGGGGAGCCGAGCAGAGCCATGTATACAAGGGAGGGAGAGTGGGAGCGGAGCCATATATACAAGGGAGGGACAGTGGGAGCGGAGCCATATATACAAGGGAGGGAGGGTGGGAGCGGAGCCATGTATGCAGGATGGGAGAGTGGAAGCGGAGCCATGTATACAGGACGGGAGAGTGGAAGCGGAGCCATGTATACAGGACGGGAGAGTGGGAGCGGAGCCATGTATACAGGACGGGAGAGTGGGAGCGGAGCCATGTATACAGGACGGGAGAGTGGGAGCGGAGCCATGTATACAGGACGGGAGGGTGGGAGCAGAGCCATGTATACAGGACGGGAGAGTGGGAGCACATCCATGTATACAGGACGGGAGAGTGGAAGCGGAGCCATGTATACAGGACGGGAGAGTGGGAGCAGAGCCATGTATACAGGATGGGAGAGTGGGAGCAGAGCCATTGTGATGATTCCCAAGGGTGAACCCACTGGACCGCGGCAAACGAACCTCCCCTGGGCGAGCGGACCAGGTGGACCACCCCCTATACAGGGAGCGTTTGGGACAGGCCCAGGGGAAACTACTCACCACGGCAGCTGGTACCCGAGGACGGAGGAGCACAATAGGAGATGCAGCGGGCAGGCAGAAGAAAGAGCTGGACCGGAACCGGCAGGACTGGAAGCCAGGAACGGAGGCTGAAGGATACAGGCAGGCAAGGCTGGAACGGCAAGACACGGGTCAGAAGCAGGCACAGGCTGAACACGGACATGGGATGGCGGGCACTGGGAGGAACACAAAGACCAGGTTACACAGGGTGCACGAGGAAAGGGTAAGAGCAGCAGGAAAAGGCAGGCTGGGGCCAGAGTCACAGTGAGAGACAAGTGACGATCAGGCGGTGAGCTGGAGGAAGAGGCTGCCTCTTATAGAGACAGGAGTTCCGGTTCAGGTCAGGAAGGCGGGGAGAAGGCCTGGCTTGGCCTGTACTGGGACCTGGAGCGCAAGGCACGCATGCGCCCCGGGCAGAACGCCGGGACAGAGCGCAGGGCAGAGGATGGGAGTGCAGGCGAGCGCGCGCCCGCCACGGGAGCACGCCGGAGGCGGCGGGCGCACCCGGTGCGGGGAGAGGCCGCAGCAGGAGCCGAGGACGAGGCGGGGGCGGCGAGCGTGGAGCCGGCGGTAAGCGTGACAGTACCCCCCCTTTTACGCCCCCTCTTCCCACGGCCGGAAAGAAACTTAGCTAAAATCTGGGGGGCTTGAATGTTCTCCCGGGGTTCCCAGGATCTCTCCTCAGGGCCAAAACCTTTCCAGTCAATTAAAAAGAAAGTTTTACCTCTAGATCGTTTCATAGCAAGAATTTCCTTAACCTCAAAGACATCCTGTGCGGACACGGGCGCGGGAGTGCTGCCAGTAGAAGCATGAAACTGGTTGAGTATGACCGGTTTTAAGAGGGAAACGTGAAACGAGTTAGGAATCCGCAGTGAAGCGGGGAGTTTTAGCTTGTAGGCAACGTCATTGATACGGGCTAGGACCTCAAAGGGACCGATGTAGCGGGGACCTAGTTTGTAGGAGGGAATTTTGAGACGAACAAATTTTGAGGATAGCCAAACTTTATCCCCAGGGTGGTACAGCGGAGAATCCAGACGTTTCTTATCGGCGTGCTTCTTTAACCCGTCTCGTGCTCGCTTAAGTGCGGTTTTGGTCTCCTGCCAGACCCTGGAGAACTCCTCGGTCAGAAGATCGGCCGCCGGCACACCCGAGGTCGTGAGTACCGGCAGAGGTATACCAGGATGTTGACCGTAGACCGTAAAGAAAGGCGACTTGACGGAGGATTCGCTGGTATGGTTGTTGTAAGCGAATTCGGCCCAAGGGAGCAAGCTGGACCAATTGTCTTGATGGGCGTTGGAAAAATGTCGGAGGTATGCTACGAGGATCTGGTTCGTGCGTTCCGCTTGACCGTTGGACTGAGGGTGATAAGCGGAGGAAAAGTCCAACGTGACTTCCATCAGCTTGCATAGAGCCCTCCAGAAACGCGAGGTAAACTGAACCCTTCTGTCCGAGACAATGTGCTTGGGGAAGCCATGTATCCGGAAGACATGAGATATAAAAATTCTCGCCAGGTCAGGAGCGGAAGGTAGACCGGGCAGAGGGATGAAGTGGGCCATCTTGGAGAAGCGGTCCACGACCACCAGAATGACCGTGTGACCTGAGGAACGAGGTAGATCCGTAATAAAATCCATCGCGATATGCTGCCACGGAGCCGAGGGAACCGGAAGTGGATGCAGAAAACCGGAGGGTGGCTGACGTGGGACCTTGTTCTTGGCACACGATGGGCAGGAGAGGATGAAACTTCGGACATCTTGAGACAAAGAAGGCCACCAATAAAAATGAGAGATGAGGGAGAATGTTTTCTTGAGGCCGGCATGACCCGCTAACTTGGTAGCATGACCCCAATGTAGAACTCGCCTCCTGTCATGATCTTGGACAAAAGTCTTGCCGGGGGGCACAGAAGTCAGGTTAACAGGCGCGACTACGATGAGCTTGCTTGCAGGGCTGTGGAGTCGGTAAGCCAAACCTGCGACTCCGACTCCGACTCCTCAATTTCCCTTACACCGACTCCGACTCCACGACTCCGACTCCCACACATATTGCTTATATTTAAGTGAAAAATGTATTGTAGTACAATGTGAACCTCAGACATTTAATCATTTTTATGATCCCATAATCAAGATATTTAGATAGAACAGAATATATATTGGTGTACTACCCGGTTTTCATTCTTTTTGGTACAGATACGATATGGATAGACAGATATGGATAGATAGATCAGATTTCTAATCTGCTTTTGCTATTGAAAACATTATCTATGAGCTCAAAAACCTTTCAGGTGATGCGGTTTTTTAAAAAGATGATCAGCTTTTGCAGCTGAAAAACGTATCCTCAAAAAACACAGGAAAAACGCTGTGTGTGAATGTAGCCTTAGATCAGGAATAGAACAGCCATTTATAGGACATTTCATAACTTTCCCAAATTCCTATGAAAAAATATTCAGCACATCCTGCATTGAATTACTGTACCCAATTTATTATATATTTTAGGAGTCGGAGTCGGTCCATTTTATACCGACTCCAACTCCGACTCCGACTCCACCAAAATGAGCACCGACTCCGACTCCACGACTCCGACTCCGACTCCACAGCCCTGCTTGCTTGGCTCCACAATGTGTGAAGGCTCCTCCTCGCTGTCGGTGACCAGAAAGGATCGAGACAGGGCATCCGCTTTGAGATTCTTATCACCCGGACGGAAATGGAGCTCAAAATCGAACCGGTTAAAGAACAATGACCATCGAGCCTGCCGGGGATTAAGCCTTTGTGCTGATTGACTGTAGGCTAGATTCTTGTGGTCGGTGAAGATGTGGAGTGGGTGTACCGCTCCTTCCAGAAGATACCGCCACTCTTCCAAGGCTAGCTTAATGGCAAGCAGCTCTCTGTCCCCGATGGTATAGTTTCTCTCCTCAGGGGAGAATGTCTTGGAGAAGAAGCCGCAGGACACCAAGCGACCGGAAGGAGATCTCTGGGAGAGAACCGCACCGGCTCCGGTGGCAGAAGCGTCTACCTCTAGGGTGAATGGTTTGTTCGCCTCTGGACGATGTAGCACCAGGGCTGTGGCAAAGGCTTGCCTCAAGGTTCGGAAGGCGTTCTCGGCCTCAGGAGGCCAGTGGTGAGGATCGGCTCCCTTTCGGATCAAAGCAGAGATGGGAGCGGTCAGAGAGGAAAAGTGCGGAATAAACTGCCGGTAATAGTTGGCGAATCCCAGGAACCGTTGGATTGCCTTAATTCCCTGAGGACGCGGCCAGTTGAGTACCGCAGACACTTTTCCCGGATCCATGCGCAAGCCAGAATCGGAAATGATGTAACCCAAGAACGGCAGAGACGATTGTTCGAAGGCGCATTTCTCCAGCTTGGCGTAGAGACTATGTGTTCTCAAACGAAGTAAAACTTGACGCACGTCTTTTCGGTGTGTGGACAAATCCGGAGAGAACACCAGAATGTCGTCCAAGTAAACCACCACGCAGGAATAAAGAAGATCTCGGAAAATGTCGTTGACAAATTCTTGGAACACCGCGGGAGCATTGCATAGGCCGAAGGGCATAACGAGGTATTCATAATGGCCGTCCCGAGTGTTGAAGGCGGTCTTCCATTCATCACCGGAGCGGATCCGGACCAGGTTGTAGGCCCCTCGAAGATCTAATTTAGTGAAGATCCGTGCACCCCGTAGACGGTCAAATAGCTCCGGAATGAGGGGCAGAGGATATTTGTTCTTGATGGTGATATTGTTGAGCCCTCTATAATCAATACAGGGACGCAGGGACCCATCCTTCTTCTTGACAAAAAAGAACCCAGCGCCTGCAGGAGAGGAAGACTTACGAATAAAGCCTTTGGCCAAGTTTTCCTGAACGTATTTGGACATGGCCTGGGTCTCGGAGGGAGACAGCGGGTAGATCCGACCACGAGGCGGCGTAGAACCGGGGAGCAGATCGATGGGGCAGTCATATGGACGATGCGGGGGCAGGACCTCTGCTTCCTTCTTGTCGAAGACATCCGTAAAGGCCCAGTAGGCGGAGGGTAATCCGGTAGACATCGACGTTGGACGTGGAAATTTCGGCGGCTGTACAGGGAGTAAACACTTATCTTGACAAAGTCGACCCCATCGCAGAACGTCACCAGAGCGCCAATCCAGGATAGGCTCGTGGGTCCTTAGCCAGGGGAGTCCCAGAAGGATGGCATGGGACAAAGAAGGCAGCACGTAGAATACTATCTTCTCCCGGTGTAAGGCTCCGACCTGAAGCTCCACCTCTTCGGTAACCTGAGTAACGGACTCCCGCAGGGGTTGACCGTCGACCGAAGCAATCTGCCGAGGGGTCTCCAGGGATCTGACAGGAATTCCAAGTCTTCTAACCGCCTCAAGTTGAATGAAGTTACCGGCCGCCCCAGAATCTATATAGGCCCATTCAGAAAAACGTTTAGAATCCAGGTGCAAAAGGACAGATAGGGTCAAGGGTAGAGGAGAGTCAAAATTACCTAGGAAGGCCTCTCTTACCTGTCCTAGGCGGAGGCGTTTCCCGGACGAGTGGGGAAGGCACGAAGAAAGTGGGACGCACTCCCACAGTAGAAACAGAGCCCCTGTTCGACCCTCTCTCTCCGACGCTCCTCCACCGGTTTGAGGCGATCCACTTGCATGGGTTCCGGTAGCGGGAGCGTGGAGGCTGGAGTTAAGCGGACTCGAGGTGGACTCCGAGCGGCCGGAGGAGCGCGAAGAGGTCTCCTGTCCCTAGCGAGCTCTTGGGAACGTTCTTGAAAGCGGAGTTCGATGCGGGTGGCCAAAGAGATTAAATCCTCCAAGGAGGTGGGGGTATCCCGACCCACCAGCTCGTCCTTGATCCGCCCTGAAAGACCCCGCCAAATGGCTCCCACCAAGGCCTCATTGTTCCAACCCAACTCTGAGGACAGGGTGCGAAACCGAATGGCGTGCTGACCTACTGAGAGCGTGCCCTGATGAAGATTGAACAGTGCCTCGGTAGCGGAGGCAAGGCGACCGGGTTCATCAAACACCTTACGAAAGGTGTCTAGAAAAAAGGAGAGTTGAGTGACCACGGGATCGTCTCTTTCCCAGAGGGGGTTAATCCACGCTAGAGCCTCACCTTCTAAGTGGGACACGATGAAGGCCACCTTGGCACGGTCAGTGGGGTACTGTTGTGGCAGCAACTCAAAATGTAGCTGGCATTGATTTAAAAACCCTCTACACGTCTTGGGGTCGCCACTATATCGCGGGGGTTTAGCCAGTCGAGGGGAGGGGAGCGGAACCGCAGGCTGTGCCGGGGCTGCGGCCGCGGTCTGGAGGGCCAGCAAGCGGTTGTCCACCGAGGCCATGTAGTTCAGGATATGAGCCTGAGTGTCGCGCTGCTGGGCAAGCTCCTGCTGGAGGCCGGCGATCTGGGTGGTACTCCCCGGATCCGAGGCCTGTAGTGATGAGAGACGAGACTCCATGGACTTGAGGAACGACATGATCCTCGCTTGATTTTCCCGCAGGAACAGAAGTTCCTTTTGGGTCGGGGTGGAAGTACCAGCGGGGTCCATGGCCTGATCGTTCTGTGATGATTCCCAAGGGTGAACCCACTGGACCGCGGCAAGCGAACCTCCCCTGGGCGAGCGGACCAGGTGGACCACCCCCTATACAGGGAGCGTTTGGGACAGGCCCAGTTGAAACTACTCACCACGGCAGCTGGTACCAGAGGACGGAGGAGCACAATAGGAGATGCAGCGGGCAGGCAGAAGAAGGAGCTGGACCGGAACCGGCAGGACTGGAAGCCAGGAACGGAGGCTGAAGGATACAGGCAGGCAAGGCTGGAACGGCAAGACACGGGTCAGACGCAGGCACAGGCTGAACACGGACACGGGAGGGCGGGCACTGGGAGGAACACAAAGACCAGGTTACACAGGGTGCACGAGGAAAGGGTAAGAGCAGCAGGAAAAGGCAGGCAGGCTGGGGCCAGAGTCACAGTGAGAGACAAGTGACGATCAGGCGGTGAGCTGGAGGAAGAGGCTGCCTCTTATAGAGACAGGAGTTCCGGTTCAGGTCAGCAGGGTCAGGAAGGCGGGGAGAAGGCCTGGCTTGGCCTGTACTGGGACCTGGAGCGCAAGGCGCGCATGCGCCCCGGGCAGAACGCCGGGACAGAGCGCGGGGCAGAGGATGGGAATGCAGGCGAGCGCGCGCCCGCCACGGGAGCACGCCGGAGGCGGCGGGCGCACCCAGCGCGGGGAGAGGCCGCAGCAGGAGCCGAGGACGAGGCGGGGGCGGAGAGCGTGGAGCCGGCGGTAAGCGTGACAGCCATGTATACAGGATGGGAGAGTGGGAGCAGAGCCATGTATACAGGATGGGAGAGTGGGAGCAGAGCCATGTATACAGGATGGGAGGGTGGGAGCAGAGCCATGTATACAGGATGGGAGGGTGGGAGCAGAGCCATGTATACAGGATGGGAGAGTGGGAGCAGAGCCATGTATACAGGATGAGAGAGTGGGAGCAGAGCCATGTATACAGGATGGGAGAGTGGGAGCAGAGCCATGTATACAGGATGGGAGAGTGGGAGCAGAGCCATGTATACAGGATGGGAGAGTGGGAGCAGAGCCATGTATACAGGATGGGAGGGTGGGAGTAGAGCCATGTATACAGGATGGGAGAGTGGGAGTAGAGCCATGTATACAGGATGGGAGAGTGGGAGTAGAGCCATGTATACAGGATGGGAGAGTGGGAGCGGAGCCATATATACAGGATGGGAGAGTGGGAGCAGAGCCATGTATACAGGATGGGAGAGTGGGTGCGGAGCCATGTATACAGGATGGGAGAGTGGGAGCGGAGCCATGTATACAAGGGAGGGAGAGTGGGAGCGAGCCATGTATACAAGGGAGGGAGAGTGGGAGCGGAGCCACACAGAGCTGGACAGGACGGAGGGAACCACACATACATTTTCTGATGATTAGAAAATAATCAGCATGTACAGTACTCCAGTACAATTGTTCTTAAGTGCTCAATGCTCCATTTCCTTGTACGTTCCAGTCATCATTAGCAGTGACGGTCATCAGTAGAAGTAGCCCGGTGCTCCCACTGAAACAGGGAAACAAGCCAGGTGCTCCCACTCATTCAAAACCTATGGTGAGTGGAGTCACATTATAAATGTTATAATTAAATGATAAGTATGCACTGCTAAACTACAGCCGCGTCCATAGCCCCGCCCCCTTATGACCAAATCCCCGCCCCTGTCACACCTCCATCCCCGCCCTGACGGGCCATGGAAGAATGGTCTTGCTTGAAGCCGGTCCCTGGTGCAAAAAAGGTTAGGGACCACTGGGTTAGAGTACTTTGGTAGTGTCCATGGTGCGGTCAGGAGGGACGTCCTGGAAAACGGGATTTAGACCTACCGGTAATATTGTTTCCAGGAGTCCATCCTGACAGCACTGGTAATTCCCTCCCTTAATTTTTTTTATTTGCAATGATTAACTGGTACAGAATTTAAATAAATAAAAATTGCATCCATCCTGGTGTGGTACTGGGGAATGTGGGTGGAAGGGATCTTTTTAATCTCTCGTGTGTTTCCGGTCCCTATAAGCAAGGAAGGACAACCTCCATGGTGCTGTCAGGATGGACTCCTGGAAACAATATTACCGGTAGGTCTGATCCCTGTTTTTAGTTTTTAGTCGGTTTCTCTTGCTCTTCTATTTTCATTCAGAATTTGTTGTTTTGTTCTTTATTTCCACTTCTCAAGAATTTATTAGCTGCGTATTTTTTTTTTTCTGGCTGTATATTTCCCATCCCATATTGCTCTAGTAGTTTAAAGGCACATGCAGGTAATTCACTCCATAGTCAAGAAAACCAAAACGTTGCTCAAGGCACCATCGACGTAGCCACTTGTTCACACACACCCTGATTCAACAATTGCATGTGTTTTTTTTTTTGTTTTTATTTTTTGTCTTGTGGTATTTGCGAATATGTTTTTGCTCCAAATTCGTCAAAACTTAGTTGTTTATGAATTTTGAGCAAAATAAAAAAAAAATTGCTCTTTATCCTGAATCTGTATTCTGACTTTTGATTTCAAATGGTCGCATGTTCAGCTAAAAAGAATGTACATAAAATCACTCCAGGAGTAGAGTCCATTTGTGCTAAAATTTTAGCAACTCTTCAAAAAGTAGCAATTAATGAATTAGCTGAAAACATCTGGACCCCCCCCCCCCCCCCAAACTTTGCCCTCAATGGAGAATATAAAAGAAAACAAAGCAAACGAACACATAAAAAGATTAGGCGCAAAATGCATGAAGAATAAGGTGCACATTAAAAACAGTCAAACACCACATGCTAAACAAAAAAAGGTGAAAATGCAATAATAAATTGGATACACTTAGGAAGTTATCCTCCCCCTGTCATGGTTCTGTCTAACTTTGCATCATTGCTCCGCTGCTGGTGTTCACATTACCTTAATGGGAAACTCTTTGCTGATGGTGAGAAGGTAAAGGTGACTCTGGCATCCCTCTTGTCTGCATGAAGAGATGATCAGCGATGATGATGACCCAGCTGGCCAGGTCTTGTGATGAAGTGGACTGGTGGACAATTCTGGCCAGATGTAGTGCTGAAGCATCCTTTTAAAATTGGTTATCTAATATTAAAAAAAATGTATAATGGTAGGAATAATAAAATAAAACACATCAGTTGTTGAATCCCCGGCCTACAAATCGCTGCCATTCAGAGGTTTTGTTTACTTTGCCTCTCAGGCCATCTATGGTCTGCAGAAACTCTGCCACATGATCAGGGTGTCCGGTGTCCCGGCAGGCCAGTCCGATGCTTCTCATGATTGCTGCAGCAAAGTTAGAAAAAAGACCAGTGGGGGACTTGGGAGTAGCAGGTGATTCAACAGGTGCGGTCTTTTTTTTTTTTTTTTTTTCCCTTAATATTAAATCCAGGTGTCCCACTTGCGATTTAAATTGGACAAATGCAACCCATTTTAAAATTTGATTGCATTTGTGCCAATTTACTCCCATGCTTGTGTTCTCAATGGCGTTTTTTTTCCTGCTCCAATCGGACCGCAATCGTATGGGGGAAAAAAACCCGCAGCATGCTGTGATTTCATGCAAAATCTGGATCACAAGCAACCATAGAAGTGTATGGATGTGTGTGACGTATCAAACTGCACTCGGATATCCCCTAGTGCAGTGCAATTTCTGCCTATGCTGGCAGCACAGGGAAAATTAGTTTCTCTGTCTCCTCCGCACCTGCACTGCCATTGTCATATGCGTGAGGACCGGGTCACAGAGCACTGACACTCGGATCCCGCTCGCAGCAGAGCAGGAGCTGAGTGTAATTAGGATATTGCATGTGATACGCTAATGTGACTCAGACCTTAAAGGAGGTTTCCTATGCGGAGTCTCTGATTGCTGCTGTCTATTATCCATTTCACCTGCACTTACATCCTGTAACTAATTCAATGAATAAAGAATGAGGACGACTGTAAGAAGCTCTGGATTGTGGAGGGGGACTGATCCAGATATTTCCTTCTGGCACTTTACTTTTTTGGATATCTATGAAAGTTTTTCTTGCCTTGTACCTTACATCACTCAATACTCACAGTCTGAGTGTTTTGCCCATAATTTTGTGTAAAGGGTTATTCCCATGTATTGATGGTGAAAAGGATGTTCTGAACAGTATATTTCAAGTGTGTGACACCCGCTGGTCAGAACCTCAAGGCTGCAGCATTTCTTTTTTCACTGCATAGCATTGCCAGCTTTCATCAGTTGCAAGAATGAAGGGATCACCTCATTGCAACGCCTGTGCCCCAAGCACCAGACCCAATACAGATCACTGCATTGTTTATACATATGGTTATCTTTACTAGGCGTAAAGGAACAACTACTGTGGTCACCTGATTAGCAGAAAAGTAACCAAAGCAGTATTTGTGTGTGTATATATTATATCATATTATCTCCTCCACAGAGGGTGCCTGTGTGGGCAGCTCCTTGCTGAGCCTCTTCCGTGTGCAGGTTTCCTTTCTCTTTATTTCCTCGTGCCGTCTGTTTAGTATTACCTTTTTGTTGACATTTGTAGTCGTTATAACGCTTTATTGCCAAGATGGCCAAAAGCCACAGAGCAGAGATCCTTAAGATGTCCCTTTTTATCTCCTAAATCAACATGTTTTGAATTGACTGGTCACACAAACTTCTGGTTTCCAAAACAAATAATGTGCATTATGTCCTCAATTATATAAAGTGTATTGTATTCAGAATATTTATTTTAGAAAGCCAGGGTCGGTGCAGTATACAGTGGGTTCGGAAAATATTCAGACCCTTTTAAATTTTTCACTCTGTTTCATTGCAGCCATTAATGTACACTCATACATTCTGCACCCAATCCTGACTGAAAAAAAACAAATGTAGAAATTTTTGCAAATTAGAAAAGAAACTGAAATATCACATGGTCATAAGTATTCAGACCCTTTGCTCAGACACTCATATTTAAGTCACATGCTATCCATTACCCTGTGATCCTCCTTGAAATAGTTCTACTCCATTGGAGTCCAGCTGTGTTTAATTAAACTGATAGGACTTGATTTGTAAAAGCACACACTTGTCTGTAGAAGACCTCACAGCTCACACAGTGCATGTCAGACCAAATGAGAATCATGAGGTCAAAGGAACTGGCCAAGGAGCTCAGAGACAGAATTATGGCAAGGCACAGATCTGGCCAAGGTTAGAAAAGAATTTCTGAAGCACAGTGGCCTCTAATCCTTAAATGGAAGAAGTTTAGGACCACCAGAAGTCTTCCTAGACCTGGCTGTCCAGCCAAACTGAGCAGTTGCGGGAGAAGAGCCTTGGTGAAAGAGGTGAAGAAGAACCCCAAGATCACTGTGGCTGAGCTCCACAGATGCAGTAGCGAGATGTGAGAAAGTTCCACAAAGTCAACTATCACTGCAGCCCTCCACCAGTCAGGCCTTTATGGCAGAGTGGCCCAACGGAAGCCTCTCCTCAGTGCCAGACATATGAAAGCCCGCATAGAATTTGCTAAAAACTGAAGGACTCCCAGACTATAAGAAATAAGATTCTCTGGTCTGATGAGATGAAGATAGAACTTTTTGGTGATAATTCTAAGCGGTATGTGTTGAGAAAACGAGGCTCTGCTCATCACCTGCCCAATACAATCCCAACAGTGAAACATGGTGGTGGCAGCATCATGCTATGGGGGTGTTTTTCAGCTGTAGGGACAGGACAACTGGTTGCCATTAAAGGAAACATGAATGCGGCCAAATACAGAGATATCCTGGATGAAAACCTCTTCCAGAGTGAACTGGACCTCATACTTGGCCAAAGGTTCACCTTCCAACAAGACAATCACCCTAAGCACACAGCTAAAGAAACAAAGGAGTGGCTTCAGAACAACTCTGTGACCATTCTTGACTGGCCCAGCCAGAGCCCTGTCCTAAACCCAATTGAACATCTCTGGAGAGACCTGAAAATGGCTGTCCACCATCCAACCTGACGGAACTGGAGAGGATCTGCAAGGAAGAATGGCAGAGGATCCCCCACATCCAGGTGTGAAAAACTTGTTGCATCATTCCCAAGAAGACTCATGCCTGTACTAGCTCAAAAGCGTGCTTCTACTCAATACTGAGCAAAGGGTCTGAATATTTGACTGATATTTCAGTTTTTCTTTTTTAATAAACTTTCAAAAATTTCTACCTTTTTTTTTTCAGTCAAGATGAGGTGCAGTGTACATTAATGAGAAAAAAATTAACTTTTTAGCATTTGCCAAATGGCTGCAATGAAACAAAGAGTGAAAATGTAAAGGGGTCTTGAATACTTTCCGAACCCACTGTACATGTCAGCTGTACAGTGCGGCTCTCATGGAGATGAATGTTAAAATGTTGCAGCATATAATGTTGTCATAAAGTATGTTACAAGAATAGCTAGAGAAAAGCCAGAGACGGATCCTAGCCATGTGTGACGCCTACAGTCCTACCTTGATTGTAGCCAGCATACACAGCAGATCTATTGTAATACTACAACTAAAGTTAGCACTGAGTTACCAGAAATTACAATCTGGGTACAGATAATGTTGGCGATGTCAACTGCATGCTCATGTAACACTGCAGGCATCAAAAACAGCTCCCTCTCTTGAGCAGAACAGAGTGCAGAACAGTCGAGCTCTGTTGGAAACCAGCTAATAATGAATTTAAAAACCCACAGGCAGCCATACAGATGTAGATGGTGGAAGTTAAACACAGGCTGGTCAAGTTCTGTACAGGACACACAACAGTAGTGTAAATTCTACACTTAGATTAGCTTGATATGACAAATATCTGGTGAATACAGCTAACCTAAAAATAGCATGGCAGAGATGATGCCTTCCATCAGTCATCTGGCTTTCAGCACAGATCTGAGTCCTCGACTCTGAGAAGTTGGTCAGTAGCACCTAGGAGAAGCAGGTTGCTGCTCGTAAATGTAGTTTTAGCTGTGTAAGAATATGACCGCGCATTCAGTTATGTGAAGCTGGATGCACACAGGGGCTGATACAAATGAAAAGATACAAGAAGAAATCTTTGTTAGGCTTGGGCTCCATGTTAATAATATAAATTTACTGTGCTTTGTGAAAAATGTGATTGTAAGAATAACCCTTTTAATGTCTAGCTTCACTGGTGATGGGGAAAGAAATGGGGTCCCAGGACCATTGGACCAGTTGGAGCCTGGATGTATCAGAGCAGTAATGACGAGGCAGTGTGATCATTGACATGAAGCACTGGATTTAGTGATGATGCTGGAACTCCATTCTCTCCGATCGGTGCTGTTGATGAGACACATGATTCTGCAGCTTGGAACTCCAGATACTAATTCTGTAATTACTGTTTCCTCTGTCATTACTGCTCTAAGTAACGCTCTAACAGTGCCTTATTTTGTTGGGTTGCTAAAGAAATACATAGGAGTCTGTCACTGAAGGATCAGGTTGCTGTTGTTTCCTGGAAAAGTCTCTGCTGCTGCTTCACACTATCTCACATTAGAGCTGACTTCACAGCTTCCGCTCAGTACTGCGGTATCATTTATTTATACATTTTTTATTTTTAGAGCACCATTGATTGGTGCGAAGAGGTTACATACAAAACACAAATGTAAATTACGGAGAACAAACTAGCTATGACAGACTGGTACAGAGAGGAGAGGGCCCTGCCCTTGCGGGCTTACATTCTTCAGGTCCTCTATGCTGCGCTTCTATGTATGTGAGAGGCTAAGTTCACACAAACGTATAAAAAATCATCTTCGGTTCATCCCGAAAACTCAGATGATTTTCATCCATATTGCCATCCGTTTTCCACATCACTCCAGGTCTTCAATATCCCGATTGGCGGGTGTTGACACCTGGCACCCCCAGTGATCATAGAATCGTAGAGTTGGAAGGGACCTCCTGGGCCATCTGGTCTAACCCCCTGCTCAAAGCAGAATTCGCTAAATCATTCCAGACAGATGTTTATCCAGCCTCTGTTTGAAGACCTCTATTGAAGGAGAACTCACCACCTCTCGTGGCAGCCTGTTCCACTCATTGATCACCCTAACTGTCAAAAAGTTTTTTCTAATATCTAATCTGTGTCTCCTTCCATTCAGTTTCATCCCATTGCTTCTAGTCTTTCCTTGTGCAAATGAGAATAAAGATGATCCTTCTACAATGTGACAGCCCTTGAGCTAAATATTCCCAAATCCTGCAACCTTTCCTCATAAGACAGGGTTTGCTGACCGGTCACCATTCTGGTCGCTCTTTTCTGAACTTGCTCAAGTTTGTTGATGTCTTTTTTTTTTTTTTTAAAATGTGGCGCCCAAAACTGGACACAGTATTCCAGATGAGGTCTTAACAAAGAGGAGTAGAGGGCAATAATGACTTCACATGATCCAGACTGTATGCTTCTGTTGATACGTCTGTATGCTTCTGTTAATACATCCTATAATTGTATTTGCTTTTTTTTGCTGCTGCATCACACTGTTGACTCATATTCAGTCTGTGATCTATTAGTATACCTGTCTTTTTCACATGTGCTGTTGCTTAACCCTATTCCTCCCATTTTGTATATGCTTTTTTTTTTCATTTTTATTGCCCAAATGTAGTACTTTGCATTTTTCCCTGTTAAAAACAATTCTATTAGTTGCTGCCCACTTCTCCAGTTTATTTATATCTTTTTGAATCCTCTCTCTCTCTCTCTACTCTAGTATTAGCGATCCCTCCTAGCTTTGTGTCATCAGCAAATTTAATCAGTTTACCCTCAATTCCTTCATCTAAATCGTTGATTAAGATGTTGAACAATACAGGGCCCAGGACAGAGCCCTGTGGTACCCCACTTGAGACATTCTTCCAACTGGATGTGCAGCCATTTACAACCACTCTTTGGGTCTGATCACTAAGCCAGTTATTAATCCACCTAACATTTACCTTGTCCATTCCATACTTAGCCATTTTTTCAATAAGGATTGTGTGAGAAACTTTGTCAAATGCTTTGCTGAAGTCAAGTTTACTATATCTACAGCATTTCCCTGATCCACCCAATCATTGATTCTGTCATAGAAGAAAATTAAGTTAGTCTGACATGACTTATTAGTTACAAACCATGCTGACTGTTTAATCACTTCATTCTTATCCAGGTACTTACATGTTGTTTAATATTTTGTTCAAAGATCTTTCCTGGTATAGAAGTCAGAGTCACCGGCTTATAGTTACCTGGGTCCACCACCTTCTCCTTTTTGAAGATAGGAACAACATTTGCTCTTCTGCAGTCTTCTGGGACTTCTCCTGTTCTCCAAGAATTTTCAAAGATTATGCAGAGGGGTTCAAAAATTTCTTTTGCTATCTCCTTCAGTACTCTGGGGTGTAATTCGTCTGGACCTGGAGACTTGAATTTATTTAGGTTAGCTAAGTGTTTCCTCACTATCTTTCTGTTTATAGATATCCTGGATTCTTCTATTCCCTTAATAGGCCAGTGAAGAACCGTTGATGTTACATTTCCTTTCTGAGAGAAAACAGATGCAAAATAGGAATTTAAAAGTTTGGCCTTCTCAACATCCTGTCTTACCATTTCATCATTCTCATCCTGTAAAAATCCTATAGCATCTTTGACTTTTCTTTTACTTTTGACATATCCCCAAAATTGTCAGCTTTAGCTAATCTGATTTGTGCCCAGCAAGTTCTGCAGACAGCATTATATTCAGGGCTGTGGAGTCGGTAAGCCAAACCTGCGACTCCCGACTCCTCAATTCCCCTTACTCTGACTCTGACTCCACGACTCCGACCCCTACATATATTGCTTATGTTTAAGTGAAAAATTTATTGTAGTACAATGTGAACATCAGACATTTAATCATTTTTATGATACAATAATCAAGATATTTAGATAGAACATAATATATTGGAATACAACTTTAGAACACAAAAAACTAATAAATTGTAAATATGTATTACACTATGTAATATCGAATAAATATATATATATTCACTATGAAGCAGGAGTGTGGAAAACCACACACAAACACGACTTCCAGATCCAAATTTTGCAACAAAAATCACTTTATTAGAAAACACAGACAGAGCAGAAAAAAATGGGGGAGCATGTGCAGGGGACAGTATAGTGCAACAGTGCTGAAGGACGCACCAAACCTGCCAAAATCGCACCAAGAAATAAATAAATGGCTGCAAGCAGAAAACAATAGTACAATAGAAGTCAATGTACCACACAGGTATGAAATTCATATGTACATATTCAAACTCATGGTAATAACTATGATACAGACACTCGAGGATTGCTCAATTGATCAGCCCATGAGGTTATCCCCTTCACAGAGCCCCTTACAATTAAGGTGCCACGTCTTAAAGTAATAGAACTGATTGTTCATATCATTATTACTGAACACGGTTGAGAAATGGAGGGACAATGTAATAGCAATCACTTATCTCAGAGTATAACCATTATAACCTCCATAGCCCACATGATATCAACAATGAAAAGGGGCATGTAACTACATATGAGAATAACAGTTCCCCCGCAAGCGAGAGTGCAAAATGAACTCCCACAGAGCATTACCGGGGGGAAGAGAAGGTCTCAGTATTTACCTGTGTGTGTACTGGTGTGGTCAGGCAAGCTGGCGGTGCGTCTCCCCGACGAGCGTTTCGGAGCGAGGCTCCTTCGCTAACAATTTCCGGGTATAAATTAATTGCCTCATGCACAGTCAGTTTTGATGAACGGTTGAATTTTTCTATTTCTTTGAGAGCAAGTGAAACATTTTGGCAGATTGACCATAATTCAGCAATCTGCTTGCTATAGGAGACGGAGTGAAATCTTTTTCCTTGCGGCTATGCTTTGCCTGCTCCATGTCATCCAAATACTTGTCAAAGTCAAACGCCTCATCTGATGAGGATGAAGATATGGCAGCAGTAGCACTGTCAGGACCCAAGTCCTCTTGCACCTGGCAGTCCTCCTGTAGTCCACTCATCCTAACTGCTACCTCAGTCAGAGGTTCTTTTCCTTTAGTAAGCTGTTGATCATCAAGCAGTATACGATGACTTAGGTACACATAAACAGCTGCCAGAAAAATTTTATTTTCCAATACCTGTGTCTCTCTCCGTTTCATTGAAGCAGAAATGCCATCTGCGATTAAACCTCCTCTTTGAGACAGGCAAAATAGCAAGTTCTTCCACTCCCTCATGAAAATGCCAGGAGTTAAATCCTCCGCTTGTAATTTTTTAGTCACGGTAAATGGGTGATTAAGCAATTCCTTCAATTCAGCCACCTGTGCCAATTGACCTTCATTTAGGGTTACCTGAGGGTTCACCATATCTATAAGAAACTGTTTTAGTTCAAGCAATCGCTCTATCATTAAATAAGTGCTGCCCCACCGAGTGGCTTGATTGACAATTGCCCCTTTCCCAGCATGTCTCTACAGCATGGAATCAATTTTAGGGGTTCTGGCTGTAATAACCAATTTCCTCACTTTTCCAATCAGATTTCCAGCATGTTCCTCTTGCAGACTATCTCTTATTGCCAGCTGCAGCGTGTGCACAACAGAGCGCATGTGATGAATATGAAAGTGTTTTGAAGCACCTTCAACAAGATCATCTATTTCTACAGAATAATTTTGCTGTTCTTCTGTTGTAATATCTGTTTGTTCCTCAGTTACATGAACAGCACTGTGGCCTTCCATCTCAAACATACGGAATTCTAAATTTTCTTCTAGCTGTTGTTCATTACTCTCATTCATCAGTTTAATTGTACTTATCATGTTTGAAGCATTGTCCGTTACAAAAGAACCTGTTCTTGTATGAATGTAGCCTTAGATCAGGAATAGAACAGCCATTTATAGGACATTTCATAACTTTCCCAAATTCCTATGAAAAAATATTCAGCACATTCTACATTGAACTACTGTACCCAATTTATTATATATTTTCGGAGTCGGTCCATTTTATACCGACTCCGACTCCACCAAAATGAGCACCGACTCCGACTCCACAGCCCTGATTATATTCCTCTTTAGATATGCCTCCCTCTTTCCATTTTATAAACATTTCTTCATTTTTAGCATGTGCTTAAGTTCTGTGTTCATCCATCCTGGTTTCCTTAAATGGTTCCTATTCTTCCCTCTTTTCGGAATTGTTAACGATTGTGCTTTGAGAATTTCATTTTTCAAGATTTCCCATCCTTCCTGGACATTTTTGTCTTTAAGGATATCCAGCCATTGGATCCCTCCAATTCTCTTTCTGAATCCCTTAAAATCTGCCTTTCTGAAATCTAACCTTGACATCTGAGTCTTCACAGGTCTTCCTCTAGTTATCCAAAATCCTAAAGTAGCATGGTCTCTACCTACTAGGGTCCCAGCCACTTTTACCTCCTCAAACATTTCCTCCCTGTTTCTAAGGATTAGATCAAAGGTAGCAGTTCCTTGTTTTCTCCCCTACCTTTTGGAAGGTAAAGTTGTCAGCAAGAGAGGATAAGAATTTTCTTGACCTGTTAGTTTTGCCTGAGAGAGATTCCCAACAAATGTCTGGATAGCTGAAATCTCCCATGACATCTGTCATATTTTTTGGAGAACTTGGCCATTTGATGCATAAAGAGTTCATCCATATCTTCAGCTTGCACAGGCGGCCTGTAGTAAATGCCTACAATGGTGTCCTTTCCATTGTTTTGTCCTTTTATTCTTACCCAAACAGTTTCCACAGATCTCCCAGTCTCTGCACCTTCAATCTCTGTGCAGATATGCGCGTTTCTAACATACAATGCGACACCTCCTCCTCGTTTATCATGTCTGTTTCTAGCAAATAAGTTGTATCCTTTTAGCCTTGTATTCCAATCATGTGTATTGTCCCACCAAGTTTCAGTGATTCCATTGACATCATATTTCTTTTCCTGCGTTAGAAGTTCCAGTTCTCCTTGTTTGTTGCCCATGCTTTGTGCATTAAGGGGGTTTTACACTAAGCAAATCGCTAAAACGTCACTGGTTTTGTGACGTTATAGCGATATTGCTAGCGATATCGCTATGTGTGATACTTGCCTCCGACCGGCTCCCCCGCTGTCCATCGCTGATCGCGCGAGAATGTCCGGCTCCATTTCTCGTCGGGCGCTTCCTGCTGAGACTTCCTGCTGTGTGAGACGAGCGACGCTGGACGCGGGCGGGAGGACGTCAGGATCGCTGTGTGTGAATGGTAAGTATCGTGCGCTGCGTCGCTGCTGCATCGCAGTGAGGTCTTTCTGTATGAAAGCTCACTAGCGATCATTTAGCGATGCACCAGCGATCCTGACCGGGTCGGATCGCTGGTCGGATCGCTGGTGCATCGCTAAATGTAAAAGGGCCTTTAGTATAGAAGCATTTTAGTTTGTGATTGGTTTCTCTTTCTCCAATATTTTTATTCTTTAGATTCTTTTGTCTTTGTTCTTCCTTTCCACTTCTAATAGCAGAGTTCTCAATAGCATTTGTCAGGTGTATGGCTTTTTCTGGCCTTTTCCTTCCCTTCCCGCATTGTTCTAGTTTAAAGCTCTCTTTATAAGTGTAGCAAGGTGACTTCCAAATACATGTTTTCCAGTCTTCGTAAGGTGCACCCCATCTCTTGCAAGTAGTCCATCGTATAGGTAATTCACTCCGTGATCCAGAAATCCAAATCCTTGCTGACGGCACCATCGACGTAGCCAGTTGTTCACCTGCAGAGTATTATTCCACCTCCTTGTTCCATGGCCACCACTGGGAGGATGGAAGAGAAGACCACCTGCGCTCCCAGTTCTTTCACTTTCTTACCTACGTTTTCAAAGTCATTGCAGATGGTTTCCAGGTCGTTTCTTGCTGTGTCATTTGTCCCCACATGTATTAGCAGGAATGGGTAGTCATCAGTAGGTCTGAAGAGTCCTGATATCCTGTCAGAAACATCTTTAATTTTTGCATCAGGAAGACATGATTTCTCTTGCGGTTATATCTGGTCTGCAGATAGGGGCCTCTATTCCTCTCAACAGGGAATCCCCCATGACCACCACTCTCCATTTCTTCTTCAGAACATTTTTGTTTCTCCATCCAGGACGACTCTGAAGGCGTACAAAGTTGCTGTTTGTGGGTAAAGTCTTATCCTGATGTATTTCTTCATCGTTCTCCTGTGTAAGAGCCTGGTACTGGTTCCTGAGCAATATGGGCGCTGACTGCCTCCCGATCCTCCTGCTTCTCTGGGTCACATGTTTCCATTCCTCTGTTTCTTCAGGTGCACTTCGAATTTCTTCTCTTTTTGGAACATAAAGGGATAATTCTGCTCTGTCTAACAACTCTTCACCTTCCTTAATGATCTTCAATGTAGCTAACCTCTCTTTGAGATTTTGAAACTTTTCCTCCAACAGGGACACAAGGTTGCATTTGTGGCATGTGAAGTTTGGCTTTTCCATTGGTAACTCTGTGAACATGTAGCAAGAAATGCAGCTCGCAAAATGGCTCCTGGCCTCTTCCATATTATTATTGTTAAACCGATTTCAAAGCGATGAAAAATGAGCCAAAATTCATGCGCCGATAGGTGCGCAGTTTACCGATTTCCTCTTTTCAGCTGCAACGGCCAAAATCCAGTGATCGTTGAGCTCGCGGAGGCTCTTCACTTATGCCAGAAGGTGCTGAGAATATGCAAATTCTCTCCTCAGGACTCTTCCCCTGGCAGTGCCAGCAGCCCTGCTAGTGGATGGATGTAAATGGTTGAGCTGAACACCACAGCTTCCTTCACTATTTAAGGACCCCTTTTGGGGACCGCGGATCTTCTTCAGGTATAAAGAGTCAATGTCCTGAAAGTTTCCTGAAGTCCCCCACTACCGCTGAACCTGAACTCGCTACTACATGACTGAATAAAGCAAATTTTAATCATAGGGTGACTGCTACCTTTTCTTCTATTTTTGGCATTGCAAATAAAAATCCTTTCACCCGACAAATGAGCCTTTTGCTTGTCGGGTAGTCTGAAGATTTACACTGCATGGTCATTGGGATGTAACCGTAAAGTAGATCCATCGGTATAAGGAAGGGGATAAAGAGTTGGAGCAGCAAATAGTTTGAAATGTTCGTAGATAAGTGTGAAAGATTTCATGTTCTCTGAGATCTGCTCTATGTTGGTGGCCCTACGAGGTCTGTGTTGTAGAAAAAGCTGAAGCCATAGGACACATTGTTTCATTCCTGCTCTGTGTGTCAAAGGTTGTCCTTAGCTTGTACTCCCAGAAGCTACCTGTAATCTGAGTGTGATCTGGGAATCTTAATCTTGCCTGTGGCTTTGTATGGACAGGTTTTACAGGTTTTTCTCCAGTATTGCAGATAAATGTTCCCGTTGGTGACAGTGAGCTCCTGAGAATTCTGTTTGAGATCATGAGCTCCTGACACTGAACAGGATAGTCTACAAATATTGCAAACTCATGACTGTAAAATCAAGATCTGCTGTACTCCCCTCAGCAACTCAAGTGGTGGCCTCTGTACTCCACTACTTGTTGTACTGATTGCTCCATCAACACGTGGCCTCTGTACTTCACTACACGTATTGGTGGCCTCTGTACTCCACCACACGTATTGGTGGCTCCATCAAGATGTGGCCTCTGTACACCATTACTTGTAGTGATGGCTCCATTAAGATGTGGTTGCTTTACTCCGTTACCCGTACTGATAGTTCCAGTATACATTACTTAATTATCATACTAAAGCTGGCCATTCACTTTAAATCAATGTCCGCTGAACCTGACAGGTCGACCATATAAGGTTTTTGTTGGATTTTTAACATGCCCAATCTTTTTTTAATCTTGGTGGTAGGAGGAATGAACTACCACCAGAGATGACTGATAGTGGCTTGCGCCTCTCTTCATTGAGAACGTATGCACTTATAACAGCAGCTGTCCTGTTGTATATAGCTAGGTTATACCATGCCTGATGAAGAAGCCCAAGTTGTCTTGAAGGCTCGCTATTTGTGATCTTTTTGTCAGTTGGCTGTTAATAAGTATCAACTACTCATTATTTATTATTCATTTTTATAGCGCCATTTTTTCCACGGCGCTTTACATGTGAATGGGGCATACATAGACAATTACACTAAACATGAGCAGTACAAGGCACACACAAGACACAACTTCAGGAGGAGAGTGGACCCTGCCTGCGAGGGCTCAGTCTACAGGGGATGGGGGGAAAGACCAAAGTCTAACCTCTTCTTCAATAAAGGTGCATCAAATGTGTGAGAACTTGAAAATAAAATGTCCCATCATAGTGGCAGTGATGCCTTTTTTCGTATTTTGGAACTTGATTGTTTTAAGGCATACACCCTATTTTCTACATTGGTTGCATGCAGCTTTTTTTGGTTTGGTATGCATATGATGCCCTAATGTACATCTGACACAAGATTTATGATAAAATCACTTTTTTTGCACAAGATTATCGTTAGACCACTGCTGCCTGGTAGTCCTCCATATTTGAGTTCTGTATAGCCACATCCTCACCACTGATTGGCATCTTTCTGCCTATGCACAGTTTACATAGAATGCTGGCAATCAGTGGTATGGACCGGGGTGGTGGGGTATACACATCTTGACATTCAGAGTACTGGGAGGTCTGGAGCAGATAAGCCAGGAATTTAAAAAAAAAATTGCAGCAAGCAGCCCACTAAGTGATGCATCCGGGTCTCTGTCCCAACATTATGCTGTTTTCAGATGGGGTAGCAAATACCTGGTGACACATTCCATTTAACCCTTGGACATAAATGCGATGCAATAATGGATTTCTTGTGAATCAAGTAAGTATTAGAAAACCCAAACTGAGCACTGATCACACGAATCTACTCAGACAATCTAGAATTCCTTTCCAGGGTTTTGTTCAATTAAGGACTCTCCCGCTTGTTAAATGCAAGCGAATTACACAATTCCACTTGTATGGGTCCCTAGACAGCAGTGGTGCTCACCATGGGGGGGCCTATTACTGGTTTCATGGTTTTGGCCATGTCTTTTGATTTGCTCTGGATTAATCCCCGGGAGGTAACAAACTGCTGAACCACCATCTCCGGTTTGTCTAACTCTACTTCTTTTTAATTTAGTAGGATAACGGTACTCCACACCTTCATCATGGAAGAAACTGAGAGCCAAGCCGTACCTCTGACTTCTTCTAGCAACGGGGTCAGTCCAAAGAAGTCTGACTCAGGCTCTGAATGTCCAAAGGATGTCATGCAACTCAAGAAAGAAATCTCCCTTCTAAATGGAGTCTGCCTCATTGTGGGTAACATGATCGGCTCAGGGATTTTTGTATCTCCTAAGGGAGTCCTTATTTACTCTGCATCCTATGGATTATCTCTTGTCCTGTGGACAATCGGTGGTATCTTTTCAGTGATTGGGGCCTTATGCTATGCAGAACTTGGCACCACGATTCCTAAATCAGGAGGCAGCTATTCCTACATACTTGAGGCTTTCGGGGGATTTGTTGCCTTCATCAGACTCTGGACCTCACTGCTGATCATTGAACCCACCAGCCAAGCGGTGATTGCAATCACTTTTGCCAACTACCTGGTACAACCCATGTTCCCCACATGTGAACCTCCTTACATCGCATCTCGTCTCATTGCTGCTGCTTGTGTGTGTATGTATATTATGGACTATTAACTAATGAGAAATATAGTAATAGAATAATTCACCATATTAAGGAATCAAATGATACCTCATAACATTTATGTAGCCTTTGCTTAAATTGGGCATGTATTTACTATGCATGTCATTTTTTACATGGGTTCTCCTGTGAGTAATAGCATTGTTGTAGCCCTTTCTATTTAAAGGGAATCTGTCACCAGGTATTTGCCACCCCATCTGAGAGCAGCATGTAGGTGCAGAGACCGTGTTTCCAGTGATGGATTACTGTAGTTTTGATACCGTCACTGTTTTCTCTGCTGCTGATGCTGCAGTTCTCTGAATGCTGAGCGCAGTGTAACCCCCGCCCACATCACTGGCAGCTTTTTTCCCCATGTACAGTGTACACTGAAAGCTGCCAATCGGTGTAGGAGGCGGGATATACAGAGCTCATGCATATGGAGGACTACTTGACAGCAGGATTAGTAGTCCTCTAGTGTTAATCTCCTGCTAATAAAAGTGATTTTGCTCAAAACTATAGTAAGAAGCCAAGTAAGTGAGGCAGAATGACATCAGGGTCTCTGTCTCTACATTTTTGTGCTCTCAGATTAGGTGGCAAAAACCTGGTGACATATTCCCTTTAAGGGGCAAGTCGCATGACTATAAGGCTCTCGTCCCTGTTCTCGCTTAGCCTAACTGCATGCCTATTAACCTGAACAAACAGCATTGAAAGCAAAGATGATGTTGTTAGTTTCAGTCCCGAGACCTGCTGATCAGCTGGGATTTGTGACACTAATATGGATGAGGAAATACTGCTGCTATTAGCCCTATGAAAAGCAGTAGCTGAATAGTGACAATTTTTAGATTTCCCATCATACCTGGGATAGATGCAGTCATGGTCGAAAGTGTTGGCACCCTTTTAAAATTGTTCTAGAAAAAGATGCATTTCTCCCCCAAAATTATTGCATTTAACATGTTTTGTTATACACGTGTTTATGTCCTAAAATAAGGCCAATTGGACATATTCTCACATAAAACCCCAAACATGGTCCGGACAAAATTGTTGGCACCTTTCCAAAAATGTGGAAAGTAACAGGTGTGGGCAATATGAAAATCACACCTGACACCATATGAAAAGGGGAGAAAGAAAAGGACACCTTACCTGCAGGCAAATATGGTGGAGGTTCAAAGATGTTCTGGGGTTGTTTTGCTGCTTCTGGCACTGCATGCCTTGACTGTGTGCAAGGCATCCTGAAATCTGCAGACTATCAAAGGATTTTGGGTCTCAAAATTCGGTTCCGATTTATGATTGACGGCCAATATTGTTTTTGCAATATTCGCCGAACGTCATTGAAGTCGATGACAGTAGAAATAATCGAATATGTGCGGAACTGATCATCAAACGTAAATTCGGCACTAATATGGTACGACTATGGCAAATTCAGATTCGGCAACCGATTCCAAACATATTCACTCAGCTCTAGTCGCAATGTAGTGCCCAATGTGGGAAAGCTGAGTTTACATCTTAGACCATGGGTTTTCCAGCAGGGCAATGACATCAAACATACTTCGAGAACCACCCAGAAATGGGTGGAAACAAAGCGCTGGAGAGTTCTGAAGTGGCCAGCAATGAGTCCGGCTCTAAATCCCATTGAACGCTTGTGGAGAGATTGGAAAATTGCTGTCGGGAGAAAGCGACTTCAAATGTGAGAGTTCTGGAGCAGTTTGTAAAAGAAAGAGGGGTCCAAAATTCCAACTGAGAGGTGCAAGAAGCTTGTTGATGGTTATAGGAAGTAATTGATTACCATATATACTCGAGTATAAGCCGACCCAAGTATAAGCAGAGGCACCTAATTTTGGCTCTAAAAATTGGGTAAGCTTATTGACTCGAGCATAAGCCAGGTATGCATTGTCCCCTCATCCCTGTCCCGGTATGCATGGTTCCCCTGGCCATGTCCTTGTACACATGGCTCCTTATCCTCTTTCCTTGTATGCATGTCTCCTTATCCCCTGTCCTTGTGTGCATGGCTTCCCGATCACTGTCCTTGTATGCATGGCTCCACCATCGCTGTCCTTGTATGCATGGCTCCTTATCCCCTATGCTTGTATGCATGTTTCCTATTAAAAAAACAAACATCCTACTTATCTTCCTGTCGAGCGATCATGTGACCCCGCTCATTAAGGTAATGAATATTCACTCCATACCTATGGGAGTGGCAAGGCGTGCATATTCATTATCTTAATGAGTGAGGACACGTGATCGCTTGGCCGGAAATGCTGTTGGTGCTGAAACCAACCAGATGCAGCGAGGGTGCGCAGGAAGGTAAGTAGGATTGTCTTCTGGAAGCCATCGGCTGCGGTGTCACTGTGCGCGCTCTGAGAACTAAATATTCATTATCGTGCAGTGACTATTCATTTCTCTTTAGCAGCGGGCGCAGATACAGCCACAACCGCCCTGCCTCCTGTGACCCGCTGCTCCCCCCCCGGCCCTCTGGAACAGTTGACTCGTGTATAAGCCGAGGTGGGGATGTTTTCAGCACAAAAAAGTGCTGAAAAACTCTGCTTATACACGAGTATATATATTCAATTTTTGTGTTTTTTGTGAAATTATGTCCAGTTGGCTTTAAGTTGTTTTTTTTTTTTTTGTGTATTGTTCAAGTACACACAAGTACACACAAAGGAAATAAACAAGCAATAATTTTCTAGTAGAAATGCTTCATTTTCTGGAACAATTTCACGGGTGCCAACACTTTTGGCCTTGACTGTATGTATATCCATGATATAGATACAGGGGTTGGACAAAATAATGGAAACACCTGGAAACATCAACAAAAGTTAGTTTAATATAGTGTAGGTCCACCTTTTGCAGCGATTACAGCCTCAATTCTCCGAGGTATGGATTCATACAAGGTGTGAATTGTTTCCAAAGGAATTGTAGCCCATTCTTCAGTTAAAACACCCTCCAGTTCTTTGAGCGACGATGGCGGCGGAAATCGACGTCTAACTTGAATCTCTAAAGTTGACCATAAATGCTCAATAATGTTGAGGTCTGGGGATTGTGGGGGCCAGATGAGATGCTCAACTTCATTACATTGTTCCTCGTGCCATGCTTTAACGATTCTAGATGTGAATTGGTGCATTATCATCCTGAAAGATGGCATTCCCCTCTGGGAACCGTGCTTGATCCATAGGATGCTGTTATGATTGAGTCACCGTAGGAGGCAAAAAAAAATGCTAGCTAAGTCCAGAAAACCAGAGAAGTTGGCAGCTATCGGACTGCAGACCCCTGAACCTATCAACACAACTAGCAGTAGCCGTGGGGGGTTCCTACGATGCCCTAGACCCCTCGATCACAGCCGGAGAATTAAATAGGCCTAAAGAAAGAAAGGGGAAATCTAAACTGCCCCAGAGCAGACCCCAAAGCAATAGGCAGCCCCCAACATATAATGACGGTGAAGCAAGATGAAAATACTAACACAGACAGAAAGATAGACTGAGCAAAGAGGGGCCAAAGCTAACTAAATAGAAAAGGACAGGAAGGATGCTGTCTGCAATCCGTGAAAAACCCTATGAAAATAAGAGCCAACAGACTGACAGTGAAAAAGGCCCTGAAGACGCTAGGCTTCAAAAAAGCTATGTCAGTACTCAGGAATATACTGTAGACAGAGCTACAGGCAAAAGGAGATTCAGCTCACCCCAGCAGGGAATGGCAGAATACTGAAAAGCAAGGAAAACAAAACAAAAAGCTAACAGGCAAAACAGAAACTTAGCTTTAGAGGAGCAGGAATCAGACTGGTGTCCTAGAAGTCCACAGAGAAATCACCCGCAGGGCAGAAGGGCGTCGGCAGCCTTATATCCAGTCCGTGACTCCACTCAGCCAGTCATCCTCATTAGACTCAGGTGCCTGATAATCAGGCTCATTACCTTCCTTTACCAGAATAGGGAGTTCACCAGGCCCCAGTGACGAAGGGGAAAATGAACTCACAACAGGATGCACTTGGTCGCCCAAAATGCCTAAATAATCTCGGCTGTTAATTCTTCCATGAAGGGATATCATTGGCCCGGCGGATCTCCACGAAATAGCACCCCAGATCATCACAGAACCTCCAGCATGTTTTACGGTTGGGAGAAGGCAGTCTGGATGGAATGCTTCTTTCGGCTGTCTCCAAACGTACACTCGGCCGGAGGTCGGAAATAGGGTAAACGATGATTCGTCTGAGAATATCACATGTTTCCACTGCTCGAGGGACCAATTCTGGAGGTTTCTACACCACTCTAAACGCTTGGAAACATTTGTCATTGAGAGCAGCGGTTTTCAAATTGCAGCTCTTCCGTGGAATCCAGATTTGTGCAGCTCCCAATGAACAGTTTTCGTGGAAACTGGGTTTTGTAGGTGTTCATTGAGCTCAGCAGTGATTTTCGGAGCTGTGGTCTTGCGATCCTCTCTCACAATTCGCTTTAGAGTCCGACGGTCTCTCTCAGTCAACTTTGACTTTCGGCCGGACCTGTGCTTTGCTGCGGATGTTTTCCCTTCTCTTTCAAACGCATTCATTACTTTGGAGACAGTACCTCTTGACACACCAAGCATTCGAGCACTATGTTACACTAGCGCCTGCCATACGAGCACCAACAATTTGGCCTCTTTGAAAATTCGAGAGGTCTGCCATTGGTATCAGGTTTTCTTCAATGTTCTTACAATTCTGCAAAACAGACAGTTAATTTACATACACATCATATAACACAAATAATCAACTACAAAACATTACCATATGTCACGGTTTGCATGTTTATAACATGTTCGAAGATTATAATGTCAAAACGTTAGGTGTTTCCATTATTTTGTCCAACCCCTGTATATATTGTATTGTGCAAGCAGTTATCTTCTCAGCAGTTGCTTGCTGCCAAAGGCTTTGGCTAAGCAAGCAGGTAACATGTTACTTTTTATCAGTTGGCTTTACTTGGAGTATCGTTTAACATATGGATATTTGTTACATATATTTAAAAATGATATTGATAAAACTATAATTTTTTTGCCTGTATTGTTTATATGTCAAGAAATTTGAAGATGCCATTAAATAGTCTGGCAGCGTCGTTCTTGCATCAGATATCCTACCTATGTAATGCCTCCGGACTCGGATGAATGCTGCTCCATTGGCAGCATGGATCAGACTGGCTGTGTTACTGCCACCCTGTATGATTTATTCTGAAATGCTATGGAGTGTCAGAGATAACTTAGTTTGAGACTCTTTAAGTGATTGTGTGTCTTGCATGACTACTCCAAGCAGAGCTGATGGCTTCTCCCCACTTGATTCCCCTAGAGTGATAGGACTCTACTTAAATATACCCCTGAGGAGAGAAGAGAGACTGCCACGACCTGCTTTGAAATGGTCATCCAAGACACATAGTCCCTGGCCAGCTTTTCAAAGTTTGTCTCCCCTGAAACGTAGTGTATTGAAGTAAAATGTCCTAAGTCATATTACAAGACTCATTAAAGGGTTGACTTGTAGGATCGTTACTAGTGTTGAGCATTCCGATACCGCAAGTATCGGGTATCGGCCGATATTAGCTGTATCGGAATTCCGATACTTAGTTCCGATACTTTTTTCATATCGAATACCGGAATCGGAAGTTCCCATAATGCTAGGAGCCCGCTCGATTTGATTCAGCCAATGGGGATCCTCAGAAGTGTGGGCACATCCTGTTAGGCATGTTAGCTACTGGCATGGCTGTGATTGGCTGCTGAAATGATGTCATGATGCACTATAAAAACCGCTGCAGCCGCCATTTCTGGTCACTCTGCTGTGAATTCAGTTAGGGACAGGCTGCTGTTGAAGACTGTGAGGGACAGTTAGAAATAGCGATCATCAAAAATATCTATTGCTCTACCCAGGCTACATAATCCACCACTGTAGCATTTTTGTAGCCCAGCAGCGCTGTTTTAATAGCTGTCTGCAAGGGCTGTGTGAGTGCAGACCCACGCTGTGTAGTGTGTCCTGCAGGCACGTCTGCTTGTAGGCCGCCCAGCGTGTGTTTCTGCCTCATACACATTTTTTTTATTGCTGCTTTTTTTTTCTCCTGTATTGTGTGCTTCCATACGTATCCATATACGTTGGTTGCAAACACTAAAGGAGTGGACAGCGGAGCCTTTCAGCAGCCTTTCAGTGCTATAGCCCATTTCTCTGCACTGTTTTTGGCTGTCTGATAGGTCTCTCTGTGTGTGAGTGCAGCTCACGTTGCAGTGTGTTCTACAGCCACCGCTGGTTGTAGTCCGCTCAGCGTGCGTCACTGCCTCATACACAGTCCTTTTTTTTTTTTTAATTTATAGCAGCAAATTTGTACAGATTTTTGCTCCTATATTAGTGTGCTTCCATCCGCATCCATTGTCATTGGTTGGTTGCAAACACTATATAGGATTAGATAGAGGAGTCTTTTTGCTGGCTTGTGCCCTTCAGGGCCAGCCAGACTAGTATCACCCTATTTTTTGGAGCCTCATCGATTGCATTGTAGGTTAGCTTCCTGCATTGTAATCGCTCCAAAAAGTTTGTGATACTATAGCTTTCAAACTTTGGTCACATCCTTTTTATTTTTCCCCCCAAAAAAAAAAGGAAGTAAAGTTCACCCAACACTCCACTTTAGAGTTGTCTACACAACTCTACGCCAAAGCCTACGCCACTGTTATGAATGAGTCACCGTAGGAGGCAAAAACAGAAATACTAACTAAGTCCAGAAAACCAGAGAAGTTGGCAGCTATATCGGATTGCAGACCCCTGAACCTATCAACAACAACTAGCAGTAGCCGTGGGGGGTTCCTACGGTGCCCTAGACCCCTCGATCACAGCCGGAGAACTAAATAGCCTAAAGACAGAAAGGGAAATCTAAACTGCCCCAGAGTAGACCCCAAAGCAATAGGCAGCCCCCAACATATAATGACGGTGAAGCAAGATGAAAAAACACACAGATAGAAAGATAGGCTGAGAAAATGATGGGGCCCAAGCTAACTAAATAGGACAGAATAGAAAAGCTGCTGTCTGCAATCCGCCAAAACCCTATCAAAACAAGAGCCAACAGACTGATAGGGAAAAAAGCCCTGAAGACGCTAGGCTTCAAAAAGACTACATCAGTACTCAGGTATATTCTGAAGACAGAGCAAAAAGGAATTCAGCTCACCCCAGCAGGGGATTGCAGAAATCCAGAAAAACAAGGCAAAACAAAACCAAAACACAAATGCAAAAAGCAGAGCAGAAAACTTGGCTTTTGAGGAGCAGGAATCGGACTGGTCTCTTAGAATCCCTCTGAGAAATCACCAGCAAGGCAGAAGGGCATCGGCTGCCTTATATCCAGTCAGCAATTCCAGTCACCCAGTCATCATCATCCTGCTCAGGTGCTTGGTAATCAGCCTCACTACCTTCCTTCACCAGAAGAGGGAGTTCATCAGACCTCAATGGTGAAGGGGAAAATGAACTCACAACAGTACCTCCCCCTTGAGGAGGGGTCACCGAACCCTCATCCACGCCACCAGGGCGATCAGGGTGAGCCCGATGAAAGGCACGCACCAATCTTTTGGCATGAATATCAGAGGCAGAGACCCATGAATTATCCTCCTGACCATAACCCTTCCACTTAACCAAATACTGGAGTCTCCGTCTAGCCAGACGGGAATCCAGTATCTTCTCTACCTCATATTCCATGTTACCTTCAACCAATACAGGGTCCGGAAGTGCCACCCCAGGAACAACTGGTTCAACAAACCTCTTCAACAAGGACTTATGAAACACATTATGGATTTTAAATGTGACAGGAAGAGCCAAACGAAAAGAGACCGGATTAATAATCTCCAAAATCTTGTAAGGTCCAATAAATCTAGGCTTAAACTTAGGAGAAGCCACCTTCATAGCGATATTTTTTGATGATAACCAAACCATATCACCAACCTTAAACTGGGGACCAATGGTCCTATGTCGGTTGGAAAACCGCTGGGCATTTTCCTGGGAGAGAGAGAACTTATCCACCACTTGGTCCCAGATTTGGTGCATTCTCTCCACCAGTGTCAACACCTGGGCAGGCCGAAGGCTCCACCTGCCCTGAAGAAAATCGAGGATGAAACCCAAAGTTACAAAAAAAAGGAGACATCAAAGTGGCAGAACTAGCTCTATTATTTAAAGCAAATTCGGCCAAGGGCAAAAATGAAACCCAATCATCCTGATCAGCGAACATAAAACATCTCAAATACGACTCCAAGATCTGGTTTGTTCTCTCCATCTGCCCATTGGCCTGAGGGTGAAAAGCAGAGAAGGACAACTGAATTCCCAGCTTGGAACAGAAAGTCCTCCAAAATCTAGACACAAACTGAACTCCTCTGTCAGATACAATGTTCTCAGGAATCCCGTGCAAGCGAACCACCTGTTGCAAAAACAGGGGCACCAACTCAGAGGAAGATGGCAACTTAGGGAGTGGTACAAGATGAACCATCTTAGAGAACCTATCACAAATCACCCAAATAAGTCATTCTCTGAGAGACAGGCATATCAGAGATGAAATCCATTGAAATATGGGTCCATGGCCTCCTGGGGACCGGCAAAGGCATCAACAACCCACTAGAGCGAGAACAAGGTTTAGACCGGGAGCAAGTCCCACAGGACTGCACAAAATTCCTGACATCACGACACAAGGCGGGCCACCAAAAACACCGACTCACCAGATCTCTAGTACCAAAAATACCTGGATGACCAGCCAATGCAGAGCAATGAACTTCAGACATCACTCTCTTCTTCCACTGGTCAGGAACATACAACTTTCCACTGGGACAACGCTCAGGTTTGTCGTCCTGGAACTCTTCCAGAGCACGTCTCAAATTGGGCGAGATGGCAGAAAGAACTACCCCTTCGCCTAAGATGGTAGCAGGCTTGGTCACCACGGGAGAATCAGCAAAGAAGCTCCTAGAGAGAGTGTCAGCCTTGACATTCTTAGTTCCAGGAAGAAAAGAGACCACAAAATCAAAACGTGTAAAAAAAACAAGGCCCACCTAGCCTGTCTAGGGTTCAAGCGTTAAGCCGACTCCAGGTAAATCAAATTCTTGTGGTCAGAGAGGACCACGACTTGATGTTTAGCTCCCTCCAACCAATGTCTCCACTCCTCAAATGCCCATTTCATGGCTAACAGTTCTCGATTCCCCACATCATAGTTTCGTTCAGATGGAGAGAACTTTTGGGAAAAGAAAGCACAGGGATTCATTTTAGATGTTACAGGATCCTTTTGGGACAAAACAGCTCCTGCACCAATCTCAGAAGCGTCCACCTCTACCTGGAACGGGAGTGAGACATCAGGTTGCCGCAAAACCGGGGCAGAAGTGAATCTTCGCTTCAGCTCCTGAAAGGAAGAGACAGCCTCCGGAGACCAATTCAACACATCAGCACCCTTCTTAGTTAGATCAGTCAATGGCTTGGCAATACTAGAAAATTTTGCTATAAATTTCCGATAAAAATTAGCAAAACCCAAAAACTTCTGGAGGGCCTTCAAAGAAGTGGGCTGAACCCAATCATAAATGGCCTGTACCTTGGCCGGGTCCATTTCGATAGTTGACGGAGACAAAATAAATCCCAAAAATGAAATCCTCTGTACCCCAAAAAGGCATTTCGATCCTTTGACATACAGGGAATTCTCCCTCAAGATCCGGAACACAGTCCGAACATGTTGCACATGAGAATCCCAATCCTTGGAGAAGATCAAAATATCATCCAGATAGATAATCAAAAATGTATCCACAAAGTCTCGGAAAATGTCGTTCATGAAGCACTGGAAGACAGAAGGGGCATTAGTGAGCCCAAAAGGCATCACCAGGTACTCAAAATGTCCCTCCGGAGTATTAAACGCCGTCTTCCATTCATCCCCATGCTTAATGCGGATAAGATTATACGCCCCCCTGAGGTCAAGCTTGGTAAACCAGCAAGCACCTTTCACTCTGGAGAATAGATCCGAAATCAGGGGTAACGGATACTGATATTTAATAGTAATTTTGTTGAGGGCACGATAATCAATACAAGGCCTTAATGAACCATCCTTTTTGGCCATGAAAAAAAAAAACAGCACCTAAGGGTGAAGAGGATGGTCTAATATGACCCTTCTCCAATGCCTCCTTAATATAGGATCGCATAGCCTCGTGCTCGGGTACAGATAAATTGAAGAGCCGACCCTTGGGAAATTTACACCCCGGGCTCAGTTCAATTGCACAGTCATAACTCCTATGAGGAGGCAAAGACGCAGACTCATTCTCACTAAATACATCATGAAAGTCTGCCAAATAGTCAGGAACATCATGCGACTGAGGAGAAGTGGAAAAAACCGGAGCCTCACTATGGGCACACCGACAACCCCAACTCACCACAGACACAGATTTCCCATCCAAAACTGGATTATGAATTTGCAACCAGGGAAACCCCAGAACAATGGTATCATGCAAATTATGCAACACCAAAAATCTGCAATTTTCTTGATGGTCTGGGGCGACCCGCATGACCACCTGGGTCCAAAACTGAAGTTTATTTTTCGCCAAAGGAGTAGCATCAATCCCCCTCAAAGGGATAGGCGTCCGCAGAGGTGTCATCGGAAATCCACAATGTTTAGCAAAATCCAAGTCCATTAGGTTCAGGGCTGCTCCCGAATCCACAAAAGCCTTGGCGGAAAATGTGGACAGGGAGCAGATCAGAGTAATTGCCAGAAGAAACTTAGGTTGAACACCACCCACAGAAAATGTGTGTGAAAAATGTTTCTCTCGTTTAGGACAGACAGAAATAATATGCGAGGCATCTCCACAAAAAAAAACACAGCTTATTACGCCTTCTGAACTCCTGACGTTGCTCCCTGGACAAAACTCTTATCACATTGCATAAGTTCAGACACTTGTTCAACAGGTGGCAACACCTCTCGTGCAGTCCTGCGTTCACGTAAACGCCGATCAACCTGAATGGCTAATGACATAGAATCGTCAAGACCAGAGGGAACAGGAAATCCCACCATAGTATCTTTTACGGCTTCTGACAAACCCTTCCGAAAGAGCTGCCAAGGCATTATCATTCCTGGTAGTAAGGACCGCCCACTTTTGGAATTTTTGACAGTACAATTCTGCAGAATCTCGACCCTGGCTCAATGCCAACAGGGTCTTTTCAGCCTGATCAATAGCATTAGGTTCGTCATACAACAACCCCAAGGCTTGAAAAAATGCGTTCACATTAGTCAGAATAGGATCATCTGGTTTCAAAGAAAACTCCCAATCCTGGGGATCGCCACGCAGCAAAGAGATGACAATTTTAACCCGCTGCGCAGAGCTCCCTGACGAGTTAGGCTTTAAGGCAAAAAATAATTTACAATTATTTTTGAAATTCAAAAATTTAGAACGATCCCCAAAAAACACATCAGGAGTAGGGATCTTTGGTTCAGCAGCATGTGAATGAGCAATGTAGGTGGAAATTCCCCGCACTTCCGCAGCGAGCTGCTCCACACGATCAGACAATTGCTTTATCTCCATTGAGAGAAAAAAAAAAAATTCCCCCTATGGCCTCAGAGATGTAGAGTAAAAAATATACACACTTTTTTTTTTTTACAATTCTTTCCTGCTATTGAGTATCCTAGGATCTGCTCTATGGCTGGTGATTCTGTTATGAATGAGTCACCGTAGGAGGCAAAAACAGAAATACTAACTAAGTCCAGAAAACCAGAGAAGTTGGCAGCTATATCGGATTGCAGACCCCTGAACCTATCAACAACTAGCAGTAGCCGTGGGGGGTTCCTACGGTGCCCTAGACCCCTCGATCACAGCCGAAGAACTAAATAGCCTAAAGACAGAAAGGGAAATCTAAACTGCCCCAAAGCAATAGGCAGCCCCCAACATATAATGACGGTGAAGCAAGATGAAAAAACACTCACACAGATAGAAAGATAGGCTGAGCAAATGATGGGGCCCAAGCTAACTAAATAGGACACAGGATAGAAAAGCTGCTGTCTGCAATCCGCCAAAACCCTATCAAAACAAGAGCCAACAGACTGATAGGGAAAAAAGCCCTGAAGACGCTAGGCTTCAAAAAGACTATATCAGTACTCAGGTATATTCTGAAGACAGAGCAAAAAGGAATTCAGCTCACCCCAGCAGGGGATTGCAGAAATCCAGAAAAACAAGGCAAAGCAAAACCAAAACACAAATGCAAAAAGCAGAGCAGAAAACTTAGCTTTTGAGGAGCAGGAATCAGACTGGTCTCCTAGAATCCCTTTGAGAAATCACCAGCAAGGCAGAAGGGCGTCGGCTGCCTTATATCCAGTCAGCAATTCCAGTCACCCAGTCATCATCATCCTGCTCAGGTGCTTGGTAATCAGCCTCACTACCTTCCTTCACCAGAAGAGGGAAGTTCATCAGACCTCAATGGTGAAGGGGAAAATGAACTTGCAACAGTCCACATTAGATCATATTAAAGTGTAGTACACACACTCTTGTCAAAATTAGTGTTTCTTTTACTGATTAGCAGGTGTTCAGGAATGAGAACACTAAGCCCCCCTTTTTTTACTTTTCTGCCTATCTTTATCAGTCTACTAAGATGAAGAAGGCAGGGAGTAAGGCACGTGGTCGTGGGCGTGGAGTTTCAGCAGGGAGAGGACGTGGGGATTCGGTGCCTGCTGCGGCCACCAGTGACCCGGCATCCCCCACTTTTACCAGGCAACAGTCCTTCATGCGCAGCTTTGTAGGACCTCGCCGTACCCCACTGCTGCGTGACGAACAAATTGAAGCCGTTGTCGGATGGATGCCAGCTAACGCATCCACTTCAATGACTTCCGCATCTTCTCAGGGCCAGAGCATTGAAGAGCAACCATCTGTCTCTTCATCACCTGCCAAATTGCCCAGGCAGTCTGAGAGCCCTGGACAGGAGCCATCTCAATCTTTAATTCTGTTCTCAGAATCTGTTGACTTGGAAAGAGGTGGCCAGCCAAGCAGCATTCTAGAGCGTGAAGAAGAGGGAGTATGCAGTGATGCGCAACTGCTTTGTCCCTCTGAATCTGAAGAGGCGGGTGGGCCAGTGCCTATTGTCAGCACACCTCAGTACTCATCTGATGATGATGAGACTCAGTTGCCAATTTCTGGTGCGTACGGTGCTGGCGAGACAACCCAGGACCAGCCGGTGCTTGAAGAGGGGAGTGTAGATAATGAGGTCCTTGACCCATCATGGCGTTAGCCACAGGAAGGTGGTGGGAGCAGCTCTGAGGAAGAGATTCCCCGAACGGCCAAAACAGGAGGGAGAGGGCGGGGGCAGACTTGGTTGCCTGTAGCCTCCACTTTGGCACCCGTGAGGAGCAATCCTCTTCCAAAACACAAAACGGGCGCTCCCAGGACTTGCAGTGCGTGGTCTTTTTTTGACACAGTTGCAGATGACATTTGCTTTGTCAAATGCAAGCTGTCATCAGAAAGTTAAACGAGGGAAAAATGTGAGCAACCTCAATACCACAAATATGTGGAAATATGTGCGTACCAAGCACGAAGTGGAGTTACACAGACACACTGAAGATGTAGGCCAACCTTCAGCAGCACCTACCACCTCTTCAGCTCGTGTTGGGGCCTCTTCCTCCAGCTCACACACAGCTGGTTCGGCTTCCTCACTGGAACGCCATGGAAGAACCTCTGCCACTGTTGTCCAGAGACCCAGTGAAATTCCACCCACTGAACCACGCTCTCAGTCATCATCACACTCCCAGGCCACTAACCAGCAATCGGTAGCACAGGCATGGGAGAAAAAGCGGCCATACTCGGCAAACCATCCCCGAGCACTGGCTCTGAATGCCGGCATTGCCAAACTACTGGCCCTTGAGATGCTGTCATTCAGGCTGGTGGAGACAGACACCTTCCGGAACTTGATGTCATTAGCAGTTCCACAATACAATGTGCCCAGCCGCTTTTATTTCAGCAGGCAAGCCGTCCCTGCCCTGCAAAAGCATGTGGAGGGAAAAATTAAAAATGCGCTACTAAACGCCGTCAGTAGCAAGGTCCACCTGACCACCGATGCGTGGACCAGTAGTCATGGACAGGGACGATACCTTTCCCTCACTGCCCATTGGGTCAATGTTGTGGAGCCGGGTACAGATTTGGAGAATGGCTCTGTACGTATTCTGCCAACTCCAAGGATTGCGGGAATGCAGTCTGTACATATTGAGTCCTCCTCCTACTCTAGTTCCTCGGAATCAGCACTGCATGAGCCTGTTAGGACAGATATGAGCACAGGTGTGGCCAAACGTCAACAGGCCGTACTTAAATTAATTTCTTTGGGGAATCGGAGCCACACAGCACAGGAGCTCTGGAATGCCATCAAGCAGGAGAGCGATGTGTGATTTGTGCCTGCGAATCTCCAGCCAGGTTTGGTAGTGAGTGACAATGGCCGAAATCTAGTGGCAGCTCTGGGCCTAGGCAACCTCACTCACATACCATGTCTGGCACACGTGCTCAATTTGGTCGTGCAGAGCTTTGTGAGGGACTATCCGGATCTTGATGCACTGCTGCACAAGGTTCGCCTAGAGTGTGCTCACTTGCGGCGTTCCAGCATGGCAAGATTGCGCATTGCATCTCTGCAACGCCGATTCCGCCTGCCAGAACATCGCATCATATGTGACCTCCCCACCAGGTGGAATTCAACGTTACATATGTTGGAGCGTTTGTGTTTACAGCAGGCAGCAGTAATGAAGTACCAGCTGCATCAGGCGCAAACAAGTCGCACTGTGCGCCGGTCACACTTCACCACCACTGAGTGGGCCATTATGAGGGACATCTGCCAAGTTTTGCGTGCCTTCGATGACTCCACGCGGATGGCCAGTGCAGATGATGCACTAGTCAGCATGACTGTCCCCCTTATCTGTCTGCTTCAAAAAAACCTTACAAGCACTAAGTGAGGAGGTTTTTGAAGAGGATGAGGAGTCAGAAATGCCATCTGCTTCTGGCAAGTCTGCGCAACGTGGTTCCACACAAAGGCCTAGGCAGGGGACACTTAGTGAGGAGGATGACGAGGAGTCAGTGGAGGAGGAGGAACACATCTCTCCAGAGGAGGGAGGTACACAAGGCTCTAGTAGTCAGTGTGTACGGCGAGGGTGGGGTGATGCTGAGCAGGCTGAGATGCTGCCTCGAGCTGGGGACAGCGTTTCCGGTCCAGTTGGCATTCTGCAGCACATGGTTGATTTCATGCTGCAGTGCTTGTTAAATGACCGCCGCATCGCCAACATTCTCCACACGGCTGATTATTGGGTGTACACCCTCCTAGATCCTCGCTACCGGGACAACTTACAAAGCCTCATACCACAGTTGAACCGGGAGCGTAAAATGCGGGAGTACCAAGAAACACTTGTTCAGGCCATCATGTTCTCCATTCCCCCCGCGAGTGTTGCTGGTAGTCCTTTTCAAAGCGGACATGTGGGTAGAGGCAGTGGAGGAAGCTCTGCACAAAGAGGTAGCAGAGGCAGTGCCGCAGGACAAGGCAAGGCCAGTATGGCCCAAATGTGGAAAAGTTTTGTGGGACCGCCACAAACTGCTAAACCATCACAGACGGCTCCAGTCAGCAGGAGGCAACGTTTCCGTCAGATGGTGACAGACTACTTGTCTTGCCCTGTTAGTGTACTCCCAGACGGCTCTTCCCCATTCAAGTTTTGGGTCTCTAAGCTGGATACATGGCCAGAGCTTAGCCAGTATGCATTGGAGGTGCTGGCTTGCCCTGCTGCCAGTGTATTATCGGAACATGTCTTTAGTGCTGCAGGTGGTGTGGTATCAGACCGTCGCACGCGACTATCCGCCGATGATGTTGACCGGCTTACTTTTGTGAAAATGAACAAGGCCTGGATCTCACCTGAATTTGCCAGTCCTCTTCCAGAATAAATAATTGGCTGGCAACAGGATCCAGGTCTCCTGTTGTGTTCATGTTTCTATGACCTGAACTGTAATTCCTGGGCTACAACAATGCCCGTTGTTGCTCAGAAGGTCTGTACGCACAGAAAAAACACTCGCTCATGTGTAAGTGGGGTTCGGTAACGTCAGCTGATCCCCTGCTGTGCGTATGGCAAAGTGTCCTGCTCCCTCCAAACTCTATGTCCCTCAGATTTACACCTGGCTCCAAGTAGGCCTCAACCTACTACCTGATTTTTCCTGGGCTCCGACAACGCCAGTTGGTGCTCAGAAGTGCTGTACGCACAGAAAAAACACTCGCTCATGTGTAAGTGGGGTTCGGTAACGTCAGCTGATCCCCTGCTGTGTGTACGTCAAACTCTCCTGCTGCCTACAACTTCTGACTACCTCTGATTTAATATGTTCTCTGATTTGCCCTCTGTCTCCACTCTGTTTTTAGTATTTCCTCAGGCCTCCAACACCGCCTGTTTCTGCTCTCAAGTGCCGTCTGCACAATCAACACTTGTTCCTGTGTTACCATGGTCCTGTAACATCAGCTGATCTCCAGAGGTGAGTCCGGCAATGTCTCCCGCTTTGTCTACATTCCCACTACTTGTAGTGGAAAAGTGGACAGAGCAGGAGACATTGCCTGACTCACCTCTAGGGATAAGCTGCTGTTACAGAACCCCAGTAACACAGGAACAAGTGTAGGTTGTGCAGACGGCATTTCAGAGCAGCAACTGTCGTGTTTGGAAGCCAGAGGAAATACTCGAAACAGAGTGAAGACAGAGGCCTAATTGGAGTACGTTGACAGTTAGTAGTAGTCTAGAAACAATCTAAAACTGCCACCAAGTAGGCCTCAGCCTACTACCTGATTTTTCCTGGGCTCTGACAACGACAGTTGGTGCTCAGAAGTGCTGTACGCACAGAAAAAACACTCGCTCATGTGTAAGTGGGGTTTGGTAACGTCAGCTGATCCCCTGCTGTGTGTATGGCAAAGTGTACTGCTCCCTCCAAAGTCAAACTACCTCCGATTTACACCTTGCTCCAAGTAGGCCTCAACCTACTACCTGATTTTCCCTGGGCTCCGACAACGCCAGTTGGTTCTCAGAAGTGCTGTCCACACAGAAAAAACACTTGTTCATGTGTAAGTGGGGTTTGGTAACGTCAGCTGATCCCCTGCTGTGTGGATGGCAAACTGCTGCTGCCTCCAAATTCTAACTACTTCTGATTTAAACATTCTCTGATTTGGCCTCTGTCTCCACTCTGTCTCGAGTATTTCCCCTGACCTCCTACACCGCCAGTTCCTGCTCACAGTTGCCGTCCACACATTCCACACTTGTTCCTGTGTTCTGTTACGTGAGCAGATCTCCCAATGTGTGTCCGGCACTGTCTCCTGCGCTGTCCACCTTCCCACTACAAGTGGTGGGAAGGTGGACAGATCAGGAGACATTGCCAGACACATATCAGGGGATCTGCTGACATTACAGAACCCCAGTAACACAGGAACACGTGTGGATTGGGCTGACTGCTACTGTGCGCATAAACTGGCGGTGTTGGTGGTCAGGTTAAATCCTGGAAACAGTGGAGACAGATGCCTAATTGGAGCACGTTGACAGTCAGCTGTAGTCCAGAACCGATATAAAACTACCACCAAGTAGGCCTCGGCCTACACCATGATTGTCTCTGGGCTCCAACAACGCCAGTTGGTGCTCGGCAGTGTCTTTGGCACGGGTACTCCCTGTTGCCCAGCCTGGTTCCAGCACGCCAGCTGTTTCCAGGTAGTGTCAATTTCACTTTGCCACCAATCCGTTGTCCTGTCGTCTTGCGGCCGGGTTAGCCGACTCTACGGTGCCTGCAGTTTAGGTGACTCCTATGTGGGCTGCGGGAACTGGCACTGAAGGCTGGATCCGTAGTGCCAATCGTACATGGACCCCCTGTAGGACTGTGGGTTTCGGTAACTGCGGCCGGCTTGCGGCCTGGCTACTTTGCTTTGGATGGGTACCTTCTGCTACCCACCCGGGTTCCAGCACTGTCAGCTGGTTCTCGCCAGAGCCTTTGGCCTAGGTGCTTCCATCTCGGTATCCGAAGGTCCAGCACCATCAGCTGGTCCTTGGTAGTGCTTTCTAGCACAGGTACCTCCTGCCTAGTAACCGTGGTCCAGCACCATCAGCTGTTCCTCAGTAGTGCCATTGGCTCTTGTAGCTTTTGCTACCCATCTGGCTTCCAGCACCGTCAGCTGGTTCTCGGCAGTGTCTTTGGCACAGGTACTCCCTGTTGCCCAGCCTGTTTTCAGCACGCCTGCTGTTTCCGGGTAGTGTCAAGGTCACAATGCCACCAATCCGTTGTCCTGTCGTCTTGCGGCCGGGTTAGCCGACTCTACGGTGCCTGCAGTTTAGGTGACTCCTATGTGGGCTGCGGGAACTGGCACTGAAGGCTGGATCCGTAGTGCCAATCGTACATGGACCCCCTGTAGGACTGTGGGTTTCGGTAACTGCGGCCGGCTTGCGGCCTGGCTACTTTGCTTTGGATGGGTACCTTCTGCTACCCACCCGGGTTCCAGCACTGTCAGCTGGTTCTCGCCAGAGCCTTTGGCCTAGGTGCCTCCATCTCGGTATCCGAAGGTCCAGCACCGTCAGCTGGTCCTTGGTAGTGCTTTCTAGCACAGGTACCTTCTAAGCAGAAGGTACCTGTGCTAGAAAGCACTACCAAGGACCAGCTGACGGTGCTGGACTTTCGGATACCGAGATGGAGGCACCTAGGCCAAAGGCTCTGGCGAGAACCAGCTGACAGTGCTGGAACCCGGGTGGGTAGCAGAAGGTACCCATCCAAAGCAAAGTAGCCAGGCCGCAAGCTGGCCGCAGTTACTGAAACTGTAACCGTGGTCCAGCACCGTCAGTTGGTCCTCGGTAGTGCCATTGGCTCTTGTTCCTTCTGCTACCCATCCGGGTTCCAGCACTGTCAGCTGGTTCTCGCCAGAGCCTTTGGCCTAGGTGCCTCCATCTCGGTATCCGAGGTCCAGCAACGTCAGCTGGTCCTTGGTAGTGCTTTTTAGCACAGGTACCTTCTGCTTAGTAACCGTGGTCCAGCACCGTCAGTTGGTCCTCGGTAGTGCCATTGGCTCTTGTTCCTTCTGCTACCCATCCGGGTTCCAACACTGTCAGCTGGTTCTCGCCAGAGCCTTTGGCCTAGGTGCCTCCATCTCGGTATCCGAGGTCCAGCAACGTCAGCTGGTCCTTGGTAGTGCTTTTTAGCACAGGTACCTTCTGCTTAGTAACCGTGGTCCAGCACCGTCAGTTGGGCCTCGGTGGTGCCATTGGCTCTTGTTCCTTCTGCTGCCACTACGTGTTCCAATACTGTCAGCTGGTTCTCGGCAGTTTCTCAGCCTTTTTGTACCTTCTGCTACATTTCCAAGATCAAGCTTTTTGAAATTGTCTTTGGTAATCCTTATAGATCGACATGACGACGACCCTGATGATGATGACCCTGAAGACCACACCAAAGAAGACCAGAAATATGACCCAAAATAATATGACGAACAGGACAAAGAACATGAAGACAACCACCAAGATACAGAACAAAAGACAGAATAACAAGAAGCAGAAGAAGCAAAAGCAGAAGAACAGAAAGCAGAAGAACATTAAGCATAAGACTAAAAATCAGCATAGAAGATATCAAGAATTATAAGCAGAAGTAGTCTAAGCAGTAAATGGGGGTGAGTCTGTTCCTCCTCGTGGTGCCCCTGGATAATGCCTGCTGCTGCAGGCCAAACTGAATGCGGACAAATCCTGTTGTAAATCTTTTGTGACAGGCAGAGCGTAAGGTGTAATCTTATAACTTTTATAGATAAGTACTACAGGAATGCCTGGAAGAAGAAGAAGGTGAAGAAGAAGAAGGTGAAGAAGAAGAAGGTGAAGAAGAAGAAGGTGAAGAAGAAGAAGGTGAAGAAGAAGAAGGTGAAGAAGAAGGTGAAGAAGTTGATGAAAAAATGCTTCTGCTGCGGATCATGAAGGAGAAAGTGTGGGAGAAGTACAAAAGAAGGTGAAGAGCATAGAAGTTGTGAAACATACATATCTGACAAAATATAAAAAAGGTTAACATAGTCAATATCTTTTTAACTCCGAATGTCTTGAAAAAAAAAATTGGAATTAATGCTATGCCATGTGATTTGAATAAACCTCTATGCCTTTAATGTCTCCTCCACCTCCCACAATACATTCTACATGATTCTTATTTGTTTTCAATTATGTAGAATTAGCTAAGAAGGAAATACAGGGCTTTTTTTTAATTCCGATACCGGAAGTCCCATTGACTTGAATGGGACTTCCGGTATCGGAATCGGCGATACCCGATATTTTTTTTCGTATCGGGCGATACCATCCGATATGATATTTTTGGGTATCGAATGGTATCGCTCAACACTAATCGTTACTACCAACAGGTGGCGCTATAGAGTTCAAGTCCTCTTTTTCTCTGAAGAGGCAATTTGCACATTGGAGTAAAATGTACACTGCTCTGGTTACACAGCCGGACCCCGATTTGTGCTGCCTGTGGTTCTGGCAGCATGAATCTATGATGATGTTATCTGTATATTATATGGCATGGTGTTAGCAGACTGGACAGCTGTGTACTGTCACAACTTGTCCTAAACTGTAAAGAAACTTGACTATGATACTTTTTAGGAAAAAGAATTAAATGAGGGTCTGTGGGTAACGTGGAGATTATTATATGACGTGGTGTCACTTAGTGTAGGAGTGCAGTCCCCCCGATCACACCAGCGTTTTGGTTTTCTGACTTTAACAGAGCCCTGACCTCTAGGATCGATCTATTATATTGCCTGGAGAGTGCAGAATTTATTGCCATCAAATTACTGGAAACACTGTACTTAAATAAGACTTGGCTTGTGTGTGCTGCAATTATTTTTATATACATATTATTGTACAGATCATTGTATCGGAACTGTATGGTCACTGTGTGCAGGTGGAAAAGACGTTTCCTCTGTATGATGAGAGTCTTGCAGTAAGAGGAGCTGTTTACCCAGGTAGCAGTCCTATGTAAGGGCCGACGGCTCACTTGTTATGTAGAAGCCCTACAATGAGTCTACATGTACAGTAACAGGAACTTGCAGAGTGTCTGTCATTGAGCAATACGGTGTTTAAAGCTATATATATATATGTATTCCAGAAATGCCCGCATACCCAGACACCCAAACAGCAGTGTGCAATGTGCTGCATTAACCCTTTGTGTCTTGTTTCTTTTTTTATTAGACTTCACTCAGTACGCTGATTCTATAAAACTATTAATGGTGTGTTGTGTATTCTAATTGCTTACCCTCTTATCCCCAGGTATAATCACTTTTATAAACTGTGCGTATGTGAAATGGGGCACTCGGGTTCAAGATCTCTTCACTTATGCCAAAGTCATTGCGTTAATTGCGATCATTGTAACCGGCATTGTTAAATTATACCAAGGTAAGGTAGGTGTGTGTATGTGTGTATATATATATATATATATATATATATATATATAATTTATTTATTTAATTGTGCTGTGTATTGTCTTTTACATGCGTGATACTTTGAGACCATGATTGTTTGTGAAATACTCTATGAAATATATATAGAAATTCATGCATTATTCAGCACGGTAGCATATGTTCTTATTGTGGCCAATATTATTTTTTTTTTTCTATTTTTAGTGACATACTTTACCAGTTTCTGATTTTCCATAGGCTTCAATAGCCAATGACCGATCTGCTGGAGGACGTTGGTTGTGAACCTAGTGTGTGTATTGGTTGCAGCATTTTTCTCTCAATGCCAATGTCTGTTCTGTCTGTACGTTGTCACATTTTTGTGATGAATGGAGACTAATTGCACGTACCTAGTGATCCAGATGGTGGCTATATTATGCTTTTTCTTTTTTTTTCTAGGGCACATACAGAACTTTGAGGATTCGTTTGCTGGTTCTTCATGGGACGCTGGTGACATTTCCCTAGCTCTGTATTCTGCCCTCTTCTCTTATTCCGGCTGGGACACCCTTAATTATGTAACAGAAGAAATTAAGAACCCGGAAAGGTAGCTAGAATAATAAACTATATCCAATTTGGTCAACATGTCATCTTCCTGTACAGCCTGCACCTAGCTGTATTGTTGGACATGGAGACTTATGATAGCTAGAGAGCAGCACATAATTATATATTATTATAAAGGCTTGTACAGAGCACCATCATCAGCCGGAGGCGTTCTATACATTGGGATTATGGCTTCTGGCGGATACACCAGTGATAATCCAAGGGTCGTATGCCAAACAAACCTGTCGAATGCCAAAAGAATGTCCCATTCATCTGCTGGACCACTACACATCATACATTCTTTATATATGTATTTACCGTATATACTTGTGTATAAGCCGACCCCCCCCCCCCCCCCCTAATTTTGCCACAAAAAAAACAGGAAAACTTAGACTCGCGTATAAGCCTAGGGTTAAATGGTGGTCCAAGAAGATGCTCCATAGATAAACCCCCCCATATGCTGCTGCACAAGGGTTAATGCTGGCCCAAGAAGATGCTCCATAAATACCCCCCATATGCTGCTGTGCAAGGGTTAATGCTGCCCCATAAGATGCTCCATAAATACCCCCCATAATATGCTGCTGCACAAGGGTTAATGCTGCCCCATAAATACCCCCCATATGCTGCTCCACAAGGGTTAATGCTGCCCCATAAGATGCTCCATATATACCCCTTATTTGCTGCTGCAATAAAAAAAAAATGACATACTCACCTCTCCGTCGCTGGGGGCCAGGTGCCGGTGTCCTGAGCCCCTGGCAGTGACGATATTCACCTGTCCCCGTTCCATGCCGTCCACCGCTGTGTCTCCCGGATCTCTGCATTGACAGCAGAGCGCGCGCACTGACTACGTCATCGCGCCCTCTGCCGTCACAGCAGGAGGACCCGGAGACACAGCGGTGCATGGCTTGGAATGGGGACAGGTGAATATCACTCTGCCCCCGTCATACTCACCCCTCCTAGCGCAAAGTCTTCTCTGCAGCGGCAGCCCCTTCTTCTCCCTCTGCTGTCTGCTTCCTGCATTCAGCTGGTCACGTGGTACCGCTCATTAAACTCATAAATATGCGCATATTCATGAGTTTAATGAGCGGTACCACGTGACAGCTGAATGCAGGAAGCAGATGGCAGAGGGAGACGCAGGGGCTGCAGAGAAGTGCCAGGAGAGGTGAGTATGGTCTCTGCATACTCCCCCCTGCCCCGCCCACCCCGGCTCGCGTATAAGCCGAGAGGGTGACTTTCATCCCCAAAAAATAGGCTTTAAATCTCTGCTTATACACGAGTGTATATGGACTCACACTTGGCTAATGAAGAGCATTGTAGGGACTCTCCTGTATGCTTTTATGTATATCTTTTTAGTTGATTTGTAATTTGTCTGTCTGCCGTTTTGAGTCCATCTTTGTCCTCTATATGAGTCTCCCATGATGTGGCTTTAAGCCCTTCCCGATCAATGACGCCACATAGGCGTCATGAAAACCTGTGCCAATCCGACCAGTGACGCCTACGTGGCGTCATGACTTTAAAGCCCCCCTGCGGTTCGGGTGACCGGGGTCACTAAAAGGTCACCTGACCCGCAGATACAGGGGGCTTTGTTCTTCACCACAGGGGGCGTGGCTTCGCCTCCACGTGGCTATGATCACTCTGATTGGCTGTTAAAAGTGAAACAGCCAATCAGAGCGATAGTAATATTTCATCAATGAAAATTGATGAAATATTACAATCCAGCCATGGCCGATGCTGCAGTAGCATCGGACATGGCTGGAGACCCAGATCCGACCGCTCCCCCCATGATTCACGGGGCCATTCGGCCCCCGATACCGACTGACGGCGGCAATGTGCCACTGCCGTCATCATGTGCTCCCCTCACCCCCCCCCGGTACCTCTGATTTCCCTCTCCGGCTCCTGGTGTCCCGCCGTCCTGCTTCATGGGCGCCGCCATCTTGGAAAATGGCGGGCGCAGTGCGCCCGCCGGCTGCAGATTCATTCATTCACAGTGATCAAAAGAGAATGAAAAGTAAATAAACCCCCCCTGTTGTGAACTCATTTTCTGGTTTACCTCTGGCTTCTGGTGAGGGTGGTGGAGATGGCTGAGTCGTGAGTTCTCCATCCGGGCTCCCTCACGGTGGTGACAGCAGGTAATGAAGCTGATCTAAATTGCAGAGACCTGCCACTTGAGGAGGAGGACTGTGAGTGGACATGAGGAGTCTCTGACTGGATTTAAGACAGCCGACTCCCTAATTTAGTGCTGGTGATTTTTCTCCTGCCCTGAGTTTCTGGTTTCCAGTTCTGTTCCTGCCTTCTCAAGCTAAGTGTGCTCTGCTATTTTTCACATGAGATTTGGTCTGGTTTACTCAGTTTTTGTGGTCAGCCAGCCCCTGCTGTGGCTGTGCTGAATTTCCATTCTTATGTCTGTTTATTCCAGTTCTGTTTGTGTTTTCATCTTCTCTCACCGTCAATACATGTTTGGGGGCTGTCTATTGCTTTGGGGTCTGCTCTGGGGCAGTTTAGATTTCCCCTTTTCTTGCTTTAGACTTATTTAGTTCTCCGGCTGTGACGAGGCATCTAGGATCATCGTAGGTACGCTCCACGGCTACTGCTAGTTGTGTGGATAGGATCAGGGGTCTGCAATCCGCTTAGTTAGCAACCTCTCTGGTTTTCTGGGGCTTAGCTTGTTTTTGTTTTTCCTCCTCGGTGACTCATTCATAACACCCCCCTTTATCACCCCTATAGGCAGGATCAAATAATAAAATAAAGAAATTATTTTTATTTTTCCATTAGGGTTGGAATTGGGGTTAGGGTTGGAATTGGGGTTAGGGTTGGAATTGGGGTTAGGGTTGGAATTGGGGTTAGGGTTGGAATTGGGGTTAGGGTTGGAATTGGGGTTAGGGTTGGAATTGGGGTTAGGGTTGGAATTAGGGTTAGGGGTGTGTTGGGGCTAGGGTTGTTAGGGTTGGGATTAGGGTTAGGGATGTGTTTAGGGGTGTGTTGGGTTAGGGTTGGAGTTAGAATTGAAGGGTTTCCTGTTGTGAGCTCATTTTCTTGTTCACCTTTGATGTCCGATGAACTCCCTCTGCTGGTGAAAGGAGGTGGTGAAACTGATTTGGATGGGAGAGACCTGTCACCTGAACAGGTGGATTATTGCGATTGGACATCCGGAATCTGAGTGGATGTAGGGCAGCTGACGCCCTGTAGGGTTGCTGGTGATTTCTCTGCTCTGAGCTCTGGCCTCCAGTTCAGTTCCTGTCTTCTAAAGCTAAGTTTTGCTCTGTTATTGTTCCATGAGATTTTTCTGATTTGCTTAGTTTTGTGTTCAGCCAGCCCCGGCTGGGGCTTTGCTGAATTTCCATTTTTGTCCCTGATCGGTTAATTCTCTTTTGCTCTGTCTTCAGAATATATCGGAGTGCTGATAAAGGGATTTTGAAGTCTAGTGACTTCAGGGCCGTTTTTCCTATCAGACGTGTTGGGACATTTTTGGTAGGGTTTTTGCGGATTGCAGCCAGCATCTTTTCTGTCCTTTCCTATCTAGTTAGTTGGGCCCCATCGTTTGCTCTGCCCGTCTTTCTGTCTGTGTTTGTGTTTTCATCTGTTTTCACCGTCAATACATGTTGGGGGAGGTCTATTGCTTTGGGGTCTGCTCTGGGGCAGTTTAGATTTCCCCTTTCTTCCTTTAGGCTTATTTAGCTCTCCGGCTGTGACGAGGCGTCTAGGACCACCGTAGGAACACTCCACGGCTACTGTTAGTTGTTGTGAATAGGATCAGGGGTCTGCAATCCGCTGGCTACCAACCTCTCCGGTTTTCTGAACTTAGCTTGCATTTTTGTTTTTTCTTCCTCCGGTGACTCATTCATAACAGTTTCCACTGTTTAGGCACATCAGGGGGTCTCCAAACGCGACATGGTGCAACCATTGATTCCAGCCAATTTTGCGTTCAAAAAGTCAAACGGTGCTCCCTCCCTTCCAAGCCCCGACGTGTGCCCACACAGTGGTTTACCCCAACATATGGGGTATCAGCGTACTCGGGAAAAATTGCAAAACAACTTTGCTGGTCTAATTTCTCCTGTTACCCTTGGGAAAATAAAAAATTGGGGGCTAAAATATTTTTTGTGGAAAAAAAATGATTTTTTTATTTTCACGTCTCTGCATTATAAACTTCTGTGAAGCACTTAGGGGTTCAAAGTGCTCACCAGACATCTAGATAAGTTCCTTAGAAGGTCTAGTTTCCAAAATGTATCAATACAAAAAATGGTGGGGGGAACAAGAGGCGCAATAGTGCCCTATCACTAGTGACACTTGAAGTATGAGCGGTATAATACAGTTCCACTCACCTATTCCAGTTGTGTAACCCACAACTGGCTTGAGAGCATATCACAGAATCAGCTGCTGCAGGACCTCCACCAACCACTCGCACGTGGAAAAACCTTCAGAAAGTTGTGGGAAGCAGGGTGTGTTGCAGTCCGCGCTGCCGAGATTAACAAATCACCTGGGATGCAAGATGTTGTAGCAGTGTACTCCTTTATTTCCTCCTACGCGTTTCGGCGCCCTTCCTGGCACCTTCCTCAGGGATATTCAAGTACATCCCTGAGGAAGGTGCCAGGAAGGGCGCCGAAACGCGTAGGAGGAAATAAAGGAGTACACTGCTACAACATCTTGCATCCCAGGTGATTTGTTAATCTCGGCAGCGCGGACTGCAACACACCCTGCTTCCCACAACTTTCTGATAGTTTCCAAAATGGGGTCACTTGTGGGGGGTTTCTACTGTTTAGGCACATCAGGGGCTTTGCAAATGTAACGAGGACCGCAGACCTTTCCATCAAAGTCTGCATTTTAACGTCACTACTTCCCTTCCGAGCCCCGACGTGTGCCCAAACAGTGGTCTCCCCCCACACATATGGGGTACCAGCGTACTCAGGACAAACTGGACAACAACTTTTGGGGTCCAACTTCTCCTGTTACCCTTGTGAAAATAAAAATTTACAAGCTAAAAAATCATTTTTCCAGGACGTCCTATCCTGACAGCACCATGGGGGTTGACCTTTCATCCTCACAGGGACAGGAAATACACGAGAGGTTAAAAGGTCCCCTCCCACACCACACTCCAGTGTTTTTCCTGTCCCTGTAAGGACAGGCACGAGAGCGCCGCAGCGTCGGCGGCAGGAGAGCAGCAGAACTTACCGGGGCCAGGAGGTTCGGGGTCCCAACCGCCAACTGCTCCGGTCGGACGGTGCGTGCGGCACCCCCCTAAGGGGGGTTTCCCGCCTGCGGTCCCGTGGAGCGTCGCTCCCGGACGATGTATCGCTCCCCCCAGCGCGACTCCCGCGAGAGCCGGCGGCCGCGTCACTTCCGGTCGCCGGGTATGACGACTTCCGGTCTGGGCCTGCGTCGTCAGGAGGAAGCGTCATGGACGGGAGAAGCGTTTCCAGCGCAAGATAAGGTAGGGGAAAGAGGGGGCAGCGGTACAGACCGGTGATCACCTTCAGCGCGGCATCATGGACGGAGAACACGGACGCAGGAGCGAGCCAGACCCAGTGTCCGTGAGTAGGAGGCAGGGGGGCTGTGAGTTCAAAGACAGGAGCTGTTAGTAAAACGGTCTCCTGTTCTTTGTTAGGACAAGTCGGCGCCGACCCCGGTGGCAGCAGCATCTAGGGGATCAAGATGCCCAAATGCCCCATCTGTGCCAGCAAGCTGCCGAGCACATGGAAGAAACCCTTATGTGAGGACTGTACCCTGCGGATCATCAGAGGAGAGCAGGTCACGATCATCAGAGGAGAGCAGACCACGTTCCTCACGGAGATGCGCACAGTGGTCAGAGAGGAGGTCCAGGCCTCCGTCTCTGCATTGCTACCCACGCAGTCTGCCGACCGGTCCCAATCCAAAAGACCAAGATGGGAGTCCGACCAGTCTTCAGAGGAGGAGATACGGGGTACGGACTCGGAGGAAGAAGGCGAGATCACCTCTGAACCCCTGGAGACAGGGAAAAAGTACCTCTTCACATCAGAGAATACGGACGAGCTCCTCAGGGCAGTGAGGAGGACGATGCAGATCGAGGAATCCCCGAAGGAGCAATCCATCCAGGACGCGATGTTCGGGGGGCTAAGAGCCAAGGTCCGTCAAGTCTTCCCAGTCAATGACCATATCCGGGCGATGATCCTGAAAGAATGTGAGGATGCCGAGAAAAGACTGATTGTGCCGCGAGACTTTAAACTGCGACTTCCATTTAACCCGGAAGACATCAACACTTGGGATGAGGTGCCTAAAATCGATTCCCAGGTGGCTAAGGTGTCGAGGAAGACCTCAATTCCCTTTGAGGACTCTTCCAGTCTCAAAGAACCCATGGACAAAAAGGCCGACGTGCTCTTGAAGAGGGCTTGGGAGGCCTCAGCGGCGGTGATGAAAGCAAACATAGCCGCCACTTCAGTCGCTAGGTCCATGCATCTATGGATCGACCAGATGGAGCATCAATTAAAGGAAAAAGCCCCTAGGGGCGATATCCTTGAGAGCATTCCCGTTAAAGATCGCAATTGGTTTTCTGTCGGATGCTTCGGCGGAATCTGTAAGATTTTCGGCCAGGAATAACTCTTTATCCAACGCGGCCCGTCGAGCCATATGGATGAAAACCTGGTCGGGGGACTACCAGTCTAAAAATAAATTATGTTCCATACCCTTCTCGGGGGGGGGGGGGGGGGGGGAAGTATTTGGGCCGGCTTTTATATAAGATTCTAGAGAGTGCCTCTGACGAGAAAAAAGGGTTTCCAGAGGAGAAACCTAGAAAGCAGTCTTCCTTTCAGAGATTCCGTCCTTACCAAAGGCAGGACTATAGAGGGAAGGGAAAATCTCCTCGCTGGGAATATTCAAAGGGGGGGAAAAGTAGGGCTCCCCCGTCTCGTTCCGGGCAAAGTTCCAGAAGCAGAAGACAATGACGCCATACCGGTAGGGGGGCGTCTCAGACACTTTGCGGGGGCTTGGCGACTCATCTCCCAAAACCCATGGGTCCTCAATACAATCTCCCAGGGTTATTCCCTCGAGTTTACAAAACCCCCCCCCTGCACGATTCGTGGTCACAGAACCCCGTTCCAGAGCACTGATAGATCCTATATGGGCCGACATAGGAGATCTATTAAAGACCGAGGTAGTGGTTCCCGTCCCAGAAGCGGAGAGATGTCAGGGGCACTATTCAACTCTCTTCACGATAAAAAAACCGTCGGGAGAAAGCCGAACCATCATAAATTTAAAACCATTAAATCAATGGGTTCGGTACAAGAGATTCCGAATGGAATCTCTGAAAACCGCCATCCCGCTGATAGACCAGAACGCTTCCATGTGCACTATAGACTTAAAAAGTGCGTATTATCATGTGCCCATCCATCCTCAATCTCAGAGGTTCCTACGTTTCGCTCTAAAGAAAGGCGGCAGATACTACCACTTTCAGTTCCAGGCCCTTCCGTTCAGCTTGGCGTCAGCACCTCGAGTTTTTACGAAACTGGTCGCCGAAGTCGTGGCAAATTTAAGACGGGAGGGCATAATCATCGTGCCTTACTTAGACGACTTTTTAGTGGTATCCCGTACAGCAGAGGAGTTGAAGGTACAACTCATTTGAGTAATTTCCAGGCTCGAGAGCCTAGGTTGGATCCTGAACAGAGAAAAGTCAGATCTTCGGCCCAGTTCTCAGAAAAAATTCCTGGGGGTCATGTTGGACTCCAGAAGAAGAATCTCACTCTTACCCGAAGAGAAGAAAAGACCCATCATGGACAAGGTTCGTCAGCTCAGTCAGCACCAGGTTTCAATAAGGACCGCGATGAAGATTCTGGGCATCCTAACTGCATGCATACCCTGCGTTATGTGGAGCCAGGCCCACTCAAGAATCCTGCAGAGGGAGATCCTGTCAAGATGGGACAGACGACAGTCCTCACTGGACAAGAAGTTCCGGCCGTCTCCAGCTTTAAGATCATCCCTGAAGTGGTGGACCAACCACAGAAATATCAGCCAGGGGGTTCCTTGGATCCTGTCTCCATGTGTGACCATCACCACGGATGCCAGCAGAGAAGGATGGGGAGCTCACCTAGAGGGAAGATATCTGCAAGGAACATGGCCCAAGAACATCAGCTTACAGTCCTCAAACCACCGAGAACTACGAGCAGTTTGGGAAACGCTGAAGAGAAACAAGTCATGCCTACAGAACCAGCATATAAAGATCATGTCGGACAACGTGACCACAGTGGCCTTCCTACGCCACCAAGGGGGTCCAAGGCACGGGAAGCTTCAGGACCAAGCGGCTCGCATCCTCACCTGGGCAGAAAACAACACCCGCTCCTTGTCAGCAATACACCTGGAAGGCTCCCAAAACAATATAGCCGACTACTTAAGCAGGCAAGAAGTCCGGGCCACCGAGTGGGAGCTAAAAGAAGAGATCTTCAGGGACTTGTGCCATCGCTGGGGGACACCCCAACTGGACCTCTTCGCGACGAGAAGAAACGCCAAACTGGAGAGGTTCTACTCCCTCAATCCAGCGGACCATCCGGAAGAGATCGACGCCCTGAACCAGAGCTGGAGAGGGGGACTACTATACGGGTTCCCCCCTATCGCCATAATACCAAGGGTTCTCAGAAAGATCCAGGAGGAGGGAGCTCGGGTGATGCTAATCGTACCCTTTTGGCCCCGGCGGAGTTGGTTTCTCCTCCTCAAGAAAATGGCTCAGAAGGGACCACTCCATCTACCAACGTCATCGGACCTACTTGCCCAGGGCCCAGTTCGACACCCAAACCCAGGAAGCTTGCAACTAGCAGCATGGATCCTGAGAGGGACATCCTGAAGTCCAGTGGCCTCTCGGACCAAGTGATCTCTACTTTACAGGCCAGCCGTAAACCTGTCACGCAGGCAATATATCGTAAGATCTGGAAGAGGTTCTGCTCAGAAAGTGGTAGTGCCCCTTTAGACCTGTCTCGGCCAAATATCCCTCAAATCCTAGATTTCCTACAGGCAGGATTCGATAAGGGCCTAACCCCGAGCACTCTCAAGGTCCAGATAGCAGCCCTAAGTACTTTCATCAATTTCTCCCTATCCTCCCATCCATGGATAGCGCGATTTACCAAAGCCACCCAGAGGTTAAGACCCACATTAAGAAGGGCGGTCCCCCCGTGGGACCTAAATCTAGTCCTCAACTCTCTGTGTAGACCCCCTTATGAGCCAATATCGGAGATAGACATTGCAAAGCTCACAGAAAAAAACGTATTTCTGGTAGCGATCACCTCAGCCAAGCGCTTAGGGGAGATCCAGGCCCTCTCAGTCCAGAATCCCTACATTCAGGTCTTTGAGGATCACATAGTGCTCAAGCTAGACCCGAGGTTCCTCCCGAAAGTAGCATCTCCGCAAAATCTAAACCAGGAGATAATCCTACCCTCATTTTGTCCAGACCCCAAGAATGATAAAGAAAAACTGTTCCATTGCCTGGATGTTAGACGTGCAGTCATCCGCTACCTAGAGGTCACACGGGTTTGGCGAAAGGACACAAAACTATTTATCCAGTACGGCGGTAAAAATAAGGGTAAAAGCGCAGCTACACAGACCCTGGCAAGGTGGATTAAGACAATTATCACCTCGGCGTACGAGGCCGAAGGTTTTCCTATACCGGTAGGACTTAGGGCCCATTCCACTAGGGCAATAGCGACATCATGGGCAGAGAGGGCGGGAGCCTCAGTAGATCAAATATGCAGGGCCGCCACCTGGTCTACACTGAACACTTTCTGTAGACACTATAAGTTGGACACTTTGACAGCTAGCCAGTCGACCTTCGGTCGTAGAGTTCTACAAGCAGTAGTCCCACCCTAAGCGAATTCCTACTTTGGTATTCCCCATGGTGCGGTCAGGATAGGACGTCCTGGAAAACGGAGATTAGACCTACCGGTAATGTTATTTCCAGGAGTCCATCCTGACAGCACTGGTAGTTCCCTCCCTAGGATTTGTATTGGTGTCAATATGCTTGTACTAAATCTCAATAAATTTTAATTGCATCCATACTGGTGTGGTACTTGGAAAATCACTGGAGTGTTGTGTGGGAGGGGACCTTTTAACCTCTCGTGTATTTCCTGTCCCTGTAAGGATGAAAGGTCAACCCCCATGGTGCGGTCAGGATGGACTCCTGGAAATAACATTACCGGTAGGTCTAATCTCCGTTTTTGAGGAAAAAAAATGATTTATTTTCACAGCTTTGTGTTATAAACTTCTGTGAAGCACTTGGGGGTTCAAAGTGCTCACCACACAACTAGATAAGTTCCTTGGGGGGTCTAGTTTCCAAAATGGGGTCACTTGTGGGGGGGTTCTACATTTTAGGCACACCAGGGGCTCTGCAAATGTAAAATGATGCCCGCAGACCATTCCATCAAAGTCAGCATTTCATAATGTCACTACTTACCTTCCGAGCCCCAACGTGTGCCCAAACAGTGGTCCCCACCCGCATATGGGGTACCAGCGTACTCAGGACAAACTGATAAGTTCCTTAGGGGGTCTAGTTTCCAAAATGGGGTCATTTGTTGGGGTGCTCCAATGTAGGCACACAGGGGCTCTCCAAACACGACATGGTGTCCGCTAACGATTAGAGGTAATTTTCATTTCAAAAAGTCAAATGGTTCTCCTTCCCTTCTGAGCCCTGCTGTGCGCCCAAACAGTGGTTCCCCCCCACATATGGGGTATCGGTGTACTCAGGACAAATTGCACAACAACTTTTGTGGTCCAATTTCTCCTGTTAGCCTTGTGAAAATAAAAAATAGCGGACTAAAAAATAATTTTTGAGGAAAATGATTTTTTATTTTCACTGCTCTGCGTTATAAACTTTTGTGAAGCACTTGGGGGTTCAAAGTGCTTACCACACATCTAGATAAGTTCCATAAGGGATCTAGTTTCCAAAATGGTGTCCAATGTGGGGTTTTTTCACTGTTTAGGCACACAGTGGCTCGCCAAACACGACATGGTGTCCGATAACGATTGGAGATAATTTTCCATTCAAAAAGTCAAATAGCGCTCCTTCCCTTCCGGACCCTGCCGTGCGCCCAAACAGTGGTATATGACCACATATGAGGTATCTGTGCACTCAGGAGAAATTGCCCAACAAATTTTAGCATCCATTTTATCCTGTCGCCCATGTAAAAAAAGGAAAAAACTGAGGCTAAAAGAAAATTTTTGTGAAAAAAAAAAAAGTACTTTTTTTTTTTTTTTTTACCGATCAATTTGTGAAGCACCTGGGGGTTAAAAGTGATCACTATGCATGTAGATAAGTTCCTTGAGGGGGTCTAGTTTCCAAAATGGGGTCACTTGTGGGGGAGCTCCAATGTTTAGGCGCACAGGGGCTCTCCAAACGCGACATGGCAACCGCTAAATATTCCAGCATGTTTTCCATTCAAAAAGTCAAATGGTGCTCCTTCCCTTCTGAGCCCTGCCATGCACCCAAACAGTGGTTTATGACCACATATGAGGTATCGGTGTACTCAGGAGAAATTGCCCAACAAATTTTAGGATCCATTTTATCCTGTTGCCCATGTGAAAATGAAAAAATTGATGCTAAAGTAAAATTTTTGTTGGAAAAGTTAAAATGTCCATTTTTTCTTTCCACGTTGCTTTAGTTCCTGTGAAACACCTGAAGGGTTAATAATCTTCTTGAATGTAGTGTTGAGTAGCTTGAGGGGTGCAGTTTTTAGAATGGTGTCACTTTTGGGTATTTTCTGCCATGTAGACCCCTCAAAGTGACTTCAAATGTCAGGTGGTCCCTAAAAAAAAAATGGTTTTGTAAATTTTGTTGTAAAAATGAGAAATCACTGGTCAACTTTTAACCCTTATAAGCTAACAAAAAAAAATTTTGTTTCCAAAATTGTGCTGATGTAAAGTAGACATGTGGTAAATGTTATTTAGTTACCACTTTGTGTCACATAACTCTCTGGTTTAACAGAATAAAAATTCAAAATTTGAAAATTGAGAAAATTGTTGACAAATTTCTGATTTTTTCACAAACGCTAAAATTATTGGCCTAAATTTACCACTAACATGAAGCCCAATATGTCACAAAAAAACTCTCAGAATCGCTAGGATCCGTTGAAGCGTTCCAGAGTTACCTCATAAAGGGACACTGGTCAGAATTGCAAAAAATGGCCTGGTCATTAAGGTCAAAATAGGCTTGGTCATGAAGGGGTTAAGGAGGGTTTACTCTCTGGACATGCAGTGTGATGAGACTAACCAATGTCATTTCTGATATGTCTTGACCTCTTTTACTACTGTCCCAAATATTGCCTTTAGTGGCACTTAATGCGGTTTGCAATCCTAAAAGTCAATATTGACACTTTAAGGCGCCTTGCCACATGACTTAAGATGAAAAGCCAAACCAGATACTCCATTGGAAGGCACATGTTTTTGCGTGTTTGCTCCTCATCAGTGCAAAGCAGGTGGTGTGATTTGGCTAAGGTGCATTAACATTGTTTGATTGCGCCATTGGGGCATACATCCAAACTCCCTCGAAAAACAGGTTCCAAACATATGCACCGACGGGGCCATAGACTGTAATGATGCAGACAGAGCAAATGTGCACTGTGATGTGCATCATTTTTGGGAGTGTGTGCCTTCTGAAGGCATACACCCAGACACAGTCTCCATGTCCACCTCCAGTAAGGGTACACTTCCGAAAATGATACACGTCAGAGTGCACATTTGCGCTCTCTACATCATTACAGTCTATTGCGCCGTCGGCACATGTATAGTGAGCAGCGGCTGTAACCTCGCCCGTGGCACTGACTCACTGCTCGCTCAGCATTAGTCCTATCTAGTCATGGCCAAAAGTTTTGAGACTGACACAAATGTTAAACTTCATAGTTTGCTGCGTCTGTAGTTTTTATATCTTTTAGTTGTATGTTTCTATGGTTAAGGTATGGTTATGGTAACTTTATGCAAAGAAGGCTTCATATTTCCAGTGTTCGCCCTTATTTTTAAAGACTTTTGCCCTTCGCCCTGACAACTGGACATCATCATCTGGGCAAAATTCTGTCTGATTGCAATCCATTCTTGCCTAATCAGGAGTTTACCATAACTCCTGTGTTTTTGTTTGTCCATGCCGTTTTTGAGGATTCACCACAGGTTCACAATGACATTGAGATCGGAGGAGATTTCTGGCCATGGATGCAAAATGGCAATGTTTTGTGCATCGAGGAATTTGGTTATTGTAAGAGAAAAAGGAAGTTGGAGCTTACCACGCTTGTGGAATTAGAATCCATGGGAGGAAAAACCAGTGGGTGCCATGTCAACAGGAGAAGAGAGCGGCACTTCCAGCGGCTGATTAAAAACGGTGTCTGTTATGAATGAGTCACCGAGGAGGAAAAAACAAAAAGCAAGCTAAGCCCAGAAAACCAGAGAGGTTGGTAACTAGCGTATTGCTGACCCTTGATCCTATCCACACAACTAGCAGTAGCCGTGGAGCGTGCCTATGGTGGTCCTAGACGCCTCGTCACGGCCGGAGAACTAAATAAGCCTAAAGAAAGAAAAGGGAAAATCTAAACTGCCCCAGAGCAGACCCCAAAGCAATAGACAGCCCCCAACATGTATTGTCGGTGAAACAAGATGAAAACACAAACACAGATAGAAAGAGAGGCTGAGCAAACGATGGGGCCCTCACTAACTAGAAAGGACAGGAAAGAAAAGCTGCTGTCTGCAATCACGCAAAAATCCCTGCCAAAAAATGTCCAACACGTCTGATAAAAAAAAAAAAGGCCCTGAAGTCGCTAGACTTCAATTCCCTATATCAGCACTCAAGTATATTCTGAAGATAGAGCAAAAGAGATCAACTGATCAGAGACAAAATGGGGATTCAGCCCAGTCCCAGCCAGGGCTGGCTGAACACAAAAACTAAGTAAACCAGACAAAAACTCATATGAACAATAGCAGAGAAAACTTAGCTTTAAGAAGGCAGGAACCAAACTGGAAACCAGAAGCCACAGTCAGGTGAAATCACCAGCAAGAAACTAGTGAGTCGGCTGCGTAAAATCCAATCAGAAACTCCTGACATCCAATCACAGTCCTCTTCCTCAGGTGGCCGGTCTCTGTCATTTAGATCAGCTTCATTACCTCCCTTCACCAACGGAGGGAGTCCAGATAGAGAACTCACTACTCCTCTGTCAGCAGAGCCAACTCCATAACCCTCACCAGAAGCAAACCCGAAAATGAGCTCACAACAGGTGTCGTTATTTATCAAGACATAAAACCCACATACAAGATAAAAAATCCTGACGCGTTTCTGGCTTCCTAGAAGCCCTCATTCATGGCATGATAATAGAATAACTTTGGTCTCATTTTAAGCAAATAATACAGCGGTTCCCACAATGTGAAAAATCCTTTGGGTTTCAACCAACTTGTTTTTTAGGGGTACCTTAGCGCAAACTGGATACCAGCATATTGCCCCAACTGCGACTCCTCTTTGCCACAAATCTACAGCCTTGAGAAGTATTTTTTCTAAATACTTCATCTTAGAATCATAGAATCGTAGAGTTGGAAGGGACCTCCTGGGCCATCTGGTCCAACCCCCTGCTCAAAGCAGGATTCGCTAAATCATCCCAGTCAGATGTCTGTCCAGCCTCTGTTTGAAGACTTCCATTGAAGGAGAACTCACCACTTCTCGTGGCAGCCTTTTCCACTCATTGATCACTCTGTCAAAAAGTTTTTTCTAATATGTAATCTGTGTCTCCTCCCATTCAGTTTCATCCCATTGCTTCTAGTCTTTCCTTGTGCAAATGAGAATAAAGTTGATCCTTCTACAATGTGACAGCCCTTTAGATATTTGTAGACAGCTATTAAGTCTCCTCTCAGTCTTCTCTTTTGCAAACTAAACATTCCCAAATCCTGCAACCTTTCCTCATAAGACAGGGTTTGCAGACCGGTCACCATTCTGGTCGCTCTTTTCTGAACTTGCTCCAGTTTGTTGATGTCTTTTTTAAAATGTGGTGCCCAAAACTGGACACAATATTCCAGATGAGGTCTGACCAAAGAGGAGTAGAGGGAAATAATGACTTCATGTGATCTAGACTGTATGCTTCTGTTAATACATTCTAGAATTGCATTTGCCTTTTTTTCTGCATTGATTTATGACTGGAAGATTTTTTTTTTTTTTTTTTTTAATAATGTTTATGATTTGGTTATATTGCAGCCTGTAAGATGTGGAAAAGGTGACGGGTGCACTATTGGTATTGTTTGGGGGAGCATTTCTGCTATTACATAAAGGCTGATTACCAGTTTTTGTTCTAACTTTATTCAATGCACTGCGAGTTGTTTGGTTACCATGACCTCTTTCCCGTAATCTGTGTGAAATAATATTATTTTCTGCAGTAAAATGTTCATCATCCGAACATATGCGTCTGGCACTTGGCAATTCCCCCATAGGGGATAGCTTTAGTAGTATGTCTTCAGAGGCAGGACAGACATCTGTCTGAGATGGTTTAGTGACTCCTGCATTGAGCAGGGAATTGGACGCGATGACCCTGGAGGTTTCTTCCAACTGTAACATTCTATATTTACGGTGACAACTTGTGGATTGTAATTTGGTATTTCCAGAAACCCTCTTTCTATATAGTGATATGTGTATACTCCCACTAACATCCCCAACAAGAAAAAATATCCAAAAATGCAATTTGATTAGATGGTTAATTAGCTGTAAACTTCAAATTAAGTGTATTTAGATACAAATGAAATTCTGATATGTTTCTCACTCACACCAGGAGGAGGTCGTCTATATAATGACTATACCGCCTGATGTAGGTGGAGAAATATCACCCTACCAATTCTGTTTCCCACCCTCACCAGGAGGAGGTCGTCCATATAATGACTATACCACCTGATGTAGGTGGAGAAAGGTTTGGCAGGGTGAAAAATGAACTTCTCCTCCCACCAAGCCATATATAATATGGTCATGGAGGGGGAGTACCTCGCTCTCAAAGGTGCTCCAACTGTGTGTTGAAAATAAAATAATTATGATTCAAACAAATAATACAAACAGTAATTATATATTGTTCTAAATCATTAGAATAAGTACCGTACTATAATTGTCCAGATGGTATTGGACAGTTGCATCTGCAAGTGGATATGTAATACAGGAATATAGATTAGGAACATCCAATGTTGTGGAAACCGCTGTAATACTGTGTGCATGTTTTAGCTTCAGAATTCTTTTCATCTCAAGGAGTGCTACATCATATTGATGATTTCATTAATTGTGATACCCATCACGTAGTGTATGCCATCTGTTGTGATTTATGTGAGGTTCAGCATGTGGGATGCACTATAAGAAAATTAAAACGGCGAATTTCAGAACATTTGAATAATATTGTCAAGAACAATGGGTCTTATTCTGGTGCAACACTCTGTTACTCCACATAATGATGATTTGACACATTTACATTTTTTTGGAATAGAAAAAGTCCATTATCCTCCCCAGAGGAGGCAGTTGGCAGAAACAACTTGTGTTGCGTGAAGCCTACTGGATACTAAATGTGGACTGAAAATATCTTCGAGGTATGAATTATAACAGTGACCTCTTTTATATTTATTGAATGTTTTAATATTTGCATTTGTGCTATAGATCTTAATTTCTGATTACTTTACACACCGGTCATGTATTTTCGTCATTCACAGGACTCTTGTGATTGGTCTCATTTTAAGCTAACTAGAGCCAATGTTATTCCATCGTCATGCTATGAATGAGGGCGTCTAGGACGCCAGAAACGCGTCAGGTTTTTTATCCTGTATGTTGGTTTTATGGTTTGATGAATAAAGACATCTTTCTAAGTCGACCACTTGGAAGTGCTGCTCCTCTTCTTCTACAATTTAGTTATTATTTTTGCATTGTGACATGGTGTTCATCATGCGAGAAATTCATTCTTCATCATCAAACTGCTCCCGGATGGTTGTGAGAAGTCGCTTTTGGAGTCAGATGAGATCCCATTATTTATTCATGGCAGTGTTCTCAGCCAAAATTGTGAGTGAGCCCTCTCTGCTGGATGAAAAGCGTCCCCACAAATGAGTAGTTTTAGGATGATTTACTGTTGACATGAGCCAGGACTTATGGTAATGATCACCTCTTCTTCTCTGGACAATCATTATTCCAGATGTCCCAAAAAGTCTGAAGGGGGCTTCATCAAAGAAAATAATTTTACCCAAGTCCTCTGCAATCCAATCCCTGTACTTATAAAATATTAGTCTGTCCTTGATGGTTTTTCTTGGAGAGAAGTGGCTTATTTGTTGCCCTTCATTATACTACGTCATCCTCCATGCTTGCCTTCTGTCATTTCTGAGCAAGCTCTGCACAGGTGTTGAACAAATTTCCCTAGGCGATTCATCTTTAGGACAGGGAACTGGCACTCCTTGGACTTTCTTGGGCACCCTGAATCTTTCTTCACAGGAATTGCACTTCTCTCAAGTTCTATTAGATCCATTAAATTATTATTTATCATTATAGCACCATTTATTCCATGGCGCTTTACATGTGAAAGGAGATATACAAAAGAAAAACAAAATAAAATAATCTTGAACAAAGCAAGTAACCACCAGGTACAGCGGGAGAGAGGACCATGACTGTGAGGGCTCACAATCTACAAGGGCTGGGTGAGGATACAATAGGTGAGGGCAGAGCTGGTCATGCCCTCACCGCTGCGGTTTGGTTGTTCGGGAATTGCTGCAGGTTGTAGGCATGTCAGAAGAGGTAGGTCTTCAGGTTCATGTTGAAGGTTTCCACTATAGGAGAGAGTCTGATATGTTGGGATAGAGAATTCCAGAGTAGGGGGGATAGACACGAGAAGTCTTGTATGTGATTGTGGGAAGAGGAGATAAGAGGGGAGTAGGGAATGAGATCTTTAAGCAGGTCATCTTGTTGCAGTGCTGAAAATCAGCTGAAATGTTTTGTGTTTATTAAGTTAAGCTTTCATGTAATTCATCTGATCACTCTTGACACTAATTTAGAGTTGATGCAAGTTGACACTATAAAAACTGAAGCGGCAAACTTTTTGTGAAAACCAAAACTTTTTGTCACAAGTGTACACAGTAGAACACCATTGGATTGGTGTTCAGGCTAGACATGTGATGGGGGTTCAACATTTTGGGCTGAAACCTTGGTTGAGGAGAAACTGCACAACTAGAATATCACTGTTCAGTTACCATTACATGTACAACACTAAAATGCCAGAGTGATTCTTTAATTTTTGTCTGTCATCCAGGAACTGCTTTTAAAGTACAGATTTATGTGCTTTCAGGAACTTGCCGTTGTCCATTGCGATTTCAATGCCAGTTGTCACCATTATATACATTTTGACCAATGTTGCTTATTACACCGTGCTGGATTTCAGTGCCGTTATCGGCAGCGATGCAGTGGCTGTGGTGAGTACCATTATTGTAAAAAATATGCTTATTTTTCTACTTTTAAAATGTCTTTCTTTCTCATGGCGCTAGAAATCTTTGGCAGTGTGTAGTTTTATGGTAATCGGATGGATATTAGTGATCCATTTTCCATAGACTTCAATGTTAAAACGGATCCATTTGCAGTGTTTTTCTGTTGTTGCAAGACAAATGTTTTGTGCACAACTTTTTTTTGTCCTGCTAAGATACCAGATTGCCTCTGGATCTGTATCAGACATGTGATTTTATCTACATCACATCATTGCATTGTGCCTGGTGTAGAAGGACACCTTCTAAAAGAGGACCTTTCATCAAATGCTTCATGTTGAGCTGGACACATGATGTAATATTGGCGCAGAGCAGAATAAAACTTTTTATTTGTTTTCATTTTGCCTCTCCAGTGCGGAGACATTGGGAATCAAAGTATTTGGTGCCTAACAAGCTAATGAGTTAACTTTAGTTTGCTTCAGTATTTTCACTTAGGGGTGTACTTCTTCCTGTATGAGTTGCTATCACTGGGGGCGTGCACTTCTTCTCCCTGTATGAGTTGCTATCACTGGTAGCGTGCACTTCTTCTCCCTGTATGAGTTGCTATCACTGGGGACGTGCACTTCTTTTCCCTGTATGAGTTGCCATCACTAGGGACGTGCACTTTTTTATCCCTGTATGAGTTTCTATCACTGGGGACTTGCACTTCTTCCCCCTGTATGAGTTGGTATCACTGGGGGTGTGCACTTCTCCCTGTATGAGTTGCTATCACTGGGGGAGTGCACTTCTTCCCCTGTATGAGTTGGTATCACTGGGGGTGTGCACTTCTCCCTGTATGAGTTGCTATCACTGGGGGAGTACACTTCTTCCCCTGTATGAGTTGGTATCACTGGGGGTGTGCACTTCTCCCTGTATGAGTTGCTATCACTGGGGGAGTGCACTTCTTCCTGTATGAGTTGCTATCACTGGGGACGTGCACTTCTTTTCCCTGTATGAGTTGCCATCACTAGGGACGTGCACTTTTTATCCCTGTATGAGTTTCTATCACTGTGGACGTGCACTTCTTCCCCCTGTATGAGTTGGTATCACTGGGGGCGTGCACTTCTTCCCCCTGTATGAGTTGCTATCACTGGGGACGTGCACTTCTTCCCCCTGTATGAGTTGGTATCACTGGGGGCGTGCACTTCTCCCTGTATGAGTTGCTATCACTGGGGACGTGCACTTCTTATCCCTGTATGAGTTTCTATCACTGGGGACGTGCACTTCTTATCCCTGTAAGTGGGACCTTAGGTATCCATGGTTACGACCACTGATATTGTGACAGTTATCTAGTTGCTAGTGTCCGTGACCATGGATACCTAAGGTCCTGCACACTAAGAAAAAGACATAGGGAATCCAATTTCTAATTGGAGGTATTTGCTAATATTATTATTACACCTACTACATATTGAGATAGGATCTTGTAGATGGGAATACCCCTTTAACAAAGGTTGACTCATTAGTTGCCAAATACTTTGATTGCTAATATCTTCACAACAAAAAGGTGCAATTTAGTTAAAAAAAAAAAAAAAAAGTATTTAGCTCTGCAGCCACAATGATGATACTGTATAATTGCCCCCACCTTAGTTCCCACACTGTATAATGTCTCCTGTATTAGTTTCCAAGCTGTATAAACACCCTTGCATTAGTCCACAAGCTGTATAATGTCCCCTACATTAGTCCACAAGCTGTATAATGTCCCCTGCATTAGTCCACAAGCTGTATAAAGGGCCCCACATTAGCTCCCACACTGTATAATGGTCCCCACATGAGTGCTCAAACTATATAATGATCCCCACATGAGTCCCAAAGCTGTACAATGGCTCCTACATTAGTCGTCAAGCTGTATAATGGGCCCCACATTAGCTCCCACACTGTATAGTGTCCCCTACGTTAGTCCTCAACTATATAATGGCCCCACATTAGTCCCAAATCTGTATAATTGCTCCTACATTAGTCTCTAAAATGTGTGAGGGCCCTCCACACTGGTTCAGGGTCCCCCATTGTTTGATGCCCCCATATCACACCTTATGTCTTAATAAAAGATAAATCATAAAGGGTTTGTCCACTACTTTAAATTAACCCCCCAATGTATCCCCCCAGGGGCCCCTGATGAATTTTGTAAATACCTCATGTTGCCTATACTGCCTGTGAGCGGTGCTATCGCTGGCCGCTCACAGACAGCACGTGACCCCTGGCTGCGGCCGGCTCTTGCTTTTGCTGAAGTCCCGACAAGTGCAGGCAGCAGCCAGGGGTCGCTCTTCCTCCTTCAGTGCTGGCTGCCAGGCTGTGGCGGGGTTATTCCCCCGCGTCACACCCGGCATCCACTGCGCGCCCATTCATTGAGAGAGTGCGCGGTGGATGCTGGGTGTGAAGCAGGGTGTATCCCCGCCCACAACCCAGCAGCTACTGCGTGACCCAGCGCTGAGTCACGCCTCACTTGTCGTGACATCAGTGCTGGGTCACGTGCTGCCTATGAGCGACCACGGATAGCGCCGCTCACAGGCAGTATAGGCAACATAAGGTATTTACAAAATTCATTAGGGGGCCCCGGGGGGATACATTGGGGGGTTAATTTAAAGTAGTGGCCAACCCATTTAATCCAGGAATGTGATGAGTCTAGTGGCAAGGCAACGCGCTGACAAATGCACAGAATGTCAGACTCCTGGCACAATGACGCAAACACGCCAGGACTCTGGCGTCCTGTGCGTGTGTCGGAACCTCGGCCATTCTATAGACTGCAGGCTTAACGTGACTTGTGGTCTACAGAATGGAAAGCTGTAGTGCAGGGAGATCGTGTCTCCCTGCTTTGGGTGGATCCTGCAGAGCGCAGGACCTGGGAAATCCATCTCCTCTACTCCCCCAGGATCTACAGTACTGCGCAGAATGTGAATTGATGCTGTGGTTTCACTCTTTGGAATTCAAATGGTTAAATATGAGTCAAATTCTGCGTATTATGGGTTGTAAGGCCTCTTTCACACAACTGTATTTGCTTCAGTATTTGCACAACCAGGTGTGCGTCCTAAATACAGAAGAGGTACAAATCTTACAATTCCTTGTTCTTTGTTCCACGCCTGATTTGCAAAGTACTGCCGTGTAAAAGTAACCAAATGTGCTGCAGATTATATCCAATGAAACTCTGACCTGCGTGAGCTCCCCGCCAAGACGCGCGCTTGTGTGCTGTACAGGACTTGCACACATTGTGAAGATGACATCACTTGTGTAGCTGTGCTTGTCCCTCCTCGCCATCTCTGGTCTCTGGACGGCTGCAGATTGTGCACTACAGTCATTGGGAGAGTGCGGTGTGCCAGGGAGCAATTATACAGCACTACATTACAATGTCTAATAGAAGAACGTGGAGGCTGCTGGAATAAGCAGTGCTGGAACTGGCTGCATAGAGCTCAGGCATAATAATGGAAAATCACTAGTTGTAAATTAGGGTGACATCTTGTTATAATTTAGCTAATTTAGCTACTGATTGATGGTAAAAGTACTCCTTTTTGTATATAAACATTCTGTATATTTTGATCACCATAGTCCTACTTGCACAGAAAATTGCCCGTGGCTGCTGGGACTTTTTGAGCATCTCTGTTCTACATGTGTAGGATGCTGCAGATGATGAGGCAGATAATCTCCATGACCAGAGAGAACACCCAGATTCTGCACATTACTGCACATGTGGGCTCATGTCACAGCCAGAGGGGTTTGTTGGAGTATTAGATTTAATACTCTTTGAATTTAGTCACGGACAGAAGATAACGCTCAGAGGAATCTCTGCTGCTCTTTACCGGAATATTGTGGAGTAAATGGTGCCATTCATTAGGGAAATGCACAATAGACAATGGGGTTCACTTCTCAAATCTCGTGCAAACCATTTTTGGTATAATAGTAAGTGTTTTTCACCATTTCTTTTTTTTTTCCATAACAGACATTTGCTGACATGGTATACGGTGTATTTAGTTGGACAATTCCCCTGGCTGTGGCCCTGTCGTGTTTCGGTGGCCTCAACTCCTCCATTCTTGCTGCTTCTCGGTAATGATGACATATTATGGGAGAATGCTTTTATATACTTTTATAGAAATATCTTACTAGACACCACTAAGTGTAAAGGCCCTTTTACATTTAGCGATGCACCAGCGATCCGACCAGCGATCCGACCCGGTCAGGATCGCTGGTGCATCGCTAAATGATCGCTAGTGAGCTTTCATACAGAAAGACCTCACAGCGATGCAGCAGCGACGCAGCGCACGATACTCACCTTTCACACACAGCGATCCAGACGTCCTCCCGCCCGCGTCCACGCGTCGCTCGTCTCACACAGCAGGAAGCTCAACAGGAAGCGCCCTACGAGAAATGGAGCCGCCCGATCTCACTCGATCAGCGATGGACAGCGGGGGAGCCGGTCGGAGATAAGTATCACACATAGCAATATCGCTGCTGCGTCACAAAATCAGTGACGTTTTAGCGATATTGCAAGCGATATCGCTATGTGTAAAACCCCCTTAAGCGTACCTGTGCTCTGAGTGGCTGCATTACCAGTTCAGCAGGGGTCACTTCAGTCATCAGGGATTTACCAAGGTTGTTACATTTATTTTCCCATTTTAAAACTTTTCCTTGCATCAGCTTATTTATTTTTTATTCGTAGAACGTCCCCTTAAAGGGAATTGGTCAGTAGGATTAATCCTCTTGAGCTGTTTATTTTACCTTATAGAAAACTGAATAAAATGATACCTTGATATCTGCGATCTGCTGTCCAGATAAATTTACATTTTGAGCTAAGATCTTTGGGGCGGGCATGGATCTCCCCAAAGCTTATGTTACATGAAAGTGGGGCATCAGTGTGAGACGTGTAATGACTGACAGTCTGTTCTCTTGATCTATGCCTCCATAATAAGCTCTGGGGGCAAATTCTCAGAGAGATCTATGTCCCGCCCATAGATCTTAACAATTAATTTACATATTAAGAAAAATGTGGATTTCTCAGGAATAAGACATCGGATCACCGATATCAAGGTGTCATTGTATTCAGCTTCCTTTGACCTACATGCCCATATAGACGGCTTAGGAGAGTTGACTCTGCTGATAGATTCCCTTTTATGTATACTTTCATCTAGTATACATGTATTCAGATGCAGATATTTGACACAATTGATATTGGTGAAATCTGCAAAATATCAGTGCGAATTCCCAGAGGATAGGGCATTTATAGATCCCACAGACATGCACTGTAATGTCCGTGTTGCACAGCATCCACCTAAGCTCTGCCTCCACAGGCTTATTTTCAGCTAATGACTTAGACACCGCATACGATGGCTGCAAACATTGCCTTGTGACAGCAGCTATGCTCCACTGGCAGCGGCTCAGTAATGTTGTTTTCAGGCTTCATTAACTCTTACAGAAAAATATTCAGAATTGAGAGTCCTCAGTGTTTGATACCTTTTAATGGCTAACTGAAAAGATGGTAACACATTGCAAGGTTTCGAGACTACTCAGGTCTCCATCAGGCATAGACTAATACAAAATCTGAAGCGTCACATATTTATGCACAATACAGCACAGAAAAAACGCAATAGATGAGACAAGCGACGTGAAGCAGAATTATGACTATGGGAGAGGGAGAAACATAAATATTGGACCAGTTCATAGATAAGGAGTCCGTATGTTTTATTGTCCTCTGATTGGGGTCTCCTAATGTGTTGTGATGCCCCCACAAGGTCTTAGGAGCAAATTCCTTAATTGATGTAAAAAGACATAAATCCATGCGACACATTCATTCCAGCATTTAGAGTGTCAAAGGTCGTCATAAATTTATACTCACAGACTCTTCTCTCTCTCTGAGATGTGAAGTTACCTTTCAATACCAGTAATTTCATATCCCTGGTGTTGTGGTCCAGCATACAAAAATGTTTTGCCACAGGTAGATCCATTCTTTTTTCTCTTATTGTGTGACGATTGTATGCCTGATCACAACAACACCATGGATATGAAATGACTGGTATTGATAAGTATCTTCACATCTCAGAGAGACAGGAGGGTCTGGGAGTATAAATTTATGACGACCTTTGACACTTTCAATGCTGGAATTGCAGATCGCAGGTGGCGGTGACGTCACAAGAAAGAGAGGAGGCAGCGCACAGAGCCCAGAGGGGGATGATGGATGGTTGCGAGGCGGTTGACACGGGGAGAAAGCATACCTCCCGAACACAATAGAGGTATGGCAGGCAATTTATAAAAGTCTTTATTTCAGCCTTCATAGGAGTAAGAAACATAAGAGCCACCTTCACTGAATGCAGCCATAGTGCTGCTGAAGGTGGCTCTTTAACTTTAATAGGCCCTGGGGGGGTGACGGGTTCCCTTTAATCACTGATCACCCCTGCCTTCCTGATCACCCCTGCCTTCCTTCTCGCACTGAGGGAAAAAAAATATTTGAATAATTCTTGTGGCCAAATTTTGGGTGATTTTTCTTTAGCAAGTTTCACTTCTTGTAGGCAAACCACATCTGCTTGGCTTTTCTTGATTTCTTTCCACAAGACAAATCTTTTCCTAGGGCTCTTCAATCCCCTGACATTGTAGGACATAAGTTTGATGGACTTGTTTCTTCAATATCTGGCTGATAAGAGAAATAAGAGTTAGGGCCCTGTCACACATAGCGACTCACCAGCGATCCCGACAAGGATATCAACTTGTCAGGATCGCTAGTGTGTCGCTACATGATCGCTGGTGAGCTGTCAAACAGACAGCTTCACCAGCGATCAGCACCAGCGACGCCGAGCACCCGGCGTCGCTGTGTATGTATGTTAGTTACCAGCGCGCTGATGCAGGGAGCTGGTAACTAAGGTACACATCAGATTTCTAAGCAGCACGCGTCACTTAGAAACCCGATGTGTACCCTGGTTACTAGCTTCCTGCGCGCTGGTAACTAAGGTACACATCGGGTTTCTAAGCACCGCGCGCTGCTTAGAAACCCTGCGTTTACCCTAGTTACCAGCACGCTGATCGCTGGTCTCCCGCCTGTCACACGCAGTGATGCGTGCTGGCCAGCGGGAGACCAGCGATCAAAAAAATGTCCTGGCTATTCCAGGACGATCAGCGATAACCCGCAGGGGAGCCGGTCGCTGGTCAGTGTCACACACAGCGATCTCGCTTGTGAGATCGCTGTTGCGTCACAAAAATTGTGTGACGGGGCTTTAGTTTGTCATCCGGTCAACCGTGACAAATCAGATACCGGTCAAGATATTTGTAAAGTTTAGATAAAATGAAAAGTACAAAATTGAGAACAATACTTTAGAAAAGGATATAACCAGTTATTTAAACCAAACTTCAATTAATTGTTCTTAAATTGTGAGTTTTCCTGAAGGACCCTACTATATGAGATCTCTCCTATGTTGGGGGAAAAAGTTTGTGTTGTGGATTCCACAGGGTTCCCATATTCCAGAAGAGGTTTCCTGATGAAAAAGCTTATGCAAATTAACCTATTTTATACGAGAATGTAAACAAAACATACATGTCAATGAATCTTCAAAACAATTAAATTGCCACAATGCAATAATATGTTGTTAATTGGAAAGAGAGCAAGTGACTTCTATCTTTATGGATCTAGCCCCCTGAGATAAATTCCAGATCGTCCCTGTGATTGTTGAAGAAGACCAAAAGTTTAGTAGGGAATCCCCACCTATAACGGATGTTTTTATCCCTGAGAGTGTGGGTGAATTCTCTGAATTACTTTCTAGCGTCAATTGTCACCTTGGAGAAGTCTGCAAAGATTTTGATGTGGCTGAAAGGTTCTGGAAATTAACCATTTTCTCGGATGTTTGGGATTCACACAGACACCGATAGACTCTCCACAGATAAGGCAGAGATGGTTTATTATCATTGCTTCCTTTCTGGTCTCTGTGTACACAGCATAGGAAGCCTGAGTGGTGTTTACTCATTCAGATAAAGTGATCAGGTGATCGCTGGGTGTAGGGAGAGAACAGGAACTACTGGGACCTTGTTAATTCAGATCAGCAGAGCTGAATTTCCTCTGTAACTGGGGATAATATACCAGCTCCTGTTAGAGGGGGAACAGGCAATAAAAAAGTATTAAAATATTCAAATGCCCCTTAAAGGTCTTGGAGCTTTTAGCAGAAAGTGGTGTGTGGAATAAATGAAGAAAGGAAACACAAAATAAATATATAAAACAAGCAGAAGTCTGGATTGCTGTTTCTAGCTCTGCCCTGATGGGAAGAAAATAAGTTAAGTTAGAATACGGTAAATATTTACATAGAAGGGAATTCAATTAAATGTGTTCTAGTGTTCTTTTCTGGTTGTAAAAAAAAAAAAAAACTGCGAAAATGGGCATTTATTTCCTGGCTTTATTTGTTTCTTTATATTTTCATCCAGTATCAGCAAAAAAAAATATAAAAATGACACAAAGATTAATAATGCCCAGTGTATCGCAAAAAGAGGCAAAGGTTATTTGATCTTTGAATATACAATCGAGAGAAAATATTGGAGATGTAAAAAGCGCATGTACAAAAAACCTGTCAAGGTGAAGAATAGACTGTCGTGGGGCGTGGTCTGCTTGCTAATGGCACCGGTCACTTAGCTGCTGAGCTCCAGCCACTTCGACTCCTAATCGGCTCATTGCGGCTCGCCAGCGGCACCAATCTCTCGGCACACGGGGGGGGAGTGCTGCGGAGGTATCCAGGATCGTAGCATGCCAAGGGGAAAATCCCAGAAGAAGCCGTCCCCGGCGAAAGTTACAGACTTCTTCTCCAGCACGGGGCGAGGGAAAATGGCGGCAGCATCCTCCTCCACAGCTTCCTCATGCTCATCCAGGAGGGGATCCACAGCAGGCCCAGACTTGGACACAGACGCTGCAGATATACCGCTTACCAAAGGTACAGTGCAGAAACTGCTCAGTGCTCTCCGCTCATCACTGCAGCAGGATTGGAAAGATATGGTGGCTGAGCTGAGGGGAGATATCACTGCCATAGGCAGCCGTACAGCACATATTGAATCTAAAATGGGGGAGCTGACAAAGTCACACAATAGCCTCATTGATGCCAATGCAGCACTGGAGGAACAAGTGCAAAAGCTCCATACCAAGGTCTTGGATTTAGAGGACAGGTCCCGCCGAAATAATATAAGAATCAGAGGAATTCCAGAGGCCATACCAGACAAGGGGCTGCAGAGTTTTCTGGGCTCCTTGCTGCAGGAGCTGCTCCCAGACCTGACTGCAACTGATTTCCTGGTGGACAGAATACACAGAGTCCCCAAGCCTAAATCCCTCAGTGCTGATGTCCCTCGGGACACTTTAGCTCGCCTGCACTTTTACAAGACCAAAGAAGCCCTGCTGCAAGCCCTGAGAAAGAGACCCCCTCTGTCTGAGCAGTTCCGGCACCTGTCCATTTTTCCAGATCTGTCTGCAGGAACCCTGGCAAAAAGGAGGGAATTTGCTCCTTATACCAAAGTTCTCAGGGATGAAGCTATATCCTATAGATGGGGTTTCCCTGTAAAGATCCTGCTTTTCCGAGCAGGAAATACCCACGCCTGCCATTCCCCACAGCAGTTGGCAAAGCTCCTATCCTCATGGAACTTGGCAAATCTCCCGGCCAGATCTCCAAGAGCTACAGGATCATCCCAACAGGATAAAGTGAATGAAGATTGGTCCGTCGTGTGAGTTATGTGATATGTTTGAGTCGCGGCTGAGACTTAGTTGCTACTTTTAAGGTCCGCTGGTTCTGTTCAACCAGGACCCTGAACCCCCATGGCGGTAAATTTCCACCATACCGCAGGCCCCTTTTTTGGGCTTTTTTCTTTGTGGACTGATGCTCCCTACATCAGTAATGTTAGTGATGTCAATATTGTTAGTGTTATCTCTTTCCTGCCTGACCTTCCTTTTCCCCCTGCAGCTCTAGGCAAGAGACTTTTTTTTCATGTACAATGGTACTGAACTGTATGTCTATAAATGTTAGGGGTCTGAACTCGCCAGCCAAGAGATCCATGTTTTGGCGGGAAGTGGTTAAATCCAAATGTGATATAATATGTGGTCAGGAGTCTCATCTCCTCCAAGGGGACTCGCACAGGTTAAATAATGCTAAATTTCCTTTCATACTGCTGGCTTGTGGAAAAAAAAAAAAGGCTGGAGTATTCATTTGTGTAAAAAATACTGTTGCGTTCACACTACATTCACAACATTTAGACCCTGACGGTAGATACGCCATTATTAATTGCTCCATAAATGGATCTAAGTATACTATTGCAACCGTTTACGCCCCCAACTCTGGTCAGATCAGCTTTTTGCGGAGGTTTCTTTCCAAGCTTTCATCCGTTAAAGAGGGTAAGCAAATAATCTGCGGGGATTTTAACATGGTAATGTCCAGCACTCTGGATTGCTCCAATACTGCTGTAAGAGGAAGGAGATGAGCACAATAATTTCAGAAAGGCATCTCCATGATATATGGAGATACCAACATGCAAATGAGAGGGACTACACATTCTTCTCGCCTCGGTTCACCTCTTACAGCAGATTGGACTACTTTCTGGTTGATAGCTCACTTATTATGGATTGCTCAGATTCAAAAATTGGACTTATAGCTTGGTCGGACCACGCCCCCATATACCTGACAGTTCAGGAGCAAAACCGCGCGCCTGTTTTTACCCGGTGGCGCATGAATGACTCCCTCCTAGCCTGTAGACAAATCTCTGAGGAGTTGCAGGCCGACTTCGCAGAGTTTTTTAACTTTAACGATAACAAGGAGGTGACAGAGGAAACGCTTTGGTCTGCACACAAGGCCTATATTAGGGGGTCATTCATCAAAATTGCCACTAGGGAGAAAAGGAGGCGTCAGGCAACTTACAAAGCTCTACTGTCCCACATAGTACTTTTGGAAGCCCACAATAAATCTGCCCCAAACTTGTCGACATCTGACGAACTCAGGAAACTAAGAACACAGCTCCGCCAGGTGTTGATGGCAGACTATGAGAAAAACTTAAGATCCCTCAAACAGCAGTACTATGTGATGGGTGACAGGGCGGGTGCCTTACTAGCCAGGAGGGTTAAAAAACGAGAAATGCAAAATAAAATTGAATACCTCGTGACGGGTTCTAATGCCACAATACGCAACCCAACGGAAATAGCCAACGCATTCGCTGACTTTTACCAGTCTCTCTACAACCTTAAAAATGACCCCACTGCCCCAAAGCCTTCCCAAACGGCAATTAATTCCTTCTTAAACAATATTAATCTTCCTCGGTTATCTGCAGTACAGCTGGAGCAACTAAATTCCCCTTTTTCTCTGGAAGAGGTTCGCCAGGCGGTGACCACAGCCAAAAGAAATTCAGCTCCAGGCCCAGACGGCCTCACTAACTCCTATTATAGGCAATTCACTGAAACCCTGTCTCCTTTCCTCCTGAGACTTTTCTCCTCTTGGAAAGCCACAGCAGATATTTCACCAAATAATCTAGAGGCCATTATAACTACCCTGCCAAAACCAGAAAAACACCCTATTTCACCGGGAAACTTCAGGCCAATATCCCTCCTAAACTGCGACTTAAAATTGTACGCCAAAATAATCTCAGCTAGAATACATAAAGTTCTTCCATCACTGATTTCCCCGGATCAAGTGGGGTTTGTGGCGGGGAGGCAGGCGAAAGATGGGACGAGACGTATGCTGGATCTGATTGCGGTGGCTGAGGGGAGGAAAATCCCCAGTGTATTCCTGTCCCTGGACGCAGAGAAGGCGTTCGACAGGGTGCACTGGGGATATCTGAAATCTGTTCTGGCCAAGTTTGGTTTCAAAGGCCCCATACTTAATGCCATAATGGCGCTGTACTCCAACCCTAACGCCAAAGTTCTGGCATCCGGATTTATATCTCGGAGTTTTGAATTAACCAATGGGACATGCCAGGGGTGTCCGCTCTCCCCTATCATCTATGCCCTTGCTATAGAGCCTCTGGCGCAGACTATCCGTGAATGCCCTCGGATCTCGGGGATTCGAGTGGGGAGTATAAATCATGTGGTCAGTCTATATGCAGATGACGTGATTTTATCTTGCACTAATGTAGAGGTGTCCCTACAACACGTAATGGAGATCCTGTCCTCCTTCGCTCAAGTCTCGTATTACAAGCTTAATATTACCAAGTCCTTAATTTTTCCGCTCTTCTTGCCAGCCTCTACCAGAGCCACTCTTTCTCATCTTTACCCTTTCAAATGGGAAGACGAGGGAATCCCCTACCTGGGTATTATACTGGCCCCGCTACACTCCGTGATCCGGAAAAATCTGCTGACCCTGCACACCTCATTGGATAAAGAACTTACTCGCCTTTCTCTTCTCCCACTCTCTTGGGTGGCGAGAATGCAGACTTTTAAAATGATCTGTCTCCCAAAAATTATCTACTTACTTCGGTGCCTGCCCCTAACAATTCCGCAACGGTATCTCACCAAAATTCATTCGCTAATGAGTAAATTTATATGGGCTGGGAAAAAACCTAGAATAGCCCTGAGATGTATGCATGCCCCGTTCAGTGGTGGAGGAATGGGTATTCCTAATATTCTAACATATCACAGAGCTGCTATCCTGGAACCGGCTCGAGATTGGTGGAAGAATGATTCAGACTTGAGATGGTTACAGATTGAGTACACCTGGGCACAGGCCCACTCCCCTAAACAATTCATAGACTCCCTGCTCCTAACCCCTTCGCCCCCCGGCGATCTTCTACCCACCACAGCAGCTCTAAAGAAAGCTTGGTCCTTATGGAGCAAGCCAGTGTCACAGGCTCTAGGTCCCAGCCTTCCCCTTAGATCGCTGGAAGCCTTCATTCCGAATTTGAATCTTGCCGCCTGGACACGTGGAGGTCCAATTACCCTAGCAGACCTCTATAGAGAAGGCGTCCTACTCCCATACTCAGAAATGTGTGTTAAATTTAACCTCCCCCGACACAGTTTATTCCAGTTTTTTCAAATACGTCACTTCCTTCAGTCCGCTCCTCACCTACCGGTTCCCACAACAGCCGACCACGCTGCAATTAAAAAATTCTTTCAAAATAGCAAAATCAAAGGCCTTTCATACATCCATAACCTGCTAAACTCCCTGGAACCGGACAAACAATTGCCGTATATGCTCAAATGGGAAAAAGATCTAGCCTCTCAGCTTCCATCGCAAGAATGGTTCGCGGCCTCAAAATGGATCCACAAATTCTCTTCATGTCTCAATCACATAGAGCAATTAAAAAAGGTTCATCTGCGGTGGTACAACTCCCCTACTAAACTGGCTTCTTTTTCCCCACATATGTCACCTTTGTGCTGGAGGGGATGCAACCACAGGGGCACCTTGTGTCATATGTGGTGGTTTTGCCCTAAGTTATCTAACTTCTGGCAGGAGGTGTTCAATCTAATCCATGAGGTTACTAGTCTCCGTCTTTCCCCAAACCCAACCTTAGCGGTGCTACACATTGGCCTAGATGGGATCCCGGATCTTTTAAAAAATATCATTTCTCACATTCTCATAGCCGGCAGGTACTGTGTGGCATACAAGTGGAGGTCGGTGAGCCCCCCTACAAAAACAGAACTAATTGAGAGGACCAACCTACACTGGCTATACGAAACCAACTTGACCCCCAATCTAGAGAAGAGAACGGTGAGACTTAAACAATGGCATCCGTGGGCCACTTCCCTTTATGCAACGGCCCTCCCCCAGATACAGACACCTACACCATAAATAAATTGATTGTGCCTAAGAATGCCATGCATGTAGAGCTGCTTCCCCTTCCCCCCTCTCCCCGCTTCTATGTTCAAGTTGTTGTTGGAAGGGGTATTTAATGTCCCAGATTGATATTCTAATAATGGCTCGAGGTTATTCCACCTCTTGCTACTCATTGCTCCTGTTCTTGATGTTTTTGTATGAGAAGTTTGTATTTTTTCTGAAAACTCAATAAAAACCTTTATGATAAAAAAAAAAAAAAAGAATAGACTGTCGTGAACTGGTTAAAGTGCTTGTCCGCATCCTGAAAACCATATCCCCCTCTGGCAGACGCCTTGGTCAGTGTGAAAGCTGCAGGCCATCAATGCCGTACCATTGGCATCCCCACTCCACGCTGAACGAAAGGACAAGTCCACGGAGGCCACTGATTAGGGTTCTTGTACTTAGGGGTTCTGTGTTATGTTCTTGTTTCCTTGTAGCCTTCCTACAGTCCTGCCGCTCATTAGTGAGTATTAATGGCCCTCCGCCATCTGCTTCATTAGGCACATGGCATGCCCTGCACTTTCACTAATCTTCACTGCTGTTTTGGATTTACAGTCAATACAGTCTTTAGTTATTGGAGAATACTTATTAAAGGGAGTATGTCGTCCCCCAAACTCCAGTTTAGCTACTCATACAGTCCTATAGGGGACCTAACCCCTATAAAACTCATGTTTGCAGTACAGATTTTCCTTTAGTTGTACAGAAAAAATATTTTTTAAAGCAAATAAAGCAAATGTCAACCATTCCAGCAAATATTAGACTTAGAAAAACATGCTAAAGTGCCAAGATGTCTACATGGAAAAAATAACTGGTTCAGTACAGATTAGATATATCAGAGAAAAAGAATTGTACGCCTGAGTCGTATATAATGGAAATACAACACATTTTATTAATTACAGCATTCCAAAAAATATTGTATATTGTTAATATAGGTAGATATAGGAAACTAGAATAGACTTGCCACAAATTGTTTTAAAAAACATTTGGTTAAAGCAGATCTCACACCAAATATCACAATACAGACTGAATACATTGTATTGAATAGATTTCCTTGATGTGAGGAGGCTGGTGTACTTGCTTTAAAAATCCATGTCAGAATGGCTGTACAGTGCTTTTCTCCTTCGTCTCATTGGGGGAAACAGATACTGTGGGTGTATGCTTCTGCCGCTAGGAGGCTGACACTAAGTGAAAAAAAGAGGTTAGCTCCTCCTCCGCAGTATACACCCTCGCCCCTATTGCGGGCGGAAATCAGTTTGGTGCCAAAGCAGTAGGAGGACAACAAATCAGCCTTAATACAGGTACAACATGTCCAAAGGAAAACACCACCCTTATATCAAATAAGTAAACACATTCATTTAAACAAGAGCCAACTGGCTAATGGGGTGGGTGCTGTGTCCCCCAATGAGTGTCTCTGAGAAAAGGATTTTACGGTGAGTACTCACAAAAATCCATGTTTCTCCTTCGTCTCATTGGGGGACACAGATACTGTGGGACGTCCTAAAGCAGTCCCTGGGTGGGAGATTGACTCACCGATCCAAGCTGCATGCACCTCCTGTTTAAAAGGTGCGCCACCGTTGCTTGGAGAATCCTTCTACCCAGGCTCGCATCCGCCGAGGCCTGAGCATGGATATTATGTTTGGCAAATGTGTGCAGGCTGGACCAGGTATTGAATAGATTTCCTTGATGTGAGGAGGCTGGTGTACTTGCTTTAAAAATCCATGTCAGAATGGCTGTACAGTGCTTTTCTCCTTCGTCTCATTGGGGGGACACAGATACTGTGGGTGTATGCTTCTGCCGCTAGGAGGCTGACACTAAGTGAAAAAAAGAGGTTAGCTCCTCCTCTGCAGTATACACCCTCGCGCCCCTATTGCGGGCGGAAAATCGGTTTTTTGCTTAGTGTCCTATGGAGGCACACACAGTCTGGATCTCTTCAGACTGTTTTTTTTATAGTTTACTATGAACATGAGACAGGGGCGACGGATCCTATTGAAAGGGTCCGATCTCCCCAAACCATCAACGGGCGAGCACGCGTTGAGTATCGTCTCCACGTATACTTTCCCGCACCGAGGAACATATCTGGGACTTTTCCCCAGACTTCTATTTTTGTTTATTTTATGAAGATGAGACAGGGGCAACGCATCCTATTGAAAGGATCCGATTTCCCCAAACCAACGGGCGAGCACGTGCGAGTATCCCTCCACGTATCCTTTCCCGCGACGAGGGACATTATGCCAGACTTAGTCCTGTCCACCCCTAGATATTGAAACCATGGGCATGCACAGAGGCACAAGACTAGTCTGTGCGGCCCCCACTGCTCCGCTAACGCTAGACGGCGGTGCTGCAAGGTGGCGGACGGTCCCTCTCCTCACCCCCTGAAGGGGTTAGATGGAGCTAGGGTGCCTGCACTGTCCTATTTTTTATCAAAGACCCCCTCACATACCTGCGCTCAGACTGGAGGGGGTCGAGGAGGGGGTCGGGGAGGGCTCCTGCGAAGATTTTGGGCTGGAGCCCACAGCTCGGCGTCCACTAGCCATGCAAGAGAAGGGCTGGATCCATCAGGCGTCAGCCCAGGACAGGAACGCCGCGCCGGTCAGTAGCGCCATTTTTTGGTACCGCGCCCCCCCCCTCCCCTGTCGGGTAGGGGAAAAATTGAGGCAGCGGCTTCGGCCGGAAGTTCCGCCCTCGGGGCCGCGCGTCACTTCCGGCAGCTCGCCCCGCACTGGGCGGTGGTAAAAAGCCGGGGCACGGGCTAGGCCGCAAGTGGGAGTACCGCCCCTAGAGCGGTTTTACAGGCTGGTGCGCGCCACAGATGGCGCACGATTTAAAGGTAGCATCCAGGTCGGGGGGGGGGGGGGGCAGGACTGGGGTAAGTGCTGCCCGAGAGGCCACGCTATAGGGAAAAATGAGGGGCTACCGCTTTCCCATATCCCCAGCAGTGGACAGATACAGCATGTCCGAAAAAGCAAAGACGCACACGTTCTTTTACGTGGCATGCATCTCTTGTCAGGCTGCGTTTCTGCGGACGCAGAGCAAGCATTTATGCGAAGCCTGCGAATCCAAACGCGCCCAGGAGCCCTCCCCTGCGACCGCGACTGATGTGTCAAATCCCCCGGAGTGGGCCCGATCACTGTCACAGTACATGGCGTCGCTTACGAGAGCAATAGAACCCCTTCAAGCCCCAGATAGGGGCAGGGACAGTGTCTCACCGCCTTTAGAGGGAACCTCCACCTCACAGGAGCCTCCGGCCTGCAGGGGCCGCTCTCACTCCAGGCAGACCCAGGGGGAAACGAATCCACACGGTGTCGCCCAGTCCATCCCGTGCCTTCGGCATCCGTAAGATCTGCTTCTCGCTCCCCGTCACCAGTGGTTGATAGCGAGCAGACCTCAGATTGCGACGCAGATGAGCCCTTGACCTCTGGACACTCCAGAGTCACGTGAAACAGTGGACAGACTCATAGAAGCAGTCAATCAGACCCTGGGGATTGAGGATGATACCGCAGCGGCTACGGGGCATAAAGTGTCATGTAAACGAGTGAAGCGGCCGCACAGAATTTTTTCCTCTCACCCTGAGTTTGAGGACATAGTGCAGCGGCACAGAGAACGTCCAGAACGGCGTTTTCTCGGGTTAAAAGGCACTCGAAACGAGGTATCCGTTTGCTCCGGACCTCGGTAAACAATGGATGGAATACCCGTTAGTGGATCCTCCGGTTTCACGCCTGGCCACTAAGACCCTGTTATCTGTCCCTAGGGTTTCCTCGATTAAAGATCCCACGGATTGCTTTATTCAGAGCCTAGCTCATTCAGTATATGAGGCATCAGGGTCTTCACTCGCTCCCTCGTTCGCAGCAACTTGGGTAGCCATGGCTATGATATCATAGAAACATTAAACAAGGTCGCGCAGGAGCAGGATCTACCTGCAGAGATCTCGGAGGTCGCAGGTTAGATGGCGATAGCCGGAGACTATGTAATGAATGCGTCTTTGGGTGCGGCCAATTGTTCAGCACTTGCTTCCGCTAATGCAATCTATCTGAAGAGCCCTATGGGGTAGGACATGGCGGGCCGATTCTACTTCCAAGAAGTCCTTGACTTCCCTTCCTTTTCAGGGTGGCCGCCTATTTGGGAAAAGTTGGATCAACTTCTCTCCGACTCCACAGGAGGAAAGAGCGGGTTTCTCCCTCAACAGAGGGTTAAACCGTTTTTTTGTCACCCGGTTCAGGCATGTTTTCGGGCCTTTCGCAGTGCTACCAGTCATTCTAGGCCGGGCGTGACGGCATTGGTCAGATGGCGGCCGCTAAGCAGCCTGAGCCTGGTCCGGGACCCGAATAGGAGACCGGTCCGGGGTCATGCGTTAAAAGATTCCGGGTGGACTACGGGGCCCAATTCTGCCACCTTAGGCCGCCCCAACCAGGATAGGGAGCAGCAGGTCTCATATAGAGCCAACCCATTGGGGACAATGTGTGCTCAACAGGCCAGAGCGAGGGGACTCAGATCCTAAAGATCATCGGCCAAATGACTCGAGGTCTTTACCAGATGACACCAGCAAAGTGGGCGGCCGCCTACTCTGTTTCACCACGTCTGGGCCAACATCGCTCACGACGCATGGGTAAAAGAATTGGTGTCCTCAGGTTACAAAATAGAATTGGTCAGATACCCTCCAGGATGTTTTTTTCTTTTCCGGCTTCCCATGGTGGATACCCAGGTAAGGGCTCTATTGGGAGCCATCATGTCGCTCCTGCACAACGGAGTCATTGTTCCAGTGCCGGAACACTGAAGAGCTCGGGGGTTCTATTCCAACCTTTTTTGCGGTTCCCAAAAAGGACAGGTCTGTCAGGCCTGTTTTGGACCTAAAGCTTCTGAACAAATTCATCAGGATCAGACATTTCCGGATGGAGTCCCTCCGTTCAGTCATAGCGGTCATGGAGCAGTGAGAATGCTTGGCCTCAATTGACAGCCAGGATGCATTTCTGCAGATTCCCATTTTTCCTCCTCATCAGAGGCTTCTACGGTTCGCCATCAGCGTTCAACATTTTCAGTTCGTAGCGCTACCCTTCGGGCTAGCCACGGCTCCCAGAGTGTTCACAAAGGTTATGGCAATTGTCAGGGCCACACTGCATTCTCGAGGCATAGTCGTCTTGCCTTATCTGGACGACCTCTTGGTCAAGGGCCCATCAATATGGGCATGTGAAGAAGGTGTCAACATCACGCTAGATACTCTTGCCGCTTAGATGGTTGGTCAATGCAAAGAAATCATCCCTTGTGCCAGCCCAGAGGATCTCCTTCCTAGGAATGATCTTCGACACTTGCCGAGGATTGGTAATTCTCCCTCAGGAAAAGGCGCTAGTCTCCGGCAGGGAGTCCGGACACTACGTCAACCTGTCCCTTATACCAGGGTTTCCCAACTCCAGTCCTCAAGGCACACCAACAGATCATGTTTTCAGGATTTCCTTAGTATTGCTCAGGTGATAATTGCTTCACCTGTGCAATACAAAGGAAATCCTGAAAACATGATCTGTTGGTGTGCCTTGAGGACTGGAGTTGGGAAACCCTGCCTTATACCATCCGATCCGCGATGAGGATCCTAGGGAAAATGGTGGCAGCAATGGAAGCGATACCTTTCGTCCAGTTACATCCTTCACCCCCTGCAGCACGCCTCGTGTCAGCCTGGGACAAGAATCCTTTCACGCTCGATCGGCGGGGCCAACTGTCCTCTCAAGTCAGGCAGTCGCTCGGATGGTGGATAACCAGTTCCTCTCTGGCCTAGGGGAAACCTTTCCCCCCAGGTCATGGGCTGATAATGACAATCGACGCCAGTCTCCTCGGTTGGGGAGCGGTGTCTTGCCACCACACAACCCAGAAACGGTGGTTACCACAGGAGGCACGCCTCTCGATCAACTTATTGGAGATACGAGCAATTCGGCTGGCTCTGCAGAAGTTTCATCACTTTTTAGCAGGCCGCTCCGTCCGGATTCCATCGGACAACACCACAGCGGTGGTTTACATAATTCGTCAGGGGGGCACCCGCAGCAGAACAACCATGCGCGAGGTGGGGCACATTCTTCAGTGGGCCGAATCAAACAACTCGGTGATTTCGGCTGTCCACATCCCGGGCGTGGAAAAATTGGACGGCAGATTTCCTCGGCTGGCAGGGTCTTGCATCCGGAGAGTGGTCTCTACATCCCGAAGTTGTTCAGCAGATTTGTCAAATGTGGGTAGCTCCGGATGTGGACCTGATGGCTTCCAGAGTGAATGCCAAGGTGCCCACATATGTCGCTCGGGCAGGGACCCGCAGGCATTCGCAGTGGACGCGTTGGTTCTGTCATGGAACCAGTTTCGCCTCCCATATCAATTTCTCCCACTGCCACTACTCCCGAGAGTCAGCAAAGGGATCAAGACGGAAGGGGGGCTGGCGATTCTGCTGGCCCCAGACTGGCCCCGTCGAGCGTGGTACGCAGATCTAAGGCAGATGCTCGCCGACGTTCCTGGGCGCCAGCTAGAGCGCCCAGATGCACCGTCTCAAGGGCCGATGTGCCACCCGAACCCAGGGACCCTGTGTTTGACGGCAGGGCCGTTGAATCTTGGATTCTAACCCAAGCAGGGTTTGGGAGTAAGGTGGTCGCTACAATGATTAGCGCCCGGAGGCCTGCTTCAGCATGAATTTACCACCACACCTGGAAGGTGTTCTTTGCTTGATGTCGAGGCCGCGGTGTTTCTCCGCTAAGATTCTCGATCCCCAACATCTTGGTTTTTCTCCAGTCGGGCTCAGAGAGCCCGGGCTCAGTCGGTAGAGCATTAGACTCGGGCTTTGCCCTAGGTTTCCGCAGGAGACAAATGTCGGCTTCTTCCACCCTGTTCCAGTGCAGGGTTGCTACCAATTTGCAGGTGAAGACTTTTCATCCGGGGAGTGTCCCACTTGTTACCTCCCTATAAGGCGCCGATGGACGTCTGGGTTCTTAACATGGTCCTAAATGTTCTGCAGGAAGCTCCATTGGAACCGCTTCAGGATATTTCTTTGAGGTACCTTTCCTGGAAAGTTGTTCCCTTAGTGGCCATCACTTCCATCAGGTGGGTTTCAGAGCTGGCGGCTCTATCCTGCCGAGCTCCGTTCCTCACTTTCCATAAGTAGAAGGTGGTCCTCAGGCCAGCCCCTCCTTTTCTGCCAAAGGTCGTGTCCTCTTTTTCACATTAATGAAGATGTTGTTTTGCCTTCATTTTGTCCAGCACCGGTGCACCGTGTGGAAAAAGGCTGTTCACACGTTAGACCTGGTAAGAGCCCTCCGGAGGTACGTGTCGCGGACGGCACCCTTTCGTCAGACGGACACGCTGTTCGTGCTCCCTGAAGAATGCAGGAAGGGACTCGCTGCCTCAAAGTCGACCATAGCCAGATGGATTTGTTTAACTATTCAGGAGTCCTACCGCATTAGAGGCACGCCGTCCCACAGTATCTGTGTCCCCCAATGAGACGAAGGAGAAACATGGATTTTTGTGAATACTCACCGTAAAATCCTTTTCTCAGAGACGCTTATTGGGGGACACAGCACCCACCCCATTAGCCAGTTGGCTCTTGTTTAAATGAATGTGTTTACTTATTTGATATAAGGGTGGTGTTTTCCTTTGGACATGTTGTACCTGTATTAAGGCTGATTTGTTGTCCTCCTACTGCTTTGGCACCAAACTGATTTCCGCCCGCAATAGGGGCGAGGTGTATACTGCGGAGGAGGAGCTAACCTCTTTTTTTCACTTAGTGTCAGCCTCCTAGCGGCAGAAGCATACACCCACAGTATCTGTGTCCCCCAATGAGCGTCTCGGAGAAAAGGATTTTACGGTGAGTACTCACAAAAATCCATGTTTCAGAAAGTTTCTGACTACAGAAATGCTGCGCCAGTGATGAATCTCTCGCATGATAGTTGCCACAACGCTCACTTGATATAACAATGTCATATGAGTGCTAGGAGTCCCGGCACTGACAGTGCTTGTAGGGCGGCAATTATTTTTTTATTTTTTTTTTTTATTTCAAACAGTGGACTACAGCATTTTAATAAGGGGTTGTCCAAGTAGTTGGACTCATATAATAATAATAATAATAATAATAATAATAATCTTTATTTTTATATAGCGCTAACATATTCCACAGCGCTTTAGTTTGCACACATTATCATCACTGTCCCCGATGGGGCTCACAATCTAAATATAAAATGCTAATTTTCTTTTCAGGATTATACGGTCATTATGACATGGAGTTTTAAAGCAAGTACACCAGCCTTATCTAATGCAAGACATATTAATGTATTTAGTGAACATTGGTTATCAAATTTCACAATCACATTAATTTAAACAGTAGCTTATGTTCTCAAGATCAATTCACGTTGAAAGAGGCCAAAATGAAGGTTTGGATATGTAAAATCTGTCCTTTTTTTTATGTCTGCAGACTGTTCTTTGTTGGTGCGAGGGAAGGACATCTCCCTGATATGCTGTGTTTGATACATCTGGAAAGGTTCACGCCGGTGTCTGCGCTCCTGTTCAATGTAAGACACACTTGTGAATACATCTGGACGCTCAGTGCCAGAAGTCGGCTTTTCAAAGTCTCTGTAGATGATAAGGTGCAAACTTGGGGATTTGGAGTAAGAAAGGAAAGCACATTTGGGGGTCAGTGATGTTTTGTCTCATTAGTAATAAGGGGCATAACCTTATTGTGGGGACTACAGTTGGCATGGCCATGTTGCAGCGTTCTTGCCATTTTGTCATTGGCATCTGGGCAAGGGGCATGCTTCAGGACGCCTGCTCTGTACTGTGGGGCACACGACTAAACAATGCAATCTGGTGGGGAAAATATTAATCATTTACACTGTGGGAACTAAAAAGCCTTTTGCAAACTCAATACAGTAATGGTGGAGCCCGGTCAGAAGGAGCGCAAAGTGGGGAGAATAGAGATTAAAATCTGCGTCCTCCAGCTCGCTGTGAATGGAGGTGGCCGCATGTCCGCTGGTCTCTCCATTTCACTTCTATGGACATCCTAAAGATATCTGAGGAAGGAATAAATTGAGATGCCCTACGCAGATGATTTAATGCGTGCTGCCCTGCAGTGAACACAGGCCTGGCGCCTCCCCTATAGCTGTGATTGACATCTGTATTTGGCAGCAAAACCTCCTGCATGTTCCATATGTTACGGAAGCGAGTAACTTGCGGACGGCAAAGCCAGGCAAACGTGTTGGTTACTTGCTGTGTTGATGGAAATAAAAAATATTTTCATGTTTTCCCTTTTGTGGAAATGCTCAAAAAATTCCAGGCATGAGCATGCCCTAACCTGTCCTCCACCCAGATAAAAGGTGCTATAGCACTGCAGCTTCTGTATGTCCGGACAGACTGCAGCACAAATTGGGGATCAGAGTTTTAAAACTATTTCACCAATCCAAAGATGATAAAGAATTCTTGTGTGTCTCAGAAGATCGCCCATACCCTTGTCTTACAAAACGTGGATCATTCACGTGGTCTGTGGGTAATAGGCGTAGTGTAAGATGCAACATTTTGATAAATTTGGGCAAAAAAAAAATGGTCACAAGAAAACCAAGAGGTGTAAAGATGACAAAGGTGTCTAAAGATGCAGCGCATTTATATTCCAGCATTGTGATAACTGTGGCACTTCTAGAAGTGCCAGTAACTCTGCCCCGGCGTCCTTCCACATTCTCTGCTTTTAGGGTGTGTGCACACGCTGTTGATTCTGCTGCGGTGTACAGTACCATTAAAATCTATGGAAAATAAACCGCTGTACAGACAGTGCGGATTTGCTGTGGTTTCAAAACCGCAGCATGTCAATTCTTTGTGCGGATTCCGCTGCGGTTTGGCACCTGCTCCATGACAGGGGTCAAACCGCAGAAAAACTGCAGATACCTGCGGTTTTTGACAAATCCGCAGGACAATCCGCAGCGTGTGCACACACCCTTAGGCTGCACAATGTTTGGTCATATTGGGTGAATCTGCTGCTGTTACTTTGAGTAAGGAGTACTGTACTCCATGTCTGTGATTTGTGCATTCTCACCGCTGCTTTCTTATCTTCCGCAGTGTGCTGCTACCCTCGTCTACTTGTCTGTGAGAGATGTCTTCCAACTTATAAATTATTACAGCTTCAGTTACTGGCTATTTGTTGGGTTATCTATTGCTGGACAGATCTATCTACGCTGGAAGGATCCGGACAAGCATAGACCTGTGAAGGTCAGTGCACATCTAATATTGCCATCCTAGGGAAAAGGAGCATAGTGGGGGCAGATGGCGGGGTGGAGGAACTATGATTTAATATGTGTAAGCAATTTGGCAGCAAAAGCCTCAGCCCGATAGGCTTATGTCCTGTGAGCCTGTTAACTAAAGGGAATGTGTCAATAAAAGAGACAAATTGGTTAACATGTTACCTGAGTATGCTCATGTGCTAATAATATATTCAAGTCCCACCATGGCAGCATGTCTTGCGGCTGTTCGACAACCGCAACACATGCAGGGATTGCCTGTTCGGTAGGCGTGCTGTTTGTTAGACAATCCCTGCTTTGATGTGTTGCAGCTGTTGAACAGCCACGAAACATGCAGCCAAGGGGACCCGAACATGTCATTGAGCTTACCAAAGATACTTTATTAGCACATAAGCATGCTGGAATAGCACCTTATCCGAGCACGCTCGCTAATCACTACAACCCCTCTGTATACACAGCTGATAACACAGGATCCACCTATCACAATAGGTGATGTCACAGCTTACCTTGCTCCTCTTTTTGCACCCACACATTAGATGCTTCAATACAAAAGAGAGTCTGGCTCAGACCTGTGTAGCTAATGTCCATGTGGATTTACAAATGAAAAACAAAACAGGATGTTAAGGTCTTTAAAAAAAAAAAAAAAAGCATTGCGATGCTATTTATCTGCATATTAGCTCTACAATGTATCTGAAGCTAAATAGCACTTTCCAAGGTGAACTGTTTTCTTTTTATACACAAATCTGATTAAACAGGTCATTTTCTGATGACCCATTCTGTGTAAGGAGATGCCTGCCAAGATGTGTATGGAATCCAAAGGTATTGTGCATATGTCCTGATTATTAGAATAGGACATGTGCCTGCATCTCGGCGGGTTTGTATGGTTGTGCCGATGTGGAAGTGAGCGGCGCCGCCTAACTACTTTTTAGGGACTTGCGTAATTTTTCAATTGAAAATTTTGCTAAAACACAAACCACTGTTTCCTATTGTGCCCGTACACCAAGTGAGTACAAACATGAACAAGCACTTTAAAATGGTGCGGATTTGTTGCATTTGGCTTCTGCTACACGTACTGTCATGCCATAATGCAGCTAAACTAAAAATGGAGGCAACTTTTACTATCTTGATTTAAAGGGATTTTCCTATTTTATAAAATAATGGCCTCTTTCTTGATAATTAAACCACTCTATGGTCTGACCTCTAGAACACCCAGTGATTCTCGGAATGAAAAGGAAGGGCTGTGTCACGGTCACGCGTGTGTCAGGACACAGCGATTACCGCAAGGCGAACCCATATGACACACGTGACCCTGGATACACCGCCTCCAGTGGGGCGAATTTAAATAAGACGTGTAGCTGGATACGCCGCCTCCAACTGGCGAATTTCAATAATACACGTATATATAATAGTCTGGAAACCCCGCCTCCAGTAAGGCGAATTTAAATAATAAAGGGGAACCTGGGAAACATTAACAATGGTGGGCCCTGCGATAGGGAAGTGGAGACCTCCTGAGCTCCCCTGAGCCAGTGTCCCTGCACTCCTAACGTTCCCTATGCCGATTCCGCACCGGGCGGGCACTGGAACCTAAAAACCCTAGCTCGCCCTGACCTAAACCCTCACTAGGGAATTGGACGGTGCGGAAACTGATCCCACCACTGCACTAAACACACATGAGGAAAGATGACAAAACAGGGGAAACACCACTTAGCTTTGCTCTGTTGCGTACGCTCCTAGCAACAGAGCCCACCACCTGCGTGCATCTTCTCCTCCACCCAGATCCATCACCAATATCGGATCCATCAAAATAGTGCAGCCTTGGAGCAGAGTCCACCACCAATTGCAGAAGTCCCGTAAGAGAGTCCCAAAGATGAGTTCAGCTCCTGCCCAAAAGTCAAGCATGCTTGAGTCCAGCTCTCAGCAACCAAGTCCCGCATGCTGAGTGCAACTCTCTCCATAGTCGCCACTCCACCAAGCCATGCAAGCACTTCCTGCCGACACCATAAACTGTGACTCCACCACGCCATGCCAGCCCTTCTTGCAGACCACATAGCTGCCACTCGTCCCCTCTGGCTGGGCTGCGCAGGACTCATGTTCAGCTCCTTCTTTCACCCAGGCCTCCCTTGTGAATGACTAACACACAATATCACCAACAGTGATTGAAACACCTGACTCTCTTTTATAGAGCCTAACACCTGATTTGTAATGAAGTGCACATTAAACCAAAGAAACTAAAGTGCACTACCGCTCACCACCACCGGGGCAACTTAGAATGAACGACACCACGTGTAATAATTCTAATGGCCACCGGGGTCAATCACACCACTTTGGCACCAAGCCAAAGGGAAAAAATTTCACTTTCTGAATTTAAACTGTCAGATCCAAACTGGATCATGACAGGCTGTAACTTTAGTGCAAGCCATTGGATGTAGCAATCCTAAAAGCCAATATCGACCCCTTAAAAAGCCTTGTTCCATGTCTTGGAGTTTCTGCTATGGCTTCTTATCCCATTAGCAGACATGTTTCTGGGTATTTGCCCCTCATCAGTGCAAACTAGCATGTCTTATTTGGCTGGGTGAGAGTCTATGACAGGAGACTTAAGGTGTAACATTTCTACTTTTAGAGTGTCAGGTTAGCATATGATTAATGTCCATGCAATTCTCCTCAAGTTATTTACATATGCAAATATTGTTTGCAGAAAGGACGAGGACAGAAACTCTAGTCTCTGGTGCGGGCTACTCTGAGCTAAGCTCCCAACTTGTCCTGCTGCTACTCTTCAGTGTGAACATCATAGGATTTTACAGTCAGGGACCCAGAGTGGTCGGCACTGGGGGTTATCAGTGTAGTATATTAATTTTCGTGTGACACTGAAGAGGTGCTTTATACCAGGGTTCCCCAACTCCAGTCCTCAAGGCCCACCAACAGATCATGTTTTCAGGATTTCCTTAGTATTGCCAAGGTGATAATTGCATCACCTGTGCAATACAAAGGAAATCCTGAAAACATGATCTGTTGGTGGGCCTTGAGGACTGGAGTTGGGGAACCCTGCTTTATACACTCGGTGGTTAGAATAATTGTTACCTTGAGATATCACTTTCTGAGTTGCATATGTAGATCTGTCTTAATAGATGTGACGTGTTAATGAGTGGTTTGTTCTGTTTTCAGCTCAGCCTGTTTTATCCGATTGTGTTCTGCCTGTGTACGTTGTTCCTGATCTGTGTCCCACTGTACAGTGACACTGTGAACTCGCTCATTGGGATTGGCATCGCTCTTTCTGGTGTCCCAGTTTACCTAATGGGAGTCTACTTGCCCGAATCCAGAAGGCCACCCTGCATCGGCAAACTATTTGGTAAGGAATAAAGCCGGTTTCACTTTTTGACGTTGATACAATTTAGGAAAGTTTAGATTTGTTTTTAGTCTAAAGTTATACCATAACCCCTTAAAAAAAAATCTATGATCCGATAAAACGTGGTCACGTTTTATGTCAGATGCTCCCCTGGGGGGGTGTGTGTGTTTTTTTTTTTTTTTTTCAAACTGATATGGATTTGATTTAGCGTTTTTTTTTTTTTTTTTAATGGTCATTCCAAGGGGGTGTGGCTCACTGGAGGCATGTCTTAGGCCTGTTTCACACTTCCGTTTTTGAGCATCAGTCAAAATCCGCCTTTTTTGCAAAAAAACGGATCCGCCATTTTTTTTGGCGGATCCGTTTTTTTCCCCATTGACTTGCATTACTGGCGGATCTTGACGGATGGCCATCCGTTGGATCAGTTTTTTTTGCGGATCCGTCAATTTTTTTGCGTCCGCCGAGATGCCTGGACGGATCATGTAACGTTATTTGTGGTGAAGGATCTGCATTTTTATACAGCGCATGCCCGGAGGAATGAAGTCAGGAGGAAATTTAACCCTGAAATCATTTCTGGTGGCCAGAGAAGAAGAAAAAAAATCTCTCTCTCTCTCTCGGCAGCGGTTCCTTTAAAATTCTCCATTAGGCGGATCCGTTCACATCCGTTACGAACGGATCCGCTTTTCCGCCTTTTTGGTGGATTTTAACTGACACAAAAAACTGAAGTGTGAAACAGACCCTAGGCTGCTCTGCATTTACTGAGCCACGCCCACTTGGGGAAGACCATAACAATGAGCAGTAATCGAGATTCAGCTGACTTTTCTGCATTTGTGCTACATTGCCATGTTGCGTTTCATCTTGTACGCTGTTGTAAGTGAAAGAGTTTAAAGGAATCCTGTCATTCATGCTACGCAAACCACTGGCAGCATGAATTGGAACTGTGGCAGTTCACTGAAAATATACTGGGCTGCTGCCCCAGGTGATGACAGGTCTCACCCATGTTTGTATATAGGAAGACCTGTCAATCCGCTGGAGGGTGCGAATCTCCAAACTATACGTTCTCTGAAACTCTTCCTACATACATGGCTGTGATCGTACATCCAGGCTCTGATTCATGCTGCCCCACAGTTGGGCTGCATGAGGTCTTGAGTCACTGGACCCCGGTAATTGTTACTTACTGTAAAGTAACCAGTAGAAATTTTTTTTTGTCTTTGTTTCCATCTCAGCTTTTCTTACAAAGTGGACCCAACTGATCTTCAATTGTGTTGTGACGGAGATAGATCCTATCAATGAGAAAAAGCCAGTGGAGATATCAAAGCAACCTCTATGATCAAGCGGAACAGGAAGGAAGCAGGAAATCTGTGCAATTTTTAACGTATTGTTGACTATCAAAATTATGATCTATGGGAATAAGGTTATGGCCCCATTCATATGGATGTATTATAGTCAGTATTTGTAAGCCAAAACTTAGAGTAAATACAAAACACAGAAGAGGTAAAAATCTTTATTCTTGTTCCAGAAGTACTGATAAAATACTGACCAAAATATACAAGCGTGATTGTAGGCCTAAGGGCTCATTCAGACGTCAATGATTCTTCTAGTGCCTGCAAATCTGTCTGAGTTTCATCAGATGAAGGAAAAAATGTTTAAGCTGATTTTATCAAACATTACGTGAAAACCACACAGCGCATGGATAGCATCCGTGTGCTGTCCTATTTTTTTTTTTTTTTTCTTCTTCTTTCACAGACCCATAGATTGCATTTCTGAGTTTAATCTGAGACTCGGACATGTCTGCGTGATGTTGCGTGAACCACTTGATCAGCCAAAACACACCTGCATATGAACTGCCCCATAAATAAGAGGTCAGTTTTTCCACGTACACATTCTATCTATATTTTTCACGAACGTCTAAATGTGACCTTAGGCACAATAGATGGTGACAAATGATGTAGGATGGTGGTGCCAGCGCCGCTCACCAATGAGTATATGCACTCTGTTGTGTGTTGCCAAAAAGCAGAATTCCAGATACGGGGCACTGCTAACCTCAGGCGCTTCGCCTTCAGGTGATCTTCATACAGCTTTACAAAGGATAAAACCTCTAACTTCCATGATGAAGATATCAAGCAAATGATAGAAAATGCCGCTAATGTTGACTGGACATGTTTTTGTGAATGGTGACCTAAGCCCTAGCGCTGGCCTTCTCTTACATAAAAATCATGTGTAACTGAATTGGGTTTCTCTTTATGTTAAAAAGGGAATTCACATTTTGTATTGCTATAAATAAGTGGTGGTTCCTTCACTGAGACTCCCACTTGGGCAGAACAAGGAGTTAGTATTTCACTTTTTCTATTGAAACCAATAGAAAAGTGACCAAAATTGCACATGGCCTCTGCATTAAAGCCCATGGGCCTCGCAGGAAGACATGAACTCTGCTTGCTTGGCCCTTTCTGGAAGAGCTGCACAGTGGCCTCGCCTGCCTTGAGGTTCCTGGTAAAACACCCATCCACATAGAGCACTATAATTTCTCAGCCTAATGCTAATTGTCCACACCTCATTTCTAGAGTAGTTGAACATGAAGTGCCAGAAAACTGTCCAGGAACTTGCTACAATGCTTATGTTGCAGCCAGATTTTGCACCACTTGGCATGGAATGCCTTAGAGATGGGTTTAACGACAAAGTAAACAAAACCAAAAGACCTGCAGATGGTTATATAGGGAGTAAATATTATTTTATAATATGAGAATGTGTCTTCGTTCACACTGCGTCTGTGCATAGCCTATAGAGTCAAGCAAATTTGTTCAGGTCCCTGTTTATTTGGCAAACTATAGCGCTTACCGAATAAGCTACAGCGGGAACCCGGATACACGAAGTGCTCCGACTGATCGGCACTGCAGCTGCATGTGTCGCGGCTGTGTGACAGTCACAACACTTGCATGGAGATTCTGTTTGTTGGGCTCTCCATGCATGTGTTGTGACTGTTACACAGCCGCGACACATGCCACTGATCAGCCGGCGCGCTCCATGTATCCGGGTTCCCGCTGTAGCTTGCTGAATAATCAGGGACCTGAACAAGTTCGCTTAAATCTAATAGCCTACAAAATACATGAAGAACTTTTCCCTATGTGTGATGCAGCCATTCACCAGACTGAGGCAAATGTAGGTTCTTTTGTCCTCCAACGGCCTGGTATGGGTGTGTAGACTGTTCTTTCCTATACACAGGGCCACTGCAGAGAATGGCATGCTATGCGGTATTTTTTGTTTTACACATTGGGTCTCAATGGTGCATAGATTCCTCAACATCCATCCTGTCTTTGGCCAAGGCCTAGCATTCGCCCCCGATAGTGGGCACAAAGCAGTCTGCACCTTACCTACCTGCTGTTTAAGGACAACTTCCTGGAAGGACTCTACTCAAACTGTCATTACTTGTCATATTGGCTTTAACTTCCCTTGTTAAAGGGGGAATCTCAAGTTAGAAAATTGCTACAATTAGAAAGCATGAAAATAAGCAAGTTTGCAACTAACTTGCTATTGCTACATGTTGGAATTTTTCTGCAACGAGAACTTTTATCTAACATAGTTCACAACTCATTTCTAGTGATGAGCAAACGTGCTCTGATATCAGCGGGTCTTGGATGTGCTCGAGCAATATGTTTCTACGGCTGTTAGGCAGCTGCAACACATGCGGGGATTGCCTAACAGCTGTGAATCATGCACCCACATGGACTTGAACATATTACTCAAGCAAGCCCTATATACTCGGATAACACTATATCCGAGCACGTTCGCTCACCACTACTCCTTTCCAAAGCAGTCGGCCACCAAAGCCTGGTCAACTGTGTACAGTAGTTACATTCTAGGCTGAGTTAAAAGGATTATCTAGGACTTTGTAAATTCATAGCCCCATAGGGAAAAATAAGCAACGTGCTCCTCCTACCAGTTCTGTGGTACGTCACCTTCTCTTATGTTGAAAAGGCATCGCTGCTGATGTCATGCTGATTGAGCCGACTCCTTGCTGCCTAACTCCATGGAGGCAACTGTCAATCAGCATGATGGTGGTAGAGCTCACTGGAAAAGGAAGAGCTACTCTGTTGAAGTCAAATGAAGCAGCAGAAATGGCGCTGGGAGCAGTCTATGACTGCTCTGAGCTGACAGAGATCAGCATGGGGCAGAACAGCCACAAAGTTAACAGTGGAGAAAAATAACAAAACTCTTGGATAACCCTTCAACTCCTAACATCTCAGCCACCCACAGGTCGGTCCAGAAATATTTGGACAGTGACACAAGTTTTGGCATTTAGTTGTTTACGAAAACATATTCAAGATACAGTTACATAATAAATATGGGTGTAGCGTGCAGACCCTCAGTTTCAATTTGAGGGTATTCACATTCTAATTGGCGAAAGGGCTTAGGATTTACAGCTCTTTAATATGTAGCTGCCTGTTTTTAAAGGGACCAAAAGTAATCTGACAATTATCTCAAAAGCTCCTCACAAAATCATCATCAATTAAACAGGTAAAATGGCTTGAGTTGATTTCAGGTATGGCATTTGGATTCTGTTGCTGTGAACCCACAACATGCGGTCAAAGGAGCTCTCAGTGGAAGAGATACAAACGATCATTAGCCTGAAATTAAAAAAAAAAAATCCATCATTGAGAAAGCACAAATGTTAAGAGTGGCAAATCAACAATATGGCACAGTCTGCAAAAAAAGAGCACACTAGTGAGCTTGGGAACTCAAAAAGGCCCTGATGTCCACAGAAGAGAAGTGGCGGATGACCACAAAATCATTTCCATGGTGAAGAAAAACCCCTTCCCAACATCCACCCAAGTGAAGAACACTGTCCAGGAATGGGGTGTCCACAATAAAGAGAATCCTTCATGAGAGCAAATACAGAGGGTTTGCCACAAGGTGCAAATGATTGATCAGCCTAAAAGTAGAAAGGCGAGATTAGACAGATGAAACTAAGATCAACCTGTACCAAAATGATGCTTGACTGACAACGGGTCACTAGTGGTTATTGATGATTTGACTGAAGACAGAAGCAGCAGGATGAATTCTGAAGTGTACAAAGCTCAAACTCAACCAAATGCAGCATGGTTGGATGGCTATTCACAGTACAAATATAGACAATTACCCAAAACATACTGCAAAAGTAACTCAGGAGAAGTGGAATATTCTGCAATGGCCAAGTCAATCAGCAGAGCTCAACCCCATCGAGCAGAATTTCACATGTTTAAGACAAATTTAAGACAGAAAGACCCACAAATAAGCAACAGCTGAAGTCAGCTGTAGTAAATGCCTGGTAAAGCATGACGATGGAGGAAATCCAGTGTTTGGTGATGGCCACAGCTTCTAGACTTCAGACCGTCATTGCCTATAAAAGATTCTCTACAAAGTATGAAAAATGAATATTTTATTTATGGTAAAGTTAATTTGTGCAATTACTTTTGAGCCCCTGAAATGTGGAGGCTTTGTAGAAAAATTGTTGCTTGCAATCCTTACACGTTGTTCACAGGATACTTTTGTTCAACTCCTTTAATTAAAACTGAAAGTCGCCTCTTCAATTGCATCTTTCAGTTGTTTCATTTTACATAAAAAATGGTGTCATGCAGAGCCCAAATCATGACAATTCGGTCACTATATTTCTGGACCAAACTGTATGTAGCCTGTGTAATAATGATCCTGTCCCCCCAATCAGGCTCACTTACCCCACCCAGCCGTGTTTGTAGAAATGCCCTATATAAGTAGTGATCACCGTGTAAACTTCATAACAAGCCACTGATGGCAGAATGTGTTACAGCAAACCTGTGCTGAGTGTTATCGTTCTACTACTACTGGAGCTCTGCTTCTAACCAAAACGGTGACTCAGCGAGGAGTGCAACCCCGTCAGAAACCAGTAAGGAAAGAGACTGCTCAGCTTGGAGTTGCTCAAGAAACAACTTCAGAATAAAACAAGATAGCTGAAGATGAACTTATGACTTTTTGTTATCTCGTCAGTTGTTCTGAAGAAAATTGGAAGTTTTAGCAAATTCACTCAGCACGTGGCTGGTGGTGTAAAGTGAATCTGCCAGCACAGAATGACTGTTGAAACCAGACACTTGATGTTTCCTCTCAAGCCACAGCCCCTTGCTTTTTTTTTTTTTTTTTTTTGAGTGCTAACGTGACTATATTGAGCATGATAAGGGCAGCAGGTGGGAAGGTACACGGAAATGTGTCCTAGCCGAGGTGCACCGAGCCTGCACACAATTGTATGCTGACAAGCTCCCTCTACAGCCCAGAGTCCACCAATATAATGCCTGACATATTGGTAACATATAGGAAGATTTCTGAAACTGATCGGATACCTAAAGAGCCTGTTTAGTTGATTTTGTAGCAGGTGATGAAACACTTTTGTGCTGTTTCATTACCTGCCATGTAGTGATGGAGCCTCTGTCTTCCTATTCTAGGTGGAGCTTGGATATCCATTTTGGCAAGGTATACCAACCACCATGTGAGCACGTTGTGCTGTCTGACCCACTTTTTGGCAGTGTCTGGCAGTGTCTTTTTGGTCGACAGCATGTTTGTGCCTACCTCCACAAGACAGACTCTGCCGTAAAGAAAGTCACACAGCAGAAAGTGACTCCATCTGCTTCATTAATGTCAATCTTTTCTGCCCAAATCCTGTCTTCTAGTGTTCTTCTAGGGTTGGATGCAGAAACACTGGTGCAAGTTAAAAGCATGTTGTGAACATAGCCTTACAGGGAACTTCTTCTGGCAATTCAGTGCTGAAACCTCCTATTCCACTTTGCAGATCTGTTTTCACATTTTTTCTGATATATCACATTGCCTTCTTGCTGTCAGATGTTGGGCCACGTGCAGTCTTCCTTTCCTTTTGTGTCTTTGCCTTTTTATTAGTGGCGGTGCACTTCCGGGGTCTCGTTATCCATTCTGTACAGCCTCAGACCATGGCTCTAACCATAGAAACCAGTCTCTGCCTCCTAATGCAGACCATACCACCTCTGTATTATGTTATTAGTAAACCTAATGGCTTAAGTTCAGGTTAGTCAGTGTAAATGAGCCATTCTTTGGAAATGTTTTATGGAATAATAACCAGTGTAATTGTTTGGAACCTTATCCATAGAAGAAAGGGGGTGCATTCTGCTGTGCCCCTGGTCTTACATCGTATTGTGTACGCAGCAACTACGTGCCGCTTGTCTGGAGTAGCAGTACCCCAATCCTGAAATACCAAATGGATTTTGGCTTGGAGTTGTGGTTTCACAACAGATAGGGAGTAAATTTGCAGAGAATTGATTCACAGGAACACATGAATAATCTGGCTTCTGGACGGGAGCCCTTAGATCCACCTCCAATTGCCTGAAATCTTATTAGCGAGCCTGGTGTGACCTGTTAGTTGCGGTATGAAGCCCATGTGCTGTTGTGCCTGGCGAGCCAATCCGGTGAGAGGCAGTTCTCAGGACCCGTGACTAGTGGCTAGAGAACATGGATGGGTCAGGTCCTACCAATAGATTAGCACCAACTACAGGAGGAGTCCAGGCCTGGTCTATATGGTGTGAATTGTATCTGATGCCAGTCTTCCTTGCAGGCATGCAAAGCTTCTACCTCCTGTATACTGTATGCCCCAAATCCTCTGCAAGGCCATTATGTTACTGTATAGAAGGACGGCATCTGATCCAGTAAAACATGACAGTGAATCATGCCTAAATCATTATCGCCAATGTGATCAGAACACAAACCTGGGAAAGAAAACAGCTGATACTGTATGATTCAGAATAGGATAGGACATTCATATTTTGTACAGGAGGGGGAAGAAAAGCAGGAGAATCCTGGAGGCTTGAAATGACAAGTTGAGTGTTTTTTCATGTGGTGCAGACTGAGGGACTCCTGATGAGGATCTTATGTTTTGGGTGCCATTTTACAAGACAAAGGGAGCAGGTCTCCTCTACAATCCTGACTCCTGTATGCTTTCTTGTATTCTTGTTCCTCATACTTTTTAAATAAAAGGTTTTGGTGACTGTTTTTTCCAACATACAATAAAATACAACATGTATATATGACTGATAGTCTCTTATAATGCGCATGTTATGTGCTTTTCCTAACCCTGTAAGAAGTCACGATTTGCACAAAATTTGGCTGAATTGCACCAAGCATGAGATTATTGCCGGCAGCCTCTACTTTTGCAAAAGTGTAGAAACATTTTGGTAAAACCAGGACACAAATACTACAGGGTGGGCCATTTATAAAGCTGGATCCTAAATGGCCGCCATGGTCACCACCCATCTGGAAAAGTTTCCCCCTCCCATATAATAATGTGCCACAAACAGGAAGTTGATATCACCAACCATTCCCATTTTACTTAGGTGTATCCATATAAATTGCACACCCTGTATTTCCAGGATTATAAATTATCCAAGTTTTTAGTCTCAACTGCAGCAGACAGGCATTGGGTGGAGGGGGCTATCGCTGTCTGTGACATAGGAATAAATCATGTAAATCAACAGCCGCGGAGACACCATCACATGTTTCTCAATGCAAGCAATGACTAGCCAGGTCTTTCCCCGGGAAGGAACAACCACGGGAAGGGCAGTCTCCAATGAAGGAAACCACCTATGCCAAAACATGGTATCCATCCACAGACAGCTGTTTCGGGGTATTGCCCCTCATCAGTGTGGAGTAGGAAACTGGCTAGTAGGAGCAATGCCTAGTGAAAGGCTATGAACATAAGGATGAGTGACCTCATGGAGATCAACATCCAACACTGCGGAGACACCATCACATGTTTCTCAACGCAGTGATCTAGAGCAATGCCCCCATCCCTTATGGGAAATATGCAAAAGCATGTAAATCAACAGCCGCGGAGACACCATCACATGTTTCTCAACGCAAGCAATGACTAGCCAGGTCTTTCCCCGGGAAGGAACAACCACGGGAAGGGCAGTCTCCAATGAAGGAAACCACCTATGCCAAAACATGGTATCCATCCACAGACAGCTGTTTCGGGGTATTGCCCCTCATCAGTGTGGAGTAGGAAACTGGCTAGTAGGAGCAATGCCTAGTGAAAGGCTATGAACATAAGGATGAGTGACCTCATGGAGATCAACATCCAACACTGCGGAGACACCATCACATGTTTCTCAACGCAGTGATCTAGAGCAATGCCCCCATCCCTTATGGGAAATATGCAAAAGCATGTAAATCAACAGCCGCGGAGACACCATCACATGTTTCTCAACGCAAGCAATGACTAGCCAGGTCTTTCCCCGGGAAGGAACAACCACGGGAAGGGCAGTCTCCAATGAAGGAGAAACATGTGATGGTTTTGCATATTTCCCATAAGGGATGGGGGCATTGCTCTAGATCACTGCGTTGAGAAACATGTGATGGTGTCTCCGCAGTGTTGGATGTTGATCTCCATGAGGTCACTCATCCTTATGTTCATAGGAATAAATCATAACCTGCGCATTTATTTCACCAACTGATGATAAAAGGAGCAAAAACATGAGTTTTTGTCAACAAAAGAAATGAGGCTTCTGTCAGTTTGTCTAAATGCATTTATCCTTGGTAGAACAGCACAGGATGGAGGTTGGCTGTTCCATTAAGAGAAAAGAACAAATCTGCCGCTTTAAGGGGATTTGTGAGATAGGAAAATGTTATAAAGTAGATATAATTTTCCCTTATCTGATGGAAATCTCTACCAGATACTGTGGCCCAGAATACGTGCTCCCAAATGCATCCCCCCACCCTTGGGATTCCACAAGACCATTCATTGTTTTTCTTTGCGTATGTGCACACGCTGCAGATTTCCTAGTGATTTACAGTACAATGTTAATCTATGGGAAAAAAAAACCGCTGTGCACATGCTGCAGAAGAATCCGTGTGGAAACTCAGCGGCTTATTTTACGCAGCATGTCAATTCTTTGTGCGGATTCTGCAGCGTTTTTACACCCATTCCATTATAGGAATCTGCAGGTGTAAAAACACATGCCAAATGAGCAGGAAAAACACGGATTTTGACCTGTGGATTCTGCCAAAATATGCAGATTCCGCACGGAAAAATCAGCACAGCAATCTGTAACGTGTGCACATACCCTTTAACTCTAGGTTGAAGCTCTCTCCGAGGTGGAGAGACATAGACCCTGGGGTCCAGCAATTATCACAGGGGTATGAACTCTTGTGCAGCTCTAAGGCTAGGTTCACATTGACGTTTCAGTCTGCATCCTGCGAACCTATCTTTAACCCCTTCATGACTAAGCCTATTTTGACCTTAATGACCAGGCCATTTCTCCTTCGTCTCATTGAGGGACACAGACTGTGGGTGTGTGCTACTGCCGTCTGGAGGCTGACACTAAGTATACAAAAAACAAGTTAGCTCCTCCTCCGCCGCATACACCCTCGCCCCGATAGCGGGCGGAAACCAGTTTTTGCTTAGTGTCTGATGGAGGCACATGCAGTCTGGGTCTCCAGACAATTTTTTTTCTTTTTTTTCTCGCTATGAAAAGGAGACAGGGGTGACGGACCCTATTGAAAGGGTCCGATCTCCCCAAAACATCAACGGGCGAGCACGCGCGAGTATCACCTCCGCGTATCCTTTCCCGCACCGAAGGACATCTCTGGGACTTTTCCCCAGACATCTATTTTTATTTTTTATTTTCTGAGAAGATAAGACAGGGTCAACTGATCCTATTGAAAGGATCCGATTTCCCCAAACCAACAACGGGCGACCACGTGCGGGTGTCCCTCCACGTTTCCTCTCCCGCGACGTGGGACATTATGCCAGACTTAGCCCTGTCCACCCCTAGGTAGTGAAACCATGGGCTTGCACAGAGGCACAAGACTAGTCTGTGCGCCCCCACTGCTCCACCAACGCATGACGGCGGTGCTGCATGGCGGCGGACGGTCCCTCTCCTCGCCCAGACAAGGCGGACGGAGCTAGGGTGCCTGCACCGTCCGAAAATGGATTACCTCATGGCCTCAAGGAGGTATGGTTGGGCTGGGAGGGCCCCTGGGCAGTGAGAGGCTCCAGGCTTAGGAAGAGCGATGAACACTTTAATACATTTCGTATGCCCCAGCAACTCAGGGCTGGAGCTGCAGAGTAACCAAAGGCGGTGATCAGCAGCAGCTCCCTCCTCCCTCTCCCCACTCCGCTTCCTCCCTCCTGCCTCCTTTTCTCCTTCCTCCCTTCCATACCTGTAGCCAGTGGGCGCAGGGAAATCCCCCAGCTGGGGAAGGGGGCGCTTCAGGGGGGTACCAGGGGAGCGCAGGATCCAGCTCCGGTACACAAGCGCACCCATGCTCGGGCAGGCGGGCAGTGTTAAATTTAGCCCGCGGCTTCGGCCTAGGCCGCGGGGGAGGGCCTGCCTCCCGACGTGACGTCAGATCCGGCGCCGCCCCCATGTCCAGGGCGGGCGCTGGATAAAATTGAGGCCCCGGCTTCAGAACAGGGTAGGCCGCGGTCAGCAGAGCATCGCAGCCTACCCAGAGAGGAAGCGACAGCAGGATCAGGAGCGCGGGGAGACAGCAGAAGTCGGGTAAGTGCGACCCCGTCCCGGAGCCACACTAGGGCAAGTGTTCCTCCTTCTCCTCATTCCCCCTTATGTTTTAAAAAAATGGAAAGAGAGAGAGAAAGTTGGCATTTTCTGCAGTATGTCTGGAAAAGGGAAAAAGCACACGTTCCTTTATACCGCATGCTTTTCCTGCGGGGCGGTGTTCACGCGAGCGCAGACTATTAAGTTATGTGAAGCCTGTAGTTCAGAATGCGCCCAGGAGCCCTCCCCTCCAACGGTGCCCAGGGGTTCGGACCCCCCGGAATGGGCGTTATCACTTTCTCGGTCTATGGTTTCGCTTACGAAGGCGATTGAGACCCTTCAGGCCCCGGATAGGGGTAGAGACGACGGTTCATCCACCTCACAAGAGCCGCCGGCCTGCAGGGGCCGCACTCTCTCTAAACAGACGTACAGGGAGAGATCCCATATGGCGTCTCCGGGCCCCTCCGGTGCTTCAGCATCTGTGAGTGCGGCGTCTCGCTCACCGTCACCATTGTCTGGGAGCGAGCAGAGTTCGGATGAGGACATGCAGGAATCCCTGGACCTGGATACCCCGGGGTGTCGGGAGACTGTAGACAGTCTCATTGAGGCTGTCAATCAGACTCTAGGTATTGAGGAGGATGTCTCCCTAACCGCAGGGCATAAGATATCTTTTAAAAAGACCAGGCGACCTCATAGGGTGTTTAGCACTCATCCAGAATTCGAGGACATGGTACAATGGCACAGGGAACGTCCAAACAAGCGCTTTTCGGGACAGAAGACGCTAGAGACGAGGTACCCGTTTGCACCAGAGCTCTGTAAGACATGGGCGAAATCTCCGATTGTGGATCCCCCAGTATCACGCCTGGCCTCAAGATCATTGTTGTCAGTGCCTAGTGGTTCTTCCATTAAGGACCCCACAGATCGGCTCATGGAAGGTTTTGCCCGCTCTGTGTATGAGGCATCGGGATCAGCACTTTTGCCTTCATTTGCGGCAACATGGGTGGCCAAGGCCATGATGTCATGGTCAGAGTCTTTGAATAGATTCCTGCAAGAGAGAGATTTGCCGATAGAGGTGTCTGAGATAGCAAATCAGATCGCGATGGCGGGTGACTATCTAATGCATCCTTGGATGCGGCTAATTGCGTGGCACTAGCTGCGGCAAACGCTATCGCCATTAGGAGAGCCTTGTGGCTAAGGCTATGGCGGGCTGATTCAATTTCTAAGAAATCGTTAACGTCCCTCCCATATCAGGGTAACCGACTTTTTGGAGAGAAATTAGACAAGCTCATTTCGGATGCCACAGGGGGAAAGAGCAGCTTTCTCCCACAGCAGAAGAGTAGACCGCCCTTTCGTCAACCGCAGGCGCGCTTTCGAGCATTTCGCGCCCCCGGATGGGCAACAGCGGCCAGTTCTACCGCCCCAGCTCGCTACAACCAAGACAGAGAGCGCCAGGTCACGTATAAAGCCAATCCGCTGGGGAGGATGCGGGGCCGTCCACCCACGTCAAGGGGGGCCAGGTCCCAGAGGCCCTCAGCAAAATGACTCGAGGCTTCAGGTACCCGAAGACAGCAGAGTAGGGAGTCGTCTGCTCGGGTTCCGCCATGTCTGGGTCAAGGTGGCACACGACGCATGGGTGGCGGAATTAGTGTCATTCGGGTACAAAATAGAGTTTATCGGACATCCGCCAAGGCGATTTTTTTCTTTCCCGGCTTCCCAAATCGGAGTCCCGGGCAGAGGCGTTGCTAGGAGCCATCAGGACTCTTCAGTACAACGGGGTCATTGTCCCGGTACCAGAGGGCGAAAAGGCTCAAGGATTTTAATCCAACCTGTTCACGGTCCCCAAGAAGGACGGAACAGTAAGGCTGGTTCTGGACCTAAACCTCCTAAACAGGTTCATCAGAGTCAGACACTTTCGGATGGAATCCCTCCGGTCAGTGATATCAGCCATGGAGCAGGGAGAATATTTAGCCTCAATCGATGTTCAGGATGCCTACCTGCACATCCCTATTTTTCCCCCGCATCAAAAGTTCCTTCGGTTTGGAATTGATGGCCGGCATTTTCAATTTGTGGCTCTGCCATTCGGGTTAGCCACGGCTCCCAGGGTATTCACGAAGGTAATGGCGGTCGTTATGGCCATTCTTCATGCTCGGGGCATAGTGGTTTTGCCGTACTTAGACGACCTCTTGGTAAAGGGGCCGTCCTTTCAAGCATTCGAGGAGAATGTCAGCATCACGCTGGATACCCTATCTCGCCTAGGTTGGTTGGTCAATGGAAAAAAGTCATCTCTTATCCCAGCTCAGAGGATTCCATTCCTAGGGATGATTTTCGATACTTCCCGAGGGTTGGTAATTCTCCCTCAGGACAAGGCTCGGGCGCTCCAGCAGGGAGTTCGGAGTCTGCAGCAACCAGGCCCTCACACGATTCGATTTGGGATGAGGGTTCTAGGGAGAATGGTAGCGGCAATAGAGGCAATTCCGTTTGCTCAATTTCATCTTCGGCCCCTGCAGCACGCTCTCTTGGCAGCATGGGACAGGAGTCCGTTCTCCCTAGATCATCAGTGCAGGTTGTCCGTTCAAGTCCGACGAGCACTTCAATGGTGGACGCGCGACTCCTCTCTCCTTCAGGGGAAACCATTTGCTCCAGACCAATGGTTGGTGATCACAACCGACGCGAGTTTTCTCGGTTGGGGAGCAGTATTTCGTCATTACACGGCACAGGGGCAGTGGTCACCCCAGGAGGCTCATCTTCCGATCAACTTGTTGGAGATTCGAGCGGTGCGGTTGGCGTTGCAGCATTTTCAGCACTGGCTAGCAGGTCGCCCAGTCCGGGTCCAGTCAGACAACGCCACGGCAGTGGCGTACGTGAATCACCAGGGGGGCACGCGCAGCAAGGCAGCCATGCACGAGATAGAGCATGTACTCCGGTGGGCCGAGAGGCACCACTCAGTAATCTCAGCAGTTCACATTCCAGGCGTGGAAAATTGGGCAGATTTCCTGAGTCGGTAGGGTGTCATGGCCGGGGAATGGTCCCTGCATCCCGAGGTCTTCCAGCAGATTTGCCAATGGTGGGGGACTCCGGACGTGGACCTGATGGCCTCCAGGGAGAACGTCAAGGTGGGCATGTTTGTCGCCTGGTCCCAGGATCCGCGAGCAATCGCAGTGGATGCGTTGGTCCTTCCATGGGGCCAGTTTCGGCTCCCATACCTGTTTCCCCCTCTGCCTCTTCTACCGAGGGTCATCAGAAAGATCAAGATAGAGAGGGTCCCGGCAATTCTGCTGGCTCCAGACTGGCCCCGTCGAGCTTGGTACGCGGATCTAGTACAGCTCCTCGCAGACGTGCCATGGCGTCTACCAGAACGGCCAGACTTATTGTCCCAGGGGCCGATCTACCACCCGAACTTAGGGGCCCTGTGTTTGACGGCATGGCCATTGAATCCTGGATTCTGACCCAGGCGGGGTTTGGGCGTGAAGTGGTGGCTACAATGGTTAGCGCCCGGAAGCCGGCCTCGGCGAGGGTTTATCATAACACTTGGAAGGTTTTCTTTCTCTGGTGTCGAGAGCACAGGGTTGCGCCTTTGTCCTTCTCGGTTCCCAACATCCTGGCTTTTCTGCAGTCAGGCCTAGACGCAGGTTTGGCCCCGAGTTCCCTGAGGAGACATATCGGCTTTGTCTGTCCTTTTCCAGCGAAAGATCGCTACCAATATGCAGGTCAAGACATTCATTCAGGGGTTCTCTCACTTGGTGCCCCCCTTTAGAGCGCCCATAGACGCCTGGGACCTTAATCTGGTTCTGGGTGTCCTGCAGGAAGCTCCTTTTGAGCCGTTGCAGGAAGTCACATTGTCATACCTTTCCAGGAAGGTCGTGTTTTTGGTAGCCATAACTTCCATTAGGCGGGTCTCGGAATTGGCAGCCCTATCCTGTAGAGCTCCGTTTCTGACCTTTTTTTAAGGTTAAGGTAGTCCTTAGACCACCGCCGCCGTTTCTGCCGAAGGTTGTGTCCTCTTTCTATATTAATGAGGACATTGTTTTGCCTTTTTGTCCAGCTCCGGTACACAGAGTGGAGAAGGCGCTCCACACGCTGGACCTAGTAGGGCCCTCAGGAGGTACGTGTCAAGGACAGCACCTTTTCGCCAAACAGACTCGTTGTTTGTGATCCCCGAAGGGCGCAGGAAAGGGCTCGCAGCCTCACGGTCGACCATAGCCAGATGGATTTGCCTAACTATTCAAGAGGCTTACCGTATCAGAGGCACGCCGATTCCAACTGGAATAGGGGAGCATTCGACTCGGGCAGTGGGCGCCTCTTGGGCGCTTCGGCACCAGGCTTCGGTGGAGCAGGTATGCGAGGCGGCGACCTGGTCAAGCCTGCACACGTTCTCTAAGCACTACAATGTGCATACTCGGGCTTCGTCAGATGCGAGCCTGGGTAGGAAAATTCTCCAGGCAGCAGTGGCACACCTTTAAACAGGTGGGCATGCGGTTTGGATCGGTGAGTTGCTCCCACCCAGGGACTGCTTTAGGACGTCCCATAGTCTGTGTCCCCCAATGAGACGAAGGAGAAACATGAATTTTTATGAGTACTCACCGTAAAATCCTTTTCTCAGAGACGCTCACTGGGGGACACAGCACCCACCCTGATAGCCAGTTGGCTCTTGTTTATTTGATTAGTATAATTCCTTGTTTAATGTAGGGTGGTCCTTTTTTCAGACATATGATTTTCTGCGTTAAGGCTAATTTATTGTTATGTTCTCCTACTGCTTTTGCACTAAACTGGTTTCCGCCCGCTATCGGGGCGAGGGTGTATGCGGCGGAGGAGCTAACTTGTTTTTTGTATACTTAGTGTCAGCCTCCAGACGGCAGTAGCACACACCCACAGTCTGTGTCCCCCAATGAGCGTCTCGGAGAAAAGGATTTTACGGTGAGTACTCACAAAAATCCATGTTTTTTGCAATTCTGACCAGTGTCCCTTTATAAGGTAGTAACTCTGGAACGCTTCAACGGATCCTGGCAATTCTGAGATTGTTTTTTCGTGACATATTTGGATTCATGTAAGTGGTAAATTTAGGCTGATAATTTTTGAGTTTGTGAAAAAAAATTCAGAAATTTGGTGAAAATTTTGAAAACTTTGCAGTTTTCAAATTTTGAATTTTTATTCTGTTAAACCAGAGTTATGTGACACAAAATAGTTACTAAATAACATTTCCCACATGTCTACTTTACATCAGCACAATTTTTGAAACAAAATTTTTTTTTTGTTAGGAAGTTATAAGGGTTAAAAGTTGACCAGTGATTCCTCATTTTTAGAACAAAATTTACAAAACCATTTTTTTTTTTAGGGACCACCTCACATTTGAAGTCACTTTGAGGGGTCTATATGGCAGAAAATACCCAAGCGTGACACCATTGTAAAAACTGCACCCCTCAAGCTACTCAACACTACATTCAAGAAGATTATTAACCCTTCAGGTGCTTCACCGGAACTAAAGCAACGTGGAAGGAAAAAAATGGACATTTTAATTTTTCCAACAAAAATTTTCTTTTAGCATCAATTTTTTCATTTTCACATGGGCAACAGGATAAAATGGATGCTAAAATTTGTTGGGCAATTTCTCCTGAGTACACCGATACCTCATATGTGGTCATAAACCACTGTTTGGGCGCACGGCAGGGCTCAGAAGGGAAGGAGCGCCATTTGACTTTTGAATGGAAAACATGCTGGAATATTTAGCAGTTGCCATGTCGCGTTTGGAGAGCCCCTGTGTGCCTAAACATTGGAGCTCCCCCACAAGTGACTCCATTATGGAAACTAGACCCTCCAAGGAACTTATCTACATGCATAGTGATCACTTTGAACCCCCAGGTGCTTCACAAATTGATTCGTAAAAAAAAAAACCTTTTTTTTTCCACAAAAATTTTTTTTTAGCCTCAATTTTTTCGTTTTCACATGGGCAACAGGATAAAATGGATCCTAAAATTTGTTGGGCAATTTATCCTGAGTACACGATACCTCATATGTGGTCATAAACCAATGTTTAGGCGCACGGCAGGGTCCAGAAGGGAAGGAGCGCCATTTGACTTTTTGAATGGAAAATTAGCTCCAATCATTATCAGACACCATGTCGCGTTTGGAGAGCCCCTGTGTGCCTAAACAGTGAAACCCCACCCCACGTGACACCATTTTGGAAACTAGACCCCTTAAGGAACTTATCTAGATGTATAGTGAGGACTAGAGTTGAGCGACTTTTGGTTTTTTAGGGTCGAGTTTCGTTTCGTGAAACCCGACTTTTCCAAAAGTCGGGTCGAGCAAGATCGGCCGATTATAGAGAAAAGTCGGGGTCGTCCCGCAACACGAAACCCAATGTAAGTCAATGGGGAATAAAAGTCGGCAGTGAGAGGAGGACAGGAAACACACCTACAGTGCCCATTTGAATGCCAAAAGCATCAATTCTTCTTACTTAAGCTTGTCAACCTTAATTAACTTCATAATACAAGTTACGCACTGAAAAATGTGGGTTATTTGGCTAAAGTTGTGGGGGGGTAGGGCTGGCTCCAGGTTTTCATGTGCCCTGGGTGAAAGAGCGCCCCTTTAACACATACCACAACTCATCATGCTCCGATACGGCAGAGAAATAGCGGTATAGTACAATGAAAAATACTTCACTTTTTACATCTCATGACGAGGCCCATCTATTTCTCCATACAGAATCTTTGGTCCCATATAATGTTTGAAACAGTATATGATGAGCTCCACATAATGCTACAGTATATGTTGGTCCCCATGGATGAAGCTCCACTGTCTTATGGGCCCAAATAATGCTCCAAACATAATGGGCCCCATTTCTAATGCTCTAGTGTATAATGGGCCCTGTAAATGCTGCTCCAGTGTCTGATGTCCACCTTTGGAATGTTCCAGTGTATGGTGGGCCCCATCTATCATTCTCCAGAGTATAGTGCTCCCCAAAAATTGCTGTCCCAACATTGAAAACAATCAAATAAGTCTCCTCGCTAGGGAATCCCTGTACTAGTCTGGACTCCTCGTCGTCCCCATCTTCCATCTCACTGCACAGTATTTCAACCTTGCAAGTGCTGTGATCCTGAGCAAGCAGGGGGGGCCCACTCGTTGGCGATGGCACTGGCACAGGGCCCCTGATAGTACGGTGGTGTGTCTGATGGCGGGTGGGCCGAACCTGCACTTTCATCTGCAGCTTCCTCTTTGTCACCGTGTAAGATGGAACTGTATATGGGAAGGGTAACCGGAGTTTCATCAGGGTCAGATTCAGGCCGTGTAGCGTGCGAGGGGAATGTAGTGGTCTGGGTCAATGTACCAGCAGATTCATCGAGCAGTGGCTGGGCATCAGTGCACTTGTGTCGCCCCCAGAAGTACGGTCGCCACAGTGGCATTACCTTCCTCCTAGGGAGTGTGATGTCATGCTTGGGAGCAACGAAGGATCTCTCTAGCAGGTTAACTGATTGGGCGGCGTTATTCCCACGAGTCATGACCCTCCAAACAGCGTTCATGAAGGCAAAGTGTTTGTTTTACGTGGGCAGTATGGTTGCAAAGCTGAACCTTAAAGGAATGTCCAGAAGGGCACCACCAGGAGTGGAGCCTATGGTTAAATTCGACTCCACCTGGGAAACCTCAACCATGCCAGCTACAGAACAGATGCACACATTGCAAGCTTAATTCCGTTAACGAACGAGACTCCGTCATGCCCCGCGGTCCGAGTCCGGCTTACTAGAGGGACACGTGAGGCTCTGGCACATGAGATTGGCCAACAACTGGTGTGTCATGCCCTTACATGTCCGTGGCTGCATGTGCGCTACACTGAAAAGGCCAGCGTTTGTCGCTTACAGGTGCAGATAACCCGCTGAACAACGTTAGTGATGGGGATCACTGATTACAATTATTACTCGCGAACGATGATTTCCCAGTAAGTGCAGGTCAACCGCAGTTCCGGAATTAGGCCTAACCGTCATTCCTGAAAAAATGAAAAACTTACGTGTGCAAACCACAGGTGCTGTAGCTTGCTTATCAGCTCGCCAGCCGTTCTCATGCCCAGTATGGATTACACGTGATTGCACAAAGGTGAGAAAGGGTACCGTATCCCAGGATAACATGTATGGATAGCGTACACACTCAAAATACAGTGCCTACAAGTAGTATTCAACCCCCTGCAGATTTAGCAGGTTTACACATTCGGAATTAACTTGGCATTGTGACATTTGGACTGTAGATCAGCCTGGAAGTGTGAAATGCACTGCAGCAAAAAAGAATGTTATTTGTTTAATTTTTTTTTAAATTGTGAAAAGTTTATTCAGAGGGTCATTTATTATTCAACCCCTCAAACCACCAGAATTCTGTTTGGTTCCCCTAAAGTATTAAGAAGTATTTCAGGCACAAAGAACAATGAGCTTCACATGTTTGGATTAATTATCTCTTTTTCCAGCCTTTTCTGACTATTTAAGACCCTCCCCAAACTTGTGAACAGCACTCATACATGGTCAACATGGGAAAGACAAAGGAGCATTCCAAGGCCATCAGAGACAAGATCGTGGAGGGTCACAAGGCTGGCAAGGGGTACAAAACCCTTTCCAAGGAGTTGGGCCTACCTGTCTCCACTGTTGGGAGCATCATCCGGAAGTGGAAGGCTTATGGAACTACTGTTAGCCTTCCACGGCCTGGACAGCCTTTGAAAGTTTCCTCCCGTGCCGAGGCCAGGCTTGTCCGAAGAGTCAAGGCTAACCCAAGGACAACAAGGAAGGAGCTCCGGGAAGATCTCATGGCAGTGGGGACATTGGTTTCAGTCAATACCATAAGTAACGTACTCCACCGCAATGGTCTCCGTTCCAGACGAGCCCGTAAGGTACCTTTACTTTCAAAGCGTCATGTCAAGGCTCGTCTACAGTTTGCTCATGATCACTTGGAGGACTCTGAGACAGACTGGTTCAAGGTTCTCTGGTCTGATGAGACCAAGATCGAGATCTTTGGTGCCAACCACACACGTGACGTTTGGAGACTGGATGGCACTGCATACGACCCCAATAATACCATCCCTACAGTCAAGCATGGTTGTGGCAGCATCATGCTGTGGGGCTGTTTCTCAGCCAAGGGGCCTAGCCATCTGGTCCGCATCCATGGGAAGATGGATAGCACGGCCTACCTGGAGATTTTGGCCAAGAACCTCCGCTCCTCCATCAAGGATCTTAAAATGGGTCGTCATTTCATCTTCCAACAAGACAACGACCCAAAGCACACAGCCAAGAAAACCATGGCCTGGTTCAAGAGGCAAAAAATCAAGGTGTTGGAGTGGCCTAGTCAGTCTCCTGACCTTAACCCAATTGAAAACTTGTGGAAGGAGCTCAAGATTAAAGTCCACATGAGACACCCAAAGAACCTAGATAACTTGGAGAAGATCTGCATGGAGGCGTGGGCCAAGATAACTCCAGAGACCTGTGCCGGCCTGATCAGGTCTTATAAAAGACGATTATTAGCTGTAATTGCAAACAAGGGTTAATCCACAAAATATTAAACCTAGGGGTTGAATAATAATTGACCCACACTTTTATGTTTAAAATGTATTAAAATTTAACTGAGCAACATAACTTTTTGGTTTGTAAAATTTATGCATCTGTTAATAAATCCTGCTCTTGTGTGAAGTTTGAAGGCTCTAACTTATTTGCATCTTATCAAACCTGCTAAATCTGCAGGGGGTTGAATACTACTTGTAGGCACTGTATATGTCTATACAGCAGGAGGCAGGCTCAGACGGTGTTAGGCCCAGTATGGCTTGCACGTGATTGCACAAAGGTGAGAAAGGGTACCGTATCCCCGGATAACATGTATGGATAGCGTACACATTCAAAATATATGTCTATACATCAGGAGGCAGGCTCAGACGGTGTCAGGCACAGTATGGATTTGATGACCCAGACTACACAGCGGAGGAGCAGGGAGAGGTAAAGATTGCAAATGCTGGGGCCCTGCCCAAGCAAGGGGGGCCCACTCGTGGGCGTCGGTACTGGCACTGGGCCCCTCATAGTACGGCGGTGTGTCTGACGGCGGGTGTGCACCACCACCGTCAGAGACACTTGATTGCACTGAGGGACCCTGTGCCAGTGCCTGCACCCAAGAGTCGGCCTACCCACCTGTCCAGGGCAACGGCACTCGCACGGCGTCGTGCGCTAGGTGGTGACCCCGGCCATGGGGGGGGAGGCAGCACAGTTAGGGAGTTTTAGAAAGTGGCATATGTTGATGTTGGACATTCAGCTGATGCAAAAGGCGAAATAGGTCAAGTCCCAGGAAGAGGTGGACCAAAGCAAGCCATTTTTCTGTCACCCTATGTGTCATCAGGGGAAGGTGGGACAAAATCCTTGGAAACCCATGCATGGTTCATTTTAATGAAGGTTAGATCATCCACATTTTGGGTTGACAGACGGGTCCTTTTTTCTGTCAGGATTGATCCAGCTGCACTGAAGACTCTTTCCGATAGCACACTTGCAGCTGGGCAAGCGAGCTCCTGTAAGGCATATTGTGCCAATTCAGGCCAGGTGTCCAGTTGAGCGGCCCAATAGTCAAAGGGGAATGACCTGTGTGGGAGAACATCGATATGGGAGGAAAAGTAGTTTGTAACCATAGTTGACAACTGCTGTCTCCTGTCACTTTCCATCGATGCAGTATTACCAGTTGTGTGAGCGGTCCATGAAAAATCAGTCCACAACATTGTCATGAAACCCCTGTCTCCAACGCCACTTCTGCTGTGTGCACCATGAACACCTCTGCCAAGCTGCCCCCGGCCCGTACGGCTCGTGTGAGAACCATCACCGCTGCTGTGTGCTGGGAATGCCTCAAGCAACCGATTTACCAGAGTTGCTTGTTTATTAGCCATTATTAGGTCAAGGTTCTCCTGTGGCATGATGTTTTGTAATTTGCCTTTATAGCGTGGATCCAGGATGCTGGCCAACCAGTAGTCGTCATCGTTCATCATTTTGGCAATGCGGGGGTCCCTTTTTAGGATCTGCAAGGCATAATCTGACATGTGGGCTAATGTTCCCAGTGTCAATGATGCACTGCGAGTGCTGGGTGGAGGAGCACTTTCTGGCAAATCCACATCCCTCCAGTCACGCACAAACCCTGTACCAGACCTTGCCACGCCAACATTTTCACTTGCCCCACGAGATGCATCCTCCTCCCCTAAGGAATCATCCCCATCATCATCCTCCTCCTCCTCTTCTTCCTCCACCTCGTCCAGGAGAGGTCCCTGAGCAGACAATGGCTGAATGTCATCAAGGATTCCCTCCTCCTCTTCCTCCTCATCAACATTGGCTGCAGACGCCTGCTCCTTAAGGTGCGTCAAAGTTTGCATGAGCAGACGCATAAGTGGGATGCTCATGCTTAGGATGGCGTCGTCTGCGCTTACCAGCCGTGTGCATTCCTCAAAACACTGAAGGACTTTACAGAGGTCTTTCAGCTTCGACCACTGCACACCTGTCAACTCCATGTCTGCTCTCAAAGTGCCTGGCCGTGTATCCTCCCACAAATGCATTATGGCCTGCCTCTGCTCGCACAGCCGCTCCACCGTGTGCAGGGTGGAGTTCCACCTTGTTGCAATGTCGATAATGAGGCGGTGGTTGGGAAGGTGGAGCAATCGCTGCAGCTTCTGCATACGAACGGAGTGTACAGGCGACCGGCGGATGTGCGCGCACAGTCTTCGCACCTTCTGGAGCAGGGCTGTTAACTCCGGATAATTTTTGAGGAAGCACTGCACCACCAGGTTCAAGGTGTGAGCCAAGCAAGGTATGTGGCTGAGTTTTGAAAGGGCTATGGCTGCCACAAAATTACGGCCGTTATCACTAACTACCTTGCCTGCCTCAAGATGTACACTGCCCAGCCATGACTCAGTTTGTCGCTTCAAGTACTCGGCCAGCACCTCGGCGGTGTCTGTCGCCCAAACACATCATCTGCAACACAGCCTGCTGACGCTTTCCACTAGCTGCTCGATAGGGGGACACCGTGTGCAACAGTGGCAGCTGCAGATGGAGTGCTCGTACGACTGCGCTCTGTGGACGAGCTTTCGCTTCTGGAGGAGGAGGAGGGTCGAACGCCTACAGCCAACTGTTTCCTATACCGTGGGCTAGGCAGCACTGTCCCACCACCGCTGTCCCCTGTGGACCCTGCATCCACCACATTAACCCAGTGATGGACACGTAACGGCCCTGGCCATGCCGACTGGACCATGCATCAGTTGTGAGGTGCACCTTTCCACTCACTGACTGCTTGAGTGCATGGACAATGCGGTCTTTTACATGATGGTGGAGGGCTGGGGATGGCTTTGCGAGAGAAGAAGTGGCGACTGGGTAGGTCATAGCGTGGTACTGCATAGGCCATGAGTTCGTGGAAAGCTGCGCTTTCCACCAACCGATAAGGCATCATCTCAAGCGAGATTAGTTTGGCAATGTGGGCGTTCAAACCCAGTGTACGCGGATGAGAGACTGAGTACTTTCTTGACCTACGCATAGTGTCTGGGAGGGTGAGCTGGACTTGAGAGCTGCATATGGTGGAAGTAGCGGTGGACAGGGCGGACAGAGAGGGTTGATGATGGTGATGGAGTTGGTGTTCTTTCTGATGGCCTAGATTCAGTATTTCGTTGATATAACAGTGGGATTCCCTGACTGCTGTGGCCTTGCAACGACACCTCAACATTTGCTGCTGTGCTAACCGGTGGGCTTACAGTGGGGGAAACAATGTAGCGTTGCTGACTACCTTCGTTGTGATCAGTTGCACATGTGGCACTTGAGGTTTGGTGTTGTGTCCACGCTTGCAAGTGCATGCTGGTTAAATGTCTAAGCATGCAACTGGTATTCATATTTTTCAGATTTTTCCCTCGGCTAAAGGTCTTTGCGCACTTCTTACAGATAACCTTGGCCTGATCATGAGGATTTTGTTCAAAAAAGTGCCACACTGCACTCTTCCTACTTTGGCAGACATTTTGCGGCCTAGCACGCTGTGATGTTTTGACCCTCTGGACAAGCTGTCCAGCAACTCTTTTGATTTTTGGAACCTGTGTTTGGAGTGCTTCGGGCCTGCCAGATAACAGCTGTTGCGATGTCGATGTCTGCTGTGGATGCTCCTCATCTGAGCTATTGGAAGCAGCACCCTCTTCCCCCAATGGATGCCAATCTGGGTCAACAACTGGGTCATCCATCACCTCCTCTTCTATGTCATGTGCACCTTCCTCTGTGTCACCGTGTATGGTGGTATAGTGTGCGGGAAGGGGCACCTGAGTCTCATCAGGGTCAGAATCTGGCTCTGTACACTGCGAGGACAATGTAGTGCTCTGAGTGAATGTACCAGCAGAATCATCCATCAGCGGCTGTGCATCAGTGCACTCCATGTCAGATTCATCTTGGCCTGGGTAATTCACCATTTGACTTGATAATCCAGGCATGGTATGTGAAAACAGCTCCAAGGAGTAATCAGTAGTATGGCCTGCGTCATCCTTCAATCTTGGTTGGGGTGAAGGACACAAGGAAAGGTGTGGTTCATGAACATGAGCCTCCAATGATGACTCAGTGCTTTTACTTTTTACAACTTCAGAAGAGGCGGCGATAGAGCTGGAGGCCGAGTCAGCAATGTAAGACAAATCTTTTTCCTGAAGCTCTGGCTTTAAAAGCGTTTTGCCAACTCCTAGAAAACAGCCTTCGAGGCCTTGTGGAGCCAGACGATGACGCAGGCTCAACACCTCCTGCATTCGGTCCTATTTTGCTTTTGCCACTACCATCAGATCCAACACCATCATTACCAGCTGCCAACCCCCGCCCAATTCCACGGCCTCTTCCACCAGCCTTCCTCATTTTTTGTAGAAATGTAGACAAAATCCAACAAACTATATAGTAATGTAAAACAAGGTACAAGGTGTCTATAGGACAGGGGAGATTTTGAATTTCTGCAGACACTAGTGGACACTGGACACTTTCGGATTGTGTGAGGCCCACTGAATATCAGAGCGCTATGTCACAGGCTCGATGGCACAGGTGTGAAAAAAGTGACTACAGGATAAGGGAGACTTTGAATTTCTGCAGACACTTGTGGACACTGGACACTTTTGGATTGTGTGAGGCCCACTGACGCTGTATGGTGTAAAAAAATGCACGCTCAGTACCTCAGCAGGACAAAAAAAAAAATTGGGATTGCTTTTAAAAAAGCAGTTTGCAGAGCAGTGGGTAAACAGCAATGCAGCTGTCAGGAAGCCTTAGAAGGCAGCCTAACAACCAACACCGCTGATCCACCACAATATAGCCTCCCCTTGCACTGCACACACAGTGACTGGTGTGTTGTACAGGCAAAATCGCTAGCAGCAGAAGCAGTTTTTTTTTTCTTCTTCCCTGCCTAACGCTCTCCCTATGCTAAGATCGGCAGAAGTAAGATGGCGGTCGGTGTGCACGCCCTTTTATAACCCCTGTGAAGCCCACCAAAGCAAGCCAATCACTTGCATGCCCTTCTGAAAGATGGTGGTGACCCCTGTCTATGTCATCACGTTGCCCACAGTGTCCGTGGATCCTGATTGGCTGAAAAAGAGCGCAAAACAAACTTTTGAAACGCGACTTTGGCGCGTAAGTCGCTGACCTCGTGGCCGACCTCATCCTAGGGTCGGGTTTCGTTTCATGAAACCCGACTTTGCCAAAAGTCGGCGACTTTTGAAATTTTTCGACCCGTTTCGCTCAACTCTAGTGAGCACTTTGAACCACCAAGTGCGTCACAAAAGTTTATCACGCAGAGCAGTGAAAATAAAAAATATTTTTTTTTCCTCAAAAATGATTTTTTTTTAGCACGCTATTTTTTATTTTCACATGGCTAACAGGAGAAATTGGACCAAAATTGTTGTCCAGTTTGTCCCGAGTACGCTGGTACCCCATATGTGGGGGGAACCACTGTTTGGGCGCACGGCAGGGCTCAGAAGGGAAGGAGCGCCATTTGACTTTTTGAAATGAAAATTAGCTCCAATTGTTAGCTGACACCATGTCGTGTTTGGAGAGCCCCTGTGTGCCTAAACTTTGGAGCTCCCCCACAAATGACCCCATTTTGGAAACCAGACCCCCTAAGGAACTTATATAGGATGTATAGTGAGCACTTTGAACCCCCCAAGTGCTTCACAAAAGTTTATAATGCAGAGCCGTGAAAATAAATATTTTCTTTCCTCAAATTATTTTTTAGTCCGCAATTTTTTATTTTCACAAGGGTACCATGAGAAATTGGACCCCTAAAGTGGTTGTACAGTTTGTCCTGAGTACGCTGGTACCCCATATATGGGGGGGACCACTGTTTGGGCACACGTCGGGGCTCGGAATAATAATAAATCTTATTTCTACAGCGCCGATATATTCCGCAGCACTTTACATTTCAGAGGGGACTTGTACAGACAATATACATTACAGCATAACAATAATCACATAGATCATAACAGATACCAAGAGGAATGAGGGCCCTGCTCGCAAGCTTACAATCTATGAGGAAAAAGGGGAGACACGAAAGGTGGGTGGTAACAGTTGCCCTGATTGTATGGACCAGCCACAATGTTAAGTGTGTAACAGTACAGATGCAGAGGGCTAATGGATGCATAAAGCATGTGGGAACATGATGCGGGGAACCTGGTTATCGTAAAAAAAACAAACTTTTGGCTGTGCCACATAAGGATAGATTAGGTTAATGTGTTGAGGCGGTAGGCCAGTCTGAATAAATGAGTTTTCAGGGCACTCTTAAAATTGTGGGGATTGGGGACTAATCGTATTGACCTGGGAAGTGCATTCCAAAGAGTTGGCGCAGCACGTGTATAGTCTTGAAGATGGGAGTGGGAGGTTCTGATTGAGGATGCTAACCTCAGGTCATCAGCAGAACGGAGGGCGCGGGTAGGATGGTATACTGAAACAAGGGAGGAGATGTAGGGTGGTGCTGAGCCATGAATAGATTTGTGGGTGTGAGTAATCATAGAATCGTAGAGTTGGAAGGGACCTCCTGGGCCATCTGGTCCAACCCCCTGCTCAAAGCAGGATTCGCTAAATCATCCCAGTCAGATGTCTGTCCAGCCTCTGTTTGAAGACTTCCATTGAAGGAGAACTCACCACTTCTCGTGGCAGCCTGTTCCACTCATTGATCACTCTGTCAAAAAGTTTTTTCTAATATCTAATCTGTGTCTCCTCCCATTCAGTTTCATCCCATTGCTTCTAGTCTTTCCTTGTGCAAATGAGAATAAAGTTGATCCTTCTACAATGTGACAGCCCTTTAGATATTTGTAGACAGCTATTAAGTCTCCTCTCAGTCTTCTCTTTTGCAAACTAAACATTCCCAAATCCTGCAACCTTTCCTCATAAGACAGGGTTTGCAGACCGGTCACCATTCTGGTCGCTCTTTTCTGAACTTGCTCCAGTTTGTTGATGTCTTTTTTAAAATGTGGTGCCCAAAACTGGACACAATATTCCAGATGAGGTCTGACCAAAGAGGAGTAGAGGGAAATAATGACTTCACGTGATCTAGACTGTATGCTTCTGTTAATACATCCTAGAATTGCATTTGCCTTTTTTGCTGCTGCATCACACTGTTGACTCATATTCAGTCTGTGATCTATTAGTATACCCAAGTCTTTTTCACATGTGCTGTCACTTAGCCCTATTCCTCCCATTCTGTATATGCTTTTTTCATTTTTATTGCCCAGATGTAGTACTATGCATTTCTCCCTGTTAAAAATCATTCTGTTAGTTGCTGCCCACTTCTCCAGTTTATTTAGATCCTCTCTCTCTTCTCTAGTATTAGCTATCCCTCCTAGCTTTGTGTCATCAGCAAATTTAATCAGTTTACCCTCAATTCCTTCATCTAAATCGTTGATAAAGATGTTGAACAATACAGGGCCCAGGACAGAGCCCTGTGGTACCCCACTTGAGACATTCTTCCAACTGGATGTGCAGCCATTTACGACCACTCTTTGGGTCCGATCACTAAGCCAGTTATGAATCCACCTAACAGTTGCCTTGTCCATTCCATACTTAGTCATTTTTTCAATAAGGATTGTATGAGAGACTTTGTCAAATGCTTTGCTGAAGTCAAGATATACTATATCTACAGCATTTCCTTGATCAACCCAATCAGTGATACCATCATAGAAGGAAATTAAGTTAGTCTGACATGACTTATTAGTTACAAACCCATGCTGACTCTGTTTAATCACATCATTCTTATCCAGGTACTGACATACAGGTTGTTTAATAATTTGTTCAAAGATCTTTCCTGGTATAGAAGTCAGACTCACCGGCCTATAGTTGCCTGGGTCCACCTTCTTCCCCTTTTTGAAGATAGGAACAACATTTGCTCTTCTCCAGTCTTCTGGCACTTCTCCTGTTCTCCAAGAATTTTCAAAGACTATGGAGAGGGGTTCAAAAATTTCTTCTGCTATCTCCTTCAGTGCTCTGGGGTGTAATTCATCTGGACCTGGAGACTTGAATTCATTTAGGTTAGCTAAGTGTTTCCTCACCATCTTTCTGTTTATAGATATCCTGGATTCTTCTATTCCGTTAATAGGACAGTGAATAACAGTTGATGTTACATTTCCTTTCTGAGAGAAAACAGATGCAAAATAGGAATTTAAAAGTTCAGCCTTCTCAACATCCTGTCTTACCATTTCATCATTTTCATCCTGTAAAAATCCTATAGCATCTTTGACTTTTCTTTTACTTTTGACATATCCCCAAAATCCTTTATTATTGCTTTTGACATCTCTTGCAAGCCTCAATTCATTTTCAGCTTTAATAATCTGATTTGTGCCCTGCAGGTTCTGCAGACAGCATTATATTCTTCTTTAGATATGCCTCCCTCTTTCCATTTTATAAACATTTTTTTCTTCCTTTTTAGCATGTGCTTAAGTTCTGTGTTCATCCATCCTGGTTTCCTTAAATGCTTCCTATTCTTCCCTCTTTTCGGAATTGTTAACAACTGTGCTTTGAGAATTTCATTTTTCAAGATTTCCCATCCTTCCTGGACATTTTTGTCTTTAAGGATATCCAGCCATTGGATCCCTCCAATTCTCTTTCTGAATCCCTTAAAATCTGCCTTTCTGAAATCTAACCTTGACGTCTGAGTCTTCACAGGTCTTCCGCCTCTAGTTATCCAAAATTCTAAAATAGCATGGTCGCTACCTCCTAGGGTCCCAGCCACTTTTACCTCCTCAACCATTTCCTCCCTGTTTATAAGGATTAGATCCAAGGTAGCAGTTCCCCTTGTTTTCTCCCTTACCTTTTGGAAGATAAAGTTGTCAGCAAGAGAGGATAAGAATTTCCTTGACCTGTTAGTTTTGCCTGAGAGAGATTCCCAACAAATATCTGGATAGTTGAAATCTCCCATGACAACTGTTATATTTTTTGGAGTACTTGGCCATTTGATGCACAAAGAGTTCATCCATATCTTCAGCTTGCACAGGCGGCCTGTAGTAAATGCCTACAATGGTGTCCTTTCCATTGTTCTGTCCTTGTATTCTTACCCAAACAGTTTCCACAGAACTCCCAGTCTCTGAAGCTTCAATCTCTGTGCAGATATACGAGTTTCTAACATACAATGCGACACCTCCTCCTCGTTTATCAAGTCTGTTTCTTGCAAATAAGTTGGATCCTTCTAGTCTTGTATTCCAATCATGTGTATTGTCCCACCAAGTTTCAGTGATTCCAATGACATCATATTTCTTTTCCTGTGTTAGTTCCAATTCTCCTTGTTTGTTGCCCATGCTTTGTGCATTAGTATAGAAACATTTTAGTTTGTGATTGGTTTCTCTTTCCCCAATATTTTTATTAATTAGATTCTTTCGTCTTTGTTCTTCCTTTCCACTTCTAATAGCAGAATTCTCAATAGCATTTGTCAGGTGTATGGCTTTTTCTGGTCTTTTGCTTCCCTTCCCATGTTGTTCTAGTTTAAAGCTCTCCTTACAAGTGCAGCAAGGCGACTTCCAAATACATTCTTTCCAGTCTTCGTAAGGTGCACCCCATCTCTAGCAAGTAGTCCATCGTATAAGTAGTTCACTCCGTGATCCAGAAATCCAAATTGTTGCTGACGGCACCATCGACGTAGCCAGTTGTTCACCTGCAGAATCTTATTCCACCTCCTTGTTCCATGTCCATCCACTGGGAGGATGGAAGAGAAGACCACCTGCGCTCCCAGTTCTTTCACTTTCTTGCCTAAGTCTTCAAAGTCTCTGCAGATGGTTTCCAGGTCATTTCTTGCGGTGTCATTTGTCCCCACATGTAGTAGCAGGAATGGGTAGTCATCTGTAGGTCTGAAGAGTCCTGATATCCTGTCAGACACATCTTTAATAAGTTTGTACTGGATTCTGGAGTGGATGGGTAGCCAGTGTAATGACTGGCACAAGGTAGAGGCATCGGTGTAACGATTGGCGAGGAATATGATCCTGGCAGCAGCATTCAAGACAGATTGGAGGGGGGAGAGTTTGGTAAGAGGGAGACCGATTAGAAGGCAGTTACAATAGTCGAGACGAGAATGAATAAGAGAAACAGTCAGAGTTCTTGCAGAGTCAAAAGTAAGAAAAGGTCGAATTCTAGAAATGTTTTTGAGGTGCAGATAAGAGCGAGCCAGTGATCGGATGTGGGGGACAAAGGAAAGCTCGGAGTCAAGTATGACCTCAAGACAGCAGGCATGTTGCTGGGGAGTAATAGTAGAACCACACACGGAAATGGCAATGTTGGGTATAGGTACATTAGTAGCGGGAGGAAACACAAGGAGTTCAGTCTTTGACAGGTTCAATTTCAGATATAGTGAGGACATGATGTTAGACACAGCGTTTAGACAATTGCCGGTGTTTTCTAGAAAGGCTGGCGTTATGTCAGGAGAAGAAGCGGATAATTGGGTGTCGTCAGCATAGAGATGGTACTGGAAACCAAATCTACTGATTGTTTGACCAATAGGGGCAGTATACAAAGAAGAGGAGGGGGCCTAGGACTGATCCTTGAGGAACCCCAACAGTAAGGGGAAGATGAGAGTAGGAGGAGCCAGCAAAAGATACAGTAAAGGAGCGGTCAGAGAGATAGGAGGAGAACCAGGAGAGAACGGTGTCCTTGAGGCCAATGGAACGGAGCATAGTGAGGAGGAGCTGATGATCCACAGTGTCGAATGCTGCAGAGAGATCCAAGAGAATTAGCATGGAGTAATGACAATTTGATTTAGCTGTAAGTAGATTATTAGAGACTTTAATGAGGGCAGTTTCAGTAGAGTGTAAAGAGCGGAAACCAGATTGGAGAGAGTCGAGAAGCGTTTTCTGAGAGATAGCGGATAAGACGGGAGTGGACCAGGCGTTCCAGGAGTTTAGAGATGAAGGGAAGATTAGAAACAGGTCTATAGTTAGCGGCACAGTTTTGGTCGAGGGATGGTTTTTTAAGTAGTGGATGTATGATGGCATGCTTAAATGAGGGAGATACCAGAAGAGAGAAAGAGGTTAAATATTTTAGTTAGGTGGGTGACAGCAGGGGAAAAGGGGCTGTAGTAGATGTTACGGAAATGGGTCACTGGTGCAAGTGGTTGGGCGAGAAGATGCAAGGAGCCTGCTTACTTCTTCTGTGACTGGTTCAAAATCAGAGAGTGAGCTAGATGCAGTGAGGGAGGGAGGACAGTGCATGGTATGAGGCGATTGGGAGATAATTTCCTGTCGGATCTGGTCAATTTTTTTCTTTGAAGTAATTGGCCAGATCGTCAGCTCGAAGCTACGTGGTTGGGGCCTGTACTCTTGGGTTGAGTAGAGAATGAAAAGTGTCAAAGAGACATTTAGGGTTATTGGACAGTGAAGTGATGAGGGTGTTGAAATAGGTTTGTTTTGAGAGGTGAAGGGTAGTGTTGTATGGGAAGGGAAGTAGTGACATTTTGAAATGCTGACTTTGATGGAATGGTCTGCGGGTGTCATGTTACATTTGCAGAGCCCCTGATGTGCCTAAACAGTAGAAACCCCCAACAAGTGATCCCATTTTGGAAACTAGACCTTCCAAGGAACTTATCTAGATGTCTGTTGAGCACTTTGAACCTCCAAGTGCTTCACAGAAGTTTAATGCAGAGACGTGAAAATAAAAAAATCATTTTTCCACAAAAATATTTTTAGCCCCCAATTCCCCCCCCCCCCCAAGGGAGCAGGAGAAATTAGACCCCCAAAGTTGTTGTACAATTTTTTCTGAGTAAGCCGATACCCCATATGTAAACCACTGTTTGGGCACACGTTTGGGCTTGGAAGGGAGGGTGCACAATTTGACTTTTTGAACGCAAAATTAGCTGGAATCAATGGTGGCACCATGTCATGTTTGGAGACCCCCTGATTTGCCTAAACAGTGGAAACCCCTCAATTCTAACTCCAACCCTAACCCCAACCCATCCCTAACTCTAATCCCAATCCTAACCCCAACACACCCCTAACCCTAATCTTAACTCCAATCTTAACCCTAATTCCAACCCTAATCCTATCCCAAATTCTAACCCTAATGGAAAAATAAAAATATTTTCCTTATTTTATTATTTATGCCTACCTATGGGGGTGATAAAGGGGGGGTTTATTTACTTTTCTTTTATTTTGATCACTGTGAGAGTTTATCACAGTGATCAAAATGAATGAATGGAATCTGCAGCCGCAGATCTTCCAAGATGGCGGCGCCCATGATCCGGGACCGCGGGACACCGGGAGCGACAGCGGCACTCGGAAGGTGGGAGGGGAGGTGATCGAAAGGCGGGAGGAGCAGATCGCCACTGTTTTTCAGTGGCGGGGGGCAGATCGCTCCCGTTAGCCGGTGGTGGGTCGGATCGGTGTTTCCAGCCATGTCCGATGCTACTGCAGCATCGGCCATGGCTGGTTTGTAATATTTCATCAAATTTCATTGATGAAATATTACTATCGCTCTGATTGGCTGTTAAAAGTGAAACAGCCAATCAGAGCGATCGCAGCCACATGGGGGCGAAGCCCCCTATATCTGCGGGTCAGGTGACCTTTCATTGACCCCGGGCACAGCCTTTCATTACGCATACACTGGGTCACTGGTCGGGAAGGGGTTAACATTGGGGACGCAGGGACATGCTTTGTATGCGGATGCATTCGCTTGAGTCGTTTTGATGTGCTCGCCGAACGCAACATATTGCAACATGTTGCGTTCGGCGGGCACGTCAAAACGCACGCAGACGCATCCGCATGTCCCTGCGTACACAGTGTTAAAGATAGGTACGCAGGACACATGCGGAAGTAGGCGGAGCTTAAGGAAAGAAGTCCGTAGCGCCACGCTGCAGACTGAAACGCTAATGTGAACCCGGCCTAAGCCAACTGGCTTCCTTTGTTTGACTCAGGCTTCCATCGTGCCAACAGATCCCAGGTTAACCAGTGCAAAGCTATGAGATATGAACGCTAGAAAATGTATAATAAAAGAATTCAATATCTCTGAACCTAGCTGAGCACAATCAGAATCAGCATGCCTTTCCCCACACGCCCATACCATTTAGCCACCTCCAGAACCCTGCGTTATGGAGTTACAAAGCATAAATATCAGGCTCTAAATACAGTAGCCATATTTGGTCTCCCTGCACAGATAAAATCCATGTGAAGCTACGGGTGGAAAGTTAATCGAACATCCACGGTTCTGCCTGGAAAATCATACTCTCAGATATGGGAGGAGGCCCAGCCCAGGGGTGGTCACAGATTGTGGGAGGCAGCAGCCTAGGAGATATTAGGCAGCCCCTCATTTTGGACTTGGTCCTTCTGCCAGTAGAAAAACTGTTACCTGACAAGGCCGGAAGGAATCACGTAACTACGATTTGGACCTGTGATCCATCAGCGCCTCCCTGTGGTCACATAATACATAACACTGTAATTGCAACATATCTATACCCGACCCTTGTACTACACTCTTGACTGTATACTTGCATATCTGTTCTTGTAAATATAAATCTGTATATTTCTAGTGCACCTTTCGGCGATTAAACATAAAATCAATCTTGGGCTGCTCTTTTAGCTCTACACGAATCCCCATGTCTACACGCTCCGTTGGTTATTATACACTACCCGGGTTGGTTTCTGACCTGATATAAGCCTGCTGTCGGACGGGGCTTATATCGAACGAAGAACTGGTGGCAGCATACCGTACTGTGTTAACAAGGAGCCCTGACTGTGATGGCCAGAAGATTATATATATATATATATATATATATATATATTCTATCAGCCTGGACTGGTAATGTATATCCCCCCTCACTAGGAGCGCCTCACTGACTCTTACTTTTATAAGCCATTCCGGCGGCAGTTTGCCCTCGGTGCAGTTCCCTGACTGACCTGGGGCAAGTGGTGGCGCCAGAGAGACGATCCCTGCTGGGTCCTTCTCTCCCCTCCCCAGAGGTGAGTGAAGGCGACACACCCATTTCCCTGTGCGATCCGTCACAGATTTTCTATGGGTTTTTCACTTCCACTTAGATGAGCGGCACTGATGACAACAGGGAATGTGATATAATGGGGCATGTGCACAGGATAGCTACATGATGCCTCATGCCCATTCTCATGTCCTGGTTGGTTCATGCAGACATAGGCAAGGCCGCACACATCCTGATGAAGAAGCAAGTGGTGTCAAATGCTTAAGTCAATAGGTTCTCTAATGGCTCCTGTAAAGCCAGCCATGAAGTCCGTGTCGAAGGAATCTTCAGAAGGCTTGGTCTACCATAACTTATCAACCATGTAAGGATAGGCAAAAAGAATCTCAATATCAGGGATCTAACTGCTGGGGCATTGGTGAGGCATGCACACCATTGCTACATTTTACGTGACTATCTCCGGTTGTACCTTGGACAATGAATCATTGCCAACCCCCTTAAAGCCAATTTCCCTCAAATGAATTTATAAAATATGTATAATGGGATGTCTTGTAGGGAGCAAATGCAAGAAATAGCATTTGTAAAATAAAGACGACCATCCCATATATTTAAAATTCCTATTGTAACAATAACAGAAGTTAGATGGCATTGTCTATTGGAAAATGGATGAAGCAGCACCTTATAAACAGATGTGGAACTGGTTTTTGGAACAGCCATGTTTCTGTGGTTCTGTATAACCAGCATGGGATCCTATATTAGTTTCTCATGTTATGATGAGCAACAAAATGGTGCAATTACTAGTTATACAAACATTAACATAAAATCCACATTTACAGGTAGCTTTATAGGTGTAAAACATACACATTTCATCAGGTGAACGATACACACAGAAGCCCTTACCATTATCATCACTGGGTCCATTACACTTGACAGTGAGAGCAGCCATTAGAATGTAACAAGGCTGAATAATGTAGCTGGAGACATTATGTGACTATTGGGGCAAGAGGAAATTGGGGACCCAGCTAATAAGAAGAGAGAAAATCAACCAGTTATTACAAAGTTAATGGAACAAAAAGTAAAGATCAGCCTGGTAACCTTGCCCTTAAAACAGAACATTGGTGTTTGTACCGCAGAGAGATGCCCCCCAAAATGTTGAATTCCCCATCAGTCAGAATACTCATTTGCGGCATATTCACAGTCTCTTGCTCTCAGATAGTAGTCATCCCATGCATGGCCTCGGCCGTGCCCGGAGTCCTCATTACTGTCTTCATAGTAACCTGAGGATAGAAAATTGTACGGTTGTATTACCTGGCACCACGGTCACTTGTCGCCCAAAATTGTATTTTTATTATTGTGGACTCAAATACTATGCATCAGACTGAAGAAAGACCGAAAAACAGCTTGTTGGTGTAACCGACAATGATAGGAGGTCAAGCTTCCTGTAGTTTTGCTAATCTCTTGCTGATAAGTGATTTTATCATTAGAGGACTAGTAAACTTGCTGCCATGCAGCCCTCCATATCCATGAGCTCTGCATAACCAGGTCCACACCACTGATTGGCAGCTTTCTGAATACACTGTGCATAGGCAGCAAGAGATGCCAGTGATGTGGGCAGGGTTATACAGAGCTGAGCATTCAGGGAACTGGAAGATCTGAGAAAACATGGATTTTTCTCAAAACTGCAGCAAGCAGCCCAGTAAGTGACAACGCTGAAATCAGGGTCTTTGCCTGCTCACATGTGGGGTAGCAAAAACCTGGTAACACATTCTCTTTAGATCATTACCTGCTTATCTTCTAATTTTTAAACATACAACCCCTTCCACCAATCGGGTGGTGAGCAGAGCTGATAATGTCTCATGGCCGGGAGGTGTAGATTGTATCCTGGGGGCACTTATTGACAGGACATCATCCGATGTGAGAATGAGCAGCACAAGCAGCTCTAATGTGTTTGGAGTCGCCATGTAGCAGGGGTAGTTTTATTTTATTTTGCATATAAGCTACAAACATTGCTTTGGGCAATAGAAGCTTCCAAAGATAACAAGGAACATAAAAGATGCCAGGTGTTTTATGCATGCAAAAGAAAATGTGACAAAATGAACAAGTTTCTAGTTTGTCGATTAAGCTAGGGCTATGTAGCCGAAACCCCACTCAGGTGGAATTTTTGTGACTTGCTTGTCGCGGTAGAGCATGCTCCCCCATTCATTCTTATAGTGCCACAATGTAGTACCGGGCGAACCTCGGCCCCTCGATGGCTGTAGCCTCGGTCCAATGTCCTCAGACACCATTGAGATTATAGTGTGACATCAGCGATCCAATCTCTTATCGTGGAAACATTTAAATAAAAAGTTGTCAAATATAGAAAAAATGTGATTGGCCATTTAGTCTTTGTTTCTATGTGTGTGTGTATATACAGTGGCTTGCAAAATATTCACCCCCTCGGCTTATCTATTTTGTTACATTACAACCGGTATTTAAATATTTTTGTAATCGGATTTGTGTGAGATGCATCAGCAATAAACAGTCTAAGGCTGGTTTCACATTAGCGTATTTTACATGCAGTGCATGGCGCCGCTAAGCCCCGCCCCATCCGGTCATCGCCTCCTACTATCGCACATGGATGCATGCGATCTGCGCACCCTATCTTTAGCATAGCGTGCGCAGACCGTGCACTAGTAGGATTTTGGCGTGCGCTGCGCACTTTTGAAGGTGCGCCGAACGCACCATGTTGCATTTTGGCGCGCCTTCAAAAGTGCGCAGCGCACGCCAAAATCCTACTAGCGCACGGCCAGCGCACCCTATGCTAAAGATAGGGTGCGCAGATCGCATGCAGCCGTGTGCTATAGTAGGAGGAAATGACCGGATGAGGTGGGCAGGGGGCGGAGCTTAGCGGCGTCGTGCGCTGCATGTTAAATACGCTAATGTGAAACCAGCCTAAGTTGGTGAAGGGAGAAAAGTATAGGCATAAATTACATTTATGGGATCAAATAACTAAAAATTGGCATGTACATACGTATTCAACCCTTTTGCTATGAAGCCCCTAAAAATTTCTAGTGCAAGCAATTACCTTCATAAGTCCCATGCTTAGTGAAGGACGTCCACCTGTGTGCATTCTAAGTGAAAGACCAGAGGCTGCTACACCATTAAGCAAGAGGCACCACTAACCACACACCATGAAGGCCAAACCCATCCCCAAACAAAGGTCCCAAAGGTCTGGCGCCTTCGCACTGCTGTATTCTGCTCTGCCCTCAACAGGGCAGAGCAGTGCGCCTGCGCAGGAGCCACAACAGGCAGCAAAGAAGAGGACGTCACCCTTAGAAGATGGGAGGCGCCGGACCGCAACACCCTTCGGACCAAGACGGGACCGCCCCCCCGGTGAGTATAATCTAACTCCTTTTTCTTATCGTTCAGGTTACATCGGGGGCTTATCTACAGCATTACAGAACGCTGTAGATAAGCCCCTGATGGCGGTGCCGACAGCTGATACTCGAAAAATGGGGTAACAGATTCCCTTTAATGGAGCAGTTTTGCCTTGAGGAATGGGCAAAAATCCTAGTGGCAGGATGTGAAAAGCTCATACAGACTTATCCAAAGCAACTTGCAGCTGCAATTGTCACAAAAGGGGGCTGGGGGTGAATAGTTATGCAAACTGAAGTTTTCAGTTATTTTGTCCTATTTGTTGTTTGCTTCATAATAAAAGGAAAACCAAATGCTCACAGTTGTCGGCATGTTCTTTACATGAACTGATGCAAACCCTAAAAAAAAAAAAAAAAAAAAAGTGAAATTCCAGGTTGTGAGGTAGAAAAGACGAAAAATGCCAAGGAGGTGAATACATTTTCAAACCGATGTACATATATTTTTTTAAATTTGGTTTTGTCTGTGAAATGGCCACAGTGTGAATGTGCTCTTACACATTCCAACTACTGCTCCGGCTCAGTTCTTTGTACAACCTTGGCGATTTCCGATATGCGGTCAGCGCTTTGCTATTTAGTTCTCCATGGGTTTACAGAAATGAGCTCATTTGGAGAATGTTCACAACCAAGGGAATTAAAGAGCACCTACGTCATAGTCTGCAGTCAGAGGACTGCAGACCACTCAAAGCACCCTCCCAAATGATGAAACTCTGATACCATCGAACCCTTCTAGAGATAGACCTGCTGGGACTATAAGAGAACAGGGGTGTGAAGAGAACCGGTGAGGCTGTGTCCCCAGGCTCTGAACTTTCACAGCCACATCCTCTTCTCTGTAGAGTATACAGCAAGTATTGATCTCCTGTCCTAGCTTCTATCTGTTGCTGTGTTCCCGAGAAATCAGACTTTTAGTTCATATCTAAATAAGGCACTAATTGCTCCCTGTGTGACAGCGCACTTCCAAAAATCTTCAAGGGTTGTATCCTCACCCAGCACCAGCTTCTTTAGCTTGATCCATAGCGCACTGTCTGATTTCCTTGCCTGATGCCACAAACTGGGATTCATCAATCAAGCCACGGAGGCTGCTGCTAGGGAGGAAGTGGCTCCAGTGCTGTTACACCAAGAGCACGCAATATGAGCATGAATGAAACTGCTAATTTCTCTGCAATGCAGCAACAGATAAAAGATATAAAGGTGTTAATTTTCATTTCAAAGACCTTTGGGCTAAGTGCACACGTACTTTTTTGCCCTGCGGATTTTTCCGTGCAGAATTGAAGAAATCCGCAGGTTAAATGACCTGCATTTTTCCTGCGTATTTCTTCCTTTTTTCTTGCGGTTTTCCTCTGCAGATTTCTCCCTGTGGATTTGGAGAATGGAGCAGGTGGAAAATCACACAAAAGTAGTGACATGCTGCATATTTTGAACCACAAGAAAACCGCGCGGAAAAATCTGCAGCGTCTGCACAGCGTTTTTTTTTTTTTTTTCTATTGATTAACATGCTACTGTACATCACAATGCGGATATGCAGCGTTTCTGAGCGGTAAAATCCACTGCATATCTGCATCGTGTGCACATGGCCTTAGGCTCATGTGTGCAGTTTTAATGGGGATGATGTTATTCCACAGATTTCCTTTACGTGTGACCTTGCCCAAGGGCTGCATTGCCCTTGTTTCCTCCTATCAACCAGTTATCTGACAACCCGTGTTCCCTATAAGCTGAGATACAATGGATACAAATGCAGAAGAGGAAAGCGAATCAGCTAAGCTCAACAGAGAACCACATAGTTTAACATTTTGTGTATTGTCTCTGAAGATGCTGCCCAGGTGTCCCCACAGTGTCTTTCATTTTGTATTGCCTCATTAAGCTGTGAGAAAGCATATCTAATATATAAAGCTCAAAGTGTGTGTGTGTGTGTGTGTGTGTGTGTGTGTGTGTGTGTGTGTGTGTGTGTGTGTCCGGGACAGGCATCCGCACCGTCGCAGCTACAGCCACAAAATTTGGCAGTCACACGTCTGGACCCAGAGAGCGTCCTAAGCTATGTTGTGAGGCGAAATTTTAACCCCGCACGTTCCAATTCACCAAACAATTTTGCCCCCATCTACATACTGGGGGGAAAAGTGTGTGCGCGTCAAGGATGTGTGATGGGTATATGGGCACGGGACTATGAGATGGTGGATATGTATGATGGGTATATGGGCACGGGACTATGGGATGGCGGATATGTATGATGGGTATATGGGCATGGGGCGGAGAATATGTATGATGGGTATATGGGCATGGGACTATGGGATAGAGGATGTGTGATGGGTATATGGGCACTCGACTATGGGATGGAGGATATGTATGACGGGTATATGGGCACGGGACTATGGGATGGCGGATATGTATATGGGCACGGGACTATGGGATGGAGGATGTGTGATGGGTATATGGGCACTAGGCTATGGGGTGGAGGATATGTTTGACGGGTATATGGGCACGGGACTATGGGATGGCGGATATGTATATGGGCACAGGACTATGGGATGGAGGATGTGTAATGGGTATATGGGCACTGGACTATAGGATGGAGGATATGTATGACGGGTATATGGGCACGGGACTATGAGATGGCGGATATGTATGATGGGTATATAGGCACGGGACTATGGGATGGAGGATATGTATGATGGGTATATGGGCACGGGACTATGAGATGAAGGATGTGTGATGGGTATATGGGCACTCGACTATGGGATGGCGAATATGTATGATGGGTATATGGGCACGGGACAATGGGATGGAGAATATGTATGATGGGTATATGGGCATGGGACTATGGGATGGAGGATGTGTGATGGGTATATGGGCATGGGACTATGGGATGGAGGATGTGTGATGGGTATGGGACTATGGGATGGAGGATGTGTGATGGGTATATGGGCATGGGACTATGGGATGGAGGATGTGTGATGGGTATATGGGCACGGGACTATGGGATGGAGGATAATTAATTTTCTATAACTAACCACAGTTAGTTACTATGCCCGGGCAGCGCCGGGCTCTTTAGCTAGTCTAATATATAAAGCTCAAAGTGTGTGTGTGTGTGTGTGTGTGTGTGTGTGTGTGTGTGTGTGTGTGTGTGTGTGTGTGTGTGTGTGTATGTATATGTCCGGGATAGGCATCCGCACAGTCGCAGCTACAGCCACAAAATTTGGCACAGTCACACGTCTGGACCCCGAGAGCGTCCTAAGCTATGTTGTGAGGCGAAATTTTAACCCTGCGCGTTCCAATTCACCAAACAGTTTTGCCCCTATCTACATACTGGGGGAAAAAGTGTGTGCGCGTCAAGCCCCGCCCCTCATTGTGATGTCACAATGCCTCTATTTGCATACTGGGGAAGCAGTGTGTGCGTGTCAAGCCCCGCCCCTCATTATGATGTCACAATGGTTGCCATGGCGACGCTGATGTCATCAAAGGTTGCAAGCCCCGCCGCCGCTCATTATGATGTCATAATGGTTGACTATGGAATGGAGAATGTGTGTGAGTATATGGGCACCGGACTATGGGATGGAGGATATGTATGATGGGTATATGGGAACGGGACTATGGGATGGGGGATGTGTGATGGGTATATGGGCACTGGACTATGGGATGGCGGATATGTATATGGGCACGGGACTATGAGATGGAGGATGTGTGATGGGTATATGGGCACGGGACTATGGGATGGAGGATGTGTGATGGGTATATGGGCACTGGACTATGGGATGGCGGATATGTATATGGGCACAGGACTATGGGATGGAGGATGTGTGATGGGTATATGGGCACGGGACTATGGGATGGAGGATGTGTGATGGGTATATGGGCACTGGACTATGGGATGGAGGATATGTATAACGGTATATGGGCACGGGACTATGAGATAGCGGATATGTATGATGGGTATATGGGCATGGGACTATGGGATGGAGGATATGTATGATGGGTATATGGGCACGGGACTATGAGATGAAGGATGTATGATGGGTATATGGGCACGGGACTATGGGATGGAGAATATGTATGATGGGTATATGGGCATGGGACTATGGGATGGAGAATATGTATGATGGGTATATGGGCACTCGACTATGGGATGGAGGATGTATGATGGGTATATGGGCACGGGACTATGGGATGGAGGATATGTATGATGGGTATATGGGCATGGGACTATGAGATGGAGAATATGTATGATGGGTACATGGACATGGGACTATGGGATGGAGAATATGTATGATGGGTATATGGGCACTTGACTATGGGATGGAGGATGTATGTTGGGTATATGGGCAAGGGACTATGGGATGGAGGATATGTATGATGGGTATATGGGCACGGGACTATGAGATGAAGGATGTATGATGGGTATATGGGCACGGGACTATGGGATGGAGAATATGTATGATGGGTATATGGGCATGGGACTATGGGATGGAGAATATGTATGATGGGTATATGGGCACGGGACTATGGGATGGAGGATGTATGATGGGTATATGGGCACGGGACTATGGGATGGAGGATATGTATGATGGGTATATGGGCATGGGACTATGAGATGGAGAATATGTATGATGGGTACATGGACATGGGACTATGGGATGGAGAATATGTATGATGGGTATATGAGCACTCGACTATGGGATGGAGGATGTGTGATGGGTATATGGGCACACGACTATGGGATGGAGGATATGTATGATGGGTATATGGGCACGGGCCTATGGGATCGTGGATATGTATGATGGGTATATGGGCACGGGACTATGGGATGGAGGATAATTATAATTTTCAATAACCACAGTTAGTTACTATGCCCGGGCAGCGCCAGGCTCTTCAGCTAGTGTATAATAAAACTTAAATGGATTAATTTTGGGCTAAAAATCATTTTTTCAATTGGGTTTCATTAAAATTGCACCATTTTGCTTTAACAGGCTCAATATTTATCTGCACATTGAATTTTGATGTAGTCTGTGGTCATAGATCAGTTGAAGAACTCAGAAAAAAAGCCAGATAAAAGATCTAGAAACTCTGCAATTGGATTGGAATAATGAGCTCTCTGACGGTTTCTCAGTTAGCTCATTCTACGGACAGCAATAGCCAATGCAACTCATTAGCTATATAAGGCGAACTGTGGAAAATCATTAATGAAGCCCAATTAAATGCATGTTTTTTTGGATAATAATCATTTTTGCAAGGAAAAAAAAAGCCCCCAAAGCTGATCCCCCCCCTTTAGGAATGGGTGTACCCAGAGTACACCAGTTCTCACATACGTAATTCATATTTGTGATCTTGAAATGAACCTTTAATGCTGCATAACACGAGTCTATAGAGGGCAGACACCGGTCCCCTGTAAGTCAAGACATGATCTAAATATAATAGGTCACATTGTGTTCCTGCACAGCAGCTGCTTGGTGCGGAGTAAGCGATCTTAACCCCTTAACACCCTCCGACCACCAGGAGTACACAATGTTATTTTCCTGTAGTGTGTGCTATAGTACAAACATATCACAACATTTTCATATATGCACATTTATACAAAAATGGTTAAAACAAACGTTGGAGAAATAGTCTCTAATGAAGAATTCTCCCAAAGACAGAAAATAACAAGTAAACCAACACTTTCCAATGCTTTGCTTTCATTACAGGTGATTACTACTGTCACGGGTGTATCAGATGCTACAGACAGTCACTCTGCATCTGGCTGCAGAAGGTCTCTGCATTTGGCATTGCAGATGCCTTCTTAATCCTTCTTACCTTTGGACCAGCGGCAACCTCCCTTCAGCTCTAATTGACACGCCTGGACCTGAGTGTTTATAGACTCTCAGTCTGCTTCTGGGAGTCACCGGTGATATTCACATTTTCCCTTGTGAAGGCTTGGAGCTACAGTAGTCGGTTTACTTCCTCTCTGGTGCTGTTGGAGGACGCTTAGTGTTACCTCTCTGAGTCTAATGAAAATAAGTTGCTTCCACCTTGTTTGTCTCCCTTCACGTCTGTAGTGTACAGTGGGGACTGACCAGTGCACATCCCCCCACTTCCCTATTCAGGGCCTAGCTCTAAAGAGATACAGGGCTTAGGTTCCTACTCGGTGATTGGTGTGGAACCAATATAGGGACGGTAGTGGAGCCAGAGTGCTATTAGATCTACCTGGGGTCTCTACTCCCCCTTTCCTTAGTGTTTGGGCTTCCTTCCCATCGTGTTGCAATTAGTCTTCCCACACTTTGTATGATAACTACTCTGCAGGATTTCTAGAACGTCTGCTCCGGCTGTAGATTTACTTTCACTGCTCCTATTGTCGAACACGTCTGAGGTTTCCTAATACCTAACCCAAGGTGGGTGAGTAACATTCCCATAATTAGGATGGCTTTAGCTGACTTACAATGTATGATGCCAGCCTGCCTACGGGTGCGGGGAGGACACAGACGCAGCCAGGTGAGGAGAGTCACGTTAAAAAACAGGTTCTGTAATGAGCACAACAGATCTCGATTTCCAAGATCCTCCACACCCAAAATGTGCAAGACGAGTTATTGGGTCATATGCGGTGTGTGCCAGAGAAGTGGGGCTGGAAGACATTATATTATGCAGGTCACCTAGTCGTAGTCGTCTTGAGCCAGAATTACAGAACTCCATCCTCCTGACATACAGTACTTTCTCCAAGGATAATAAAAATCTAAACTATTTAGATGTGTACGATAGTTTCTATGCTCTGTGCTTGTGTGGGTTTCCTCCCGGTAACATAAAATAATAGTAATGATATTACTATTTTCCTGACTGCTGTAAGGAAACCCACACTAGCACAAAGTATAGAAACTAAACTACACATGTAACCAGTTCATGACTGGGCCCATACACCCACCCCCATGTTCCTGACCAGGTACATTTTGGAGCTTTTTTGTACTTCTGCTTTTAATGTCTCTAAAAAGTTCAGGATCTCAGAAATTCAAAGACTGTATTTAATTTTTTTTTTTTTTTATACCGCGATACATCGGATTTAATTTTTATAGTCCTTTTTTCCCACACTACCATTGGGGAAAACTGTAAAGAAAAATAGGAAAAACAAGGCTATGTTTAAATTCTTTTTACGACTACAAAAGACCACTAAAAAAAACTTGCTTATCTCTGTAGAAATTATTTTTATATACTGGACATATTTCTTTTCAATGGCTGTAAATTGCACTTTGGTCTGGTAGTGCGTTTTTAGTTTAGATCTTTTCTCTCGCTTTTTATTTTACACTACACATAGCACCCCACATAAGGTCTTAAGAAACTTTCAGGGCATTCGAACATATCAATCAATAATTTTTTTTATTGACAATTCCTCCTTTAACTGGGGCTGGTATATTTGCCCTAGTTAGTCGTGAATTTCAGCCTCCTGTCTGCATAGCACAGCTGATAGTCTCTTAGGACCCAGCAGCTCCTGCTCCCTCCCTAGTCCCAATGATCTCATGCTCAATGTATCAGTAAACATGATAATAAATCATGTTTCCCTTCTCTGTGGGGAGTCTGGCTGTGCCTGACAGCTGGACATTTGTGTAAGCAGATTTCTCTGAATTGACATTCCTTAATGTCACTGCAGAGTAAAGTGTGGACCACCCGAAGGCTTATAGTCTAGGAGCAGTTCAAAAGTAGTTAAACAGCACTGCACTTGGGGGATATCCTAGCACAGTGTGATGTTTCACACACACCCATAGACTTGTATGCATGAGTGCGATCAGATTCTTGGATGCAAACTCAGCATGCTGTAATTGTTTTTGCAGGCCGTACTGGCATGAAAAAATAATGGCGAATGTGAGCTGCACCATAGAGTAACATTGGGCTGAGTGCTTTACGATTTTTTATCGGATTGCACTAGTCCAAATTCATCGCAAGTGTGAGTGAGGCCTTATTAGTTTATTCAGATCCTGCTTGAGTCTCTAAAAATAATAGTTTTTCATTTCAGACCACATTATTAGTAATCAAAGCAAACAAATAAGTAGTCCAAAAGGTTACACTTACTTTTATTGCCACTGTATAGTTGTTGGGTTAATTGCATACCAAAAAGGGCTGTCCAATGCCCCTAGATGTGTTCATATGTCTATCTGTTGTGACACACTGAGGTTTTAAGTTGTGCTTGGTAATCAAAATATCTGAAAGTTTGTGAACTCCATGTCCTATGTTCTGTAACAATGCAGTGCAGCTAAGCAGCCAGCAATGTGCCGTCCATCACCTCCACCATTATTAGACATTCATGTAGGGCGCCATCTATTGGACCACTTAGAATTTGCAGGGGGTTCCAAATAAAAATATGGCCTTGTTAAAGAGTTCACACGCTGCAGATTTTGGTGCAGAAATTAAATTCAGTTCCATTTATCTGAGTTGGGCTTAGATGAATAAAATATAGAACACTCCGTAGTATAGTCTGTCATATGTGAACTATACTACGGATATTAGGACATTACTAGCTGTGTGTAGCTATAGGGGCCAAGAAGGACCTGGATACATGATCTATCGATATGTCATATGGACGACCTTTCCCCATAGCTGTAACTCACATGAATGATTGTACCATGTACGCAATACAAAGATTGTGGATTTTAAGGTTTCTATTGTTTGTATGATGCAACTTAAAGAAAATGAGACTTCCTAATATTACATATTGTAGGGTCACTAGTCCACAAAGCTGCTCTATGGATCAGTAAATTATTACAGGTGAAATTACCCCGGTATCTCTCCTCCCGATCACTGCACTCCTCGTCTTCTTCATCGGGATAATCATTCCTCCAGTTGTTTTCTTCATTCTCATCATCCTCATCTTCATATACTTCATCCGGCTCGGCATCATCCAGCATCTGAGCAAGCAAAGTGGGAGGGAAAAATACACGTCACAAAAATAGAATAAATAAATAACATAAAAGAAAACTAAGGGATTATTTTGGTACTTGAGTATAATCCACATGATATACTTATGACAAATTCCCGGATCTAGCCAGATTATAGGGCTGTGTCATGCGTTGGTCTGAGAAGAAACCTCTGTCCCATCATTTCTGTGGGGATTATGAAAAATGCTCATTCTTTAACGGTTTAAAAGGGATCACAATTATAGTAAAAAAAAAATAGTGGTCATCACCCACAGGTAAAGAGGTCTGTCACCCCAAAACCATTTACACCTGAATTCAATCTCCAGCCGTGTGCACACTGACACTGCAGGAGCTGAGAGAACACTGTGTCAGTGCAGGTGGGCTTTTATCTCTTTCTCCTGTCAGTATCAGACACCCACTAATGTGTGCAGCGAGTGTCCGCAGCAGATAGGACAAGAACACACCTGCACACACTGACACTGTGCATGATCTCAGCCCCTGCAGTGTCAGTGTGTGCAGGGCTGCACACTGAATTCAGCAGCAGTTCCAAACAAAAGCGGTCAATGAAAATAAGGGGATTGTATCTGAGGGGGTGGGATAATAATTTTATTTATATAGCGCCGTCATATTCCGCAGCACTTTACATTTTAGAGGGGACTTGTACAGACGATAGACATTACAGCATAAAAATAATCACATAGATCATAACAGATACCAAGAGGAATGAGGGCCCTGCTCGCAACCTTACAATCTATGAGGAAAAAAGGGGAGACAGGAAAGGTGGGTGGTAACAGTTGCCTTCATTGTTCAGACCAGCCATAGTGTTGCGTATGTAACAGTACGGACACAGAGGGATAATAGATGCATAAAGCATGTGGGAACATGATGCAGGAAACCTGGTTATGGTAAAAACTTTTGACTGGGCCAACCAAGGATAGTTAGGTTAATGTGTTGAGGCGGTAGGCCAGTCTTAATAAATGCGTTTTTAGGGCACGCTTAAAATTGTAGGGATTGGGGACTAATCCTATTGACCTGGGTAGTGCATTCCAAAGAATTGGCGCAGCACATGTAAAGTCTTGGAGACGGGAGTGGGAGGTTCTGATTGAGGATGCTAACCTCAGGTCATCAGCAGAACGGAGGGCACGGGTAGGGTGGTAGACTGAGATGAGGGAGGAGATATAGGCTGGTGCTGAGCCGTGGAATGCTTTGTGGGTGAGGGTAATAAGTTTGTACTGGATTCTGGAGTGGATGGGTAACCAGTGTAATGACTGGCACAAGGTGGAGGCATCGGTGTAACGATTGGTGAGGAATATGATCCTGGCTGCAGCATTCAAGACAGATGGGAGGGGAGAGTTTGGCAAGAGGGAGACCGATTAGTAGAGAGTTACAATAGTCCAGACGAGAATGAATAAGAGAAACAGTAAGTTTTTGCAGAATCAAAAGTAAGAAAAGATCAAATTCTGGAAATATTTTTGAGATGCAGATAACAAGAGCGAGCCAGGGATTAGATGTGGGGGGTGAATGAAAGCTCGGAGTAAAGTATGACCCCCAAGAAAGCGGGCATGTTGCTGGGGAGTAATAGTGGAACCACACACCGAAATGGCAATGTCGAGCATAGGTACATTAGTAGAGGGAGGAAACACAAGGAGTTCAGTCTTTGACAGGTGCAGTTTCAAGTAGAGGGAGGACACTATGTTAGAGACAGCGTTTAGACAATCACTGGTGTTTTCTAAAAAGGCAGACGTGATGTCAGGAGAAGAAGTGTATAATTGGGTGTCATCAGCATAGAGATGGTACTGGAAACCAAATGTACTGATTGCTTGACCAATAGGGGCAGTATACAAAGAGAATAGAAGGGGGCCTAGAACCGATCCTTGAGGAGAACCCCAACAGTAAGGGGAAGATGAGAGGAGGAGGAGCCAGCAAAAGATACAATGAAGGAGCGGTCAGAGAGATAGGAGGAGAACCAGGAGAGAACGGTGTCTTTGAGGCCGATGAAGCGGAGCATAGTGAGGAGGAGCTGATGATCCACAGTGTCGAATGCTGCAGAGCGATCCAGGAGAATTAGCATGGAGTAGTGACCATTAGATTTAGCGGTTAGTAGATCATTAGAGACTTTAGTGAGAGCAGTTTCAGTAGAGTGTAAAGAGCGGAAACCGGATTTTAGAGGATCGAGAAGAGAGTTATCAGATAGATAGCGGATAAGACTGGCGTGGACCAGGCATTCCAGGAGTTTAGAGATGAAGGGAAGATTAGAGACAGGTCTATAGTTAGCGGCACAGTTTGGTCGAGGGATGGTTTTTAAGTAATGGATGTATGATAGCATGCTTAAATGAGGAGGGAAAGATACCAGAAGAGAGAGGGGTTAAATATTTTTGTTAGGTGGGCGGTGACAGCAGGGGAAAGGGACTGGAGATAAAGTAACTGGCCAAATCGTCGGCTCGTGGTTGGGGCCTGCACTATTGGGTTGAGTAGGGAATGCTTGGACGGTGAGGTAATGATGGTGTTGAAATAGATTTGTCTGGAGAGGTGAAGGGCAGTGTTGCATGTTCTAAGCATAAACTTATAATGGATAAATCTTCGTATAGGTTGGATTTTCTCCAGACGTTCAGCCAACCTGGAGCACCGCTGCAGGACAGGTGTTTGCAGGGTGTGCCAGGGTTGTCGCCGTCTGTGTCATGTTGTTCTATGTATAGGAGATGAAATTTCATCCAGGGCACTTTGAAGTGTTTCATTGTAATGCTTCAGTGCAGAGTCAGGACATGAGAGATAGGAGATAGAAGCCAATGATGACTGCAAGTTCTTCATGAGTTTCTGAGTGTTAATGGCCTGTATGTTTCTATAAGTATGGAAAGTGGGGGTGAACTGAGCAGGGTGGCAGTTCTTGGTAGAGAATGAGAGAAGGTTGTGGTCAGAGAGCGGGAGAGGGGAGTTTGTGAAATCATCCACTGAGCAAAGCCGAGAGAAGACGAAGTCGAGGGAGTTTCCATCTACATGCTTTGGAGAGTTCGTAAGCTGCGAAAGGCCGAAAGAGGAGGTTAGAGATAAAGGGTTAGTAGCAGGTGGAGAGAGGGGAAGAGCGATGGGGATGTTGAAATCACCCATGATAAGGGTGGGGATGTCACAGGAGAGAAAATGTGGAAGCCAGGTGGCAAAGTGATCCAGGAACTGATGGGAGGGGCCGGGAGGACGATACCCACTGCCACTCGCAAGGAGAAGGGGGAGTAGAGTCTGATGCCATGAACCTCAAAGGAAGGGAAGACAAGTTTGGATACCTGAGGAATAACCTGAAAGGTACATTTTGGTGATAGAAGCAGACCAACGCCTCCACCTGCTCTAATGTCTGTTCTTGGGGTATGTGAAAAGTGTAGTCCCCCATATGAAAGAGCAGCAGCAGTGGTGGTGGTGTCTGACTGCTGGATCCAGGTTTCAGTAAGAGCCAGAAGGTTAAGCGAATCAGAAAGGAAGAAGTCATGGATGAAGGAGAGTTTATTACATACTGAGTGAGAATTCCAAAGGGCACAATTAAATGAGACAGAAGGCACGCAGGGAATATTACTAAGATTAGAGGGGTTTCTGAGTGTAGCAGTTGGTGGGCTTGACTTGCTATATCATGGGGGATCAGGGTTGGGAGCGATGTCTCCTACGACTAGGAGAAGGAGGATAGAAAGAGTGAGAAGATGTTTAAGTGATTTGTGGGAGCGTCTCTTATGTTGGATTGTGGGACTGAATGGATCTGTGCAATTTAGCAATGTGAAAAGAGCGTGAGAGCTATACATAGGAGAGGAAAGGACTGAGGGGCTGATATGGATGGAGTATAAAGAGTTAATGCAAGGGCGGTGGTTGTGAGTGATTGTTGCAGCCATGAGATAAATTAGACCAATGCATATGGTAAATATTTGTTGCAATACAGATGAACAGGAAATAGATGTCTTTAAATGTCTTACCTGTCTCCTGCCCTGTCTAACTGCCATGTTATAACTGCCTCATACTTAGATCAAATGTACTTCGATTAAATGTACATAAATGCCCCCTGCATAAATGCTTCCCCAAGCTAGGTCTGAATATATAGCAGGCTAGTTCTCAGATCTTGTTTTTTTTTTCTCGTTACCAATCAAACTAAACTGAGACATCAGGACCCAATAAATGTTGTGGTCAGATAAACAAATGTCCAGTACTACATGGATCATAAAGCACTTTGTAAAGTTACTTGACCTCACTACATAAGGGGACAAGCAGAGTAAGTTGAAATAACTATATACCAGATATATACTTGCTAAGATGAAAACACATATGTAGCATTCAGGATTAACTGCTTGCTGACATTGAATGGAGTGGAGACACTCAGGATTCGATTCAGAGCAGAGATTGAAAAAGCTGGTTACCAAATATATACCGTATATACCCGTGTATAAGCCGACCCCCCTAATTTTGCCACAAAAAAAATGGGAAAACTTATGGACTCGCGTATAAGCCTGGGGTGGAAAATGCAGCATCTACTGGTAAATTTAAAAAATAAAAATAGATACCAATAAAAGTAAAATTAATTGAGATATCAGTAGGTTAAATGTTTTTGAATATCCATATTGAATCAGGAGCCCCAAATAATGCTCCACACAGTTCATGATAGGCCCCATAAGATGCTCCATACAAAATACACCCCATATAATGCTGCACAAAGGTTAATATTGCCCCCATAAGATGCGCCATAAAATAATATGCCCCCATAAGATGCTCCATAGATTATGCCCCCATAAGATGCTCCATAGATTATGCCCCCATAAGATGCTCCATAGATTATACCCCCATAAGATGCTCCATAGATTATGCCCCCATAAGATGCTCCATAGATTATGCCCCCATAAGATGCTCCATAGATTATGCCCCCATAAGATGCTCCATAGATTATGCCCCCATAAGATGCTCCATAGATTATGCCCCCATAAGATGCTCCATAGATTATGCCCCCATAAGATGCTCCATAGATTATGCCCCCATAAGATGCTCCATAGATTATGCCCCCATAAGATGCTCCATAGATTATGCCCCCATAAGATGCTCCATAGATTATGCCCCCATAAGATGCTCCACAGAATAATATGCCCCATATAGTGCTCTATAAAGTTTATGTCCCCATAAGATGCTCCATAGAATATGCCCCCATATGCCGTTCCATAGAATATGCCCCCATATGCCGTTCCATAGAATATGCCCCCATATGCCGCTCCATAGAATATGTCCCCATATGTCGCTCCATAGAATATGTCCCCATATGCCGCTCCATATACCTCTCCTGCTCAGGACCCAGCACCTGAGATATTCACCTGTCCCCCGTTCCCACGCTGCTCACCGCTGTCTGCCACGTCATCTGTCAGTGACGTTCAGGCAGCAGAGGGCAAGGCGCGCACTAACACGTCACCGCGCCCTCTGCTGGCTAAATGTCACAGACAGTGGTTGCAACAGACAGCGGTGAGCAGTGATGGACCCGGGACAAGTGAATATAGCTATACTTACCCCCTCCTGGCGCGGTCTCTGCAGCCCCGCTTCTCCACGGTCTCCCTCCCTGCCTTCAGCGGTTACATGGTACCGCTCATTACACTCATGAATATGTGCATATTAATGAGTTTAATGAGCTGCAGAGACCGCGCCAGGAGGGGTTAAGTATGATCTGTGACACCCCCGCTCCCCTCCGACTCCCCAGGTATATGACTCGTGTATAAGCCGAGAGGGGGACTTTCAGCCCAAAAATGGGCTGAAAATCTCGGCTTATAGGCGAGTATATACGGTACTTGCCAAGATGATGCACAGTGGGATGGTGCACAGTGGATCCCTGGTCTGCATATTCAATACACTGTACTTATTGCTGATAACCACTAACCTATAAACCCTAAAGTGTTATTCCCATCTTCATAAATGGGTATTGTAAGGAAACCGTCACCATGAAAACGCCATTCAATCTGCAAGCAAAAGGTTACAGAGCAGGGAAGCCGAACAGATTAATACATAGATTTGTGAGAAAACATTCAGTGTATCTTGGTGTTTCATCCAGGGTGATATCATCAGTGACTGCACACTTCTACATGAAAAGCTGGCAGAGATGGCTGTCAGTCACTGATCGGACTGCCCACTGGACCAAAAATCTCCAAAAACAGGATTAAATGATGGTAACCCAAGTTATACTAAATCTTCCCACAAAACTATAGAATTGCTCAGCTCCCCCTGCTCTATACCATGGTGCCTGCAGATTGAACGCCATATTCATGGGGACATGTTCCCTTTAAGGTCTTGCCATTTTTATTGGTAACATTGAAGATACAGGTTTTTGAACAGGACTGCAGCTTTTGAAGGAGGTGCAGAGCCCAAAAAAATCCTTAGGTTCCGGCTTTTCTAGCTATTTTTTTCTTGACTCCCATTACCTTATGGCTTAAATAATATATTTTTATAGTGTAGTTTTACAGACGCTGCGATATACACCTGACCTGAGACAAACATACGGCACAGGATGTTCAGATAGAATTCTTCAGGGAGCAGTAATTGTGCACACTGGTTGCCACTCAGTTTCCCACAGACATATCTTTATGGAAAGCTGTGAATAAGCTCTCCCAGCTCCTCTTACCAGCTCCTGCTCATAGTGGTAAGGCTGGACAGAGAGGATGTCCTGGATCCAGTTATTCGGAGACGACTCAGCATAGTAAATGTCATATACAAACTCCTCAGGGTCCTCTCTGTGTTCCGAACCGTGCCCTCCCGGAGACACGGCCAGGCGTTCCCGAATCATCTTCATGGAATTACACACAATGGTTTCCGGGTCAGAGACCTTCAGGAATAAAAAAGTGTTATGCTTCAATTTATCCTTCTGTGCTACAATATATATTGTCATACTCTATAGTCAGAAATATATATGTATATAGGTAGTGAGGATGAGCAGAAATGTGCGAGGTCTGGATGGAACATCTAATTATGGAGCCCAGTGTCACACATTCACCTGAAGGTCTGCTCACAGGTGAGGCCCATCAGGGGGATGGTGCAGCATCCTGTATGTACCACAGCAGACAGGCATAGGCTCCACAGGAAAGGAGCGCAGCCCATGAGGTACCGCAGGTAGAGGAAGGAACTGCAACAAAACCCATCTATTCTTCCCTACACAACACCATCACTTTGTACATTCATTCTACCAGTTGTTTTTAGTCCAACAATTCACAATATGTGTATGTAATTACCCCGGAGCCAGCGCTCGTGTCCAGGGGAGTATGGATGAAGGTGAAAGGGTTCTCTGGCGAAACGAGTTACCACCCATCCACAGGGTAGGTGGTAACTTAATGACTGCTGGGACCTGCACAAATTGGCAGCCACCGTGCACATATGCGACCACCACTCCATTCATTCCCTATGAGACTGCAGAGTGCTGGGCTGCCCTTATTGGTATATAAATAAAAACAAAGTTGTCTGTCATTATAAACATGTCTGCTTATTTGCAGAACACTGCCCCACCTGTCCACAGGTTGTATTTGGGATTGCAGCCCCATTTTCTTCACTCCAGTGGAGCTGTGTTGTAATACCAGACACGACCCATGGGACATGTGGTGATGTTCCTGGAAGGAAGCAGTCATGTTATAATACTCACCATTTCATTTGATTTGCCTCCCCTACTCTTATCATCTAGACTCCGGATCTACAAGTCCATAGAGATGTGCCATGCTGTGAAGGACTGTAGGAAATTACTGGGGAAAGACAAGTCCCAAAACATGTGTTCTATTATTGGAAGACATGTTGGGCATATGATCAGTGGCGGCTGTGAGCCAAGACCTGCACCCATGGATGGGAAGAGTGGCATAACCTGTTAACCAGTAGACTTCCCGATGATATTGATCCTGTTCATTCAACATTTAAAAGTGCTGACCGGGTCTTACATACTGATGATATACCACTTATCAGGTTGTGTCTGCCCAGCAACAGCCAGATGTTCCGCACATTGCCAAGTGCCGCTGCAGAGCACTGCAGTTTATCTCCCACTATGCCGGGGCAGATTTCAGCTGACTGGTGGGGAGCAGGATGCCACCAATCTCAGATTGATGACCTATCCTATCACCAATATGCAAGTCCTGGACAATCCCTATAACCTCATGATGGATAGAGATGCGTTATGGGGAATGGAGCTCATAGAGATGCATGTCGAGTGCCAGTTAATTTACCAACATATCCGCCACATAACATCAGAAAGTGCCACCATTCTCCCTCCAGCCCTCACAAACCTTGAGATTGCCAGTTTCCTTCTCGGCTTCCTCCTGTTCTATATCAAAAACTTGGAAGGTCTCTTCTTTTCTGCCCTTGGAGTTGGCGTCGTCTTTTTCGGAGGCTTTCGCTGTTTCTGGCCCAAGATTGCCCACAGGGCTGGCAGGTTGGCTATCGTCAGACTTGCCATCTTCCTCCTGCTCACATTTTGGTCTAAGGCTGGAGACTAACCGGTAGCGGCTCGCTTGGCGTTCAGCATCTCTACTGGCCCTCAAGTCTTTCTGGATCTGCTGTAAATTCCCAATTGAGGGACGGTGGACACGGGTGTTGTGGTCTCGGGATATGGCTTCCTGCACATACTTTTGGAGTGGTTCATTCTAAAAAGGGCCAGAAAAACAGGAGTGTGAAAGTAGAAGGTTCAGAAGGAAATAAAGGTCCAGACTCATCATCTCCCTTTATTGTCTGGTCTTATTTAATTGGTGTTTTCTGTGCCATATTAATCAAAATGTCTTATGTGGTTCAAGAGTTTGGCACAAAATAAAATACTTTTTCTCTCTGTTTTTGACCTTTTTTGTGATGTGTAGCGCAAAGTTTGCAAGTTTCACTAAAATGTCACAAAAATTGCACCAAAGATTCAGGAGGATCTTTCTGAAAAGTCACAAGTGATGAATCAGGCAAAAGTAGCAAATCAATAGTCCATGAAGCAGAAAATTCCTTTTAGTAAGTAGCACCGCACGAGGGGGCAGACAGTGTGGGAGATCAGAGGCTCACATACGATTATAGTGTCCAAGGGTTAATACCGAACTAAAGATAAGGCTCCTTTATTGGGGAACTGTTGGGTCCAGGACACCTTACATACAGGGGAGATGGGCATATTTGCAATTATTATTTAACCAAATAATGACCAAGCAACATGTTTAGAGCATGGTAAGTTTCTGGACTGGGGGTAAGGCCTCTGCAATCTCTCAGGTGCAGGTCAGTGACTGGCTGTCAGATACAGAGGCCCCTGGGGAGAAGGAGACAAGTGGGAAATCACACCATCTGTGGGCTGATCAGTGAGCACCATCTATAGTGTGCACAGCACGCCTTGCACACAGGTGTCAGCAGCTCTGGAAGTATAGGGGGCTCCTATGAAAATGAAAAACTAGAAAGTTTGCATGCCAAAAAAGCCTACACACATCAGGTATCCACACAGCTGTAACAATCCGGAGGATTCATCCAGCACCAAATGTTGCATTTTTTTAATAATTTATGTTGAAAATAAAAATCCTCTGCAATAATTCATATGTCCCCAAACAGCAGTGAAGACATACAACCTGTCCTGAAAGAAATAAAAATCCGCACCCGGGAGACAATACGGCCTCGTTCACACCTTAAGTATTTGGTCAGTTTTTTACCTCAGTATTCGTCAGACAAAACCAGGAGAGGAACAGAGGAAATAGCTTAGTTACTCACCGATAACGGTGTTTCTCGGAACCCATGACAGCACCACGGAGAGAGGGGATCCGCTCTTCAGGGACAAGAACCTACAGATAAAAAGGGTGGTACCTCTCCTCCGCCTTCAGTTGGTTACAGAGCATCAGAGGGTCTCCAGGTTAGTTAGACAACAGAAATATATACACAATATTATAATACTGCTTATTTATCAAAACCACCGTGCCTAAACGGAAACACTCTACTCACAGTAAAAACGTGCTCACCATACTCGTGAAGGGGAGGGGAATAAGCGGGTGCTGTCATGGGTTCCGAGAAACACTTATCGGTGAGTAACTAAGCTATTCTCTCTCACCCATGACAGCACCACGGAGAGAATTAGAGATTGGTAGCTTAGGGAGGGACCACCGCCTGAAGGACTCTTCTCCCGAAGGTCAGGTCAGATGTAGAGGTTAGATCTAATCTATAGTGCCTAAAAAAGGTCGAAGGTGATGACCAGGTGGCCGCCTTACAGATTTGTTCTATTGATACCTCAGATCTTTCAGCCCATGAGGTCGCCATTGCCCTTGTGGAATGGGCTCTCAGCCCCTCCGGGATGGTATTTCCACTGGATGAGTATGCCAGGGCAATCGCATCCCTTATCCATCTTGCCAGGGTACTCTTGGATGCCTTGAGCCCCTTCCGAGGACCCTGGAAACATACAAAGAGAGAGCCTTCCTTCCTACATTTTTTGGTGGCCTCTAAGTACTGTACTAGGCACCTTTTAACATCTAAAGTGTGGAATTTTTCTTCCCCCTTATTTTTTGGATTTGGGCAGAAGGAAGGAAGGACTACCTCTTGGGACCTGTGGAATTGGGATGATACTTTAGGTAGATAGGCCGGGACAGGTTTTAGGATGACTCTATCCTCTAGAATTTTTGTAAAAGGTGGCCCTGCTGATAAGGCTTGAATATCGCTCACTCTTCGGGCTGATGTTAGTGCCACCAGAAGCACCGTTTTAAGTGATAGGATTTTTAGGGGTGCCGAGTGAATTGGTTCGAACGGAGGGCCTGTCAGCGTTGAAAGTACAAGATTCAGGTCCCATGACGGTAACCTTTGACTAGCTATTGGCCTAGATCTGGTTGCGGCCTTAATAAACCATGCTACCCAGGGGTCACCTGCCACATCATGGTTATAGAGGGCGCCTAACGCCGCTATTTGTACTTTTAATGTGTTGACCGCCAGACCCTGTTCTAGGCCCTTTTGTAGAAATTCTAGGATCTTATCAAACGAAACCCCGTCCTGAACTTTTGCCCTAGAAGTGGATAGGAATTTTTTCCATGTTCTGCCGTAAGCTCTCATGGTAACCGGTTTCCTACTTTTTTGTAGTGTAGTTATCAGGTTCTCTGAAAATCCCCTGTCCCTCATCAGTGCCCTCTCAAATTCCATGCTGTTAAATGGAGGTTCGGTGCCTGAGGATGTAACACTGGGCCCTGCGATAGCAGGTCCGGGAGACCCGGTAGGATCCATGGGTCGGTTACGGAGAGCATTCTTAGCCAGGAAAACCAGGTTCTTATGGGCCAGAAAGGGGCTATCAGTATCATTCTTGCCCCATCCTCCCTGACTTTCTTTAGGACCGCTGGAATGAGCATGATTGGGGGAAAGGCATATGTTAGACTCTGTGTCCATGGGAGCATAAACGCGTCTAGAGTTAAAGGATTCCCCCTGGGATCTAGGGAGCAGAAGGTGTCTACTTTTTTGTTTTTGAAATCGGCAAACAGATCTGTGTCTGGGGTCCCCCACATTTTTACAATCTGCCGAAAAATGGACCACTTTAGTACCCATTCCCCCTGTCGTAATTGGGTGCGGCTCAGAAAGTCCCGGAAGTGTAGGGCTGTCAGAGATAGCAGGTTTTCCTCTGCCAGTTTGAGGATTTTGGCAGATGTGTCCATTAGGGCTTGGGACCTGGTTCCCCCTTGATGATTTATATAGGCCACTGTGACTCGATTGTCCGAAAGAATGCGGACATGGTGATTCTGGAGCAGGGGTAGGAAGTGTGTCAGTGCATAGCCTACTGCTAGAAGCTCTTTTTGATTTGAGGCTTTTAGTTCTTGATCTCCCCATACGTTCTGAGTCACCTCGTTGTTCATGTGTGCTCCCCATCCCGTGGGACTGGCATCCGTTGTCACTATGTGTGTTATCTTTGTTACCCAGGGGATCCCTTTGGACAAATTTTCCTGGTTTCCCCACCAAACTAGGGAATGAATAGTTCTTGAATTTAGGGTAATACGACCCTCTAGGTGTCCCCCTATTGCTGCCTGGTTGGCTAATACGTCCCACTGGAGATCTCTCGTGTGTAACTGAGCCCATTGAACTGCTGGCAGGCAGGCGGATAGGGAACCCAGCAGTGACATAGCCTTCCTTAGTGTCATAGAGGGATTTTGGATTGCTCTCGCTGTAACTTGAGCGATTTTCTCCTTTTTGTGGTCTGGGAGGCGACACGCCTGAATGTTTGAGTCTAGTGTTAAGGTACCGTTACACCTAGCGATGCACCAGCGATCCCGACCAGCGATATGACGCGGTCAGGATCGCTGGTGCATCGCTAAGTGGTCGCTAGTGAGCTGCCACACAGGCAGATCTCACCAGCGACATCGCTGGGGACGGGGATCGCTACTTACCTGTCAGACGCGGCGATCCTGCGTCCTCCCGCCTGGCTCCACGCGTCGCTCGTCTTCACAGCAGGAAGCGCCACAGGAAGTGACCGACGAGGAATGATCCAGGAGCCTCTCGCGCGATCAGCGATGAGCAGCGGGGGAGCCGGTTGGAGGTAAGTATCACATGCAGAGATATCGCTAGCAATATCGCTGCAACGTCACAAAATCGGTGACTTTACAGCGATATTGCTAGCGATATCGCAGTGTGTAACGGGGGCTTTAGGCCCAAGAATTCTTGCACCCTGCTGGGCTCCAATCTTGATTTTTTTAGATTTAGAAGCCAGCCTAGGCCTTGTAGAGTGTCCATCACCCTGTCCCTCTGTTCTCTGCATTTTTGAGCTGAGCTGCCTGCTATTAGGAAGTCGTCTAGATACGGGATTATTATTATGTCTTGTTCCCTTATATGAGCCATAATTTCTGCTATTATTTTGGTGAATACCCGCGGGGCTATCGATATTCCGAACGGCAGGGCTCTGTACTGGAATTCTTTCACCTTGCCCTTTATTGAGAAGGCTAACCTGAGATATTTTCTGGACTCTTTGTGGATAGGGACGTGATAATAGGCGTCGCTGAGATCTAACACCGTCATGTAGCATTTTGGGAACTGGACTTTGGTGGTGGACCTGATTGACTCCATTTTGAAGCTCTGATTCCTGACGTATTCGTTTAGCTTTTTCAGATTTATAATCGTTCGAAAGGTGCCGTCCGGTTTGGTTACTAGAAAAAGAGGGGAGTAGAACCCTCTGCCCATATCCTGCAGGGGAACCTCCTGGAGGACTCCTTTTTTTTTTTTACTAGGCCTAGGACCTCGCTTTCTAGCGCTTCTTGTTCTCGCGTACTGGATCTCAGCGGCGTTGTTACATACTTTTGAGGTGGGAGAGAGAGAAAGTCTATTCTTAGGCCCTCCTGGATTAGGTTTACTATCCATGGGTTGTTTGAAATTCTCCTCCAGGCTTGGAGAAAAAGGGTTAACCTTCCCCCCCACCCTGGGCGTACTGTCACCTGGAGGGCTTTTTGTCTTGGGGAGAGTTATTAAAGAAGAACCCTCTCTCTCTTCTTTTGTCATCACACTTTTGTTCCTTCGGTGGTCTCCTCTGAAAAAAACCTCCTATTTCAAAAGGGCCTCTTAAATGCTGCTGGCCCTAAATTTGGGAATCCTTTCTTCTTGTCTCCTGCTTTCTGGAGGATGTCATCTAATGTCTCCCCAAAAAGGAATTTCCCTTCACAGGGGATTGAACAATTTCATTTTGGTCTGTAGGTCCCCTGGCCAACTTTAAAGCCATAATGTCCTTCGGGCCGCGTTTGAAAGTGCTGCTTTTTTGGACGATAGCCTGACTGAATCGGCCGGAGTCCGCTAGGAATGCAGCCGCTCCCCTTATTACTGGGATAAGATCTTAGATTCTATCTCTTAGTGTCCCTTCCCTCAGCTGTTTCTCAAGTTGGTCCACCCATACCATTAGGGCTCTTGAGGTACATGTCGCCGCTATTGCTGGCCTGAGGTTACCGCCTGCCGACTCCCATGCCCCCTTTAGAAAGTTATCCGCCTTTTTATCTAGGGGGTCCCTGAGGGTGCCCATGTCCTCAAAGGGAAGGGCGAATTTCTTTGAGGCCTTAGCAACTGCTACATCGAGTTTCGGGGCTTTATCCCAAGACGTAGATGCCTCCTCCTCAAAGGGATATTTTCTTTTAAGGGAAGGGACTGTAGTATTTTTCCTGTCTGGCTTGTCCCATTCTTTTTTAAATTAGGCCCTTGACAATTTCGTTAAGCGGAAATACTCTCCGTTTTTTCTGGCCTAGTCCGCCGAACATTATGTCCTGGACTGTTTTATCCGGCCTAGGGTCCAATACCCCCATGGTAGATCTTACAGCTTTTACAAGTTTGTCTACCTCTTCTAGGGGAAAACAGTGACGCCCTCCTGTTTCCTCGTCTGAGGATGAGGAGCCAGATTCCGAGGTTTTAGTCGTGATTTCTCCCGACGTGGAAGAGTCTGACTGGGAGGTTTCTATCGTGTCTTTCTTCCTCGTTTTATCCCTATGTTTAAGGGACATGAGGGAACTCTGAACCTCTGATGTGATTGCGGCCCTTAGGTCGGATGCGAAATCCGGAGTCTCCTGACAAAGAATTTCCTTTGTGCAAGACTCACATAGTTTTTTCTCCCATGATACAGGTAGGGGTCTAGTGCAAGTGGGGCATTCCCTGTTCTTTTTTGCCTTCTTCTTTCCCTAATAAGGGAGAGGAATTGTATTACAAGGGTGAACATTCACGAAGATCACTTACTCCCAAAAGGTGCGCGTCTGCAGGTACCGGTTCGGGAGATGGAGTCAGGTCCTGTATAGGCTGATCTCCTGGTGGCGATTTGCTCCTTGCCGCTGACGTACTACGCCGCGTGGAGTGACTGCTGGAACAGCCCTCTCTGTTTCGTTCCTTTTGTCGGTGGTGGGGTTGGTGGTGCTGCTGCCTGGCATGCAGCTCCTGTTGCTGGTCGCTATCCTCCATTATTAGGATCGCTTCCAGCCAGGAGTTTCTGTACCCACCATTTTTAAAGTTGCCGCCCGTGTGACGTCACCGCTCCCATCCTGCATCGCGCTGGTTGGGGAGCGAGCTCCTGCGCATGATTCAGGGACCCGGAAGCCGCACCTCTACTTCCGGGGCAGCGGCCATCTTGGTACTCTCTGTACCATGGCGCTGCCCATGCTTCCACTGGTTCCCCACGAGCCCCTATCTCCTTTCCGGAGCGGCGACTCCGGCGTCTCCCTCCGCTCACCCGGCAGCCCGCATCGGCCCCAGCGGTTGCGGCTTCGGGCACCGTTCCTGCCGCGACAGGGGCCTCCCCGCTGCCGAATACCGGACAGGCCGGCCCAGGATCCGGACTCTTCCTCTGCTGCACAGGTACGCCGTACTGTGGGTCCCCCCCGTCAGGGACAGGAACCCAACTGAAGGCGGAGGAGAGGTACCGCCCTTTTATCTGTAGGTTCCTGTCCCTGAAGGGCGGATCCCCTCTCTCCGTGGTGCCGTCATGGGTGGGTGAGAGAGAAAGTATAATAGAAACACGTCACCACTTCTGTATTATCACCCACTCCTGGTTCTGGCTTACAAATACGGAGGTAAAATACTGACCAAATACTGAACGCGTGAACGTGGCCTAAAAAGATATCCCCTTAACGACCGCCGATATGCCTTTTAACGGCGACTGCTAAGGGTACTTAAACCACAGCGTCATTAATTAACGGCACTGTGGAGAAAGTGTATAGCGCCCCCCAGAGTCAGATTTTCTCCGGGGTCTCGGTTGGCGGGACCCCAGAGAACATGATTCGGGTCGGTTTTTTAACGACTCCGCATTTGCGATCACTCTTATTAACCGTATAATGGGGAAAAAAAAAAAAAAAAAAGCGATTTTGCATGAAATTTCTCTCTCCTCTGATGTGATTGCACATAACAGGAGAGATAAATAGGATCCCCGATCTCCCCAGTACCTTCCTGTGGTCCCCGGGCCCTCCTGCCTCTTCCGGTGGGCGCCGCCATCTTGGTCCAGGAAGAAAATGGCGGGCGCATGCGCAGTGTGCCTGCCGAATCTGCCGGCTGGCAGATTTGATTCATTTATTACAGATAGGGTTTATCACAGTGATCAAAATAAAAAAAATAGTAAATAACCCCCTTGTTTAGGAAAATATAATGAATTAAAGAAAATATAATTATTTTCATTTTTCTATTAGGGTTAGACTTTGGCCTGTTTCACACTTACGTTTTTCAGATCAGTTGTAAGCCGCGAAAATGGCGGAAAACGGATCCTTCGGTGTTTTGACAGCAACGTGTGGCACCGGACCGTTGTTTTGAAGGATCCGGCAAAGGTTGAATTTTAAAGGAACCCGTGCCTGGAAAAAAAAAAAAAAAAAAAAAAAAAGAGAGAAGGAGAGAAAGCGAGAAAGAGAAAGCGAGATACCGAAACGACATTCAGGGTTAAATATGTTCCCAAAGCAAAGTTTCCAGGCATGCGCAGTTAAAAATAGCGGACCGTCAACAAAAAAAACATTGCAGAGTCAGTCTCATCCGCCCGGGCGAGGGTAAAATTTTGGCGGATCCGTAAAAAAACGGCTGTGACGGACGTCCGTCAGTCAGTCAAGATCCGCCACTAATGTAAGTCTATGGGGGAAAAAAACGGATCCGTCCCTTTTTGGCGGATCCGTTTTTTCCGAAATTGGCGGATTTTGACTGACGCAAAAAAACTGAAGTGTGAAACAGGCCTTAGGGTTGGAATTAGGGTTAAGGTTAGGGTTGGGATTAGAGTTAGACAGGGGCGAACACTGACAGCTTGGGGCCCCTGTGCAAGAAATGTCTCTGGGCCCCCTTCCTTTTATGGCGACAAAGCTATATATATATATATATATATTACATAGTCTCCTTTATTATGTATACTGCTGTCCCTTATTATACAGTGCCCTCTCTCGTCATGTACATTACAGCCGCTTACATATTGGATTATATAGAGCCCTGTTTTTTATTACAGATCATCCTGTCTTGTTAGCTGTATAATTCAATGATGGCTGATGGAGCATGGGAAAGTGTCCTTTCTAATGGAGGAGCTGATGGACTGGTAGTCTGGTCACCGGCTGCTCCATCAGCAGTCATTTTATATCTAAAAAGAGAGGGGACTATGTAATAAAAAAGGGTGCTGTGAATAACAAAATTAACAAGAATACACTATGTAAGAGACAGCACTATTACATAACCAGGGCTGTGGAGTCGGTAAGCCAAACCTGCGACTCCGACTCCTACTCCACGACTCCGACATATATTGCTTATATTTAAGTGAAAAATTTATTGTAATACAATGTGAACATCAGACATTTAATCATTTTTATGATACAATAATCAAGATATTTAGATAGAACAAAATATAGATTTATTGGAATACAACTTTAGAACACAAAAAAACTAATAGATTGTAAATATGTAATACACTATGGAATATCGATGACATATACATATATATATATATATATACACATACACACACACACAGTTGTGGCCACAAGTATTGACACCCCTGCAATTCTGTCAGATAATACTCAGTTTCTTCCTGAAAATGATTGCAATCACAAATTCTTTGGTATTATTATCTTCATTTAATTTGTCTTAAATGAAAAAACACAAAAGAGAATGAAGCAAAACATTGATCATTTCACACAAAACTCCAAAAATGGGCCAGACAAACATATTGGCACCATCAGCCTAATACTACCTTTAGCCAAAATAACTGCGACCAACCGCCTCCGGTAACCATCAATGAGTTTCTTACAATGCTCTGCTGGAATTTTACACCATTCTTCTTTAGCAAACTGCTCCAGGTCCCTGATATTTGAAGGGTGCCTTCTCCAAACTGCCATTTATAGATCTCTCCACAGGTTTTCTATGGGATTCAGGTCTGGACTCATTGCTGGCCACCTTAGAAGTCTCCAGTGCTTTCTCTCAAACCATTTTCTAGTGCTTTTTGATGTGTGTTTTGGGTCATTGTCCTGCTGGAAGACCCATGACCTCTGAGGGAGACCCAGCTTTCTCACACTGGGCCCTACATTATGCGGCAAAATTTGTTGGTAGTCTTCAGACTTCATATTGCCATGCACACGGTCAAGCAGTCCAGTGCCAGAGGCAGCAAAGCAGCCCCAAAACATCAGGGAACCTCCGCCATAATAAAAGAAGAAATGATCCAGCTGAGTGCTCTGGTGATTTATTGAGTGCTGTTCAGACAACAGAACATTAGCCAGGAACGCGTAAACAATGTTCTGTTGTCTGAACAGCACTCAATAAATCACCAGAGCACTCAGCTGGATCATTTCTTCTTTTATTACTGCTGTACGGCCAGGGCAGGGCCGGATCCGAGTCTGAGGTGCGGTGAGGTCAGACATGGGTGAGCTGGTCTTTCAAACGAACCTCCGCCATGTTTGACTGTAGGGACCGTGTTTTTTTCTTTGAATGCCTCTTTTTTTTCTCCTGTAAACTCTATGTCGATGCCTTTGCCCAAAAAGCTCTACTTTTGTCTCATCTGAACATTCTTCCAAAACGTTTTAGGATTTTTCAGGTAAGTTTTGGCAAACTCCAGCCAGGCTTTTTTATGTCTCGTGGTAAGAAGTGGGGTCTTCCTGGGTCTCCTACCATACAGTCCCTTTTCATTCAGACGCCGACGGATAGTACCGGTTGACACTGTTGTACCCTCGGACTGCAGGGTAGCTTGAACTTGTTTGGATGTTAGTCGAGGTTCTTTATCCAACATCCACACAATCTTGCGTTGAAATCTCTTGTCAATTTTTCTTTTCCGTCCACATCTAGGGAGGTTAGCCACAGTGCCATGGGTTTTAAACTTCTTGATGACACTGCGCACGGTAGACACAGGAACATTCAGGTCTTTGGAGATGGATTTGTAGCCTTGAGATTGCTCATGCTTCCTCACAATTTGGTTTCCCCAAGTCCTCGGACAGTTCTTTGGTCTTCTTTCTTTTCTCCATGCTCAATGTGGTACACACAAGGACACAGTACAGAGGTTGAGTCAACTTTAATCCATGTCAACTGGCTGCAAGTGTGATTTAGTTATTGCCAACACCTGTTAGGTGCCACAGGTAAGTTACAGGTGCTGTTAATTACACAAATTAGAGAAGCATCACATGATTTTTCGAACAGTGCCAATACTTTTGTCCATCCTCTTTTTTATGTTTGGTGTCGAATTGTATCCAATTTGGCTTTAGGACAATTCTTTTTGTGTTTTTTCATTTAAGACAAATTAAATGAAGATAGTAATAACAAGGAATTTGTGTTTGCAATCATTTTCAGGAAGAAACTGAGTATTATCTGACAGAATTGCAGGGGTGTCAATACTTTTGGCCACAACTGTATATATTGTATGTATATATAATACTATGTTATAAACTATGTAAGTGGCAAAAAAGTTTTCAAGAAAAACATACTAAGTAACATTTGTGCAGTCTATGAATTTGTTCTAAGAAATAAAATTGCCTCTATCAGATCCTCCTTCATAGATTACCTCAAATCTGACCTAATAATTTTAAGGCTAGGCAAAGCCGTAACCACATGGGCAACATCTTTAACAATTTCCGGGTATAAAGGAATTGCCTCATGCACAGTCAGTTTTGATGAACGGTTGAATTTTTCTATATCTTTGAGAGCAAGTGAAACATTTTGCTCAAGTATGGTCAATCTGCTTGCTATAGGAGACGGAGTGAAATCTTTTTCCTTTCGGCAACGCTTTGCCTGCTCCATGTCATCCAAATACTTGTCAAAGTCAAACTCCTCATCTGATGAGGATGAAGATATGGCAGCAGTAGCACTGGCAGGACCCAAGTCCTCTTGCGCCTGGCAGTCCTCCTGTAGGCCACTCATCCTAACTGCTACCTCAGTCAGAGCTTCTTTTCCTTTAAGTAAGCTGTTGATCATCAAGCAGTAAACAATGACTTGGGTCCACATAAACAGCTGCCAGAAAAATTTTATTTTCCAATAGCTGTGTCTCTCTCCGTTTCATTGAAGCAGAAATGCCATCTGCGATTAAACCTCCTCTTTGGGACAGGCAAAATAGCAAGTTCTTCCACTCCCTTATGAAAATGCCAGGAGTTAAATCCTCAGCTTGTAATTTTTTAGTCACGGTAAATGGGTGATTAAGCAATTCCTTCAATTCAGCCACCTGTGTCCATTGACCTTCATTTAGGGTTACCTGAGGGTTCGCCATATCTATAAGAAACGGTTTTAGTTCAAGCAATCGCTCAATCATTAAATAAGTGCTGCCCCACCAAGTGGCTTGATCAACAATTTCCCCTTTCCCAGCACGTCTCTTCAAGATGGATCAATTTTAGGGGTTCTGGCGGCAATAACCAATTTCCTCACTTTTCCAATCAGATTTCCAGCATGTCCCTCTTGCAGACTATCACTTATTGCCAGCTGCAACGTGTGGACAATTTTCTCACTTTCTCCAGCTTGGGGCCCAGGAATCAGATACTGTGCAGGGCAGGCACCCCCTCCTCTCTCTGGTGAAGACAGCAGAAGACAGGACAGAGGAGGGGAGATTGCCCCCCGCAGTCTGGAGCAGGTGCAGGTCGGGAGCACTGTAGCATACAAGCGAGTTTTGATAGGTGCGTGCCCCTGCTTCTAGGGGGGCAGCTGCCCCCCTGCCCCTCGCTGGCTACAGCCATGATTTACATACAACGTTTTTGCGGAACAGTTTTTGGCAGTAAAATGCAGTGACTCTGGGCATCCCAGCAAAGTCAATGGGTTTCAAGATATGACATTCAGACACATTGTTTTGTGAGAATCCGTTTTTGGGGTAAATGAGCATGTCAGTTTCTGTGGCGTTTTTCTAATCTGCTTTTGCTATTGAAAACATCTATGAGCTCAAAAATCTTTCAGGTGATGTGGTTTTTTAAAAAGCTGATCTGCTTTTGCAGCTGAAAAACGTATCCTCAAAAAACGCAGCAAAAACGCTGTGTGTGAATGTAGCCTTAGGTCAGGAATAGAACAGCCATTTATAGGACATTTCATAACTTTCCCAAATTCCTATGAAAAAATATTCAGCACATTCTGCATTGAACTACTGTACCCAATTTATTATATATTGTCAGAGTTGGTCCATTTTATACCGACTCCAACTCCACCAAAATGAGCACCGACTCCGACTCCACAGCCCTGTACATAACAGCAGAGGAAGCTATATAATAAGGGACGGCACCATATATAACTAGAGAGGACAGTACGTAATAAGAGACGGTGTTATACATAATAAAAGAGGAAACTATGTAACTAAGCATGGTGTTATACAGAATTGCCTAGGGACTGTGTTATACATAATAAGTTTGGAATACTCGCTCAGTATGTAATAAACTCTCCTTCATTCATGACTTTTTCCTTTCCAGTTCTCTTAACCTTCTGGCTCTTACTGAAACCTGGATCCAGCAGTCAGACACTACCGCTGCTGCTGCTCTTTCATATGGTGGACTACACTTCTTTCATACCCCAAGATTAGACAATAGAGCAGGTGGAGGCGTTGGTCTGCTCCTATCACCAAAATGTACCTTTCAGGTTATCCCTCTAGTACCCTCACTTGTCTTCACTTCTTTTGAGGTCCATGCCGTCAGACTCTACACCCCCTTCTCCATGCGAGTGGCGGTGGTGTATCGTCCTCCTGGCCCCTCCCATCAGTTCATGGATCATTTTGCCACTTGGCTTCCACATTTTCTCTCCTGTGACATCCCTGCCCTCATCATGGGCGATTTCAACATCCCCATTGCTCTTCCCCTTTCCCCATCTGCTACTCACCTTTTATCTCTAATCTCCTCGTTTGGCTTTTCGCAGCTTACTAATTCTCCAACGCATGAAGACGGAAACTCCCTCGACTTGGTCTTCTCTCGGCTTTGTGCAGTGGATGATTTTGCAAACTCCCCTTTCCCGCTCTCTGACCACAACCTTCATTCATTCTCTATCAAGAACTGCCAGGCTGCTCAGGTCACCCCCACTGTCCATATTTATAGAAATATACAGGCCATTAACACCCAGAAACTTATGAAGAACTTGCAGTCTTCATTGGCCCCTATCTCCTCCCTCTCATGTCCTGATTCTGCATTGAAGCATTACAATGAAACACTTCAAAATGCCCTGGATGAATTTGCACCTCCTATACATAGAACACCACAATACAGACGGCGACAACCCTGGCACACCCTGCTCCAGGTGCGCCGAACGTCTGTGGAGAAAATCCAACCTACCCGAAGATTTCATCCATTATAAGTTTATGCTTTCAACATACAACACTGCCCTTCACCTCTCAAAACAAACCTATTTCAACACCCTCATCACCTCACTGTCCAATAACCCTAAACGTCTCTTTGACACTTTTCATTCTCTACTCAACCCAAGAGTACAGGCCCCAACCACAGAGCTCCGAGCTGACGATCTTTCCAATTACTTCAAAGAAAAAATTGACCAGATCCGACAGGAAATTATCTCCCAATCACCTCATACCATGCACTGTCCTCCCTCCCTCACTGCATCTAGCTCACTCTCTGATTTTGAACCAGTCACAGAAGTAAGCAGGCTCCTTGCATCTTCTCGCCCAACCACTTGCACCAGTGACCCATTTCCGTCACATCTACTCCAGCCCCTTTCCCCTGCTGTCACCCACCTAACTAAAATATTTAACCTCTTTCTCTCTTCTGGTATCTTTCCCTCCTTATTTAAGCATGCCGTCATACATCCACTACTTAAAAAACCATCCCTCGACCAAAACTGTGCCGCTAACTATAGACCTGTCTCTAATCTTCCCTTCATCTCTAAACTCCTGGAATGCCTGGTCCACTCCCATCTTATACGCTATCTCTTTGATAACTCTCTTCTCGACCCTCTCCAATCTGGTTTCCGCTCTTTACACTCTACTGAAACTGCCCTCACTAAAGTCTCTAATGATCTACTAACAGCTAAATCAAATAGTCATTACTCCATGCTAATTCTCTTGGATCTCTCTGCAGCATTCAACACTATGGATAATCAGCTCCTCCTCACTATGCTCCGTTCCATTGGCCTCAAGGACACCGTTCTCTCCTGGTTCTCCTCCTATCTCTCTGACCGCTCCATTACTGTACATTTTGCTGGCTCCTCCTCTCATCTTCCGCTTACTGTTGGGGGTTCCTCAAGGATCAGTCCTAGGCCCCCTCCTCTTTTGTTTGTACACTGCCCCTATTGGTCAAACAATCAGTAGATTTGGTTTCCAGTACCATCTCTATGCTGATGACACCCAATTATATGCTTCTTCTCCTGACATCACGCCTGCCTTTCTAGAAAACACCAGCGATTGTCTAAACGCTGTGTCTAACATCATGTCCTCACTATATCTGAAACTGAACCTGTCAAAGACTGAACTCCTTGTGTTTCCTCCCGCTACTAATGTACCTATACCTGACATTGCCATTTCCGTGTGTGGTTCCACCATTACTCCCCAGCAACATTCCCGCTGTCTTGGGGTCATGCTTGACTCAGAGCTTTCCTTTGTCCCCCACATACGATCACTGGCTCGCTCTTGCCATCTGCACCTCAAAAACATTTCTAGAATTCGACCTTCCTCGCCAATCGTTACACCGATGCCTCTACCTTGTGCCAGTCATTACACTGGCTACCCATCCACTCCAGAATCCAGCACAAACTTATTACCCTCACCCACAAAGCTCTTCATGGCTCAGCACCACCCTACATCTCCTCCCTTGTGTCAGCATGCCATCCTACCCGCACCTTCCGTTCTGCTGTTGACCTGAGGTTAGCATCCTCAATAATCAGAACCTCCCACTCCCGTCTTCAAGACTATACACGTGCTGCGCCAATTCTTTGGAATGCACTTCCCAGGTCAATACAATTAGTCCCCAATCCCCACAATTTTAAGCGTGCCTTGAAAACTCATTTATTCAGACTGGCCTACCGCCTCAACACATTAACTTAATCTATCCCTATGTGGAACAGCCAAAAGTTTTTACCATAACCAGGTTCCCCGCATCATGTTCCCACATGCTTTATGCATCCATTAGCCATCTGCATCTGTACTGTTACACACTTAACATTATGGCTGGTCCATACAATCAGGGCAACTGTTACCAGCAGTGCCCTCATTCCTCTTGGTATCGGTTATGATCTATGTGATTATTGTTATGCTGTAATGTCTATTGTCTGTACAAGTCCCCTCTGAAATGTAAAGTGCTGCGGAATATGTTGGCGCTATAGAAAATGTATTATTATTAAGTATGTACACTATATACTAAGGGACTGTGTTAGACATAGTGAGTACAATATATACTAAGGGACTGTTTTAGACATAAGCGATGTCTTCCTCCACCTCCCCCTGTTCCTAAGGCCATTATAAGTCCCCCTTCCTCCCATCCCAATCCCCCACACCCCTCATTGTCCTCCTCCCCCCGCATCCATTATTGTCCTCTCCCCCACCACTATCTTTGCTTTCTCCCCCACCACTCCCATTATTGCCCATTCCACCACCTCCATCATTTCTTCCTCCTCCACCACCCTCACTATTGCCCTTTCCACCACCTCCATCATTGCCTTCTCCCCATCACCCCCATCATGGCCTTCTCCTCCACCCACACACACACACACACACACACACACACACACACACACACACAGCACCTCTCACCTGCTCGCAGCATCACCGGCGCCCGCACTCTCTCGCTCTGGCACAGCGGCTAGCTGGCCGCTGAATGATGACTTCATCCAGCGGCGCTGCTCTCTGTGTCAGAGACAGGAAGCGCTGGCACCACCACGCTCTGACCACACCCATTTCACAACTAGTCACACCCATGTCCACGCCCCAACCACACCCATTTAGCACTGCTGATCACACTGACTGGTACTGAGGGCACAGTGGCTGGTACTGAGGAAAAGAAAGAACAGAGAAAAAAGAAAACAGAGAGAAAGAAAGGACAGAGAGAGAGAGAGAGAAAAAGAACAGAGAGAAAGAAAGAGGGAAAAGAAAGAAAGAACATGGAGAAAGAAAGAAACAGAGAAAGAAAGAACAGAGAGAAAGAGGGGACAGAAAAAAAAGGAGAGAAAAAAAAAGAAAGAGGGGAAAGAAAGAATAAAGAGGGAGAGAGAAAGAAAGAGGGGAAAGTCTTAGTTACTCACCGGTTAACGGTGTTTTTCGGAGTCCATGACAGCACCACCTGAGAGAGGGGATCCGCCCTTCAGGAACAGGAAACCTACAGATACAAAAGGGCGGCACCTCTCCCACGCATCAGTTGGATTACAGAGCACAAGAGGACCACAATGGTTAATGGCAAAATTTATATACAGTACTTTTACACAACTATTCCTTACAAGTGTACATACAAGAGGAAGAAGTGCACACCCAAATTTAACTAAAGGGAGGGAATATACGGGTGCTGTCATGGACTCCGAAAAACACCATTAACCGGTGAGTAACTAAGACTTTATCGGTCGTCCATGACAGCACCACCTGAGAGAATTACAGAGAGCAAAACTATTTAGGGAGGGACTACAGCCTGCAGTACCCTTATACCAAAAGAGAGGTCTGTGGAAGCACCCAAGTCTAGCCTATAATGACTATAAAAGGTGCTCGGAGAGGACCAAGTAGCCGCCTTACATATCTGGTCAATGGACACTTCTGATCTTTCGGCCCACGAGGTCGCCATGGCTCTGGTGGAATGCGCCCTCAGCTTCTGGGGTGGCGACCTGCCTTTTGAGGTGTATGCTATTAAGATCGCTTCTCTAACCCACCTGGCTAGTGTACTTTTTGACGCTCTACAACCTTTCCTAGGGCCTTGATAAGAGACAAACAGGGCATTATCTTTCTTCCAGGGATCTGTAACTGCCAGATATTCTATGAGGCATTTTCTAACATCCAAGGTGTGAAGTTTCTCTTCCTTCTCATTAGCTGGGTTAGGGAGGAAAGATGGAAGGACTATCTCCTGTGTCCTATGAAAACTGGAAACTACCTTAGGTAAATACGCCGGATCGGGTCTGAGTATTACCCTATCGTCCTTGAACTGTATATAAGGAGGACGTCTAGATAATGCCTGGATGTCGCTTACCCTACGAGCTGAGGTTAGGGCTACCAGGAAGGCTACTTTGAGGGACAGGTTCTTTATGGAAGCTGATGAGATAGGTTCGAATGGGGCTTCTGTCATAGCCGTGAGGACTAGGTTCAAGTCCCACGGCATGAATCTATCTATCGCTATTGGCCTGGATCGACCTGCTGCCTTAATGAATCTACTGATCCAGTAATTACCCGCGATGATGCAGCTAAAGAGGGCCCCCAAGGCTGATACTTGTACTTTAAGGGTACTAGTGGAGAGCCCCATATCCAGACCTTTCTGAAGAAACTCTAAGATATGGTTTACAGGTGCTGAGGTGCCAGCGACCACTCCAGAGTTCTGCAGGAATTTTTTCCAAATTCTGACATAGATTTTGGTGGTGATGACTTTCCTACTTTTAAGTAGGGTGTTAATCAGGCCTGGGGAGAAGCCTTTTTCTCTCAGCAGTGTCCGTTCAAACTCCACGCCGTCAGATGTAGGCCAGCCACCTGAGGATGGAACACTGGGCCCTGGGATAGGAGATCCGGAATGTCCGGAAGGACCCAAGGGTCGGACACCGACATGGTCCTGAGGCAAGAAAACCAAGCCCTCCTGGGCCAAAATGGAGCGATAACTATCACCCTTGCTCTGTCTCTCCTGATTTTCTTCATCACCAGGGGCAGTAGCGATAGGGGAGGGAAGGCGTAGGCTAGCCTGAAGTCCCACTTTACCAGAAAGGCATCTACCGCCAGGGGGTTTTCTCTGGGATTTAGGGAGCAAAATTGTTTTAATTTTCTGTTTTCCCTGGTAGCGAAGAGGTCTACCTCTGGTTGTCCCCATTTGTGTACAATTAGGTCGAAGATGGAGGTGTTTAGGGACCATTCTCCTTGTTTTAGTGGATTGCGGCTCAGGAAATCTGCTGTGATATTTTCCTTCCCTTTTATATGTAGAGCTGTTAAAGATTGAAAATGCTGCTCTGCTAGCTGGAATAGCCGCTCTGCCACATTCATCAGGGGTTTGGAACGAGTCCCGCCTTGGTGGTTGATATAAGCCACGGTGACCTGATTGTCGGAGAACACTCGCACATGCTGGCCCTGTAGATACATAAGTAGCTCCTTAGCTGCCTGCTCTACCGCTGTCAACTCTTTCAGATTAGATGACATTTCTATCTGATGATGCTCCCATAGGCCCTGTACCAGAATCTCCCCCATATGAGCCCCCCAACCGGAAGGGCTAGCATCCGTGGTGATTATGCGGGATATGTCATACTCCCAGGAGACCCCTTTGGATAAGTTATCCTTGACTAGCCACCACTCTAGGGATTCCCTTGTGTTTCGGGACAAGGTTAGCTGGCCCTCTAAGTAACCCTCAAGGATTCTCTGATGCCTCAAGACCTCGCCCTGCAGTTTTCTTGTATGAAATGGTGCCCACTGGACTGCCGGGATACAGGACGAGAGGGAACCCAGAAGGGACATGGCTTTCCTGAGGGACATGGTAGGGTTATTGGAAGCGTTCAGGACCTGATAGTGTAGGCGAACAAGCTTCTCCGGGGGCAGACGGCATTCCTGTTTCTCAGAGTCTAGGATCAGGCCCAAGAATTGTTGGACTCTCACCGGCTGTAACCGAGACTTTTTAATGTTAAGCAGCCATCCTAACCCCTCTAGGGCAGACATTACCCTTTGTAGTTGTTCCAGACAATGTTCTGCTGTTTTCCCTACGATCAGGAAGTCTTCTAAGTAGGGGATCACGAGAATGTCCGATTCACGTAGATGGGCCATAACTTCCGCTACTACTTTGGTAAACACACGGGGAGCGACTGCCACCCCAAAGGGGAGGGCCGCATATTGGAAATGTTGGACTGACCCATCCAGCTGAACCGCCACTCTGAGAAACCGCTGATGAGATGCATGAATGGGAATATGGTAGTAAGCGTCTTTTAAATCTAACACCACCATAAAAGAGTTTTGAAACAGTAATTTTATTGTTGATTTAATTGTCTCCATCTTAAACTGGCGTATGACCAGGAACTCATTGAGGGATTTAAGGTTTATTATAGTCCTGAAGGACCCGTCTGGTTTGCGGACCAGGAACAGGGGGGAGTAAAACCCTTTCCCCGTTTCTCCCTCTGGGACCACCGTTAGGACCCTCTTATGGCAGAGATCATGCACCTCGGCCTCCAGGGCAGCTTGTTCTGGTGTGGAAGACCTGAGCGGGGTGACTTTAAATCGATCTTGGGGGACCCGGGCGAATTCTAAGCGTAGACCCGCAGCTATCACCCCCAGTATCCATTTACTATTGGAAATCAAGGACCAGGCTGGGTAGAAGGCAGCTAGTCTCCCCCCTACCGAGGCAACTAGTCATTGGGGCGGTTTTTTAGTGTCACGTGCTGGACCTTCTTGATGCCCCCCTCCTCCGAACATGAAACCTGTACCTCTCCTTTTGTCCTCCCATCTGCCCTGATCTCTGGACGGCCTTCTACGGAAATAGCTTTTCCTGGTAAAGGGACGTCTGTAAGGATTCGGTAGACTGGGGAACTTCTTTTTATCATCCCCGGCTTTCTCTAGGAGTTCATCCAAGACTGGCCCAAACAGATATTCACCCTCACATGGAATGGAGCAGAGTCGTGATCTGGCCTGGATATCTCCCGGCCAGCATTTTAACCAAAGGGCCCTTCGAGCTGCGTTAGATAAACTCGCAGTTCTGGCTGCCATCCTCGCAGAGTCCGCTGAAGCATCCGCCAAAAAAGCTGCAGCACTTTGGATGATTGGCAGCGTTTTTCGGATAGAAGCTCTTGAGACTCCTTCCTTTAGTTGGGAATCCAATTGGTCTAGCCAGACCATCATGGATCTGGCCATACATGTGGCCGCTATCGCTGGTCTTAGAGCACCTGCTGACATCTCCCAAGTTCCTTTCAAAAAGGAGTCTGCTTTCTTATCTAGCGGGTCTTTTAAGGAGGCCATGTCGTCGAAGGGAATGGAGGATTTTTTGGAGGCTTTGGCTACTGCCGCATCCAGTTTAGGGGCTTTATCCCATCTGTCTACCACTGGGTCGTCAAACGGGTACCTCCGCTTGAAGGCCGGAGGTAAGGAGCCTCTTTTTTCAGGTCTCTTCCATTCCCTATCTATTAGGCTCTGGACCTTATCGTTTAATGGAAAGGCCTTCCGCTTCCTGGGATCTAGACCCCCGAACATCACGTCCTGAGCTGAAAGTTCCGGTTTTTTGTCTGCTACTCCCATGGTGGACCTTATTGCTTTAACTAGCTTATCCATCTGGTCTAAGGGGAAGCAGAATCGACTCGAGTCTTCCTCCGAAGAAGATGAAGTGGAGGCCGGGGAATCTGAAGAGTCATCGATCCTTAGGGCGGTCGAGGACTCTGAACCTGAGAAACTACATTCTCTTCCTCTAGAGGAGTCCTTTTTAGATAGGGCCTTTATCTCTGTCCTGATTATGTCCCTCAGGCTCGTGGTGAAGTCCGGCGTTTCTTCCGCTACCTGTATGGATGGGGGAGAGTGTAAGGGCCTGTCAATCTACCCCAGGGCCAACGTCCCCTTCCACCCCTACCGTTTGTCTCACGCATGGCTGACACAACTTTTTAGGGTGGCCGTCCGGCAAGGGGCAACTACAGAGGGCACATTCCCTGTGCTTCTGTTTTCCCGTAGCTTTCCTCCCCTGCGAAAAAAACATAAGGGAACACTGCATCAGGGTACATTCACGGAGATCTCTTACCCATGCAGATGAGGCAGGTACCGGATCACGGAGGGAGGCAGGAGGGTCCTTTGTCCTGGAGGAACTTCTGTGGCTCTGTTCGCTCGGACGTTTCTGTTTCTTTTGCTGGCCACTCGCATGTGGTTTCACTGTGGCCTGTTTCTGTGGGTGCTCCTGCACCTCGTCCAGCTGCTCTATGGGGGCTTCTGTCGTATCCATCGCTGGCCTTCAGAAGCACCCCAGCAGCGTCATCTCCTGCCTTTTAAGGCCTCCTTGTCCGGATCAGCAGGGCTCTGGCGCGCACCTCCCACCCGGGACCCCCCCGCGACCCTCCCCCCCGCAAGCTCCGGTCATCCTCCCCCCCGCCCCGACCACCGCGCGCCGCCCAGCATCGCCGTGCACACGCGGCGCGCGCCGGAAGCCGGCCGGCACCAGACTTCCGGTTTCGGCGTCCCCGGCCCCGCCCCCTCCGCCACGTCACTTCCGCCGCCCGTCTGAGGCCTGCGGGGACGCGCAGAAGGACAGCGCCCCCGGCTCAGGCCAGGCCACAGCCCCCTCGCGCGCCGACCTGCGTCCGTCGACCGGGCGCCACCGCCGGCCCGGCCGGAAGAGCGGACCACAGGGAGAGCGCACCAGGAGGGGCCATACATACCTCCTGGTGCGGCAACATGGAGGCGGCTGTCCACCGGACCCCTGGCTCCACCTGCTCTCACCACCGTCGTGGAGACCTACCCGGCCCCACCGTGGCGCTTCCAGGGACCCGAGCTTGACCGAGGTAGGAGACCCCCTCGCTACCTGGGTCGGTCAGCCGGCCTGGGAATCCCTCGGCGACTCCATGATGGACGATCTGAAGGAAGTCCCGTCCTCTAGGAACAGGAAACCAACTGATGCGTGGGAGAGGTGCCGCCCTTTTGTATCTGTAGGTTTCCTGTTCCTGAAGGGCGGATCCCCTCTTTCAGGTGGTGCTGTCATGGACGACCGCTAAAGAAAGATTCTATAAAGATACTATAGCAGCCCGACTCCCAGTGTAATGCCCATCTGAGCCTCCCGATGCAGGACATATCATGATCCGCTCACATGGCCGACATCCCCGAGTCCAAGGCGATCCCGCTGTCCGAGGAGGACACGGTGACAGATCTGAAGCATTCCCTGAAGTTTCTCCATGGTTCTGTCACAATCTCCTCCCGAAACTACCTCATTTCCGGTCAGCTTCTAGCACGTCACTTCCGGTGGAACGTCACGTGCGAATTTTAAAGTGCTCCTCGGTGCTCTGCCATGTACTCCAGTGTCCGCGGGAAAAGTAAGCTCCCGGCCGGAGCTGTGGGGCAGACTCTCAAATTCGGGACTGTCCCACTGGATCTAGATCGGTTGGGAGGTATGAATGCTCCCCACCATACACCTTGCACACGCACCGCTCCACACACCTCGCACACCCGCGGCTCCGCTCCGTACACCTCGTACACCCGCGGCTCCGCTCCGTACACCTCGTACACCCGCGGCTCTGCTACATCCACCCTGTAAACCCCTCCTGACCCCACACATACACTTCCCTCATCCAGCATCATGACGACCAGAGCAGCGGTGTCCTGCACACACCGAGGGCTGTGCGCACAGGACCTGTAATGTGGTCACAGGAGGGGAGGAGTCAGGAGGTCACATGATCAGGGGCTTCGGATAGATGCCCCTGATCATGTGATCCCCTGACTCCTCCCCTCATGTGACCTCATCACAGGTCCTGTGTGCAGAGAATCCCAGCGACATCATTGCTAGGATTTATCAGTGAGGGGCTGCGGTGGCCAGTGGCCCTCTCTCTGAGGGCGAGGAGAGGTGAGGTTGGTGCATGGGGGGGGGGTCGCGGCTCAGTGCAATGCGGAAAAAATAAGCTCCCGCCCGCAACGGTTGGGAGGTATACATTAGCCACCCTGCAGGGGCCCCATGGAGGCTCTGGGCCCCGATGCAGCCACACAGGTTGAACCGGTGGTATGTCCACCCATGGGGTTAGGGTTGGGGGTGTGTTGAGGTTAGGGTTGGAGCAAGAATTGAGGGGTTTCCACTATTTACCAACTTTGGGGGTCTAAGTTGTCCTGTTACCATTGGGAAAATTATAAAATTGGGGGCTAAAAAAAAAAAAATCACTTTTGTGGAAAAAAAATAATTTTAATTTTCAAGGTTCTGCGTTATAAACTTCTGTGAAGCACTTGGGGGTTCAAAGTGCTCACCAGACATCTAGATAAGTTCCTTGGGGGGGGGGGGGGGTCTAGTTTCCAAAATGGAGGTCACATGTGGGGGGTTTCTACTGTTTAGGCACATCAGGGGCTCTGCAAACGCAACATGACGCCCGCAGAACATTCCATAAAGGTCTGTATTCCAAAATGGCGCTCCTTCCCTTCCGAGCTCTCCCATGAACCCAAACAGTGGTTACCCCCCCACATATGGGGTATCGTTGTATTCAGGACAAATTGTACAACAACTCTTGTGGTCTAATTTCTCCTGTTAGCCTTGTGAAAATAAAAAATTGGGGGCTAAAAAAAAAAAAAAAAAAAAAAATCACTTTTGTGAAAAAGCTTCACATTGGGGGAAAAAAAATTCCTTCCCGACTCCACATACAGCAATCAGACTAGCTCCCTGGATCAACGCAATATTAAGGAAACTAATGTATATACCCTGTAATATTATATTTTTCAAGAAAGGCATCCAGTCCCTTCTTAAATTTTAGTAGGGAATCACTCATTACAACATCATATGGCAGAGAGTTCCATAGTCTCACTGCTCTTACAGTAAAGAATCCGCATCTGTGATTATGCTTAAACCTTCTTTCCTCCAGACATAGAGGATGCCCCCTTGTCCCCGTCACAAGTCTAAGAGTAAAAAGATCATTAGAAAGGTCTTTGTATTGTCCCCGCATAGATTTATACATTGTAATAAGATCACCACTAAGCCTTCGATTTTCCATGCTAAATAACCCCAAGTGTAATAACCTGTCTTGGTATTGCAGACCTCCCAGTTCCCTAATAACCTTGGTCGCTCTTCTCTGCACCCGCTCCAGTTCAGCTATCTCTTTCTTATACACCGGAGACCAGAACTGTTCACAAGTGTGGTCGCAATAGTGACTTACATAAAGGTAAAATTATGTTCTCCTCATGAGCATCTATGCCTCTTTTAATGCATCAGTGCAATCATATAATCCCTTTAAAAATATGAAACTTTAATAAATTGAGGTAAAAAAAACACCCCCCTAGTGCAATACCCAAAAAGACAAGACTTGCTTCTATCTATTGGTTATACAAGAGGTTTCTCTATGTTTACATGTAATAGCTTTTCTTTTATATATTGTACATTAATAGCCTGTGTATTATATGAAGCACTATCTTTCATCTCTTATTTGCTTATTGTTTTCCCACCTGTAGTTTATAAGGGTCATTTAGGGAGAGTCTGGGACAGCCGCCACGCAGTGGGGGCACCAAATCGTATCTTTTAGGGTGCCAACCTCCACTGTCAGGAAGGGATAGCAGGCTAGTGTAGGGCTATTGTAGGTTATTATTGTATAGAGTTTGTTAATTGTGTTATTGCACTAGGGGGGTGTTTTTTACCTTAATTTATTAAAAGTTTCATATTTTTAAAGGGATTATATGATTGCACTTTTGATATTTCTTCCCTGGTCCTGTGGACATTTTTTTGATTAACCTCTTTTAATGCTTCCCATTATTTTATTTGCCTTTGCAGCAGCTGCCTGACACTGGCCACTAAATGAGAGTTTGTCATCCACCCAGGTCTTTTTCAGTGACAGTTTTGCCCAGTGTTTTACAATTAAGCACATAATTATATATCCTGTTCGTTCTACCCAAGTGCATGACCTTACATTTATCCCCATTAAGGCTGAGTTCACACGTGGCATTTTTTTCGCGTTTCCGCGGCGGTTTTAACCGCGAAAACACGAAAACTAAGCATCCCATGCATTTCTATGCGATTCCGCAATGCTGTGCTAATGCTGCGGTTTTTACCGCGGCGGAATCACTTCGCGGTAAAAAACGCAGCATTCTCATTAATTTTGCGGAATTGCAGCGATCCCGCACCCATAGGAATGCATTGTTCTGCTTACTTTCCGCATGTGGCTGTGCACACCATGCGAAAAGTAAGCAGAACAATTGCGGATGGTACCCACGGTCCGGAGGAGAGGAGACTGTCCTCCGGGCTTTGGGTACCATATCCCTGTAAAAAATAGAAATTAAAATAAAAAATATTGTTATTCTCACCTTCCGACGTCCCGCGCAGCCTTCCCGCCTCTCTCCACGCTCCCGTTCCCAGTGCTCCTTTGCGAAAATGCCCGCGATGGCGTCTGTTCTCGCGGGATCGCGAAGTCTCGCGGTCATCGCGAATGACGGCGAGATGTCGCGATCCCGCGAGAACGTACGTCATTGCGGGCATTTTTGCAAAGGATTATTGGGAACGGGAGCGTGGAGAGAGGCGGGAAGGCTGCGCGGGACGTCGGAAGGTAAGAATAACACCATTTTTTTTTTTAATTATTTTTTACATTTTATCTTTTACTACTGATGCTGCATAGGCGGCCTCAGTAGTAAAAAGTTGGTCACACTCGTCAAGCACTATGTTTGACGAGTGTGACCAACCTGTCAATCAGTTCTCCAAGCGATGCTACAGATCGCATGGAAAACGCTAGCCTTTTGCAAGCTAATTACGCTTGCAAAATGCTAGTTTTTCCGCGGGAAAATCGCGGGAATTTAAAATGCGATTTTCTCGCGGAATGGAATTCCGGAACTCTCGCGGTAATTTCCGCGAGAGTTCCGCTACGTGTTAACCCAGCCTAAAGCTCATTTGCCATTTATCAGCCCAAGCTTCTAGTTTACATAAAATTGTCCTCCTCCGTATTGATTACCCTGCAGAGTTTAGTGTCTTCTGCAAATATTGAAATTCTACTCTCTATGCCCCCTACAAGGTCATTAATAGATATGTTAAAAAGAAGCGGGCCAAAAACTGACCCCTGTGGTACCCCACTGCTAACCGTGACCCAATCCGAGTGTGCTCCATTAATAACCACCTTTTGTTTCCTATCCCTGAGCCAGCTCTTAACCCACTTACACATATTTTCCCCTATCCCCGATTTTTTATTTTCACTGCTCTGCGTTATAAACTTCTGTGAAGCACTTGGGGGTTCAAAGTGCTCACCACACATCTAGATAAGTTCCTTAAGGGGTCTAGTTTTCAAACTGGTGTCACTTGTGGCTGTTTCCACTGTTTAGGGACATCAGGTGCTCTCCAAACGCGACATGGCATCCAATCTCAATTCCAGCCAATTCTGCATTGAAAAAGTCAAACGGTGCTCCTTCCCTTCTGAGCTCTGCCGTGTGCCCAAACAGTGGTTTACCCACAAATATGGGGTATGGGCGTACTCAGGACAAATTGCATAACAACTTTGGAGATCCAATTTCTCCCTCCTGTTATCCTTGTAAAAATAAAAATTTGGGGGCGAAAAGATCATTTTTGTGGAAAAAAAATTATTTTTTATTTTCACAGCTCTACGTTATAAACTTCTGTGAAGGACTTGGAGGTTCAAAGTGCTCACCACACATCTAGATAAGTTCCTTGGGGGGTCAAGTTTCCAAAATGGGGTCACTTGTTAAGGGTTTTCACTGTTTAGGCACATCAGGGGCTCTCCAAACGCAACATGGCGTCCGATCTCAATTCCAGCCAATTCTACGTTGAAAGTGTCAAACGGCGCTCCTTCTCTTGCGAGCTCTGCCGTGCACCCAAACAGTGGTTTACCCCCACATATGGGGTGTCGGTGTATTCAGGAAAAATTGCACAACAAATTTTGCTGTTCATTTCCTCTTTTAACACTTGTTAAAAGTGGATGGGATACACCCCCGAGTACAGCAGGAATTAAGCACAGTCATAGATAGACCATTATTTTTAATCTTTAAAGATTCCATAATAACAGGGTCTGTACCACAGGACTGGCGTATAGCAAATGTGGTGCCAATATTCAAAAAGGGGACAAAAACTGAACTCGGAAATTATAGGCCAGTAAGTTTAACCTCAACTGTGGGTAAAATCCTGGAGGGTTTTCTAAGAGATACTATACTGGAGTATCTGAAGAAGAATAACCTCATGACCCAATATCAACATGGGTTTACAAGGGACCGTTCCTGTCAAACTAATCTGATAAGCTTTTATGAAGAGGTAAGTTCCGGACTGGACCAAGGGAATGCAGTGGACGTGGTGTACATGGACTTTTCAATTTTGATACGGTGCCACACAAAAGGTTGATACATAAAATGAGAACAATGGGGATAGGGGAAAATATGTGTAGTTGGGTTAAGAGCTGTCTCAGGGATAGGAAACAAAGGGTGGTTATTAATGGAGCACACTCGGACTGGGTCACGGTTAGCAGTGGGGTACCACAGGGGTCAGTTTTGGGCCCGCTTCTTTTTATCATATTTATTAATGACCTTGTAGGGGGCATTGAGAGTAGAATTTCAATATTTGCAGATGACACTAAACTCTGCAGGGTAATCAATACAGAGGAGGACAATTTTATATTACAAGAGGATTTATGTAAACTAGAAGCTTGGGCTGATAAATGGCAAATGAGCTTTAATGGGGATAAATGTAAGGTCATGCACTTGGGTAGAACGAACAAGATGTATAATTATGTGCTTAATTGTAAAACACTAGGCAAAACTGTCACTGAAAAAGACCTGGTTGTATGGGTGGAGGACAAACTCACATTTAGTGGCCAGTGTCAGACAGCTGCTGCAAAGGCAAATAAAATAATGGGATGCATTAAAAGAGGCATAGATGCTCATGAGGAGAACATAATTTTACCTCTATATAAGTCACTAGTGCGACCACACTTAGAATACTGTGTACAGTTCTGGTCTCCGGTGTATAAGAAAGACATAGCTGAACTAGAGTGGGTGCAGAGAAGAGCGACCAAGGTTATTAGGGAACTGGGGGGTCTGCAATTCCAAGACAGGTTATTACACTTGGGGTTATTTAGTTTGGAGAATCAAAGGCTTAGGGGTGATCTTATTACAATGTATAAATATATGCGGGGACAGGTCAAAGACCTTTCTAATGACCTTTTTACTCTTAGACCTGTGACGGGGACAAGGGGGCATCCTCTACGTCTGGAGGAAAGAAGGTTTAACCCCTTAATGACCAGGGGTATTTTTGGTTTTACATTTTCATTTTTCCCTCCCCTTCTTTCCAGAGCCATAACTTTTTTATTTTTCCGTTTATATGGCCATGTGAGGGCTTATTTTTTGCGGGACGAGTTGTACTTTTAAATGACATCATTGGTTTTACCATATCGTGTACTCGAAAACGGGAAAAAAATTCCAAGTGCGGTGAAATTGCAAAAAAAGTGCAATCCCACACTTGTTTTTTGCTTGGCTTTTTTGTTAGGTTCACTAGATGCTAAATCTCACCTGCCATTATGATTCTCCAGGTCATTATGAGTTCATAGACACCAAACATGTCTATGTCCTCTTTTATCTAAGTGGTGAAAAAAAATTCCAAAGTTTGCTTAAAAAAAAAAAAAAAAATTGCGCAATTTTCCGAGACCCGTAGCGTCTCCATTTTTCATGATCTGGTGTCGGGTGAGGGCTTATTTTTTCCGTGCCAGACTGACGTTTTTAATGATACCACTTTTGTGCAGATACGTTCTTTTGATCTCCCGTTATTGCATTTTAATGCAATGTCTTGGTGACCAAAAAAACGTAATTCTGGTGTTTTGAATTTTTTTTCTCGCTACTTCGTTTAGCGATCGGGTTAATGCTTTTTATTGATAGATTGGGCGATTCTGAACGCGGCGATACCTAATATGTGTATGTGGGATTTTTTTTTTTACTGTTATTTTGATTGGGGCGAAAGGGGGGTGATTTGAACTTTTAGGTTTTTTTTAATTTTTTTTATTTTTAAACTTTTTTTTTTTTTTTTACTTTTGGCATGCTTCAATAGCCTCCATATTAGGCTAGAAGCTTGCGCAACCCGATCGGCTCTGCTACATATGGGCGATGATGAATCCAAAGGGAGTTTTATTCATTGAATAAAACCACTGCAATCATACAGCATTCTCCTGGAATTTGTCTAAAGCGGCAGCGCGGAATATAGCTACAAACTCCCTTTGGATTCATCATTTCTTTGGTCACTGAAGACCTGTGGATCTGCAGCAGCCGCTACCTACACGCTCTTATCTCATCCTAACCAGGTGAGCATATTTCATGATATACTGTCTTTTGTAACGTGGATAAGACCCTATTGCGCTTTTTTGTCTCCCCCTTTTTTTGCAATACATATGGGCGATGAGCAGATCGCCCATATGTGGCAGATTTACTGCTGTGCTGTGAAGCACTTGGGGGTTCAAAGTGCTCACCACACATCTAGATAAGTTCCTTGGGGGGGGGGGGGGGGGGTCTAATTTCCAAAATCGGGTCACTTGTGGGGGGGTTCCACAGTTTAGGCACACCAGGGGCTCTGCAAATGTAACATGACGCCCGCAGACCATTCCATCAAAGTCAGCATTTCATAATGTCACTACTTCCCTTCCAAGCCACGACGTGTGCCCAAACAGTGGTCCCCACCCACATATGGGGTACCAGCGTACTCAGGACAAACTGGACAACAACTTTTGGGGTCCAGTTTCTCCTGGAACCCTTGTGAAAATAAAAAATTGTGCACTAAAAAATAATTTTTTGAGGAAAAAATTTTTTTTTAATTTTCATGGCACTGCGTTATAAACTTTTGTGAAGCACTTGGGGGTTCAAAGTGCTCACTTTGCATCTAGAAAAGTTCCTTAGAGGGTCTAGTTTCCAAAATGGGGTTATTTGTGGGGGAGCTCCAATGTTTAGGCACACAGGGGCTCTCCAAACACGACATGGTGTCCGCTAATGATTAGAAGTAATTTTAATTTAAAAAGTCAAATGGCGCTCCTTCCCTTCTGAGCCCTGCCGTGCGCACAAACAGTGGTTCCCCCCCACATATGGGGTATCGGTGTACTCAGGACAAATTGCACAACTTTTGTGGTCCAATTTCTCCTGTTACCCTTGTGAAAATAAAAAATAGCGTGCTAAAAAATCATTTTTGAGGACAAAAAATGATTTTTTATTTTCACTGCTCTGCGTTATAATGGGGTCACTTGTGGGGGAGCTCCAAACGCAACATGGTGTCCGCTAAATATTCCAGCATGTTTTCCATTCAAAAGTCAAATGACGCTCCTTCCCTTCTGAGCCCTGCCGTGCGCCCAAACAGTGGTTTATGACCACATATGAGGTATCGGTGTACTCAGGAGAAATTGCCCAACAAATTGTAGGATCCATTTTATCCTGTTGCCCATGTGAAAATGAAAAAAATTGATGCTAAAAGAAAATTTTTGTTGTAAAAATTAAAACGTCCATTTTTTCTTTCCACGTTGCTTTAGTTCCTGCGAAACACCTGAAGGGTTAATAATTTTCTTGAATGTAGTTTTGAGTAGCTTGAGGGGCGCAGTTTTTAGAATGGTGTCACTTTTAGGTATTTTCTGTCATATAGACCACTCAAAGTGACTTCAAATGTGAGGTGGTCCCTAAAAAATGGTTTTGTAAATGTTGTTGTAAAAATGAGAAATCGCTGGTCAACTTTTAACCCTTATAACTTCCTAACAAAAAAAAAATTTGTTTCCAAAATTGTGCTGATGTAAAGTAAACGTGGGAAATGTTATTTATTAACCACTTTGCGTCACATAACTCTCTGATTTAACAGAATAAAAATTCAAAATGTGAAAATTGCAAAATTTTCTAAAAATTTTTACCAAATTTCTGATTTTTTCACAAATAAACACAAAAATTATCGACCTAAATTTACCACTAACATGAAGCCCAATATGTCACGAAAAAACAGTCTGAGAATCGCTAGGATCCGTTAAAGCGCTCCTGAGTTATTACCTCATAAAGGGACACTGGTCAGAATTGCAAAAAATGGCCAGGTCATTAAGGTCAAAATAGGCTGGGTCATGAAGGGGTTAAGCTCAATAAGCTGCAAAATGGCTCCGTCACTAAGGGGTTATGGCTGCAGGAAAGACGAGAGGCAAAATAAGGGTTAATGCAGTGATTTACAATCTCCAGATTTTGTGGAACTACAACCCCCAGCAGGGGCGAGAGTATATACAACGTTTCTTTCTGCTGGAGGCCCGCACAGCATGCTGGGAGTTGTAGTTCCCGTGCAGCAGCAGCTCACCTACCTGGGAGCAGACGGTGGCTGCTAACTTGAAGACCTGGGTGCGGACAGCTGCGCCCTCGGAGCCCGCCTTCGCCTCACTCTCCTCCTCCTCCTCTGCCCGCGGCCTCTTGCAGCTGATGATAAGCGCCCCCGCCGGCTCTGCCCCTCGCTTACGCTTCACGCGGAGCACCGCAGCCTCCATGGTCGGACACTGCCTGTGGCACGTATCGCGTCACTCCGCCGGTCATGTCGCGCAGGGGGCACGGCCATGTTTTGGGTGGCACAGTACACGTGCTTCCGGCACTTTGCATTGTGGGAAGATGGCGGCCTCCATGCACTAGCGGTGTAAGTGTGCTAGCAGTCAGTGATTTATTCAGATTATTTGATATCAACTCCTGTGTAATGTACATGTGACCGTCAGCAGCCTGTGCTGTAATGTACATTTGACTGTCAGCATCCTGTGCTGTAATGTACATGTGACTGTCAGCAGCCTGTGCTGTAATGTACATGTGACCGTCAGCAGCCTGTGCTGTAATGTACATTTGACTGTCAGCATCCTGTGCTGTAATGTACATGTGACTGTCAGCAGCCTGTGCTGTAATGTACATGTGACTATCAGCATCCTGTGCTGTAATGTGCATGTGAATGTCAGCATCCTGTGCTGTAATGTACATGTGACTGTCAGCAGCCTGTGCTGTAATGTACATGTGACTATCAGCATCAGCATCCTGTGCTGTAATGTGCATGTGAATGTCAGCATCCTGTGCTGTAATGTACATGTGACTGTCAGCAGCCTGTGCTGTAATGTACATGTGACTGTCAGCATCCTGTGCTGTAATGTACATGTGACTGTCAGCAGCCTGTGCTGTAATGTACATGTGACTATCAGCATCCTGTGCTGTAATGTGCATGTGAATGTCAGCATCCTGTGCTGTAATGTACATGTGACTGTCAGCAGCCTGTGCTGTAATGTACATGTGACTATCAGCATCCTGTGCTGTAATGTGCATGTGAATGTCAGCATCCTGTGCTGTAATGTGCATGTGAATGTCAGCAGCCTGTGCTGTAATGTACATTTGACTGTCAGCATCCTGTGCTGTAATGTACATGTGACTGTCAGCAGCCTGTGCTGTAATGTACATGTGACTATCAGCATCAGCATCCTGTGCTATAATGTGCATGTGAATGTCAGCATCCTGTGCTGTAATGTACATGTGACTGTCAGCAGCCTGTGCTGTAATGTACATGTGACTGTCAGCAGCCTGTGCTGTAATGCACAGGCTGCTGACAGTCACATGCACATTACAGCACAGGCTGGTGACAGTCACATGTACATTACAGAACAGGCTGCTGACTGTCACATGTACATTACAGCACAGGCTGCTGACAGTCACATGTACATTACAGCACATGCTGCTGACAGTCACATGTACATTACAGCACAGACTGCTGACAGTCACATGTACATTACAGCACAGATTCCCAGCACATTACAGCACAGGCTGCTGACAGTCACATGTACCTTACAGCAATGGCTGCTGACAGTCACATGTACATTACAGCACAGGCTGCTGACAGTCACATGTACATTAGAGCACACTTTTTTCAGTGTTTGCCGTGTGGGTCGGGTCCCTTCACGCCCTCATTTTGTCATTTTGATAAAATGTTTGTCCGATCTCACAGGTTTATTGAGATTTTTCCTTTTTGTTACTTCTGCTAGGGGAAGGGGTGACCCTAAGTGTGACACTAACAACCATGGGATTAGGCCCGGTCTCTGTGGATTAATATGGCAGAGGTTGAGCCCCGTTACACATGATGACGAGGCGGCTTCCCATTATCGTTTCACCTCCAGGGCTGGAGCTTTGCTCTTTGTTACCACCTCTGATTTTACAGACAAATGAGCAGATCCTAGCTGCCTGCAGCGACCACCGAGGATCATTGCAGGCTGTAGGCTAATGTAATGTACATGTGACTGTCAGTAGCCTGTGCTGTAATGTACATGCAACTGTCAGCAGCCTGTGCTGTAATGTACATACAGTATGACTGTGAGCAGCCTGTGCTGTAATGTACATGTGACTGTCAGCAGCCTGTGCTGTAATGTACATGTGACTGTTAGCAGCCTGTGCTGTAATGTACATGTGACTGTCAGCAGCCTGTGCTGTAATGTACATGTGACTCAGCAGCCTGTGCTCTAATGTACATGTGACTGTCAGCAGCCTGTGCTGTAATGTACATGTGACTGTCAGCAGCCTGTGCTGTAATGTACATGTGACTGTCAGCAGTGGGTGCTATAATGTGCATGTGACTGGCAGCAGCCTGTTCTGTAATGTACATCTGACCTTCAGCAGCCTGTTCTGTAATGTACATGTGACTGTCACCAGCCTGTGCTGTAATGTGCATGTGACTGTCAGCAGCCTGTGCTGTAATGTACATGTGACTGTCAGCAGTGGGTGCTATAATGTGCATGTGACTGTCAGCAGCCTGTTCTGTAATGTACATCTGACCTTCAGCAGCCTGTTCTGTAATGTACATGTGACTGTCACCAGCCTGTGCTGTAATGTGCATGTGACTGTCAGCAGCCTGTGCTGTAATGTACATGTGACTGTCAGCAGCCTGTGCTCTAATGTACATGTGACTGTCAGCAGTGGGTGCTATAATGTGCATGTGACTGTCAGCAGCCTGTTCTGTAATGTACATCTGACCTTCAGCAGCCTGTTCTGTAATGTACATGTGACTGTCACCAGCCTGTGCTGTAATGTGCATGTGACTGTCAGCAGCCTGTGCTCTAATGTACATGTGACTGTCAGCAGCCTGTGCTCTAATGTACATGTGACTGTCAGCAGTGGGTGCTATAATGTGCATGTGACTGCCAGCAGCCTGTTCTGTAATGTACAGCTGACCTTCAGCAGCCTGTTCTGTAATGTACATGTGACTGTCAGCAGCCTGTGCTTTAATGTGCATGTGACTGTCAGCAGTCTGTTCTGTAATATGCATGTGACTGTCAGCAGCCTGTGCTGTATTATGCTGGGAATCTGTGTACATTACATGTACATTACAGCACAGGCTGCTGATAGTCACATGTACATTACAGCACAGGCTGCTGACGGTCACATGTACATTACAGCACAGGCTGCTGACGGTCACATGTACATTACAGCACAGGCTGCTGACGGTCACATGTACATTACAGCACAGATTCCCAGCACATTACAGCACAGGCTGCTGACGGTCACATGTACATTACAGCACAGGCTGCTGACGGTCACATGTACATTACAGCACAGGCTGCTGACGGTCACATGTACATTACAGCACAGATTCCCAGCACATTACAGCACAGGCTGCTGACGGTCACATGTACCTTACAGCACAGGCTGCTGACAGTCACATGTACATTAGAGCACACTTTTTTCAGTGTTTGCCGTGTGGGTCGGGTCCCTTCACGCCCTCATTTTGTCATTTTGATAAAACGTTTGTCCAATCTCACGGGTTTATTGAGATTTTTCCTTTTTGTTACTTCTGCTAGGGGAAGGGGTGGACCCTAAGGCCTGTTTCACACTTCCGTTTGTTTGCATCAGTCAAAATCCGCCGTTTTGCAAAAAAAACGGATCCATTTTTTTTCCATTGACTTGCATTAGCAGCGGATTTTGACGGATGGTCATCCGTTGGATCCGTTTTTTGGCGTCCGCTTGCTTGAGTGGACGGACAATGAAACGTTTTTTCTCTGCACAGATCCGCCATTTCACACTGAGCATGCCCGGAAGAATTTGATGCCCACAAATTTAACCCCAAATCCTGTTCTGGTGGCAGGAAAAATTCTATCTATCTATCTATCTATCTATCTATCTATCTTTTCCAGGCTACGGTTCCTTTACATTTCCGACTTCAGCGGATCCGTCAATACAGCGGTCCGGTGGCATATGGAAACGGATCCGTCTTTTGCAATTTTTCACTGATTGCAACTGACCAATAAAACGGAAATGTGAAAGAGGCCTAAGTGTGACACTAACAACCATGGGATTAGGCCCGGTCTCTGTGGATTAATATGGCAGAGGTTGAGCCCCGTTACCCATGATGACGAGGCGGCTTCCCATCATCGTGTCACCTCCAGGGCTGAAGCGTTGCTCTTTGTTACAACCTCTGATATTAGAGACAAATGAGCACATACTAGCTGCCTGAAGCGACCACCGTGGGCGCTCTCTGCACACGGACTATACATATCCCCTGCATATAAGACACCAGTGTGTGCGGCGAGAACGCCCCCAAGTGGCGGCTGCCAATAATCACCTCATTTCTTCTCATTTGCCCTTCAGGAAAAGTTGCTATGGGAAACTGCTCCACTGTACTTACTCCAGGTCATCAATGTGAGAGGTTACAGCACAGATTCCAAGCTCAGGCTGCTGACAGTCACAAGTAGATTACAGCACAGGCTGCTGACAGTCACAAGTAGATTACAGCACAGGCTGCTGACGGAGCACAAGTAGATTACAGCACAGGCTGCTGACGGAGCACATGTACATTACAGCACAGGCTGCTGACGGAGCACATGTCCATTACAGCATAGGCTGCTGACGGAGCACATGTCCATTACAGCACAGGCTGCTGACGGTCACATGTCCATTACAGCACAGGCTTCTGACGGTCACATGTACATTACAGCACAGGCTGCTGACGGTCACATGTACATTACAGCACAGGCTGCTGACGGTCACATGTACATTATAGCACAGGCTGCTGACGGAGCACATGTACATTACAGCACAGGCTGCAGACGGAGCACATGTCCATTACAGCACAGGCTTCTGACGGTCACATGTACATTACAGCACAGGCTGCTGAAGGTCAGATGTACATTACAGAACAGGCTGCTGACAGTCACATGCACATTATAGCACCCACTGCTGATGGTCACATGTACATTACAGCACAGGCTGCTGACAGTCGCATGTACATTACAGCACAGGCTGCTGACAGTCGCATGTACATTACAGCACAGGCTGCTGACAGTCGCATGTACATTACAGAACAGGCTGCTGACAGTCGCATGTACATTACAGCACAGGCTGCTGAAGGTCAGATGTACATTACAGAACAGGCTGCTGACAGTCACATGCACATTATAGCACCCACTGCTGACAGTCACATGTACATTACAGCACAGGCTGCTGACAGTCACATGTACATTACAGCACAGGTTGCTGACAGTCACATGTACATTACAGCACAGGCTGCTGACAGTCATACTGTATGTACATTACAGCACAGGCTGCTGACAGTCACATGTACATAACATTAGCCTACAGCCTGCAATGATCCTCGGTCTACTGAACCACCGCACGACCTGCTCTACCCTCTCCTACTGTATCCTCACCCATCCATGTAGACGGTGAGCCCTCGACGGCAGGGTCCCCTCTCCTTATGTACTTGTTTGTGCCTTGTCTTACACATGTTTATTATACTTGTCTATATTTCCACTTTTCACATGTAAAGCGCCATGGAATAAATGGCGCTTTATAAATGCATAATAATAATAATAAAAATAATTACAGCACAAGCTGCTGACAGTCACATGCACATTATAGCACCCACTGCTGACAGTCACATGTACATTACAGCACAGGCTGCTGACAGTCATATGTATATTACAGCGCAGGCTGCTGACAGTCACAAGTACATTACAGCACAGGCTGCTGACAGTCACATGTATATTACAGCACAGATTCCCAGCAGCTCTGTCAGCCCCCTGTGCTGTAATATACATGTGAATGTCAGCAGCCTGTGCTTGGAATCTGTGCTGTAACCTCTCACATTGATGACCTGGAGTAAGTACAGTGGAACAGTTTCCCATAACAACTTTTCCTGAAGGGCAAATGAGAAGAAATGAGGTGATTATTAGCAGCCACCACTTGGGGGCGTTCTCCCCGCACATACTGGTGTCTTATATGCAGGGGATCTATATAGTCCGTGTGCAGAGAGCGCCCCCGGTGGTCGCTGCAGGCAGCTAGGATCTGCTCATTTGTCTGTAATATCAGATGTGGTAATAAAGAGCAACGCTCCAGCCCTGGAGGCGACACGATGATGGGAAGCTACCTCTTCATTATGTGTAACGGGGCTCAACCTCTGCCATATTAATCCACAGAGACCATGCCTAATCCCATGGTTGTTAGTGTCACACTTAGGGTCACCCCTTCCCCTAGCAGAAGTAACAAAAGGGAAAAATCTCAAAAAACCTGTGAGATCTGACAAACGTTTTATCAAAATGACAAAATCAGAGCGTGAAGGGACCCGACCCACACGGCAAACACTGAAAAAAGGATAGAAAAGAACACTGGCGATATTGGTGTGTCACAAAACGGGATGCTAGGCTCTGATAGAATTGTCTGTGTGATCCCATGAGAAGCCTCCGCTCCTCTCACAAGGGACGGTACTGTCATTTTACCATATAGTAATTACTGTGAAAATGAAATCCAAAAATATAATAATGCAGAATTGCTGTCGCCACCTCAAGTTCTGTGTCACCATCAGGGCTGTGGAGTCGGTACGAAATGGAGCGATGCCAACTCCTGCAAGATACAATGAATTGGATGCAGGACAGTGCAGGATGTGCTGCAAAGAGCTGCGGCAGGCACCGAGCAGGAGTGAGCTCAGAATAGTGCCCTGCAATCCCCTGAGTATATCTCCCAGTAATTGAAGGCGACACCGTCCACTAAGACCTGCCAGAGCCTGCACTGCCCCTTACTGATCATGGGGGCAGGCTGTCACACACTGATGTACACCGTACTCTACATGTTGCTGGTACACTGCCCCTTACTGATCATGTGGGCAGGATGTCACACACTGATGTACACAGTACTCTACATGACGCTGGTACACTGCCCCTTACTGATCATGGGGGCAGGCTATCACACACTGATGTACACCATACTCCTCATGACGCTGGTACACTGCCCCTTACTGATCATGGGGGCAGGCTGTCACACACTGATGTACACCGTACTCTACATGACGCTGGTACACTGCCCCTTACTGATCATGGGGGCAGGCTGTCACACACTGATGTACACCGTACTCTACATGACGCTGAGACTTTTTGTTTCTTTACAGCTGTTTCCCAGTGACATATAAAGTTTACGACGGGCGCGTGGATGGTGTTCTGCGGTCGGGTTAACCCCATTACGGGGTCATTGGACTGGATAGAAGAGGATGAGAGTTATGATTATCACCAAGAGATTGCCCGGTTAGTGGGATAGATGATGAAATCCAGAATGCATAAGGAGTACACCCAGACCTCGGCTGCGAGGTATACCATGGACACTGTGGGTCCGGAAAGGGTAGGCACGTCTCTGGAGAGCCTGGTGGTCATTACACCCACCGGTGGGGACGCTCAGCCTCACACAGCATTGCTGGGCCCCCAACCCTTCCGGAGGTCCCCTATGGTGCCTTGAAGAATGTCATGTACAGAAGACAAAGCCTATTAATATTTATATGATGCTCCAAATGCTTCATGCTTTTTGGCCTCAGGAGATACCCATTGGAAGTTGGCATTGTCTTCAGAGGATCAGCGTTCCTTGTGCTGACAAGCAGGCGTCCATCAAGAAAAGCATATCACTTATCCATCATAGGGTATTAGTATCAGGTCACCTGGGGTCCCCCACTGGGATCCCTACCGGTCATAGAACAGGGGTGCTGTCCCCCTTTCTTGAAGGGGTGTGATGTTTGCACCACTCAGTCTTTGTTTCATCTATCGAATAAGCAATGAGTATGCATGAGTACCATAACCCCAATAGGGAAAGGGCATCTCCCAAATGAATAAATCCGACATAATAGTGGAGTAGTGGGCCATCTATGGTATATAACACTAAAGTATCAGTCATAATAGTTTGTTTAAAAAAGGTATCAATGTATTAATCAAAAGTTAAGAAATCTAATTAATCAAATGACAAACATGACATAATTGACAGCATTGTGAGAACACTGCTGCCCTCTTGTGGCTATACCATATTGTTGTCCAATTCCATTTTTCTACATCAGGCTTTATTACTATTTCGTTTTATGTTAACCTTGGTATATGGTGTGATTGCTAGTTATCCTTACATGTTTTGACCTATACATATTATTACCTATGGTGACATCCTTGTGTGTTCTCACCATTGATCTACTAATCTGTTTGTAAATGATGTCACATTTGTCATTTGATTAATTAGATGTTTTACCTTTTGATTAATAAAATGTAAACCTTTTTAAACACCCTACTATGACTGATACTTTAATGTTATGTACATTTGGAGCTCACTGCACCACTGTTTTGTAGCATTTGTTTCATCTATTGTAGCCATGACATGATGACCATCAATGTGACCGCTGCAGCCAATCCCTGGTCTCAGGGGTCTTTTGCTATACATGCTAGTATCACCACTAGGGCCAGAGGTTTGCTGCAGCGATCATATGCATGTACGTTATGTCATAGTTGCAGTAAAAGTATAGAAAGACTGTTGGGTGCCACCGGACACCGCTACTGAAGTATCAGTGAATTTAAGAAGTGAATAACCAATGTTTTTTTTTTAATATTTAATGGCATATTTTCTAGTTTCAAGGTTATCTGTTATCCATGTAAGGGATAACTTTCCAATGTTGGGTGCCCGACCAGGCCCCCTCGATCCTGAGACCTGGAGCTCTGACAAGCTCTCTGTGAATGGAGCATTGGTCGATCGGGCACATTACTGCTCCATTCACTTTTCATGAGCGCACCGGCGATAGCGGAGTGCAGCACTCGGATGGTCTTCGCCACTCTTAAGAATAAATAGAGCACTTGTTCTTGGGATCGCTGGAGACCCCAGTTGTCAGACACCCTGTGATTGGAAAGCTCCTTCCTATCCCGGCGATAGAGTATAACTTCCTCCTTGATAATACCCGTTGTCCTTTAGTTTGGCTCCCTCACGGAGAGCACAGGGGTGCCAGCGGAGCGTTCGTGTGTACGGGGGTATCTGGGGAGACAGCCATCACTGTATCATTGTAAATATCTATTGAATGTGTTCTGCTGGGCTGATGGCCTTTTATGGACCCCTGATGTTTGCCTTCCTTTCCTGCAGGTCTTCGTATGCCGATATGCTACATGACAAGGACCGGGTACGCTTTTTCTTTACTAGAAGCATTGAAGTTGCATCTTAATAACCTGTGAACTTTCAGCTTTTTCATGAATAATCTGTTCAGTATATTATTTAGTTTTATTTGATATGATGACATGTTGCTCATGTTCGGCAGAATGAGAAGTATTACCAGGGCATCCGGGCTGCAGTGAAGCGGGTGAAGGAAAGAGGAGAAGAGGCCATTGTTCTCGACATTGGGACCGGGACTGGACTCTTATCCATGATGGCTCTCACAGCTGGCGCGGACTACTGCTTTGCCATTGAGGTGAACTGGTCTGCTAAAGTCTCTCCTCACCGTCTGTGGTTAATTAGCATAAAATATTGTAAAGAATTACTTTTCGTGTACACAGCTCCATTAGAGACATATGTGTTTCTATGGCTACAGGCTGCCAATGAACCCTGTGTAATCCACAGTCCTGCTGTAAAGTGTTTTCTTCATCTGGTATGCAGCCGCTCCTGCTGGTAATTCTGCAGGGATTGTTTGTAGTCGGTAGTCATGAAGACACATATATCTGCAGTGTAGCTGTGTACATAAAGTAGTAAGCTACATCCAATTGAGATGTTATGCCAAGTTGCTTCATTTTTTTTCATTTTCGACCCATTGGATTAGTTTGCTGTGGATTTGTATCGGAGGTGGTGCAGATTTTACCTTCTACATTGTGAAGAGTGAAGACTGCAGTGAAAATATGCACCAAAAGTTGACTTGGTGTACATTTTGTGTCCGCAGTGCCGGGCAATCTCTGGTTATGTACGCAGCATGTGGAGGAGTTCTCATAAAATATGATAAACAGGGCATTTTCCCACTAGAGATGAGCCCACGAGTACCACAACCTGATATGTTGATGCCAACTGCTTCACGCCACCCTTGTACTAGATATGCACAAGGTGTCACCTACGAGCAGTAATCATTGTTACCGTGGCCAAAAGAGCACCGGTTTGCCAGTTTTTAGATAATACTAGCTGAAGAGCCCGGCGTTGCCCGGACATAGTAACTAACTGTGGTTAGTGATAACAAATTATAATGATTATCCTCCATCCCATAGTCCAGTGCCCATATACCCATCATACATATCGTACATCCTATAGTCCCATGCCCAAATACCCATCACACATCCTCCATCCCATAGTCCCGTGCCCATATAATCATCATACATTCTCCATCCCATAGTCCCGTGCCCATACACCCTCAATCCTTGGACCCGTTGAAGCGTCAAGTACACGAAACGGCCGTCATCCGTCTTTTTTCCCCCCATGCCGCTGTTCACCAGCCCGATCAGCCTTTGTCCACACCACACACGGTAAAATAAAGGACTCTGGTCATACAGCAATCCGCTGAGTGTCGCATCTTTTTTCTGCTTTTCCATTGAGCACATACTTGTTTTTTCAATGCTGAGCACTGAATACCGGCTGCATTGTACCAATAATCTGTCAGTAAATAAGGATCGTGATCATGACTTGGCAAAGTGAGACTCACCTGGGAGCCGTTCAATTTTCATTTCTTGCATATACCCATCATACATATCCTCCATCCCATAGTCCTGTGCCCGTATTCCCATCTCACATGCTCCATCCCATAGTCCGCTCCCATATGCCCATCACATATCCTCCATCCCATAGTCCTGTGCCCATATACCCATCATACATATCCTCCATCCCATAGTCACATGCCCATATACCAATCACGCATCCTCCATCCCATAGTCCCGTGCCCATATACTCATCAAACATCCTCCATCCCACAGTCCTGAGCTGGGTGGCACTGAGCAGGGAGTTCCTTGAGATGTACTGATATGTAACCTAGCAGTGGATTCATTTCTGTCATGTGCTCTCTGCTCCTCTCTGGGGGGGACAATTTTTTTTGAGCAGTGTAAAATATATATATATATATATATATATATATATATATATATATATATATATATATATATATATATATATATATATATATACTGTGTGTATGTATGTGTGTGTATATATATATATATATATATATATATATATATATATATATATATACTTGATAATGGCTCTGCATGAGCCGAAGCGTCGCCAACCATGTGGGTCTGAAATAAAACCACATTTTTTTCTCTTTGAAAAGGAGTGTTGCCTTTTTTTATATGTGAATTTTGGCTCTTGGGATAATTTCTTGGGAGGCCTTTGCACCTGAAGATTTTGGATTGTGCTGTTCCATTTTCTCTTGTTTTATAAATATATATATATATATATATATATATATATATATATATATATATATATATATATATATATACACACAGTTAGGTCCATATATATTTGGACAGAGACAACATTTTTCTAATTTTGGTTCTAGACATTACCACAATGAATTTTAAACAAAACAATTCAGATGCAGTTGAAGTTCAGACTTTCAGCTTTCATTTGAGGGTATTGTAAGGTAGCGCTGTTATTCGGGTAGGGGATACTCGCTCAGCAGCCACAAAATCAGATCCGGCACAGATTTTCCATCAAATCATAACAGTCCATGCGGTTTATTAGGCATCATAAACCCATAACAGCAACATAAAGATCATATAAACGGCATAGCGTCCATGACAGAGCTTCACTCTGTTAGCAATGTCCAATACGCAGGCTTTTCAGCCTCACAGTTATATCTCACCCCGTCAGGGTTCTCTCATGGCTGCTTCTCCATACTGCAGACATTCATTCCCTCCAGGGAACTCTAAGGCACTTGCAGCCATTAAACACAGCGTCCACATGCTGTCAGGAAGGTAGCCACACGAGACCTTCCAAATGGACCAATCGGGTCCCTGCATTCATCACCTGTGACCTACTCTGGCCACATTATATGGTTCATAGCCACGTCCACTGGGTCACATGACTCTGACATCACAGGTCCTTCAAGCATTTACACACTCTTTACAACAGTGTTCTTTAAACACACCCCCTGGGTGGGTTTGTACGTAACTGGCCCGCCCATCTCCCTAGTTACCTGGAGACTTCTCCCGGTCACATTAAAGCAGCACCTCAGCAGTATCACTGCTGATCAACACATAAGTCTCCATCTCAAAGCCACCCACTTTGAGATACAGAATGGCCATTCAGTATTCTGCCATTCATCCTTTCTCCTGGGACATCCACACAGCGCCCCCTAGCGGACACAGTGGTTACTACACCACATACCTCCCCCCTCTGTTCAAACTTTTGGGGTTGAACACACAACATTACCAGGGCTGTGGAGTCGGAGTCGGTGCTCATTTTGGTGGAGTCGGAGTTGGAGTCGGTATAAAATGGACCGACTCCGACTCCTAAAATATATAATAAATTGGGTACAGTAATTCAATGCAGGATGTGCTGAATATTTTTTCATAGGAGTTTGGGAAAGTTATGAAATGTCCTATAAATGGCTGTTCTATTCCTGATCTAAGGCTACATTCACACAGCGTTTTTCCTGTGTTTTTTGAGGATACGTTTTTCAGCTGCAAAAGCTGATCATCTTTTTAAAAAACCGCATCACCTGAAAGGTTTTTGAGCTCATAGATAATGTTTTCAATAGCAAAAGCAGATTAGAAATCTGCTCTATCCATTTATCCATATCTGTCTATCCATATCGTATCTGTACCAAAAAGAATGAAAACCGGGTAGTACACCAATATATATTCTGTTCTATCTAAATATCTTGATTATTGGATCATAAAAATGATTAAATGTCTGAGGTTCACATTGTACTACAATAAATTTTTCACTTAAATATAAGCAATATGTGTGGGAGTCGGAGTCGGCGTTGGAGTCGGTGTAAGGGAAATTGAGGAGTCGGAGTCGGAGTCGCAGGTTTGGCTTACCGACTCCACAGCCCTGAACATTACACCAGGGTCTCGCGACCGGGCACTCACTACACCTTGCCCCACAGGTCGAGAGAACCGTCTCCATCTGTCATACGGCCTCGTTCCTACGTTAGACCTCCCCCCGCCTCCAGCGGTCAGAATATCGGTCATTGGCTTTGACCCTCCAATCACGGTCTGTCTGCGTCGTCAGACACTGGTTAGTCACCATCCTTTCTCTATCTAAGCGTCTTGTAAGAAATGGTACCCCACCACATCTAAGTTTACTTTTCAGTGCATTAACCTCACAGTTCTTTGCATCTGCTGTCTCCGTAGCAACCTCCAGTTCACACTGTAACCTACGGTGAAACGTATTGGCATGTTGAGCCTCTTTCTCTGCTTCTTCCACCTGGTGTTTCAACTGTTTCAGATGCACATCATTTCCCTCCGCCAGGCCTTTGTACTGCTCAGAATTACGCCTTTCGTCATCCATTTGCCTTAGTACAACCTTCAGTTTTTTCTCCGTACGACGTACTTGTTTGCTATCAGATTGTCGCACTTTAATTACTGCATCAAGCTGTTCCTCCAGTAGTGCAACCTTTTCTTATTCTGGCGAACTAATTGCTGACGGGCACTCTCATTCTTCTGAGTATTACTACATTCTGTCTTCAGATCAGCATCCATCTGGTCAACCTGAAGTGTGGCCTTTCTCAGCTTGTCATTGGCTAATTCAACGTTGCCGTGTTCTTCCTCCACTACTTCTTCAAGCTGAACAATGCGAGACTCTAACCGCCTCTTTTCTTCCAAAGCCAGAGCACCTTCACCTCTGTTGTTGGCAATCACATCAGCCAGTTCATCTCTTTCCTGCTGTGCTTGTCTTTTAGCACACTCTGCAGCAGCAAGCTCTGTCTGCAAATGAATCACCTCTGCTTCCATACTTTTCAGTTTCTTTTTGTCTTCACACTGTTCCTCATTCAGGCCTGGCCGCTGTAAGTCTTCGTCCCACTTCTTCTCCCGCAGAAGACCTCTTACAGTTTCTGTTAGTACTCCTACCTCTTCTCTGAGGGACTTATTCAGACCTTGCCACGATGCCAGGTGACCTTTGAGCTCGAAGACTTCTTTCTCTAGGTCATCTAGTCTGTGCTCCCTTTCTCTCTCAGAGCCACAGTCACCCCTAGAGTCTGAGTCACGCCGATCATCCGAGTCAACCCTCCAATTACTCTCTGACCGTATGTCCACTCCAGTCACCTCATCTCCCAGCCCACCATCTGTCTGGTCACGAGACGTCAGGTCCGTCAGTCGGGCAGATGTACTTCTTCTTCCGGTCAGTTCTACCTCTGACCTGTCCACGTCAGGAGCAGTCACTGTTATGATTGAGTCACCGTAGGAAGCAGACACAAAAATAGAAGCTACGTCCAGAAAACCAGAGAAGTTGGCAACTATCAGATTGCAGAGCCCTGAACCTATCAACACAACTAGCAGTAGCCGTGGGGGGTTCCTACGATGCTCTAGACCCCTCGATCACAGCCGGAGCGCTAAATAGCCTAAAGACAGAAAAGGAAATCTAAACTGCCCCAGAGCAGACCCCAAAGTAAAAGGCAGCCCCCAACATATAATGACGGTGAAGCAAGATGAAAAAACACTCACACAGATAGAAAGATAGGCTGAGCAAACGATGGGGCCCAAGCTAGCTAAACAGGACAGGAAAGGAAGGTTGCTGCCTGCAATCTGCCAAAACCCTATCAAAGACATAAGCCAACAAGCTGATCTGAAAAAGACCCTGAAGCGGCTAGGCTTCAAAAACTAAATCAGCACTCAGGTATTTTCAGAAGACAGAGCTAAAGGAATTCAGCACACCCCAGCAGGGAATGGCAGAAATCCAGAAAAACAAAGCAAAACAAAGTCTAAGCACAAATGCAAAAGGCCGAGCAGAAAACTTAGCTTTAGAGGAGCAGGAATTCAGACTGGTCTCCAAGGATCCCACAGAGAAATCACCCGCAGGGCAGAAGGGCGTCGGCAGCCTTATATCCAGTCAGTGACTCCACTCAGCCAGTCATCATCATCAGACTCAGGTGTTTGATAATCAGGCTCACTACCTTTACCAGAAGAGGGAGTTCCTCGGGCCTCAGTAGTGAAGGGGAAAATGAACTCACAACAAGTCACCGTCTCAATACCTGTTAATCCAACAGTAGAAACGTCTCCCTCATTCGACCATACATCATTGTTATATACAATGTCAGCAAAATATGATGTTTTCTGTTGGAATGTGCTAGAAATCCTCCATTCTATGACATTGTAAACTGTCAGCCTAGCATGAAGCTGTAGCAGTCCCTTCCCCCAAGTGTTATCAACCCTTCATGTGCAGGGCCTTGTGAAACTTGAAACCAACAACTTTCTCTCGAAGAGCAGGAATGTTAATTAGCTAGGGGAAAAAGATCCCTTTGTTCTCTGGAAATGTGCTGGGATCAATATAGGAAATATTAAAAAGAAGCCTAGCTCGCAAACCATACATGACAGAGAAATAACAATCATATATTTGTGATCTGTGAGGACCCGGCTTCCCTACTTTGCCTTTTGCGTAGTTCTCAGACTTCCAGAACCTGAATTATGGAGTACTCCCAAATAGAATGTCACAGTTATGGCATGTTTGGTGTTTTCGGATCCTATTCGGTAAATTACAACCAATCATACCAAATATGTGTTTGTGCGAGCTCCCCTCGCTAAGTTATGATTATTATAAGTTTTAGTAAGATTTCTACCTAGAGAGTAAGAGAGGTGGGAACTCTCCAGACTGCCCCTTTCGGTGATGTCACACACCCGGGCTATAAGGTACCCCTCCCGTACAGGGAGGTCAGAAGAGCTCCAGTCCTTGTGCCAGAGAGGCCTGCAAATGAGCGGAGATATGTGGCTCCGCCTTCTCCTTCCCCCACTCAGCCACATGGTTTTGCCTAAAGAGTCATGAACAACCGTGAGTGTTACTTTCTTTGTTCATCCATCTTTTATATTTGTAACTGTACATAATTAATGTCTCAATTTTATAGCAACTTTTATCTGTAATCACTGCCCTACTTTTTCGGGGAATAAATGATTTAATATTTAGTCTGCCTCCATGCTCTAAGAATCGAACTATACGCCTTTGTTAGATAATCGCTACTAATTCAAGGGGTTGGCCACGGACCCTCTTAGTTTAACACTGTGAATTAAGTAAACCGTGACTGGTGGCAGCGCGTTGAGCACGGTGATTGCGGCTAGCTGGCAGTACAGAAGGGTCTTATATTGCTGAATGAGGGGCTGCGGCCACAGCATTGATAATTCCCTCACTGCAGTAGCCTAACCGCCGGTTCACAACAAGCAGCCCGTCCGGCGACTAATTATCCTAGGTGCAGTTCCCTGACTGACCTGAGGGTAAGGGGGGCCCCGGAGAGCTGCGAGTTCCAAAGTGGAACAGAGAAAGTGGGATATCCATAAATCCCCGCAGTTCGTAGAAGGTTATAGCAGTGGTGGGGCATCCAAAATAAACCCCCCCTGCGGCAAATTGTTAGAGCGAGATTAGCTTGCTGGATATTTTTGTCACATGGTGTCAGTGGTGGGATAACTAAGATAAGCCCCCACTGTGCCTGTGATAGCCGTGTGCCGGCAGTGTGTCGTGTCCCTCCGTCCGCTGATACACCCGTGTCAGTGGTGGGATTGTGACATAGTGGTGACACAGAGTCCGCTGTCCATCGCGTTTTGGTGGCAGCGGGACCCCCGTTAGTCACCGTATTGGGCGAACAGCGGTGGGCTGTTCGTCACAATCATCAAGCAACACAAAGTCCTGGCCCCTCTCCAATACAAAAAGGGTGGGGGAACAAGAGGCGCAATAGTGCCCTATCACTAGTGACACTACAATGTGAGTGGTGTAATGCAGTTCCACTCACCTATTCCAGTTGTGTGACCCACAACTGGCTTGAAGACATAACACAGTATCAGCTGCTGCAGGACTTCCACCGACCACTCCAACGTGGAAAAACTGCCAGAAAATATGGGAAGCAAGGTGTGCCACAGTCCGCGCTGCTGAGTCCACAAAATCACCTGGGATGCAAGATGTTGTAACAAAGTACTTCTTTATGCCTTCCTACGCGTTTCGGCGCCCTTCCTGGCACCTTCCTCAGGGATCAACTGAGGAAGGTGCCAGGAAGGGCGCCGAAACGCGTAAGAAGGAATAAAGAAGTACTTTGTTACAACATCTTGCATCCCAGGTGATTTTGTGGACTCAGCAGCGCGGACTGTGGCACACCTTGCTTCCCATATTTTCTGGCCCCTCTCCAAGGCATAGACTAAGTCACGTGGTATCCTGCCCCCTTGGCACTCACCACCTTTGGTCTCCTCGAACATTACTCTGTCTACTGCATAGTTCACCGTGACCCCATGTTTACAGCGAACTCTGGCGTTTTTCTCGGTCAGAGATAAAACGAGAGGAGTTCCTGTCAGTCACCTGACTCTGAGTCCAGTCTACCAGAGACTCCTTCACTGTGCAGCATCACGGTACACACCTGTGGGTCGTCATTATCTGGAAAATACATTCCGCACTCCTCAAAACTCATACAGAAACACTGTGGTTCCCCAGACATACCCACTGAGGCAACTAGTGCTGCCATTTCCTGAACCATCCCAATTTGGGTCACCGCCCCCTCCCGGGACTCCACCCCTTTTTGAGTTACAACCCCAATTTGGGTCACTGCCCCCCTCTGGGACTCCACTTTTTGTGTTACCACCCCAATTTGGGTCACCGCCCCCTTCTGGGACTCCACCCTCTTTTGGGCTACCACCCCGATTTGGGCCACCGCCCCCTTTTGGGATTTCCCCATGTCCGTTATACCGGTCTTCTCAGACCTCAGTTCACACAACACAGTTTGTCTTTTTTAAAGATACCACACAATTCCTTGTTGGCACCACCACAGCTCCTGCTGTCACCTATCACCGACACCTCTGGCTGCTGTTCACACACAGCTGCTGGTGTCACCTTCGTAACCCCGCCGAGTTACAGGAAGCCGCTTGTCACCTTCTTGCCTCACACTGAGCCACCGCAGGCTAAGTTGAGAAAAGAAAAAAAAACACACCACACAAAACTCACGTCCTTTCTGTGTGCTATTCAGGACGTTCCGTCTCCGCCCGAGACCGTCCAACACACGGGGCGCATCGGGTGCTCTTCAGGGAGCGGCCCTCCTCCCAGGGTTTCCCAACACACCGGCCTCACCAGGTCCAGAGGCTTAGCGGGTGCTCTTCAGGACATCCGTCTCCGCCTGAGACTGCCCAACACTCACGCCTCACCAGGTCCAAGGTCATACCACGTGCTCCAGGGATCCGATTCTTCTCCTAGAATCTCCCAACACTGACCCTCCAGGACCTTGCTCACTGAACCCTCCAGGTACACAGTCTTTATCACTGACCCAGGTCAGTACAACACGAACACCTGTCCGTTACCTGTGTCGGCCACACAGGTCCTCGGATACCTCTTCTCCACAGAGGCACCCTATAGCAATCACCAGTCTCTTTCTCCTGGGGAAACGGCCGCACTGGGTTCACCGATTCGGAAAGTGCCTTACTCACTAGGCCGCCCCACGGTTCCAGAACCACAGCCGGTCAGTGACTTCCTCAACCGTCATCCTTCCTTGCTCAGCGTTGCCAGCACTGCAACATATGCCTTTGGAACCCATTGCCCTTAGCAACCGACTTTGCAGTCCCCTTCCATTGCTCCCAGCAACAAGGCTACAACAATGCCCGCATTCTCCACCAATTGTAAGGTATCGCTGTTATTCGGGTAGGGGATACTCGGTCAGCAGCCACAAAATCAGATCCGGCACAGATTTTACATCAGATCATAACAGTCCATACGGTTTACTAGGCATCATAAACCCATAACAGCAACATAAAGATCATATAAACGGCATAGCGTTTAACGACAGAGCTTCACTCTGTTAGCAATGTCCAATACGCAGGCTTTTCAGCCTCACAGTTATATCTCACCCCGTCAGGGTTCTCTCATGGCTGCTTCTCCATACTGCAGACATTCATTCCCTCCAGGGAACTCTAAGGCACTTGCAGCCATTAAACACAGCGTCCACATGCTGTCAGGAAGGTAGCCACACGAGACCTTCCAAATGGACCAATCGGGTCCCTGCATTCACCACCTGTGACCTACTCTGGCCACATATGGTTCAAAGCCACGCCACCGGGTCACATGACTCTGACCTCATCACAGGTCCTTCAAGCATTTACACACTCTTTACAACAGTGTTCTTTAAACTCACCCCCAGGGTGGGTTTGTAGGTAACTGGCCTACCCATCTCCCTAGTTACCTGGAGACTTCTCCCTGTCACATTAAAGCAGCACCTCAGCAGTATCACTGCTGATCAACACATAAGTCTCCATCTCAAAGCCACCCACTTTGAGATACATAATGGCCATTCAGTATTCTGCCATTCATCCTTTCTCCTGGGACATCCACACAGCGCCCCCTAGCGGACACAGTGGTTACTACACCACAGTATCCACATTAAAATTGGATGAAGGGTTTAGGAGTTTCAGCTCCTTAACATGTGCCACCCTGTTTTTAAAGGGACCAAAAGTAATTGGACAATTGACTCCAAGGCTATTTCATGGACAGGTGTGGGCAATCCCTTCGTTATGTCATTCTCAATTAAGCAGATAAAAGGCCTGGAGTTGATTTGAGGTGTGGTGCTTGCATTTGGAATGTTTTGCTGTGAAGGAAACATGCGGTCAAAGGAGCCCTCTCCATGCAAGTGAAACAAGCCATCCTTAAGCTGCAAAAACAGAAAAAAAAACCCATCCGAGAAATTGCTACAACATTAGGAGTGGCCAAATCTACAGTTTGGTACATCCTGAGAAAGAAAGCACTGGTGAACTCATCAATGCAAAAAGACCTGGGCGCCCACGAAAGACAACAGTGGTGGATGATCGCAGAATAGACTCCATGGTGAAGAGAAACCCCTTCACAACAGCCAACCAAGTGAACAACACTCTCCAGGAGGTAGGCGTATCAATATCCAAATCTACCATAAAGAGAAGACTGCATGAAAGTAAATACAGAGGGTTCACTGCACGGTGCAAGCCACTCATAAGCATCAAGAATCAAAAGGCTAGACTGGACTTTGCTAAAAAACCATCTAAAAAAGCCAGCACAGTTCTGGAAGAACATTCTTTGGACAGATGAAACCAAGATCAACCTCTACCAGAATGATGGAAAGAGAAAAGTATGGCGAAGGCGTGGTACAGCTCATGATCCAAAGCATACCACATCATCTGTAAAACACGGC